>NC_138666.1:10637846-11237846 GCF_964273445.1 Streptopelia decaocto | reverse complement strand
TTGTTTCTCATCACAGAGTGAACACAGTACATTCGATGCACAGTATCAGTGTCATGACTATTAGTCATGAGGGGCAATGGCAGTGGTCAAAGCCACCAATTTTCACTCCAGTTACTCCCCTGGAGCTGCCCCTGGTGACAAGGTGAGACGGTATCAAGAGCTGAGCAAGCAACTGATGCATATCTGGCATCTCTCACCCGCTCCTCTCCTCCCAGAGACCTAGCAGGAAGACATTTCAGCAACTGTCCTTAAGCAGCAATTCTGGGCAGCTATGCTGCTGAAAATACTCTGGAAGAAATGTCCTATTTGCCATTTCTTGGCTAGTTCACCTACAGTTAGAGATGTTGCAATTTTGTGCATGCACTACAAGGAAACTTCAGCCTAGAATCAGACATTGAGACAGTGCATGTCTGGGCTCTTTTTCAGAGGGAATAAAGAACAGCCATTAGCATAAATAACTCAACATTGCTCGTGTAGAAATACATTTCCATTGCTCATGGAAATATATCTTTCCAGCTTCACTGGGGAGACATTACAGTCTACAAAGCCCTTGGGCCAACATCTATAAGCCTCATTTCCACCCAGAGCTGCGAAGCAGCTAAAGCCATTCACTGGCAGAGCAAACCTCTGGGCAGAACGATGGACACTTTTGACCCGCCTGCTGACCGCAGGTTCCCAAGCCCCCGAGGCACAGCCGTGGCTCTGCCCGGGCAGCAGGAGCAGACCGAAGCCAGGACTCACCAATCCCCTTGTGAGGATCAGGAGGACAAGACACAAATTTCAGAACCTCAGCTCGCTTCTCTCGCAGGCCCCAGCGATAAAGGATTTCTCCATAGCACTTCTTGAAGTCATCAAATTGCTGAGTGTTGGCAGGATCCAGGAGCCTGAAGGAACAAACAGGGTTGCTGTCCACCTGATTGACTCTCTGACTGTTTGCAATTCTCTTCCCAGTGACGGCTATGCCACCAGCTCATATCGCTAGAAGAGCCACAGATTACTTCCCACATCTTGCTGAAACATTGCTGAATGCAATGCTATGCACAAGGGGGTGAAGAACGGGTGGACCACCATCTGGGGCCACTTATAGATATATCATATGCAATTCCAGCAGAGCTGATCTGCAGTATGAAGTTTCTTCAAGCAACTACCTGAATGAAAGGGTCTAAGAGCAGGCATACTACTTCACAACAGGAACAGAGACCTGGCTATAGAGTTCTACCTGACCTAGGCACAGAGTCACACGTCCCTGAAGACCCCCAAGACATGCCATAACCTACCTTTTGTTTTTCTCATGCTGGTCTTTCTCACGTTCACGATGATCGGGATACATTAGGTTTCCATAGCGGAAGTCATCTGGAGAAGACTCGCACCAGGGAGTGGACGCCTGCTCTGTGTCTTTGTTTGCTGCAAGCATCAAAAGGCTGTGAGCGTAGCTCAGAGCTCATGAGCACAACCTCCGCGAAACTGGGGTGGGGAAGGAGACATGGAAGACTACATGTCCACACACCTCAGTCTCCTCTCTATGACACGGTTGTATCACCTTTTGCATTCCTACAAACACTGCCCTGACTTAGAAAGCTACGTGCCAAGCTCTACTTGCCAAGTGCTTCTACTGCATTTCTGGTGACAGGATGGAAATGGGGATCACCAGGCAGAGAAATCTAATATGGAGGAACCCCTTTGGCCTTCCACTTTAGACAAAAAGTATCTGGACAATCAGTCCCATGGAGTTTGCTTGGGAACATTCTCCCCATCAGGCCAGGCTCCTCTTCCCTGGGCAGGGAGCACTGTCATCACCAGGGCTGCAGTTACGTAAAGGGGCCTCTGTATGTCAGGTGCTGCCCTGGGGGCAGGGAGAAGGCTGCTAATAACCGCTACAAGACAACACCAACTCCGTTAACCCCCACTGTCCGCTCTTCCCATGTCACATATGCCTTGATATCTCACTGAAAAGTCACAGCTTTGGTGCTAACAGGGCTGATGCTGCCCCAGGTCATTTATATCGCTTGGAATCAGCCAACAGCTGCAACTCTGACACTGGAGCCCTTACTGGTGATCTGTCTTTGAACAGAAAATGTCCTTATGCCCATGGACATTCATGCCACTGAGAACCCAGCATTCCTGACTGCTGCTGTTCGTCTGTGGCAGGTGAAAGCACAGCATTGTTTTTTCCCCTGAACCCTGTGGAACCAGCTCGCTGATGACACTATGAGGTCACCCGTGATAATGGTTGAATGATTGTAGTGACTGGGAGAGGTGTTTGAAGACTGGAGGAAAGCAAATGTCATTCCTGTCTTCAGAAAAGGCAAGAAGAAGGACCCGGGGAACCACAGACCAGTCAGCCTCACCTCCCTCCCTGGGAAGCTGATGGAGCAGCTAATCCTGGGAACCATCTCCAGGCACATGAGGGACAAGGAAATTACCAGGAGGAGTCGGCACAGACAACAGCCTCAAATTGCGCAAAGCGCCAGGGCTGTGGAAAGCTGACGGCACCAGGCAGCAGCGAGGCAGTTGCCCCGAGTGCTTGATATGGCCAGGCTGGAAGCAAAATGGTACAAACTGGTCTGTAATTGTCTCCAACTGGAAAAAGTAATCAGTGGGAGCTCTTGGCTCTGGACCGACTTGTGATCCAGCGGCCTAGCTTGGTACGCCTAGGGAGTTTGTGAACAGTTTCTCCCGGTCAGGCAATATGCTACAGAAGTCAGAAGGGGCAGGACTGGGGGAGCATCGACACGGTGACTGTGAGCCCTGCTCACTTCCAGCCATGGAGTCACATCATGTTGGCCAAGCCCTGGAAAGCTGCTCTGGCAAAGTACATCTGCAATTACAGACAGTACTAATTATCTTTCTTCCTCACCAAGAGAGCCATCTAAAATCCAGGCCAGAAGGGAGACAGATTCCTCTGTTTACTACCCAGGTCTCAATACACAGAATCAGAAATTGGTTGGGGTTGGAAGGGATGCCTGGAGATCATCTAGTCTAACTCACCTATGCTCCAGCCTCCAGTGCCAAGTCCAGGATCTGACATGCTGGAACAGGAGCCAGAGGAAGTAAAGCTTGGCTGTTGAGAGGGAAAGGAGAGGAAATCATGTCATCTACATCAGAGATGGTCAAAGATATCCAAGACAAACAGGAAAGAAATGCACTCATACGTATCGGCTGTGGGAGGCCAGGTTGGAGGCACGCTGAGGAAAGGGGCCGTAGGAGTTTGGGCATCCCTGGAGCCTGGATTGGGCTTCAAACACGCTGCACAGCATGGCCAGGGTCTGCACATCGTGGAGCTGTGAGTAATGAGCCAGCCTGGGAAATGAAAGAGATAGTATGTGACTGGGCAGAGTTCACTGGGAAACATATCAAGACTCCAGGGCAACTAATTTCATGCCTGTTGCATAAATTGATCTATTGATCTGGGTCATATCACTGCTCAGAGGAGGCATCTGCAGGACTAGGTTGTCTTTTCCATCACACCTTTGAGGAGCCAAATCCTCCCTCTGGAAACACACAAGGATGGGAGCTCTGGGAATCCAGAAGTACTCATAGCCTTATTATCCCAAGTTCATGCAGCTTCAGAAACAAGGTCCACAGGACTGATTTTAACTGGATATAAAGCTGGAGCCATTAGACTCACCCCTAGCCACACTGTCTTTTTGACAAAGCCCTCTACAAGCAAGTATCCCGCATCTAGATCACAAGGTAAAACCCCACCACAGTTTTTCTGGATGGTTCTGAAGTTCCTGGATTGCTCTGAAGACTCAGAGTGATGAAGAACTACCTGTCCTCCCCTGCCACAGAGCAGGAAAAAGCCTGATCAAGCAACTGCATGCAAAGTACACCACACAAATCCTGGGCCTCCAAACAGGGTGTATTGACAGATAATATCAGTTATGTCCCCTCCTGAACAGATTCACTGGCAGGTGGACACTTGCAGCTCATACTTGGCTTGGGGACCAGAGGAATGATTGCCCAGCAATGCTGCACAGCAACAGGGAATTTGAAGGTGAACAAACCAGCTGCAGCAACACACTCATTTAGGAGGTGGGGAGCAGAAAACCAAAATCTCCAAGTCAGGCACTGCGGGTGTGCTGGAAAGCAGAGCTCCCAACTGCACCCGGCCTATTGCTCAATGTCAGCCAAGACCTGGGTGCTTGGTGGGAGGCCAAATGCTGCCTCCTGTATGTCATAAACACACTTGCAGCTTCCCTTCTTGATGTATCTCAGGCTTGAGAGGGGAAAAAAGCTGTGGCAGTAAGTCCTCCAAGTCTGAAATGATGCATTACAAAGTACATAGTTATGGAGGGCTTTGCTTTAGCAATCATTCCCCAGCACCCCCCGGCATTCAGACACCTACAAGGACTCCAGTAATTGACGTCCAAATGGATGTTGTGCCCAAGGTATCTCCAAATCTGGGTCAGACTTCGGTCCAAGGCAGAGATCAGTGGCTACCATAGCCAGTGACCAAACCTGGTGGACAGGAAGGAAGAGCATCAAAGCTACAATTAAGAAATAACCACACTCCCAGGGCATGGGTGTACACAAATTCACTCACGGACAGATAATAATGAAACTTTTTTTTTTTCAATCCTGGCAGCAGGGAGCAGTTTCAGCTTCTATGTCACAAAAAATATACAGAGTAACACAGAAGACCCAAAGCTTTCCCTGTCCCATTTGTTTTGAGTTTGGGTTAAACTTTGAAGAAGAATAGTCTATAGTCTAACAGATCTGTCAGGGTAGCTTAACAGACCTGTTAGTGCATTTTGTATTCACAAGCCTCAAAGGGTTTATATTTGATATAGTTCTTGGGTTCAGAGATGTCTGGTGGCAGAAGGTTTACTGGTGAATCATTATTTGCATGAGAAGTATCTTTTGATTAGCTACGAGTGTTACTGAACACCTCTGTTCTCCTAGCATGGCCCAGCAGAGACACAAATAGTTTCCATTTCTATTCCAACAGTTTAACTATTTCATGTGAAATTTCTCCTTCATTTAGCATCCTCTACTCTGAAAACAGTTCCACATTTTCAGTCTCTACATCACTGATCTAAGAATGTTTTTTCTACTGTGCCTTTCAAAACGGGGCAATTAGAACATTCCAGGGAAAAGCAAAGCTCCTAGTTCGGCATGAAAAAAGAGCAGGAAGGGAAAAAAAGGAGCATGGTGCTGGAAAGACAGCAGAAATCAGAGAACTGTCAACACAGAAAAGTAAAGAAAAAAACAAGCGCTCCAAGTACAAAAAACAGCCAGGAACAGTAATTCCATAGCTGCTCACTCTGAAACCAGAGAGAAACTGGAAAAAGGACAGGGCTGAGTATGAGTATAGAATGGAAATGGGAAAGATGTCGCTTCCTACACTGGTGCAGAGCACATCTCACATGTCACCTGCAACTCAAGCCTCCATGTCTGCTAGGAGCAAGGCAAACTGTGGTACAGGCTGGACTTAAAATGGACAGAGAAAAACAAGCAACAAACAGAGGTATCTCAGTGCTGAAGTTATTCTACCTGAGGTCCGGTCTAACACAGGAAAACGAGACAGCCAGACGAAGCACAAGCAAAGGAGAACCAGACCTACGTTCTCTCTCCTGGTCTAGCAGAACTCACCAAGAAGCAAGAAAACAGCTTGTGTTTGCTTCTGCTGAGACCAGGTAAACCTACACGTGTTCCCTGCCCGGGTCTAGGAAGAGCCAAATGCTCAGGAGAGGTGCACATGTCACTCTGGCAGTGCCAGCCCGCTCCTGTCGCTTTCAGGCACTCCTGAGTCCTGTTAAATGTTCTGCCTTTTGTGATGGACTAATCACAAGGAAAAGGTTGGGCCACAATAGCCATTTTTCTCCTATTACTAGTTCTGGGGCTGGGTCCTTGCGCTGAGACTCTTGTGGGGAGAAGCAAGCTGCAGTCAGCACCCATTGCCAGTGCAGATGAATGCCGAACAACGGGAACGATTGCATAAGACAAAATCACCTCCCAAAATGCTGACAGCAGCTAGGCAACTGTGCGCACAGTTACTCCATTTACTGACTCAAAAGTAGGCTGCATTCCGTGCTTTGCCTGCAGAAATTCCCTGAAAAATGTGCTTCCCTCAGTTTGGCAAAGGGCGTAGAACAATGTGCTTACAGCCTGGGGAAGCAATCTCTCGATGCCAAGAGTCAATGAGGTAGAGACCACCTCTGCAGCTGTTCCACTGGCCTCGGTTCACCAACCAGAGACTCCCAGAACAACTGCAGAACCCAGGTGGCTGTTGGCTATCAAGGTGACAGCACAAGCCATTTCAGGGTAGCACGGCATAATACCTGTACAAGATCCCTCCGTCCCACAGCCAACGCCGAGGCAGCATTCTTCTGGCAAGTCTCCTGGATATTATTCACATTCAATCTAAAAAGAAAGGAGACAGCTCAGTGCTGGTTGGCACATCACCTGTGAAGGTGGAGAGAGAGGGGGGAAAATATTCTTGGCAGCAATGAGTAACCCAGAACCTCCTCATCAATGAGCCTGCAAGCATGGCCAGGATTCCATCCCTTCCTTCTCTGTTTTTCAAGGGTCATGGCTGTCCTTCTCCCACTATTCATCTTCACTATCATGCCACACATCAAGTCCAGCTCCAAACCAGCTGGGATTGATACAAAGAAGTACCATTTCCAAGGAGATATTGGACTACTCAAAAATAGACCACAGAAACAATCAGAGGGTGGGAGCACCTCTGCTATGATGACAGGCTGAGAGTGTTGGTATTGTTCAGCCAGCAGAAGAAAAGGCTCATTAAGGTCTTACTCATTAAGGTCTTCTAGTACCTAAAGGGGACCTACAAGAAAGCTGGAGAGGAACTTCTTACCAGGGTGATAAGTAGTGATAAGACAAGGGGTAATGGCTTTAAACGGAAAGAGAGGAGATTTAGATCAGATATATAAGGAACAAATTCTTCCCCCTGAGGGTGGTGAGGCCCTGGCACAGGCTGCCCAGAGAAGCTGTGGATTCCCCATCCCTGGGAGTGTCCAAGGCCAGGCTGGATGGGGCTTTGAGCAACCTGGTCTAGCAGAACGTGGCCCTGCCCATGGCAGGGGGGTTGGAACTAGACAATCTTCAAGGTCCCTTCCAACCCAAACCATTCTATGATTCTGTGATCTTCAGTGATAATGCTGGAACAACAGTTCAAACTCTGTATACAATACCCCATCACAAATTTCTTCCATCACACTTTTTGGATTTATAGGTGACAAGTTCCCCCTCACAGACAGAGGGATACCATAAAAAAGCAGCTAAGCAAGAACAGAGGAAGAAGGTACAGAAACATTCAAAGATCAGTGCTGACTGATGTCAGGATTATAGCACAGCAATGCCAAAGACAGCTGCTCTCATTTGGGAAAGGATGTCAGCCCATACGTACTCACATGTAGAGCTCTCCCAGCAGCTTGTGGACAGGCAGCAAGCAGGAAATATCTTGGATAATAACTTTCCCGGCAGCTTTGATGGGTCGGTTGTTGGCATCTGTCCCCTCTCGTTTGCTTTTCCACCTCCTTGATTTCTGCAGGACAAATGGCAACATGTTAGTGGAAAGGACAGCAGGCTTCTTGGGCTAGGGAACAAAGCACTAGGGTCAGGAATAATGCAAGCAGCACCCAAACCTGCCTTTCAGAAGGCTCTCTGTTACCCTGCAAAACACCAATGACATGCCCAGGAGAATAAGCATCTCCATCTGTAGGAAGTGAAAAGCAGATCAAGGCAGCGAGCTCAAGGTCAAACTCACTGAAAAGTATTTTGTGAGTTCCCCTGTGAAAGCCAATAAGAGAACAAATTGGCATCAGGATGCCAATCAAACCTGGGCAGGTTTGGCAGGAGGATGATTCAATTCTCATTCAAGATCTGGTCTGGGAACCCTCTGCACACAGACCACCGCTGACTTCAGCCAACATCAGCACAGAGATATGTGGGAGGCAGCTTCGGGGCAACCTGGCGGCTCCAGACTGTCTCTTTGGGTCTCCCTGTGTTTGAGTACAGCCCTGTTTAGCGCCAGGGACAGGGCTCCCACCTCCTGCTTTATCAACAGCTTCAAACAAACAATAGGCAGATGATAAAGCAGGGCCCAAGTTTTCCTAGCAAGGCTCCTTAGCTAACATGCTCACAGCTACATACAGCTGGGTCAGGACATAAGGTGGTAGGGGAGAAGAAAGGAGAGGAATCAACACAAGGCAACAAAAACAAGAAGCTGATATTCCCAAATACTCCCTGTACCAGACCCAGGGGCCATTTCGATGCCAAGCTGCATCAAGCCATCTGGGCTGGATGAAACACCACAGAGTATTTGGCTGGTATCCTGGCCTCTTCCAGCTCCTCGCTCGAGGAAGAGAGATGAGGATGTGCAGGCAGAAGGCACTGGAGCTCTACCGAGGGAAGCACTGGCTGCTACACAGGGTTCCTAAGCGCAGCAAAGGATAAAGATGCTTTGCAATGCTGCTCCCCTCTGGCGTGTTCCCTCACTGACACACAGAGGCGATACTCCTGTACAGAAGTGTCTCTTGGTCATGCTGAGTTATGGAGGGTCTCCTGAGGCACTTGTGGCTTCCTAAACCTGTATCTGAAGCTGAACAGCCCCTTTGAAGGGGCCAGCAAAGCATCCCTGTGCTGATGGCTCCGCAGGGCAGGCAGAGCTCACACAGGCAACACATCGGTGCTCCTAAAGAGCAGGCTGGGCTACAGGAAGGGCAGGACCTGGACCTGCAAGCAAGGTCACCTCTCCTGTGGCTGCTGGGCCAGTTCTGGGATGGCTGGGGCGCCAAACTGCCTTTGACCACAATCATGCAATCCTGTGAGAACCTGGGCAGGCTTATCACAGACATTAAATGCCCTTAAATAAAATAAATAACCTTAAGAAATTAATTCCTCCTTCAATGCCTGCCTGGTCCAAGCTTACGCCAATGTGCTGAGAGGTCTGGCTGTGCTGAGCACACTGCTGGCACATACCACGAGAAGCAAAAAGGATGTGAGGATGTGCTCCTGAAGTCACTCTGGGCACTGAGTGACCAAGGCTCAGAGGCTGGAGCACAGGCCTGACAGTAAGTGAATGAGATGTTTCAGACTTGAAGGTGGATTTTTGCAGTGATGCCCACATGACAGAGCATCACCAGTTGCCCTGGGCTTCCACTGCTCCCCAGAGTAAAAAGGAGAAGGGACTCATAGAATCACAGAATGGTTTGGGTTGGAAGGGACCTTCAAAGCTCATCCAGTGCCACCCCTGCCATGAGCAGGGACATCTTCACCAGATCAGGTTGCTCAGAGCCCCGTCCAGCCTGGCCTGGGATGTCTCCAGGGATGGCGCATCCACCACCTCTCTGGGCAACCAGAATGCTGATGCAACTCAGTCTTCAGGGGTGCCAAATGCTAGAGGAAACAGGGCTGTCAGTGTTCAGCACTATGGAAAATCTGGCTGACCAGGGCATGATTCTGTTCTCTGCCACATTCCCTCTAGTCTTCATTCACCCAAGGAGAACTTGCCTGCAGGATTTATCTGCTGCGTCATTCTGAAGCTGAGAAGAGCAATGTAATGGTAGGTGGCCAGAACGTGGGCAGGTGGGAGACCAAACTCTCTTCAGTTCATCAGCTCCTAATCAAGGAACTGTCTGGATCAGGTCCAGCTCTCTTGCCATCAGGCAGACTACACCTCTTTTGACAACGTCTAAAAACAGAGCTACCTGCCCTGTGCTGAAGGATATGGACTGTACTTCAACAAGGTTCCCAAATAACAGCAGCACCTGGAACCTCATTCCTTGTCAGGGCAGCCAAATGCCACCTACTATGTGCAGCAAGGAGCTGCTGACGCTGTCAAAACCAAGACTTGAGCAAAGCTTGGGAGCCCCAGTACAATGACATGCCTTCAGGGCAAGAGCTCAGGCACTGTCCTGCAAGGGCTACCAGGCTTCCCACAACAAAAGCTGTTCTTTGTGCTGTTTCGGAGCAGGTGTTTGAACACAGGTTTGCAGACGCAGAACCACAGTCTGCAGGTCTGTCGCCAAGGGATTTTAGAGCTTGGCAGGTAATCTGGAGAGCAACTTGCCACCTCCCGACCATCTGTAAGCCAGCTGCCCCGGAACCTGCAGCCGATGGAGAGCTTCTTCTGATCGAGGCAGCTTCTCTGCCCTGTCATCGGGAACAGATTCAACCTGCTCCTGCCCGCTGCAAGAGCAGACTGAAGAAGCATCCCAACAGGCATTTCAAAGACTAAAAACATGGACAACACATATCACTTTCCACAGGTAATTCAGTCACTTTTTTTTTTTTTTTGAGAAGGACAACAAATGAGGATGAGAATGGAAAAGAGATCCCATGAATGGTTTCCTCTGCTTGCTGTTAGCATATCACCAGACACATGAAGACATTAAATGTATCAGAACCCCCTGAAAACTTGGACTCACAGTGAAATCTTCCCGTTTTCTTCCTCCTGGCACTGGCCTATTGTACTGGCAAAAAGGGAAGCCCTAATTCTTTACTGGTGCAGCTCCAGGAGCAGAGGCAGTCAACAGCCATATGCCCTGACAGTACTACATTTCCACGATCCCTATTCCTGCCCCTTGAGTTGTAATAGAAGAAAATAATAAAGCATATGTACAGTCACCATTAAAAATGTCTGCTTTTTACAATTCAGGTATGCCTTAGCTACAGCAAAAAAGTGTTAGAAAAAACTACAATCAGAAGTATGAGAACCATCATGGTAGAGCTCATCACCACTGACAGCAGAAGCTCTACTTTGAATCAAACATTTGGTGGCCTTAATTACAGGAGTAGCTCTCCACCAGGCAGTATTTGAGCACTTTTAATAGGGATTACCAGAGACAAGGAGAGCTCTAGCTTGGGTCTGTCTGGCCAAGGTCCCTACCACCAGGTTTCTCTCTCCCTTCTGCTTCACCTCTTCTCCCAGGAAAAGCTCCCACTATGGTTCTATCAAAAGTTGTCCCTGAGGCTCATGGGCATTAGGGTAGAACAGAAAACACATCTCTTCCCAGGCGCTGAAGCACGGGTCATGGAGGGGAGCAGGGAACACAATGGTTGGAGCTGAAGCAAAAATCAACATGCGTGCACCAAGCTAACTATTGAGAGCTGAAGGTCAAAGACGCGGGTCTTCTGCTCTGCCCCCTATATTTCTAGCTCTTTCTGCAGCCTAGAATCCACACCAAAGAGAACTGCATCTACTCAGCTGCTCCTGAGAGCTTAAGGAGAGGAAGAAAAGAAAGAAAATAGCTACAGTGACAGCAAATTAAGACTCATCAGTTCCTCAGAGCACCAGAAGGAAAGAAACCAGAGCATTTATGACAATCATGGGGTTGGAGGTGACAGCGGGGAACAGCACTGAATAATGACTAAAAAAGCCAGCCTGCACCTGCACTACCATACCCAAGGCTGTAATTTGCTGCAATCTGAGGTGATAACGATGGCAGTAAATGGGTTACATGTAGAAACAGACGGCCCAAGAATAAGCCACCAACTGCTTCGTAGCAACCACCATCATCACTGCATACTCAGCAGAAGTAGTTACAAAACGCTGCGTGCCTGCTGGAAAGGATGCTGCACAGTCAGGTGTGTGTCTCTGGATCCTGCTGAGACAGGCAGTGCTCTAAGTACCATCGTGAAATGTAAAGCACCTGTTTTGCACAAGCATATGCAAAATTTCAGGGTTCGTAGTATAAACTGGTGTTCGTGGGGCAAAGGGAAAGGTTGCGGGCAGTAGGGAACAGACTTGATGCTGAAGATTAAGCTGCAATATTTACAAAATAAAGAGTTAAACCTGCTCGAGGTCAGGTTCAAGTTGCTTCTAATATTATTTTTTAAATAAAATTTTAAAATTGCTGCCTCTCTGCAGAAAGCTACACTCCTTTATTCTGAACAACTGCCTACAGATTAACTCCCCCATGCATGTCATGCAGCACTGCCTGGATTTTCTCTTCAAAATAATCAACATTTACTATTTCTAGCATCTCCCACAGTACAAGGCAACTTCCACAAAGGAGCTGAAAAATACGAAGCACTTTTGAATCAAGCGCTCCACCACGGGAATATTTCTTTATCGCTTCCATCAATGAATAGCTGGCATCTGCCCTGAAGCGCAGGTATTGCTGGAGCAGAGGCTAGTCATTACCTAGAAAGAATGAAGAATTATTCCTCCTTCCAGACTTGCTAAGCTCCTGCTTCCCTGTGCACCTTGAGCAATGCTGAGCTCTCCTTCCAGAAGGAAGCACCTGGTCTGCAGAAATAATCGACACCTCTCTCCGTGCATGCCTGCGCCTTCGCCTTGGGCACTACAGCCCACATTGGAGAGCGTGACTGGCCTGTTCTAAAGGCTATCCACAAATACAATCAATCCTTCAGGGTTTGGGCTAATCCATGTATCATTTTTAAGTATATGTTACACAAAATTATAACATTATCACATTGCTACTTGCTCCTCTTTCCAAGCCAGTGGTAAGGGAATTAAACTGTGGCCCTTTGTGCACCACAATCTACCACACCACAAGCTGGCAGGTTCCTTGCTTGGTTTTCTTTCTTCCTTTCAGACTGTTCCTGATCCAATACAGAAATTCATTTCTTGCCTCCGCTGCTCACATTTCTTTATTAGCTCTTGGAAAAAAAGCCTTGATGGAGTCAAGTAAATGACTTCTGGTTTCTTTCACCTATTATTTGCTAGTATAGTCTTAGAGCCGTTGTAATTAGGAAGGCTTGATCCTATTACACCAAGTTAAATTAGGTGTTACAGGATCCTATTTTATTCCCTGCTGTCTTATCAAGAGACAGCATGAAGGACAGCAGCTGTAAAAAAAACCCAGTTGTTCACACAGACGTTAAGAAAGATCTGAAGAGATCATCTTTAAATTGAAATGGAGTTTTCCAAGCTCTGCCTATGCTTGGCAGATCAGTGATGAGATAGTAATTGCCCAAAATTACAGCACAGCTTGAGCTACACTGATATCATCAAGATGTTCACATGAATGATGTTCATGTGAGGGACATATGGACCTGACTAATGGAAAGGACTGTCAAAGCCATCTTGGAAGGGCAGGTGCCAGGAGGAGGCTGGAAGTGCAACCACTCAAGCTGAATGCAGGGTGCTGCAATTCCAAGGGCTGGGAGACCACAAATTAAGGAGAAATTCTACTTGTTGCTCCAGGAAATAAGACTTTATGGTGCATTGCACTGAGAATAGGGAGCTCATTTTAATGAGATGACAGGTCGTTGTCAGCAACTCAACCACTCTGTTTCTTCCACAGCTCTTAAGGGATCCCCACTCTCCTGCAAGGCTTCATCTTTTTCAGAAGTGAGGTGCTCTAATGTCAGTCTCAGCAGCCAGCTGATGATGCATAATAATCATTGAGGTCCTCTGCAGAGGACACCCTCTGTTGCTTAGAGGTTGATCCTTTCTTACACCTCAAACTACCCCTTGGCATCCTTTCCTGACTGCTTGGCCAGGTAAAACAGGCATCTGGTAGGTCAGGATTCGTACCCTGCAAACTAGTGTCTGCTCCTGAGCGCTTACACGTGCGTTCACTCTTACTGAAGCCCTAGGCCCTGTGTGGAGTGCGATTCCCCGACCTGTGTGTAGGTTACTCAAAGGCAGGCAGGTGGCATTTTATTCTTGGGCCCTTGGGCAGAAGACAGGATTATATCAAGGACAGTATTAGCACAGCACACAGTACCGGGAAGTCGTTAATTGCTTGTATGGACCAACGTCGCCGAGCAGAGCGAGGAGACATCTGTATGTGAAAACGTTATACCCAGGAAAAGGGAAGAAAGACACCAAGAAAATTAAAGACAAAGGTAAACAAACTGAAATGAAAAGTGCCCTGAACCAGCAGAGTAAAAGATACTGTTCCCAACGGTTCTGTTACACAATGAACAGTTGCAAACCATGATCCCCACTTTCATCCACACACAATTGTATTATACAACATTACCTATGGCCCTGGCAAAGCGAGGGCTACTGTGCCTGTGCCCCACACCAGCCTCTGTGGAAAACTTCGGCAACCACAAATCTGAATAAAGTGTTCCACACAGAGTTGTGTTACTGCAAGAAGCACTGAACTGCTTCATGTGACCTTGTTCATATCATGAATTGACAGCAGAGCAGAGGACAATGTCCTAGTGCCCCACATGCCAGGTTCCTACTCTAACCAGTTTTACTCCTCGTGGCTGAAGAGGAAGGCAGCTAAGTGTAAACTGCATCATTTTTAACACAGCTGTCCAAGTGCCATGGCACAGAGATCTGCAGGAGCTAAATAAACATTCCTGCTTATTCAGATATCCCTTTAACATCCAGCATCTTCCAGGACTTCATTGACTGGAACCTGCTGTAACTGTTCACTTTCATTTTCAAATAATAAAAGCCATATGCAAGGATATTAGAAGGGATGTAGAGACTCTTCTACTTGGCAGGGCCATATGGAAATTGTCATGATGGGTTGAGGAACTCATTCAGGCTGAGTGAGCAATCAAACTCTCCGATTGACTATGCAGAATAGCTCCAAAGTAGGCTTTCATTATGAACCTGCAGACATCTCATTAAGTACTCAAAGCAGTATTATAGCAACAATAAATGGAATCTCTCAAAGCACATTACTGTGCACTCACTTGAAAAAGAAATTTCTGTTCTAGTTCTGTAAGAGTCAATACAATAAAAAGGATTATGTTGTGTGCAATGTATTTTACATCTCTTCCTGGCTGATGAGAGGCAGTCAGGACCATCAGCCATGCCTTCAGCATCTCCCTTCCCTTGCCTCTCGCTGTTGGGAGAACCCTGCAGTGAGGGAGCTGAAGCTGACTGCAGGGCCCCACAGAAAGAGAAGACGACCACAGCCTTGTGCTACGGGTTCCTCCACCAGGCTTCACGAGGAGAAACGGGTTAGTTGAAGGAAATTTGGTCTAGTGGAGAAGCAGTGAAACTAAGCTCAGTGCCCCCAGAAAGTGCTGCTCTCCTGTGGGCAGCCACTGCTGCCAGCCTGCGCTCTGGTGCTGTGAGCCCGAGGGCTCTGCAGCCAGGAGATAACCTGAGGGATGACCTGCGAAACAGCGGCTTCCCAGCCCTGCCAAAGTCCCTGATGGGAAGCACGAGGACACCGCTGTCACCACCCCTGTGTACAGCTGTCCCTCAGGCAGGGCTGAGCTGTCTCCAGGTCCCCAACGGCATGACCTTCTAACTGGGGGGAGAAAACCACAGTCATGCACCCACTTCAAGAGAAATCCAGGCTTGAAATACTGATGGCATTGCCATGGTACAGATACAGCTTCTCCTTTCTGCTGACTACTATTCTTTAGTGAGTTTTTTTGAGGAGTTAAAAAGAGGGGGGAAGAAAGGAGAAGTGTGCATGCATGAATAAAAAGTGAGAAAGATATATATATATATATGTGTGTCTGTATATAAATATATATATTAACATTAAAATGAGCACAGAAAGGCTCAGTGCCAGATTTAGTTTCATTTTTTTTAACTGTTGGGTTCAGCAGCTCCCCTGCCTTTATGGGAATACAACGTATTTCCTGTCTAGCAACGGGCAAATTCCATTTGTTTGCTAATGGCAGCGATGCCAGTTGTTGCTACATGGCATTTAAATACCTGGTTATCACTGACAAATTCAGTTTGGGGGCCGTTACGTAACATGAGAATTTAACACGCAAAATTTCAATCTTTGTTTAATGCAAATATAAAATCCAAGCTTCAGAGCAGGGAACTAACTAAACTGAGGCCAGGGTTTTTAAAATCCTCACGATGACATAAAAATATGCAGCATTGATCTAACAGAGCCCATGATATCAACTCCTGAAGAACTGGAAAACCTTTGCTGAAGGGAGGTACAATTTTTTTGGTTTTTAAACCATTTTATCTGCAAGAACATTTGAGCTATCTCCATGCTAGGGCTCTTACGCTTCTTCCAACCCAGTGTGTGAGAAGATAACTGGACAGGGGGAAGGAGAACACATTAATTTTCTCTGGCTTTCAGCAGACGTGGCTACAGACATACTTTGTTCTCTTGATTTCCCCCCCTGACAAAAATCTTGTCACCATCAATACAAGGGCTGGGGAGACAGGTCACATGAAATTGCACCAAGCTGCTTCCACATGTTATTTTTAGCCTTGTCTGTCATCTTAGAGAGCTGTGTGTCAGAGACAAGCACGCTGCAGAGGACAGGGGTAACTCTTTAAATACATTCTCCTGCAAAGACTAGAACAGGCTGTAATTCTTGTACCACAAAGGAAACAATCCTACTCTCCTCCAAAGCCTTGCTTGTTAACAGCAACAACAGCAAGACCTGCACCTAAACCAGAAGTATGTGGATTGAAAGAATGTTGGAGAATCACATAGGAATGAATTTTGTTTAAAAAAAAAAATATCCAAAGGATCACATATCCCTGAAAGAGATACCTGTAACAGAAATAACCAAACATACCCCATTGATCCAGGAGAGGTTGTCAGTAAGCTGCAGAGAGCCACAACCCTTTGCAGTTATATACATCAGGGAGTCCCAAGAAAAACAGAGCTGCCTACACATACGTACCTGGAAACTACAGCTTCTTAAGTGTGAGATTGTAAACCTATGTAATGCAAAGGGAGACTAGAGAGAGATCAAAATAAGCAGGTCAAATGCTAGAGAGGATCAGTAAAGAAGATACTAATAGGGCATAAATCCACTTGACATTTTTACAGGGCTGCCTGTAAAAAAGATGCCTTCTTGAGAGGAATATGAAGCTTCTGTTACTAGCAATGCCCACAACTATATGAAAAAAATACAGATCACAAAAACTGAAGTGTTAGGAAAGGCATTTTGGTCTGGTACTTACCCTCTCTTTGTAGTAGAAGGAGCTAATGGAGACCTGCTCCTTCTCGCTGCGTGTCGGACTCCCACTGTACAAACGCAGATTGCCTGGAGTCTCTGTGCGGATCTTCATGGGAGTAATGAGGCCGCTATGGTATGCTGACAAGGCTGACAGGGACCTGGAAGCATGGGATCACACTTTCAGGAGCTTTCACCCACCACATTGCCCTGGAGGCTCACATCAACATCTTCACGAACCAAGGTGTGAGCAATGTTTCAGGTGGTGTTGAAGGAAGGCATCTTGGCTCAGGGCCAGCAACATAAGGGACTAGCCTCTCTGTGTCGAGGGCGCAGCGAACACTAGAGGTCAGTGCTTTCTGAGGGTCAGTAGCTCCAGTGGAGGGTGTGATTTTCTCCTGCCCATGACAGCAGCACACCTCCAATGTGACACCGGGTACTCACCGGGGTGTGGGCTCTGTTGGGGACACCGCACGGTGCATGGTCATGGGTCTTGTGAAGTACACCAGGTACCCTGAAGAGATAGGACACGGCATAAAGATCACACAAGGAGGAGGAGGTTACCCGTGGTGGTTTACACAGGGAAATCTGGTTGTTTAAAGTAGAGTGAGGGGGCTGGATGCCCATCTACCACCCTGAGCACTTGTAAACTACAAGCAGACAATCTCATTTTCTTAACCCAAATACATTCCCTGCAAGCCCATTAAAGAGCATGTTTGGTTGAGATGATTGTCTTTAAAGCATCAACTCAAGCGGCTTACAGAGGCTAGAGAAAAGACAGCAAAAGAAAATGAGCTAATATGTAACTCATGTTTTAACTCTGCACCAGAACTTGTCATCCCAGAGGCAAGGTGATGTTCACCAGGTTTCCAAGCCTATTCAATGCAATACTACTCTGTTTCACTTTTGCTGGGAAGTTGGCGATGCCTGTATGAAAAGCAGTTTTCAAAACATACTCAAACTGGGATGCAGTCAGGTCTGGAGGAGGTACGTTTGCATCTGAAACAGCTCAGTGGAACTTAAAAAATAGGTTAAGGTCTGAGTGAAATCTGTTGTGGACGATCTTTGCACTGTATGCTTTCCGTGAAACCTGGACATGATTGTACCTCATCTACCATTTTGGAGAAGTTTCCCAATAATCTTGGGAAAGCTATTTCAGACAACAGAAAGTGTGCAGAATGAGAAAAAAGTGGTTAGTAGCACAAATATGGCTTCAGCAAGGGGTAAGTTCAACCCCAAATGACTGGAACTTTGGGAAGACTGAGCACCAGAATATGTCCAGCAGTTTGATGCTGGTAGGAGAGAACTAGGCAAGGAAAACAGTTATTCCCAGTCTTTTGTAAAAGAGAGGTCTGACTATGCCTCTGGCACGTCACAAGTCCTGGATTTCCAAATCCTACAATCCCACATGCACCATCAACTTCAAACAGTTGCTAACTAGTTTAATTGTCTGTAAATTTATCACATCACTACTTTAATACCATTTCTTACTCATCGCATGGCAGTGACCAAAGTCTCATCTTGTTCAGAGGCAAGAGTTCCCCAAGATATTAAGAGGACTGTTCCCTGGGGAGCTGTTGTAACATATCAGCAATGGGGCTAACCTGCACCACAGAACCTGGCTCCAGAGGTCCGTGGAAATGGGATGTTAGAGTCCTGGTAGGAGCCATAGGCATTGGAGACCCGGGCGAACGTGGGCAAGGGGGGTGTTACCGAGTTGGACAAAGCGTAGGGATTGCTGGACGTGCTGTCCTCTTGGTTCTGAAACAGAAGTTACTCAAGGTCACACTCCTGCTGCCACAGGAAGGAAACCCAGCTGGAGCACAAGAGATCACGGTGCCAAGGAGCCTCACAGAAGGTTCTCGGCCTTTGAGCCAGAGCAGATCGAGCACAGACCATGGTTACTGCTCTGCTGCAAAGGCACTTGCAAGCACATTTACCTTTGAGGGAATGACTTCTCTGGCTGCTTGTCCACAGATTTCCCTCTCACCACAGCCATGTTGAAATACAGAGTTCAACTTTGGGTGAAACACTGGGAAAGTCTACAGAAAATATGACCTTCGGACTCCGGATATGACTGTCAACACAGGGAGCTGAGCTAAACCTGATAACCTCAATGATGCAAGTGAGACAAAGTCTCCTTAAATAGGAATATCACACAACTGAGGGGGGTCAAATGCAGATTAGGAGTCTGGAAGTGAGGAACACAGGTGGTGTGAAATACTGGACTTCAGGCCTATCCATAGGAATTTTGGCAGAAATCTGCATTTATCTGGATAAAAAGTAACACAGCTTAGCTTTAAAGCTTGAGTCATCAGACTTCCATACAATAGAGAAAATTCCCACTCTTAAACATTCCTATTGAAACCAAGCAGAATTAAGCCTTCCCATATAAAAAAAAAAAAAGCCCTTTATTTGTGATGAATAAACAAAAACTCTTGCAAAAGAAACCTGAGAAGACTCTCCAATCCTTTCCTGAATGCTAAAGCACCCACTCCAGTACACTTCACCCACACAAAGACCTAATACCTGACACTGGGATGCTGAGTAGGTATCACATCTCTCTCAGCTAAGGGCAGTGACTTGGATTTATCTGCAGTATTATGTCTACAAAACCCTAGCACAAGGCTTCAGAAAAAACAGACTTTCCCAGCTTTTTTTTTTTTTTTTTAAGGGAAGAAAACAAAGATCCTAGAATAGGACTAGCAGGATCTTTGACTAGAACTGAGGAGGTGAGGACATCTGCCACTACCTTTCAGACAAGAATGAATCCATCAGCTCCCTGAGGCCTCTTATCTTCTCTCACAGATGATAACCATGCCCTGGCACTCAGTGAGACACGCTCAGAGCTGGGAAGTACCAGGCACCACTAAGACGCTCCAATCCCCAGTCATTCCTGCTAACCTGAATATCAGTGACATGCAGAGTTCCCCAAAGCAGCAAACCCTCAGGGCCTGATTTTCAGAAACAAAACACATCTAATCATCCATTCTGTCTTCTTCAACATTAACCAGAAGTGCTTACACAAATGTAACGGCCAGTCACAGGGGTCTATTTACATGGCTAATGAGGCCAGACTCTCACTGCAGAGTCAGAAGTGTGGGATGTGGGAGAAGACAACAAACTAGGGCAGAAAGCCCATGCAGCTCTCCATACCACAACAGACTCCAGCCAGGAGACCAGCTGACGCAGGCAGGGCTCCAGGCAGCTCTGGTTCCGCTTCACTTTCTGCAGAGAAGTGTCTTTCAGTATCTGGAATACATACAAGATGCAGCTTGAATCATGGTTACATCCACACCTTCCTCACATCCTTTTTTGTCTACAGAGCAGCTAGGAGGCTAAGGCACCAAAGACATCCTGTAGCATCCACTGGAGCCACACTGACCCATTGGTGTGCTGTCTGCTTTGAGGAATGGCTGTGAGCTTTGATCAGAGCACTCAAGGTTTACTTAGATTCAGTACACTCTGAACCAGAATTTGGGCTCCTACACTACTGTAGCCCACATGTTCCATAACCGTTTGTGGCAAATTGAATCAGTTTTTTTTCTTTTTTCCAGGAAGGAACCCAAATTCATTCATCTACTTGCTGCTGGGGAAGGGATTTCATCAGCAATAGGAATTCCTACACCAGATGACCAAACACCTGGTCTGGAATTAGCAGGACCCATGTAAAAAGTCCCCTCACTTTTGAAACAGTTTGTGGAGGAGAGCAGGAAGCAACACCCCAGCTCAAAAAATATGATCTTTCTGCAGCTGGATGCTTAGCTGGCCATTTTGTCTATTATAAAGTTGGGGGCAACTGCATGAGGAGATGGATGCCAGGGATCCTTACACAACATGCATCACACAGAAATGCAGTAGCAGTGCAGAAACCATGTTCAAAATGTGGAGGAAGGCAAATACTGGGCTGCAAGCCCAACAAAAACCTCATCCTAGGAGCTCCACAAGGTATCAGTTTGAAGTGACAACTGGTCTTCAGCAAGGTCAGATGTTTTACTGTGTCAATAATCTAAACATCAAAAGTCCAGCATCTGTATATTTATAAAGACAGTGTACAGTCCCCACACACCTTCAGCAGCTTTGCCTTCATGGAGGCGGTGATTGAGGTCGGGTTGATGAACTGGAAGGACGGTGCAGCATTATTGGGATACTGGACAGGGAACATCACCAGCATCCTGACTCTGTGGTTGCCGCAGTGCACTGACACCGTACAGCTGCGACTCACTGCATCCATCTGCGTGAAGAAAAGCAATTGCTCTGTAGTTAGATCTCCAAGGACCTTTAAGCTTCCAGTGGCTTAAATTCATGCTGAGGGGTGGATTCTTCTACACACACGGAAGACGAAGTCATGCTATTCTCAAGGGCAGTAAACACAGTGACAGCAAAAAACCCCAGGCAGATCCGAACAGACTCAGCTCATACCAGCAGACTACCAGTCCAGCATCGTAGCATCTGGAGACCACAGCCAGCCCACACTGGGCCCAAATCAGGCTCTGCTCCCCACAGCCACTGCACCCCAGCCCACTGCACAGAGAGCTCCAGGCCCACGCATGTTCTGAGATCATATACCACTGGGTCAGAAAACTACCTCAGGATCATGCCATGAGCTGTGGAGCTACCAGGGTGGGGAAAGGAGACAGGCAGCTGCCTCACACCTCCCATTCCAGCACATTGCTGTGCCTCCAGAGGAGCATTCGGCATGCAAGGGAGATGCCAAAACTGAGGGAGAGTGTGTAGACAAGGAGGGCTCAGCAGATGGGGTTCAGAAACAACTGAAATGAGATCAGCTACATGTAGTGCAACAAGTCACTTTTCACTCTAGACAAAGAGAAAAACATTGTCCAGCCTTCTCAGGAGCAGTGCCAGTGGTGAAATACTTCTCTCACTCCCAGTGTCTGGGATTATCCTCTTTCCTACTACCCGTGGCCAAAAGGATCTCTGCAGCTCAAAATAAACCTTGTTTACAGACAGCAGTCACTGCAGCAAAGAAGGTTCCCCTCAAAAAGCTCCGATGAGCCAGGTCACCCGGATCCCCTGTTAACAAGCCAGCAAAAGGAAACTCTCTACCTCCACGTTGACATTTCGGATCTGCACGTTGATCAGAGAAAACTCCTGCTGCAGTGTTTGAGGCAGCCCCAGCTGGTCCGTTTTCTTTCCCACCAGGGGGTCATTCAGAAAATCTTCTTTTAAGGCTGACAGGAAAAATGGAGAACAGGTTGAGACACGCTGTAACAGACAGATGTTTGACAAGCAATGCCAAGAGGCAGCCAAGACAGCAGGCTTCCCTCTGCTCTTCTTCTACACGAGGAGGTATGAGTTTTATCTGGAAAAGACCTGTGAGCTAGAGAGTCTCAGCTGTGGTTTAGAAGCAGGCTTGAGCTGTGCTCTTCAAAAAAACAAACCTGTCTGCACACAGGTTTCCCAGGAAGGTTACAGAAGCTGCTTGTACCTCGTACAGCCCTAAATGGTCTGTCTCTACTCATTGGAGACCCTTTCTCCTCCCTGTACAGAATGGCCAGAGTCACAAACAGCTGAACTGGAGCCTCTCAGTTCAGAGGGAAAGAACCGCTGCCAAAGCAGTCTCCAGGAGGAGCTCTGGCCTTGGGACTCACACCCCAGCACTCTTGGCTTTCAGAAAGCACTTCCAAAGTGTAATAAGGCTTTGTGAGAGAGAACAGGGTATTTCTGGCCCTATGAGAGGCTTAATTCATTTGTAGCAGCCATGTGCATTTAACATTGCCAAACACTCTGGTGCTTTAATGGCCTTTAAAGAATCATCTAAGTGCTGGGTCTAGCTGTCCAGTTTCACTCTCAACAGTTTTCAGGAGGACAATAACCCCTGAAGGCCACAGTACATTTAAAAAGCTAGGCAAGCGCTGCAGGACACAACGAATTATGGTTAAGATAGCGAACTTGACTGAGTTTCAGAAGAACTGGTCCCTGCCCGTGGTCATGCCTGGCTTCTGCCGTGTACGCCCATTAGGACAGGGGCAGCTGAAGGGCGTTTTGCTGTGGCACCACTTCCTAAGAAGATCAAATACATCTTTTAAGATGGTTCCAAGGACACAAGAGAAGTCATGATTATGCAGCTGTGAGTCTTGTATTGCAACATCACATTCCACAGACTATTCCTAGCAAAAAAAATAAATGAAAAGAAATGCAAAAAGCTGTCTTTTTATAGGCATTTGCCTAAAAGTTACTGATTTTGCTGCTGGGACAAATACATCTGGTTTTACTGCTGCCCAGTGGGTTGCTGAATTTGGATAGGTAAGATGCTCAGCTGCTCATTCCTGTTTGTGATTTTATTATAGCGCTTAGATACACTTCATGAAAGGCAGCTGAAAAGGGGATTAAAGGAAGATCAGTGGCTCTCAGGGAAGATAATTATTTCTAGCTCAAGACACCACATAGCTTACTGAAAAGCCATCTCTGAGGTTCCTGATACGGGCAGCACCCTCCTTTTGTCTTCTCCTCCCATTCCCTTCCAATTAGTTTCTAATCCCCCAAACCTCACATATTTGTCTGGATTTCTAAAGATCCTTTATACGCAGCAGCCAGTGAGGAGAGCTGCACACTGAACACACAGCTGGTGGGTTTTCTGCTTTATCTGCAGAGCGCTGTTTTCTTCAAACATCCCCCAGGGTGCTTTACTAATATAACACGGAGCTTTTTCTGCAGCTGAAATGCAGCCACCTCCAGGGTGAAACATCAACAGTCCACAATAGCTTTTAGGCTAGAAGGAACCTGCAATTCCTACCTAGGGACTTGGTTGTGCATTGATCCTGCAGGCATGGTATTTGCAGCAAAACCTACCCTGCTACAGAAAAGCCATTTGCATTCCCTCTGCTCACAGGGGAAACCTTAACAGTCTGAGCCAAAGCCAGACCCACAATGAAACCATGTATGAATGTGACAGTGAAAGCGTTAACTCTCTCCTGAGGAAAAAGAGATGTCAGGCAGCCAGAGTGAGAACACTGAATGCTTCCAGCTGGAGTGAGAGAAGCTGTGGTTCCCCACGCAGCACTGCTCACAGGGAGCACAGGTAACCGGGGCTCTTTCTACCACTATAAAACCATCATGCAGACGGAGGTGCTGACAGCCTCTAGAAACGTGTTCTGCTGCCGCCCAGGCTAGGTGGAAGGGAGGAAATTCACTGGGATTTGCTGGGCAGGAAACTTCCAGTTTAGGAAGAGATGACTTCCCTCAGGGGAAGCTGGCTCCTTTATTCAGAGGACAGATATCAGAACACTTCCTCCCCTTCCCTCCAGTTTGCTGGCAAGTCAAAGGGAGAATCAAATTGCTTCCCAGTAAGCCTCTCACATGGGGATCCATGGCAGGACACCGCTACAATATAGAAAGGAACTGTGAATTTAAACCCAAGGCAACACAAAGACATGGGAGCATCCAATTCTTCTTGCTCAGTATTAGACACAAAAACCTCTTTAGACAGCTTTTTCACACGCACACCATCACCACGGGTCTCAGCTGTGGCAATTTCTTCTATTCTGGTACTTACACTCTTCAAACACTAACACCCTGAATGTTTAACCTGGCCAGAGCCTTAACCAAACAAATGCTCCTTTGTATTCCTTCCTTGTTTGCTTTCTCTTCCATAAAGCCAAATCAATGCTTTCCGTTAAAGTCCATCCACCCACCTGGTACTCAGAAGTCAGAAGCACCATCCTTCCCCCCCTGCTCTGCCAGCCTTCAGCCACCTCCCATCAGTACATGGTGAACAAAACTGCACAAGCTCTCTCTGTGCTACTTCTGGTGGATGGGAGAAGACGCCAGCAAACACCTCCATGTTAAACCAGTTCACGCAGTGATCCCAGCAGAAGTGCTGTGATGTAAGCTGCTTGTGTCAGAGTGCTTTACCCAAATGCTCCCCTCTTCTCTGGGCTCATCTCTCAGCTTAAACTGAACTACCTTAAGAGCTGGAACTGTCTTTCCATTTACCTTATTATTCTCAGGAAGCCACAACCATAACCTAAAGACAATCCAATTAAATGCTACTAGTGACAAGGAAGAGCTCCATTTTACAGCTGGAATGACATCACTGTGCTAAAGGAAAAAAAAAAAATTGGTAGGACCATCCTGAGAAACCCCTAGTTTTGAGGAATCTGTTAATCTTTGACACTGCACCAGTTTGTGCTTTGCCTACAATGTTATATTCTTACAGTGTGATGCAACATCTTCCCAATACAAAGAGAGCTGGTGTTTGAAGTTCCACGATCCATCGCTTGTCTCACCTTCCTCATCCCCATGCCCAGAGTTATGCTGGGGCTCAGAGTCCTGGGGGTGAAGGGTCTTGTCTGGCTCTGGCAGATGAGAAATCCCATCGATGAGGTCCTCAACTCCATCCAGGATATCGTTAGCGCACAGCTGAAAAGAACAAACACACCCAAATGCTGCACAACAGAAACCACGCTGGGGAAAGAGCCGCCACTAAACAACTTGTTTCTCCAGGGAGCTGGATTTGCCAGGTAGATCTGTCCATGCAACAGTCATGACGAAGCCCTCAGTATTGTTTCTGTGACAAAGACAGGTCATCTTCCACTTGCCAGCATCCTCAGCTCTGTCACCTCAGACAGCCTGGCCAAGTCTCCAGCTCACTTACAAAGACACTTAGTTGACATGGCTAGTCTAAGTAACAGAGGTTTTACTTAAATCAAAACTAAAGCTGATATGACTTTAAGTCCTTGGATTAATTTGTCAAAACTGGTTTCATTTTTATATTGGATAAAATAATAGCACACCTTCTGCTTTTGATATTTATACTCCAGTAGGATCTAGAGAACCAGGTAGATACGAGGGGCCCAACTGCTCTAGATCCTCTATCAAAAAGAAACCGTGAAAACTTGTATTTTAAGTTATGTGCAAGAAAACAGGGAAGATGAAGAGGATAAACACAGGTGAGAGAAAGGATAAAGGTACAATGTAGCAAATTACAGCATTGGTCACCAAGAACATACCATCACATGTGTAGTTTGATCCATGGGAAAGACAAAAGTTTGATCTGGGAAAGACAAAAAAGTGCGAGCCAGCAGAGGAAAAGTAAATGCTCTGACATGGATGAACAATTAGTTTAAAGACAGGAAAGAAATGAAATTTTCACAGATATGTCAGGGAGGAGTAAAGGGTCATTTTTCACAGAGAAGGTTTGTTACAGACCTGCAGGACTCCTGCAGGATCTGTGCTGGGAACATATGCTTCTCAAATATTCATTAAAAACCTGGAACAGGAGGTGAATAGTGACATGACCAGGTTTGCTGATGCCACCAAGTTATTCAGGGTAGTAACAAGAGTGGCTGACTGCAAATAATCACAGAAGGACCTTACAGGAGTAACTGTATTAAAATGAAAGATGAACTTCTGTTCAAATATAAAGCAATGCATATAGGGGAAAACCAGCAAGTTCAAGCTGACTGAGCAAACAAGACATAGAGGCCAGACTGAGCTGATGTTTTCATGGAATTACACCCAACAATTTAAAAAACAAAACGAGTACTGGGAATTCTTTGGAAAGAACAAAGTTCAGATCCTCATCCCAACAAGCGTATAACAGAACTGGAAAAGGTTCATGAAAGGCAAAAGGACAATCAAAGTTCTCGAACAAGGGATGAAGTAGATCAAGACCTTTTGACTTGAAAAAGGAGGCAGCTGAGGAGGGATATGATGGAGGTCTACAGAACCGTGAGTGGCACAGACAAGCTGCCCGCTCTTTTCATCTCCAATGTCAGGAAACTAGCAGGTTGCAAAATAAATGAACGGAGCTGTTTTTCCATACAGCATGCAGAAAAGCCATGAACCTCCTTGTTCATAGGATGCTTAAGATGACAAAAATTTACACAGGTGCAAAAAAAGAACAAGTCTAGAGAAGTTAAGTTAATCAAGCTCTGCCAAATACAAAGACATCAGACCCAATGAGCCCCTAAGTTGCAAACTGCAGGAGGCTTGGGAGGGCATTTGACAGAAACATCACTCCATACTTGCCTTGTTCTTATGCTCTTCCAAGACATCCACAGTTGAAGATGAGACAGGGCAATATGGGCCGTCATGGCCACATGAAGCTCTAGTCTGACCCAGCAATTTGCAACTGCTGCCAGATGGTAGAACAACAGGATTTGCGCTGCCTGCACCAGGCTAAGAGGCAACAGGAGCAAGGGGAGTAAGTGGAGGGCACAATCCTGACATTTACCTGATACCTAAAATGCCAAGAAAGAGTCCCATAGTCTTGCAGCCACAGAGGTGGCATCTTCAGAGGCAATGCAAGCAGTAACTGATCTCCACCTTCCCCAAACAACTTCTACAACAAAGCAGCCTTGCACTTCCACAGAAGCTTTTGAGACACAGAAAGGCTTTAATCACAGGTCTCCTCGGGGATGTTCCTGGGTTGAAGCTAAAGAGAAAAGTGAAGTGGCAGCTGGCTGCTGCGTTTGCAGCTTTAGGGTATCAGAGGAGCGACTGGGAGCACAAGGAAAGGGAGGTGAACACAGCCTGCGAGGAAACTCTCACAAGTTCAAGAGCAAAAGTTTTTACGTACCCTCTGCAGCTGAGAGTCAATCCGCCACATCCGCAGAGTCTGATCACGGGACCACGTAACCAGCTGGTAGTCTTTAGAACCTAGAAAGGACAGAAACAACTTAAAGGCTCTGCTGAAAACAGAGACCATCTCAGCCCCGCATTTAGCGTAAATGGATTCAAACAAGGAGATGTAATGGATAAGGTACTAAGCTGAAAGGCAGAATGAGCCTTATTCCACTTTGAACCGACCTTTGCGCATTGGCCTTTATGTCTGCCTGCAACACAGTTAAACCTCTACATGTGGTATAACGTACAAGTGAAAAGCACAAAGTATAATGAATGTGATTTAAGATTTCCAACTAGGAATGAATAAGCTCTACTACAACACTTACATGAACAGAAGAAATAATATAGTTCAACAACATATTTATTTTTTACAATAACTGTAAAATCAAAATATCTTTTAGTTCACCATATCTGTTTCAAGATGCAGATGTTTTAAACATTTCTAAGCTAAGAGAAGCTGGTTCTACCCTCCCGCTTTTTCATTCTGAGACTTGGATGATGCCAAGACAAGTTCAGGTTGTAATGAAATACATCTAGCCACATACTATCTGTCCACAGATAAAGGTACACAGGCTTATTTATGTCCATATTTAGGCCCAGTGATACAGATTAAGTTTCCCCTATCAAGCAGCTGCTGCATTTAGGAATTTGCTGCTGCACAGCTGCTTCCTACGCCCCTCTGCTGAGGCACAGTGCTGTCTAAATACAGCACAGCAGAATCTATGGAAGGAGATTTGCGCTATCTTGGTAGCCTCTACACTGAAACAGACTTGGAACGCCTGTATGACTGATTTATGTTGCCTAAGATGCGCATGACTTCCAGCCTTGGATATATATCTATTAACTCAGCTGAGACAACACAACTGTGGTTCCAGCCTGCTTGAATGTTCACAGACAAGCTGTCTTAGATAGCACGTCTGGATCCTAATACAGTTCTACATCACTTTCCTCTTTTAGAAAGAGGAAAAGTGAATTCTAGAGAAGAAGGTGACTTAACTGAATTGCCCCAGCAGCTGCCATCAAGAGAGTTGTACAAGAACTTTTACATGGCACTGCAAAGCAGTACCACGAGTGACACCAAAGTCAGATGTGCTTGTTCTGTCGATGGCAGCTGAGGTGCTGGAAACAAAGCTGTGCTCTGTGTGGTGATCCAGCCTCTCATATGGAATCTCCTATATTTAGCTGCCTACTCTGGAAAGTTTAGTCAGGACTGAACTCTAACAGGAGGCTCTCTATTCTGCACTCTCCCTTCCCTGTCTTTGCCAGCACACACATAAGGAGGGCTTTCTGGTTTTGTGGTCTGGGACACACTGGAGGCTGCTGATCCAGGCAGAGATGCAAGGGGTTAACGGGTCAACCTGCAGCTCTGAGCAGGGGGAGGATGCCTGCACTCACGCACCCATCTAACAGTTCGTATAATTTATAACAAAAGATTCATTTAAAAATAGACTTACAGGAGAGTGGAAGCAATTAGAGTCACCGCTGACCCATTAAGCATTCAGTGCATTTGCTTTGTTAGCATGGAAACAACAGGGCAATGCTCTGTGGGCACTGCTGTAAACCAAGTATAAAACAGCTGTAGCTTGAGGGGGGGCAGGAAAGCAGGTCAGAGCTACTCCAATGAAAAGCAAGAGTCAAACACCAATAGCACAAGCATTGTATCCAGGAGCCAGGCATCCACACCCTCGTTAGCCAACAGCCACATTGCAAGGGAGTGTGCACATCCAGCCCCGAACTCACCTTCTTTCTGCTTCCTCCACTGAAACTCCAGCACAACGTCATCATGTCCCACAAAAGTGTGGACAGGCGTGTTCAAGTCAAAGACATTCCAGAGAAGGAGGCTGTTCTCCCGACGGAGCTGGGGGACCATCACTGTCACCAGCCCATTGCTGAAAGGCTTGAGAGAGAAACACCCTTCCAGTTAGCCTCAGGGAGTTATGCTCCCATGCTGCTGTTATCATGCTTAAAACACACGGGTTTTAAAGGAGCTGAGCACAAAACAGAACTAGGTCTAAAAACAGGGATGGGTTGAAGGCAACTGCTGTGCAAAAACCAGTGTCTTACAGGGAAATAATGTAGTACACTTTGAGATATTCAATGGGGCTAACTTAAGTATTTATTTCCGCTGCTTCTTCACATTTCAGCTGTGAGGCTGGAGAGATTTCTCCCTTCATTTTTCCCATGGGATCTTTACTGCAATTTGCCTAGAGCTGCAAGAACTGCTATGTGGGCACTGAGCCCCAGCAGCTGCTCAGAGGAACACTGGAACCCAGACCTATGCCCCCACCACGGCGATAGGGAAAGGGGATCAAAGATTCAAGGCACAGCACTGGCTTCAGACCGCATTCAGATGTCCAGGGAAGAGAACAGATATGATGGATGTTAAGAGCCGTAGCTTCACACAGGTGGGTGCTTGCTCTATAAAAGGCAACAGTTCTTGGATTTGATATGCTCTAAGAGCCCACTGTGGCACACTTGAAAATCTTGGGAGTAAATGAGGTGCTCAGAGAGCGCAGCAGACCGCTGCATTGCTCTGTGTAACAGGTACCAATACTGGAGCTGAGTGGAAAAACAAGACAGTGAGAGCAGCAGCCATTTTCTGAGCCTCGTGCTCCCAGAGCCAACCACCTGCACCTGGGTCTTTGCCCCGCAGGAGTAGGAGGCCAAAGAGTGGGATCTCACACTGCTTGTCATTCCTTCTCCTGAGTGCCCCATCACGACATTGCTTTTCTGGGCCTTTTAACCACCAAGAGGGATTTTAAAAATAAATTTAATCATGTCTAGCAGTAGAACTGGTGAGAAGCCCTGCAGCAGTTCTTCTTTATTTAATGTCTCTCTGTGCATTTGCTCTCACAGCACAAGTAGGGCTGGTGGGAGTTTCTCACTAACCGTGTATCTTGCCTTCCAGACAGGAACCTGGCAGGGAAGGATATTGAGGTACTTCCGAGGCTGACGGTAATCCCAGAACTTAAAACAAACACAAACAAAGGCAGGAGTCAGCTGGCTATACTTTCAGGCTGCAGTTTTCCATGTAGCTTGCAGATATACCAGAGTGAAAAACTTGCCATAGTGCCCACAGCATCATTAGTAATCTCATTCATTAACGGCAGTGATGGCCCCAAAGGACAAATATCAAGCTATCAGCATCTGGCAGCATCCCTTAGACAATGAGTGACTTGGGGTCACATTCGCAGTGATCATAGCTTGAGTAATTAGAGCAGGGAGACAGGCAGCCTGCTTGGGCTTTCAGAGCTACAAGGTACCCTGCAGGCTCCCAGCCAATGTGCCAGTCCAGACTGAGGCAGGCCCACCCTGCTGTTACTGCTTATTTTGTAATGAAGAATCTAACCTTTCGCTTTGCTAGAATACACATCAATTGCATTTGTCTCAGAGCTTAGCTAAATGTGAATGAACTCCACTTGGCTGACGTACAAAGCACACTATTTCCCCTCAAGTAAAGGCCCTGCATAGCAATGCTCACAGGCAGTTTCTTATTGATAACCCAATTCAACACGAGTTTGGGAACCCCACAGGATGGAGTATGTCTCCCCCCAGGTTGCTGTAATCTGCTTGAGGCTGGCAACACTGTATTTTGGAGAGAAGGTTCTTCTGGTATGTGTGGCCAACTCCATTCTGGCAAGCAACAGGCAGAGGCGGTTGTTTTGATCTTCAATACTGCCCAAACCACCACAGATATGCGGCAAACATATGTGCACCCATCCTGTAATGAATGACTTCTCTTCCTGTTCTGTAAATGCACTCCTGGCTCAACACACACAGGCTGCCAGAAATCAAATAATAAGGATCCAGATCTTGCCAATGGCAAGCACTGCCCAAGACTACAGCAGCAGCAGAAAGGGAGCTGCTCCACCACCCTGACATCTCCCAAGCACAGGTCCCAGATACTACACCTACCCTGACAGAGTTGTCCTGGCTGGAAGTGGCCAATGTGTACTCGTTGTCAGGATGCCAATCCAGGCCATGGATTTTAGAGAGATGAGCTGCCAAGTACTCTACTGCAGTGCTGGGTTTCTGCAAAGACAGACAGTTTCCATCTCGGCATGGGGCTCCTGAAGTTTGGTCTAGTCTTTTGGCATAAAAAGAGACACTTTAACAAGGGAAGAAGAGGTAGAACAGCCTCCTGCTGGGGAAAGGTAAATAGCTCAGCAAAAGTAGTTGAAGAGGTCCTGCAAAGGTGTGACGAATTCCAGTCACCAAGCTCAGCCCTGAACCACACTTTACACTTGGTAAAACAGTTAAGTACTAGAGATCAAAAGCAAAATGTTAATGAACATAATTTCTGGGGAAGAAGGCTATCTACATGCTCTCTTCAGGCTTGTGGGCTCCCAACTCTTTCTACTTTAAATCAACCCACAAGAGAGATTTTGGGTGAAGTAATAGATTTTTTTCAATATTCATCTGTGACCAGAGGGACGTCTGTATTGGTTAGGTGGGAATACACAAAGACTGCTCCAAAACCCCTCAACTTACCCTTTTGTCCCATATTCGGACATCCCCATCATGGCTTGTTGCTAAACAGTTGGCATTTTTCTTGTTCCATTTCACCTGGGAAGCTCCAGCTGCAGCACAAACAGAGCAGGTCAAAATAAACAATTAAAAAGTAAATGGCACAGTAGGCCCTCGATGTGGGCTTAAAGCTGCTTTTCATGAAAATCACTAACTCCTGATTCCTCAGCTTAGCATTTGTGTCCTGAATACCTCAAAGCAAGAGTGTTCCAGTTACATGCTTAGAGATCTTCATTGCGATTTCTAGCTGTGGGTTCTACCCAATTAAATGCTGATGTCCATTAGCTCAGAAGCAGCAACTTCCTGCAGACAAGAACTGCAGGTTCATCACTCTCCGTCCCAAATCCATTCTGTTTTCATTCAAGCTGCTTCCAGGTGCTCAAGGACTGATTTATTTATATCCCTACCACTCTCCATATTATCCAATGCTATACAGGGAGAGTTACTGATCTATTATTAAAATACAGATGTAGGAGAAGGCTGCAGTGCAGGTGGACCTCGTGTCTGGCCAGCTGGAGGCAGACTCATCACTGGGTAGATCAGAAGGCCCAGCTGTTAAAATACACCACAGAAGTCAAAAGACATCAATGGCATTGTAAAGAAACTGGATGAGGGTCCAGATATGATTATGTGATATCACAAGGGACTCAGTCAAGGGCCTAAAATCAAAAGTTGGTTGGTCGTTTCTAATAAGCAAAATACAGCTTCTATTGATGTGGATTGTTCGGATACTGTAAAAGAAAACAAAAATTTCTGTTCATCCTTATTCTGCCAGTATTTTCAAAACATTTTTAGTGATCAGAAAGGTGAGGTGCATGAGAAAGCTAAATGGTTCTCAGCCTGCTGCTATTCCCCACCTTCACTACCCACCTCCTGCTGCTCAGTGAGCAGATTCATCCTGACAACCTGGCAAACTGCTAGTCCAGGGGAAAAAAGGCTGCAAATAGGCTGCCAGTTGATTGATTTGATCCACTCACTGAAGGGCACACAAATGCCTGGACCAGCACTAAAGAGAATGGGGCACAGGAGGAAGCTTTTTGAGGAGCAGGCTGCTGGGCTGGCTCAGCTGACCTGTGAAACCCCGGTCCGGGCACCAGAACCAAATGCTGCTTCTCTCTGATTCAGTAAGGATCCTGTATCGCTGTGGCAGAGGTTTGCTGGCTGGGAGGGAAGGGGGAGCCACTGCAGATGTAGAGCCTAAGGAGATCTAAGCAGCAGAGCATAAGAGATCCACGTTACCGGGACTGCTATAGTACTTGGAACATAACTCAGGAAAATGACGTTCTGCTTGTCATCCACACTTTACCCGGTTCCAACACGCAGCTGCTGAGGACTGACACACAGCACCTGCCAGCAGGCGCTATTACAGGCAAGTGGACAGTTGCACTGCCAGCAGCCATGACAAGTACCTTTCCAGATCAAGCGCAGCCCTAAGAGAGCACCTTTATGTCACCACCACAGCTGCCTGCATGCTGAAGGTGCCCCAAGGAAGCAGATCGAGCCGGTTAATGTACCCAGCCCCTCCGTAAGTCAGAGGACAGGCTGGTAGTCAGCAGCATTCAGTGCCACTGCCCGGGGTGCGATTTAGTTTCTCAGCTGATTCAATCAAACATAAAAGGACATGAAGAAATTACAGATGGGCAATACAGGACAAGCAGAGCAGCAGGGTGGTTAAGCAGGGAAGAAGCTACACATGTCTAAAAGGCACAACTGCCGTGTGACTGCCCAGCAATTTTAGGACAGCCAGTCCAAGCTGCCCTCATGCCTGAGAACCCCCAAGGGCTCCACATCCCTTCTGAATTCTGCTCTTCTAAAAGGAGCTGTGAACTGGAGCCTCTCAGGCTGCCACTACACAGGACAATCACACATGGTAACACTTCCATACTCTGTCATGTTCAGCCTCAGAGTACGAAGGGAGGGACGAATAGCACCAGAGGCACACATAAGAGCAAATGTAGGTATTAAACAAGCCTATATCCATACTTACCGACTGCAGAGAGCGAGACTGTAGGTTTCCTGGTGTCTCTGAAACACAAAACGGCAAACATGAGCACTCACAGCATAGTCCAGCAGGTCCAGCCTCCCCCGTGAGCTACCTGCTATTCCAGGACTAACTTTATTCTGCCACTTGGGAGCTAACATGCCTTCTGCTCCCCAAAATACATCATGTTAAATGGAATAAAGAAAGAGGTGACCAGCTGGAGGACAACAGCCATTCTGGCTTGCCACCACATACAGCAGCAAGTTTAGGATATAGGATGGAGTTGGAGGGGACTAGAGGGAGGAGAAACATGTGCAAATAGTGGCACATTGCAATTGGGCAGGTAAGGAAACACAGGGCTCGCAGTGTTGCTGCAAGAAGCAACAAAAGAGCTTTTCCCAGAAGGGTTAGAAGGGACAAACAGAGCTGTGGAAAAACCCAACAAAAGCAACTGATGTGTTTGTCAAGCCTTTGCAGACCCCGATTCAAGGCAGATGGAGCAGTGACTTCAGAGCACAGACTTCATGTCTAGCATATAACAACAAAATTAGAGGAAATAAGCCCAGCTGTGCGTGGACTCTACAGACCAAATTTTGTGGTGGTATAAGCCAGTGTGGCACCATGACAACTCCTAGCAGCCAGGACATGGATCAAGGCAATAATTCGCTCCTCAGGAATTCACCTACCCTTTTCATGAAAAACACCAGTGAAAATAAGCAACATTGTCTATAATTTTTGTGTTTGCTGAAAAGCAGAACATTTTCTGAAATGGACCACACTTCTCCCTCTAAGAATTTCCACCTAAACAAAGTGTGATTTTGTATGAAAAAGTAAAGCAGGGAATTTCCAGCTACCCTTACTGCAGGGCTACCTCCTTAGGGTGTCACTAGAGACAGCTGCTTCAGCAGGACATTCAGCGCTGGAGACCAGCAGCCCCAGGACCTCACTGCCCCAGCAAGCTCAGAGACCTCAGTAGCACAACAGCGATGTAGAGGCCGGTCAGAGCAAGCGTTTCTGGACAAGTGATACACACGGACACAAAATGATGGAAAGGCACAATAGAGTTAAAGCAAGGCTTCTGATAATAACCTTCAGAGAACTCTATTTTTTTGCTTGGCACTAAGATAGTATCACAGGAAAACACAACCAGCAGTTATTGTCTCTCTATGTCTTTTAATTACACATTAATAATATATTGCCATTCTCAAGCACCATTTAACCAGGGACCTAAGTGCTTCACAGGAGCTAAACAAGCCTCAGGGTAGCCTGGTGCAGTGGGGTTATATAATTATCCTCCTATTATAATGGAGCAAAGGAGGCAGAGAGGAACAAAGTGACTTGCCGGGGGTCATAAAGAGCTGCTGTACAGCCAGCAAGAGAACCCAGCAGTCCCAGCACCAGGTGCAAAATGTGGGGGTTTAATACTGATGGGCTTGGAAAGATCTGTTAGCCCGAAATTACTCATGATAGAAAGCACCTGGAAGTAAGGGAAGGCACGAACAGGAAAAGGTTTCTGAATAACACACCCACTCTTCCCACCACTGAGGGAGAATCAGCAACAATCACTGAATGTATTGGAAAACGGCTGCAGGATCACAAAATGGTGCTTGTTCATTCAAGTAAAAAAATCCGAACAGGCTGAGGAACACCCTTGGCTTCCAGGAAAAGCTCCTGAGAAAAGATCTGAATGGGGCAGGAAGTAAAGCCAGACGGTACTTTTTCCAGTCAGGAGCACAACTGCGGCATAACCGTAACACTCTGCTGCCCTATGTTGCCTCTGAACCGGCTTGAAAGTAGGGGAACACAAGTCAGCTTTGAGACTATGGGAAGCAGATGGAGCCCCTGCAAGCACAGCTGAAGAGCAGCACCCATCAGTGCGTGCTTCACCCTGAAATCTGCTAATTATGGAAAGGAGTCGAGCAATTTCCCTGCAGCACAGAAACATACTGATTCTTACTTGATGTCCCAGATGTAGATGTATGTGTCCACAGAACTGGTGACCAGCAGGTCTGGCTCAAACACGGCCCAGTCCAAGTCGCTGCAAATGCAAAATCACAGTAGTTCAGCAAAGAAAAGCACACACAGTTTACATCAACTTCTCACAAGTACCCAGTACATTTCTCTGACTATTCATGGCCACTCCATGACATCTACTGAATCTTTTAAAGTAAAAAGCAAGGTCTTAATCATTTCTCTAAGTAAATTCCAAGAAGCAATGAAATGCTTCTAAGTAAATTCCAGTGAAGCATCCTCCTAGCCCTGAACTTTACAGCTATCATACATGTGCTCTTTCCTCCACAGGAAAAGGGACACTGTCTCAGCGAGTTCCCAGTTACCACACATTCTTAGCACCAACCCCTCACTCTGAGATGCCCTCCTGTTGGGATCACCGAGTGCACCTGGGACACAACCAGCCTCCAGTCAGCCATTTCAAGGGATGCAATTACCTTCCACAGTCAGGAGCTGGAGTAAAAAACAGTCTTTTATCTGCATTTACAGCCCAGCACTAAAATACACCCTGAGAACCAGAAATCTCCCCTGCACCACACCATAACATACTGTGAACTTGGTCTTTGGGATTACCTGCTTTAATTAAGCTGCTATCACACAGAAACATGGCTGGGATTCAATTTAACAAACATGCTGCTATCTGTTTCCCAGATGATGGCTGCTGTTCATCACAAGGACAGCAGCCTAAGGCAATGACACTCGAGCCATCAAAGGCTAAGTTGGTATACTGTGGGGAACCATGAGAGGATGAGCAGCATCACATCTGACGTCATCTCCAAATGGGAAGGCAGGACAGAGGGGCAGAGAGTATAGTCCACAAAATTGAATAAAAACAGTCTCAGAACAGAGCCTGAGTGAGGCCAGAACCAAAATATTCACTTTCTATGAAAAAACCCATCATTTTCCACCCAACAGTCTGCAGCACTGCCTGCTCCTCACCTGATCACACGTGTGTGTCCTTGCAGCGACGTGCAAACTTCACCATTACCTTCCTTCCACTTATACAGGTCAACTCGCTGATTGCTCTGAAATCAGATGGAAGAAAGGAGACAGTGTCAGAAGAACAAGGCAGGACAGGGATCCATGTGTCAGCGCCAGGTTCCCTTCTCTTTGAACAACTTCAGTTACCAGTGAGTCTCACTGTGATTAGCAAAGTCCTTGCCCAAAGCAGGACAGCAAAGATAAACCTACAGACTGCAAGGACTCCCAAAAGCTTACACTTTAATTACACTCACTTAACAAGAGAGATAAACAAGAATGGGAGAAAAAAAAAAAACAACACATTGCAAAATGTTTCCATGAAATTATGTTCTCAGAGCTTTTATTTCCTAACAACATGCTGTAACCGCAGGCAACAGGCAGCCAAATTCTCTCTGCCGGAATACCCAGCCAGTCTGTTCGGATTCACAACTAGAGTTTTCAGTGAGGGGGATGATGGATCACCACTGGACCTCCTCAATTCTCCCTCAACTCCCTTCTGGGATAATCAGGGCCATTGCCAAACACAAACAATACAGTCTAGTGGCTTCAAGGTCACCTCCTCAAGGGTACTTCCATCCTTGTCAGTGCAGGAAAAAAAAAAGCCTTAAATGCTTATCACTAACTGTAAACCACAGGAGCAAACCAGATGAATCAATGACAACATTATTCAGGGCTTTTTCACTCATTCCAGGAATAAATCCTCCCCTAAATGCAGCCACACACAAAGTTATTTGAAACTAGTTATTGTGCTTTAAGTTCATGTTCTGCCTTAGTCAAGGTTCACTTCAGCCCAGGACAACTCTAATCCTTCTTGGTCAGGAATTGTCTTTTATTGTCATTTATAACACCAAGCACAGTGAGTTTTGGGCCATGGCTGGAAATTCACATTGATGTTACAAAACCAGAAATAACATGACTTCAAAATTTTATGTTCATTAGCCCTTTGTTTTCAAACTTACAGGTCAATGAGGGAAAAATATAATAGAGAAAATATTTTACCTTGTTTGTGACTCATTTTTGTGGTGGTGGTGGGTTTTAATTGTTGGGGCTTTTTTTGTGTGGTTTTTTTTGGTTGGTTGGTTGGCTTGCTTTTTGGTTTTGTTGTTGCTGTTGTTTTAGCCCAAAGCTGCTTGATATGAATTTGAACTTGCAAAGATAAAACACTCCAGCCCTCCCTGAAATGGAAGGTCTCCTCCCAGCTCAGCAATAACATGGCATTTCTCTAATGGCTCACAGCAGGGCTGCACAAGAGCTTGAGGCAAGGAAAACTCCTTGCATGTTTCTCACTGACAGAGGGATTTAAGGGGGGAGAGTAAAATTACCCAATGGGATTTGTCTGGGACTCCAGAGTTGATGCTACAAGATAAGGATCACTAGAAGTTTCTCAGACTCTTAGTGGGGCATCTCACATGGGAAGTGTTGCCTGTAGCACCAGGTGTGGGAGAATGACAGCTCCTCCTAGCACGATTTTCTAAAAACTGTGCTTCTTGTGTTAGAAGCACCCACCCTCTCATTCAAGCATTTGTCACTGCACAAAAGAAGTAACAAGGGTCTAAGATGGAAAACAATGGCATTTCTGAAACAACAGCTTAGGAGCTCTCAGAAATGTGCTTGAACCAGAGGGCAGACACAGACAAGCACAGCAAGAGGACATGTTTCAGCTCTTCTGGAAAGAAACTAAAAAAATAAGAAGCCCTTATTCAAACACAAGGACAGGCTTTCCCTCCACCAGCACCATTTCCAATTAATGGCACTGCAAACAAGGTAAAGCTGTTGGCAAACAGGACAGCAGCTTTTTACCCTCCCTTTCCACCCACAAGGATGCAGAGAGTAGGACCCTCAGGACAGTCTACACCTTTGCGTGTACACCTGAACATATGACAAGCTCAACAGCAGACTCATGGGGGACTGACAGCCAGCCTGAGTCCAGAAGTAGCAAATCACATCTTCACAGTGATGGACCCAAGCTGATTTAGCTTCCCCAACGCATCTTTGCCCCTTTAGGTACGGCCCTCAGACACATCCTTTTTATGGTTTTAAACTAAAGGAGGGGAGATTCAGGCTGGACATGAGGAAGGAATTCTTTACACTGAAGGTAGTGAGACACTGGCCCAGGTTGCCCAGAGGGGTGGATGCCCCATCCCTGGAGACATCCCAGGCCAGGCTGGATGGGGCTCTGAGCAACTTGATCTGGTGAAGATGTCCCTGCTCATGGCAGGGGTGGGACTGGATGAACTTTGAAAGTCCCTTCCAACCCAAACTAATATGTGATTCTGTGACATCCATACTGCCTCCAGACTCAACCTGGGACACACAGACCTGAGCAAACGCAGTAAATCTGCTTTCCACTTCTAAACAAGACAGGCTAAATTCTAGTTCTAGGACAGGGCTGTGCTGCATCAGCACCAAAATGCCAGTCAACTGTGAGATGGTTGGAAAGGAGGTGTTTCTGACCCAAACTAGAAAAGTTGCCCAATCTCATCTTCCGGATTCCTCACCTGATGCGTGTCAGCAACTATGCCTAAACCAGCAGAGCATCTTTGTATCTTCATTTATAAATGGGAGCAGTAAGGTTTGATTCCAGCTACACCTAGTTTCAGACTGGAGCAAGACAGGTTCCTGTGTCCGCTCAGTGCAGGAGCAGACAGGAGGGTTCTGATGGGTGAGACAGGCACAGCTGCCCATTGCAGCAGGGTCCTGCTCAGATCAGAATTAACCCATCCCTGGATACTGTCTTCAGAGTGTGTTTGAAAAGAAGCTTTCCTGCTCTACCTGTGGCCTGCACAGCACATTTACTTATCTGGCTTTGATTTTCACAGACTGTATCCAAAAGTGGCACTGGAGGACACCTTTTTGCAAGTTTTACTAACTCTCCTCTCAGAAGCAGACAGCTGCTGAAGGCACCTTTAATATGTCACTCCTGTACCGGAGCTGGGAGGACACAGGCTGGGGAATGTCAGAGAGCAAACAAGCAAAGCCTGACAACACTGATCCACTTTTAAGACTACCTTTCATTTCAATTGCAGCCAGTCCAGGAAACAAAAATCCCAGGAAACCACCTTCAGCTAAGTGTTTTCTCAAAAAAAATAAATGAAGTCTCTCCACCCCTAGCTGTTCCAGGACTCTCAAACTGCAAAAGCAGATGCAACATGGCAACAAAGGCACTTCACCACAAGAACGGTCTGCAGCTGGCTCCTGCCGGTTGCTGCAGCGCTGTGGTCGATGGCTGAGACTGCTGCTAGCAGAAGCTCGGGACTCTGGATGAACAAGCTACAGAGCATGACAGACTGAGTAAAGATGAGAGCTAAAAACTGCACTCAAGTCTCAGATGGCCACTACTGCTTCTTCAGAGCAGTCAATTTACTTCTCCACACACTGAATAAGAACTCCTCGTTGAGTTGGTCCCTGCCCATCTGCAAACCTAGGCTGTTGCAGTGGTGAGCCAGTATTGACCTGTGCTATTTACAGACTGCCCAGTGCACTACATCCCACCAGGAAGGCAGGGAGGTGAAAACAAAACAGCACAGAGCAAGAAACCCAGTAAGCGTGCAACTCTCATAACAGAATGAAAGTTAGAAAGACAGCACATACACCCTTTTTCTTCCAGAAAATGACTGTTTGGATGCCTGATTTATTTGGCAAGGTGTTTTATAAAAGACAAGCAAGCAAAACTAGATTCAACACTGACCAACAACAACTGAGAACCATCAAGCCAAATACCTCCCTGGCAGTAAATCAGAGTTAGGCCTTGATCTTGTAATGCAACTTGCAGGGGCATGTCTGTGCCAGCTCCATACAGCCTTCCAAGGCTGCACAAGTCAACCCATGAAAGACCAGGGAAGATTATGAGCTACAGCTTTTAAAGGAGCAAACTTACCGAAGCTGCAAAGTAATACGCGTAGCTGTCATGTGGGTTCCATTGCACTGCCCCAATGTCCCACTTGCTCTGTCGGGAGATCTTTCGATGGCCCTCATTTGGTGCATCCAGGTTGACAATGTAGAGGAAACGGCGGCTGCAAGACACACAAAGAGGCTGTATCGCACAGGACTGATCTCAAAACCCCAAGCTCACATGGAGCTCACAGCCTTGTGCCTAGAAGACCAAAGAAGAGAAGCACTTGACAAGACAGATGAAAATACTGTTCCTGACAATGCTACACTTGACCACATACCTCAAAAAGGGCTACATCTAAAAAAATATATGAAAACACACATTGAAATTAGACTGGATTTGCAAACGTAACAGGTAGCTCAAACCACAGAAAACCCCAGATAACTAGGATACAAAAAGAAGTGGTGGGAAATGGTGCAACCGCATCCAAATACGCCTTGCTGACCTAATGCAGCAGAGCCGAGGTGGCACAGGGCTGGGAGTGGAACACAACAGCTTCCCAGGAGCCAGCATCAGTCTGGAGAGGTTGCTCTGAGAGTAAATGAGCCCTGACAAACAGATGATGATTCTACTTGGCTGGGCGTTTCCACATTCACTGTTTGGGGGGCGGGGGGTATTGGTGCCACAGACAGTATGAGTACTGCACAGAGCTAGCTCAGCTGCAGCAGTGCATTAATGTGTGTGGACACAGCACTGCGCTGATCTGGTTATATTCCTTACCTGAACTAAGCCTATATCCTGCAGAGATGTATATACATGATGTTAAACCTGAGCTCATACATTCTGCCGGATGTGGCCAGCTCCCCACAAAACTCAGCAAAGTATCCTTCCCTCCAGTGTGATTGATCTTAAAAGCAAGATAAACCATCCAGAAATAATTGTGAGCCAGCTGAACTCTAATGGAAGGGCAGCACCAAAACGTATTGAATCATATATAATTAATCACACCAGCATCACATATGTCAGCTGTATAGCAAGCATACAGCTGCTCTGAATTTTCCCAAGAGAAGGAATATAAAGAACATCTTTGCTCCCTTTCCAGACCAGACTCCTCAGGGCGCCCTGCTCTGAAGAGTAAAGATACTGAGCCCTCTGAGGCTCTCACAGAGCTTTAAAATATCAGAGGCAAATCCTGAACGGCTGCTGAGCATGAAGAAGCCTGACAAACAGAGGGCCACGGAACTGATGTTGAATTGCAGACGGGTCATCTCCAGCTCACTGTCAGCCCAAATAAGCAAGATGTGAAACTGGGCAGGTGTCAGGAAGAAGAGGCATCAAATTAAACCCAAACCAGCTACTGAGCTGGTTATTCCTGTGCAGGGCTGCTGGACTAAGGGTTTACACAGAAGCAAGTGGGCCTCCAAATTGTATCAAAAGATGTGTTTTCTCCAAGTTTGGCTGCACCCACATGATCCTGAATTTGAAGTGAACATCCTAATTGGTGCAGTAACTGTGTCACTGACAGTGGGACAGGAACAGTGGTTAGAACTGGAAGGCAGCAACTGGGCAGGCAACTGCTGAGCTGTTTGAAGACTTGCCCTGGTAGTGGCTACATAACGCCAAGCCCTCCTGGGAGTTCTGGCAGTTTGGAGTCTGTGGCACCTAGTGCTCTTGTTGAGTACCATCCTGCATTGAACCAGCAGCAGAGCAAGTCAGAGAGCTCAGCTCCTCTGCCCAAATACACCATGGGAATATGTGGGGCAAACTTCATCTTAAGGAAATGATTTAATGTGTATTTCAAGCAGATACTCCACCTCTCACAAGTGGATTTGGGAAAGTGTGCATCAGGAAAGGTACTGTGTTATTGTGCTGCTGTTGCTGGCTTTCCACTCTGTATCCCATTGGAAATGTGACCCAGAATCCTTTTGATCAAGCCTTGAACAGAATCCAGCTGCACCTTTCTGAACCAATACATCAGCCCTTCAATTGAGGTCAGCCTGAAGGTTGCTGATTTGGCTGGTGGAAATGACTGTCACACTCACCCCGAGAGTACTGCACGCTGTCCCAGGCAATCCACTGACATTGCAGTCGCCTGTTAAAGAGAAACAGAGAACAAAACTAAATTATAGCTGTCAGCTCAGCTTCGCAGTCAAACACACAGCTCTGGGGAGAAGTTCGGGAGAACTCGCCAGCTCATCTTCAAGGTATGAACTGGTATGGTAAGAGTCAAGGCTGATATCTGTCAGGGATGGTGGAAGAAATGTCCCCTTAAAGAACCACAAATGGGTGTAGTGGCTGATTTTGGAGTGCAGGATAGCACACAGAAAACATCTTTCTTAGAATAAACTGAAGACCTGGCAGACACCACTAGAAGCAACGAGGCCTTGCTCCCTTTTCCCTGCTACGGCAATCACAGCTGCAGCCTTTCAATCAGCAATCTCTAATAATCCGTATTAATCAGCCTCTGCTCCTGCCCAGGAGCTTTCTCAATCTCTCTCTCTTCCATTGCAGGGCTAGATTTAATTATATATGTAGTGGGAGATAGAAATGTGACCATTTATGTATGGCTGGTCTCTAAAAATGAGAGATAGCTAAGAGGCATGAGAACTTACTGTGGCATTGCTTGTAAAAAAGGCTAAGAGATAACTTAAGTGCCATAAGAAAAAAAAAATAGACTGTTTGAACATTGTCTTCCCCTCTTTTCATTCAGAATGGAATCGGATGATCATCTCATTTAATTGCCAAGTGAATAAAGGAAAATTTTAGTCAGAAAGCTGAACAGTTCGGCCCATAAACATAGATATAACTTCAAAGCAGTTTTTAAGCATTCACAGTACAAAATCAGAATATGCCCCACATTCTTCAAACTAACAGCTGTCATCTTCAAAGCTACCTCTCTGAAGGCTCAGGATGTCTCTGCTGCTGTTCAGGATTCTGCTAAGTGCTCTCAACATGGATGTAGCAAGACTTCACGATGTTCCAGAACTACTACTCATAAGCATCACTAAGACCAGACAGACCATATGGCAATCCTGCTCCTTTCCAATCAACTTGACAGGAGAATAACCATCACAAAAACATAATTTTTTTATCAACCAGGGCCCCATCCCCTGCTTGCAAGTAGCCCCAACTAAGGGAAAAACAGCATCATGGGCTCATTCTTCACTAGAAACCAAGAGTCCACATGGAATAGAGCTACAGATGCCTGTAGAGTTTCACAGAAGTCCACGGTAAGCCCCAGGCCAACATCTATACCACAGCCAAGCTGAGTTTTACCACTTTTGCTGCTCCAGGAATGACCTGCTTTCACTGCTTTTTCCTAGGTAACAAATCCAGTCTTCTGGCACAGTTTTCCTAGTCCTAAAACTAATGCTGTAAATAAGCCAGTTTTAAAGTCTCTAAATGGCAAAGAAATAATTCCAGCTTCCTCGATTCAACAGCACCTTGCAAAACAACAAAGTGGGTTACTAAAAACAAGCAGGTGAAGGAAGTTTTCCCAGATGATACACACTTCACTTGTGAGGAATTAAAATTAGGATCAGTAAAGCGATTACAACAACCAGAACTTTCTCATGTGATGAAGAGAAAGTCATCCAACGTATTTCATACAGCTGTGGCCATCTTTCCCCAAGACAGAAAAAAAAAAAGTCAATTTAAAGTGATTGATGATTTCATATAGGAGTTTATTTCTTCTGGCTTGGGCACCAGCACCCCATAAATCCTTTTCTTTTTTTAATAATGAACATTAGTAAACTGTTTTTCCAGGCACATCATAAAATGTAATGAGTAATTAGAATGCAGTAAAAAGCTTCACACGTCAGGCTGCTGCTCTGGTGGGTCACAAATGAAGCTGTCTTACAGCAATAAACAGTTCTCTACAATATTACAGTTTTATCTAGGCAACAGGGGAAAAAGGAAAAAAAAAATAAAACAAAACAAAACCAGCTGTCATTTAATGTGCTTGGTACATTGGTGTGTCAGTCTTCACAGCACAACCTTCCAGAAGGGGGGAGCTGCAACTGAACAAACCAACCTGCAAGCAGTTTTCATCCTAAATCAACAATCAGGACAGGCAGAATTGCTGTTTATGAGTAACAATTACATGAATAAGCACAGCAGGAGCATCGCGCATCTGAAAACCAGCTCTGAGCCCACAGCCCAGGCAGCATTTTCTCAGACTTCAAACATCTAACTTTGGCATTTCACTTGATTTCTGCTAGGTGGGCCAAGGAAAACACCTTTTCATGTCTGAACTTAGATCAGTTCTGAATCCAGCTTAATTTTCTCTGCCTGAAAGGCAACAGACCAACCCGATTTGCTGAGGTTATGCTGGTTTTGAAGAGTTGCAAACTCTGAGCAAGAAAGACCAGTTCCCTCCACAGCTGACTACACACTGAGTTGCTAGCAATGGCACTATTCCACTGTTGGACATGCGGCATTTCACTGTCCTTTTGACAGCATGGGCGGCCTGACAAAAGCCTGTGGGTCACATTTAAATCAGAAGAGTACAGAGACTGCCACCTCTGCCAGACCGTACAAAAAGAAGATGTTTGTAGGCAATAATGGCCCCAAAATACCCAGAGATCTTCTGAAGTGTTACAGGTCGGGTACTGTAGCTTCCACACAACGCACTCCAGTGTGGTGAGCAAAGACAACTGCAGTGCTTGCATCGTGTACAGGCTATAAATGCAACAGCTGCCTGCTTTTTTGACTCTTGTTTCCATTTAAGCTGGTTTTGAGGCAGAGATTTTGGAGACAGTGTGGCCTACAGGCAGAGCTCCAGCTTGACACAGGATAATAACAGCCAAGGTGTTTCCATTTCTCAAGCTCAGGTTTCCCATCTGCAAAAATGTTTGTGCAGACTCCTAAAAAAAAACTCAAGCACAAACATATAAATGAGTTTAGGCTGAAGCAGTAGTCCAGAAGCCCCAGACACTGAAGCTCTCTGGTTTCATATGAGAGAGCAAGCAGGTCAGAATGGCCCTAGAAAGATCACACCAGAGTAAACCGAAGCAACCGAGATACCAGCGGTTAACCTCTCTACTAAGGTACACGCCTGCACAAGAGCGAGATTGAAACCAACTGCTGCAGAAGAGGATGGGAACACCTGTTCTCTGCCCCCTCCGTTCCCACACACCAGTCATTATGAATAAGCATTTAAACCATGAGGCCACATAACTCCTGAGCCAGATGCAATCTGAATCCCTGATCTAGGAAGACATACCTTTGTATCTCATTACCACTTTTCCTGCGAGCAAACTTTCAATAGCAGACAAGCCTGCTATAACATTTCTTCCAGGAGGAAAAACACAACTGATATAAAGGTTTTGAGTATAGAAGTGAAAAGCTTTGTTAGCTTACTGAAGGCAGGCTGGATGTGGCACACAGGAGTCAGTGCCCCTGTTCGCAGTGGTGAGTGCCGAGCTGACGTTGCTCCAGCACAAGAGGACAAACTAGAAGAGAGTTCCCAGAACTCATTTTTTTTCGAATCTTCCTGGGTTTCCCACTGAAGTGGTTCATAGTTCACCCACTACATTCAGCTTTGCTAAGCAACTGCCGATGTCTTAAAAAACACGTTTCTTAGAATAGCTTTCATGAAAGCACATAAAACTGAGGGGAGTTCTCCTGTAACCGGCAACTTCAAAAACAATAACCTGACCTTTTTGCTATTTATAGAATAATCTAACCTGCTTTTCCTACTAATTGAGCAATACTCAACAATTTATAGCATAGCTGAAGAAGCAGCTATAACAAACTCACAGGAAAAATGAGAAATAAGTGTGGGAAGTGGTAATATCTTCTATTTGGCCTGCCAATATAGTTTCAAAAAATATCCTAGCTCTAATTAAGATTAGAAATAAAGCGCGTCGTGAATTAAGGCATTAACACCGCGCAAACGGCTTCACCAGCGGCTCGGCCCCGTCCACAGCCGGCGAGAGGCCCCGCGGGGCCGCCCAGGCCGGCCCCCCTCCCGCTCCTCACGGGAACGGCCGGGCCCGCCCGGGACGGCGCGGCTCGGGCCGCTCGGAGCGGCAGACCCCGGCAGCGGCGGCGGCCCCCCCGACCTGGGCGTCGCGGAACTCCACCACCACATTCTCGCTGCTCCAGCGCGCCGCCATCTTGGGCCGCCCCAGCAACCCCCGACGCCACCGGGCAGGGGCGGGGCCGGCGCATGCGCACCGCCGGGCACCGCGCGGGGGCGGCTGGGAGTTGTAGTCCGGACCCGTGCCCCCCCCGGTGAACCGGGGGTGGCGTGTCCCGAGGGGCCGGTGGGGCCAAACGGCCTGGCCGCCGCACCGGGGCCCGCGCGGGCCCAGCCTCCCCGGAGGGGCTCGCTGAGGCGGCCCGCGGGAGGTGACGGCCCCGCTGCCGGCCCTTGCGGCCGACCGGGGAGCGTGGAAGTTGGGGGGCCGAGGCCTGCGCTCCGCGGGGCAGCGCCGGTCCACCCGGGGAGCGGCGTGCCGATGACCCGCAGACGGCAGCGGCGGCGAGGGCAGGCCCGGGCCGCGGCGGCCGGCAGCAGCGCAGGGGTTAAGGGCGGCGGGCCGGGGGGGCCGGGGGCGGGAGCATGCGTGCTGCCGGCCTCTATTGTCTCCGGCGCGGCGCCGAGCACCCAGGCGGCTGGCGGCGGCCGGCAGCGAGGCCGTGCCCGGCGCAGCGCAGCGGAGCGGGGCGCGCCGCCCCCGCCGCCCCCCGCCGCCCCATGGGCCGCAGCTGATCGTCGCCCGGCTGCCGGCCGCGCCCCGGGCAGGAGCGAGGCGGGCGGAGCGACCCGGTCGGCGTCCACCCTCCCCCCTCCTCCCCCGCCGTCCCGCTCCCCACCCCCCCCTCCGCGGCCCCGGAGCCCTCGGCGGCCCCCGCCGGGGGTGACGGCGGCGGCGGACTCGGGGCGCCCTCGCCCCTGTGGGCCCAGCGGGGGGAGGATGCCTGGGGCGGGGATGGGTTTTCTCCCGTAGCTCCCCGCGCCCCCCCGCTTCCTTCCGCCCCCTCTCGCTTCCCAGCGGCGGCGGGGGCGGCGCGGCCCCGTTCCCCACGGGGGGCTGTCGCTCGGCTCCCTCCGGCCCGGCGGTGCCCACATGGGGGGCAAGCAGAGCACGGCGACCCGTTCGCGGGGCCCCTTCCCGGGGGTGTCGACGGATGACAGCGCCGTGCCGCCGCCGGGAGGAGGGGGGGGGCCGCCCCCCTTCGGCCATTACCGGGCGGGCGGCGGCGGCGGCGCCATGGGGCTGCGCAGCCGCTCCGTCAGCTCGGTGGCCGGGATGGGCATGGACCCGGCGGCGGCCGGCGCCGTCCCCTTCGGGCTGTACGCGGCGGCGGCGCGAGCGGCGGGGGAGGCCGAGCGGGCCCCGGGCGGCGGCGGTGGCGGCGGCGGTCCGGGCTCCGACTCCACGTACGCCCATGGCAACGGTTACCAGGAGACGGGAGGCGGTCACCATAGAGACGGGATGCTGTACCTGGGCGCCAGGGCCTCGCTGGCCGACGCGCTGCCCCTCCACATCGCACCGCGGTGGTTCAGCTCGCACAGCGGTGAGTACCGGCTCCCCGGAGCCCTCCCTTCCCGCGGTGGGTACCCGGGGGTGGCGATGGGCTCGGATCACCCGGCAACAGGGAGAGGGTGGGAAGGGGGGGCTGTGCCCCACTTGGCCAGCTGGTCAAGCCCTGTCTGAAGGCAGGACCCCCATCCCTTCCCTCGTGTGGGTGGGTGGGTGAAGGCTGGGGCTGGCATCTGTGTCAAGGTCAAGGGAAGAGGCTTTTGAGAAGGGAGATGTTTTAGCTCTGGGATGTGAAGCAGGGGTTTTGGCACCCCCTGCCCCCCTGGACTCTGGGAAAAATGGTGCTGTAGCTTGAGCCCTTGGTTTTGAAGACCAGGCTGAGCTCCTTGTGCTTCTTCTGAAAGTGTTTGGGGGTGCCAATCAGGTGTAGTGGTTCCCATGCTTTAGAAACTCGGAAAGGGGCAGAGGAAGCCTTTGAAAGTGAGGTGTGGGAATTTTTTTTCTATGTTTCGTCTGGTAAAGGGCCAGGGAGAGGCTGAAGTGGGTTTTCTCATCCAAGCCAGCTGGCACTGTTGCTGTGCTGGGAGGAAGCAGAGGAGGAACTGCCTGCCTCTTTAACAGAGCCGGGGAGCTGGCTGAGCTCTTTTGCAGGAAATGTGTCACGCTAAGGGAGGGGGCACAGTTGCCCCCATCCTAACCCTCGTGGCTGGGCCCTTCCGTGTGTCCTGGTGTCTGGAGAGGATCTCTGGCAGTGAGCAGGGCTGTGTCACTGACCTAGTTTTGGCTGGGTAGAGGGAGCGAGGTGGGAGGTCCTCCATTCCCCTCCTGGCTAGAGGGGAAGTCATGTCAGGGATGTCTCCTTGCGTTTCCTGGAATAGTCTGGGATTTCTCTCCCACCCGCCCCACTTGCAGATGGTGTAAGTGTTCTCCTTGCATGACGTGGTCTGGGAATTTCATAATATGCCTTGGGACAATGCCTCATTTTCAGGAAGGCTTGAAACTGAACCAGTGGACGAGAGCAAAGTGCAAATCGAGGCTCATGCAGCCCATTTTCCTACTCCCATCTTGGTATTTTTCCCCTTTACCCAGTTTTTAGGGGCTGTTTTTCTCAGATCAAAGCTGTGTCTTGCATTGCATCCACAGTGGCAGAATGCCCCGGGCCCAGTTCCTATTGATCTGGATAAGCTGGGCTCCTGCAGTCCACCCTGGCAGATGGAGAGGGCTGGCTGATGTGTGGCACTGGACCTGAGATCGAGCGCTTCTGCAAACCTTTTTGCTCTGTGACCTTGTGCAGACTGTGCCACCGCTCTGGTTTTTAAACACAGAAAGAAACTAAGGTGCAGCATCCTTCCAGGTATTCCACAAGTCTCTGTGTGAATGAGTGCCATGGGGCCTTCTACTGCGCCTGATGCTGGAGCGGGGAGGGTTTCATTACAGCTAATCTGTACGTAGAGGTGGTCAGTCAGAGATTATGGGTTACATTAGATGATAGTTCTGAAACTATAATGTTGAGAGGCAAAAAACCTGTTCACAAAAATAAACCATCTGCAAAATGAAGTAATCTTTTTCTGGCCACTTGTGTGAGTGTGATGTTAAGTTAAACCTGGTGTCCTTGGAAGATTGCAGTGTGAGCTGTGGGAAGTGCTGCAAGAACTAGGTTTCTCTGGTGCCTCTTTTGGGGCCATCTGAGAGTGTTTGAGCTGTGCCAAAGCACGCGCGGGCAGCAGTGAGAGCTGTTCACTCCGTGCCGAAGACTCTCCCGATGGTGGTTCTTCCTTGTTGCTAATTAATAGCAAAAGGAGTGGAGGATGCTCAAAAACCATTCTGAAAATTCAACGGAGCTCATTAAACTTCTGCGTTCTTCCTCTTAGTGTAAGAGGTTAATGGAGGATTTGGAGACCAAGGGGAAGTAAGCCACCTCAAGATTGCTAAAATTCCTGCTAGTCTCCCATTGCAGCTGGTTAACCTGTGGCAGGGCAGTCAGGAGCTACTTGCTGCTTCCCTGCTGCCTCCCCATTGACCCACTCATCGCGGTGCTGAGCCACTCCATTAGCGACTGGAAAGTGCTGAAGCGGCATCGCTCGGGTAAATGGAGAGGAGCTTTGACATTGCTGCTGGTGACTGTCCCTGCTCCTTCTGAAGGATGGCTCAAGGGTGGGGATGAGGGCACCCGCCGATGCACTGAACCCATGCAGCAGGACATGTGCCTGGGGATCTCGGGGGTCTGCCCGAGTTGCTGTACTGCCTCAAGGAGAAAAGCCCCCAAACTGTGGCTAACAGGTCTGGAGAGTAGATCTTTGCCCTGCCTGCCCCTTTACTCCTGCCTCTGCGCAGGGTGGAGACGCGCAGGGTGGAGACACGCATGGTGCCGATCTTGGCATGTGGGGAAGGTTGTGTTCATGGGCTTGGTCTTCCAGGAGTACTTGGGTTTGGCGAAAATGCTGGGAGCCTCGAAGTGTGACCTGGGTGGTGTGGGGACCCCAGTGGGACAGCAAGGAGCCCTGGCTTAACACGGGTGATAAGGTGCTGTCATTGCGGCAGCATGTCAGTGATAATGGGAGCACGCAGATAGGCTTGGCGCCTCGCCGCTCCCTTTATCTGTGATGCTGATTTTGTGCGCTTCTCCACTGCTTCATGGGTCATCTGGTCTGTCAGCGGAGACCCCAAGGAGTGAGCTGGGGTGGGCTGAGCTCTTCCTGGCTGGTGTCACTCCTTCCCCTCTCTGCAGTTGGAGGCTTACAGAAGAGCCAGGCGTGCTGGGAGAGGTAGAGAGGAGGGCTGTGCGGGGAAGTCTGTGCGGAGGGAGTTTCAAAGTGGTCCCCAGGGCCAGCGTATGCTGCAGCATCAGTGCAGGGTGCTGTGAGTCGTGATGGTTGGCAAGGAGAACCCGCTGCCAAATCCTCCAGGCTGTGCCATGGCTGCCAGGGCGCAGGGACAGCATGAGCAGTTACGTATCAATGGCTTCTGGTCCCTGCAGGGCCAGGGGTGGAGACCTGCTGCTCTGATGAACAGCAAAGCATAAATGCACCTTTCAAACAGAGTGGGTGAGGGGGCTCTGACCTTTGTGGTGGAGCTTGTTCCCTCGCTCTGAGCGGACAGGACCTCTGGGGGTAAGTGGATCCCATTTCTTTACAGGGATTTTCCCAGGCACGTCTGCCATCCCTGCGAGCAACGTAACTGCTCCAGCACCACCTGAAGCTGCTCTGGGATTTCCCTGTCTGCCCAGGGTTTCTGAGATCTGTTTCCTTGCCTACATGGGTGGAAAATGACAAAACATCTTTTGCAACTTTGGAGTTTGCTTGTAGCACTTGACCGCTCTTTCTCTGTAGCTTCAGACCATTAGGACTTCTTGGAAAAGCCAAGGCTAGTGGGAAGAAGGGAGAAAAAGGAGATGTGGTTTAGTGCTGTATGTCTCCAGCTTTGTGTGGTTCTCTCACTATCACTCATGTTATTCATCTTCATCAGAGGATCTCAGGGAGTTTGCAGAGGCTGTAAGTAGCTTAAAGTTTATCTGGAAATCCCCCTCATCACCTAAAGCCCTTGAGTGTTTGAAGCTCTAATAAATCCATATCTCCTTGTCTGCCCAAGGAAATGCCTAGCTCATCCTTCTGCGCGGTGCCATCAGGAAAGTCGCAGGCTTTCTGTGCGCTGACGGAACAACCTGTTTGTCCCGGCTGCTGGCAGCAGCAAGGTCGGGAGGTCTCCTCTGCCAAGAGAGCTGCTGTGTTCTCAGCAGCAGGAGGGCCCAGCCTGGGGGAGAGGGGTGTTTGGTGCCAGGATGCTGGGCTGGTTCCTTCTCCAGGCAGGGTTAGAGTGAAACAAGCTGGAGGTTCTCTTTGATCCAGCTCTGGAGTCAGGAATGTGAAGTAGGGATTGCTTGTTGGAGGATGAACTGAAAGTGTGTGTGAACACCTGGGTTGGGCAGCCCTGATCTCTGCCCAGCTGGGAAGAGGCAAGTCTGTGGCATGTCCTTGCAGTGCTCCGACAGCTTCAAGTCCTGAGCCTTTTCTCAATGGTGCTTGGCAGTCCTCACTCCCAAGCTTGCCCTGACATTGTAATCTCTACACCAAAACCTTAAGCTAGGCTTAATTCTAGCTGGCTAGTCAGCGAGCTGCTGGAGGGAGTCCTCTTTCCACCACTGACTTTCCTGCCACCAACTTTTCAACACACAGACATCACACATGCTTCCCTCCCCCCTCTCCAGGGGCTAGGCCAGGGGAAGGGCACCCCAAGGCCTGCAGGAACTTGCCATTGTTGAATCTGGTTTTGTCAGTGGAAATTTCCAAACGAGACCATCCTCAAATCATCTTCTTGTGGGTTTGGTGCTGATGACTGCCTGACAGCCCAGTCTGGAACCTGCAGCATTGCCAGGCCTGTGGAGATGGTGCAGGAATGGTCTCAATGACTCCCTGGGTCAGAGATATTCAGCAGTGGACTTTCCAGGTCTGAAGAGGTTCATCTTCTGCTTGTACCTTCTCCGAGCTGGCCGCAGGACAGCATACCTCCAGGGCCGGGGGAAGAGCAGCAGCTACCTTGGAAGAACAAAGTACCAAATACCAGAAGATGGGAGACTCGAGGGCAGCTTTACTGCGTCCCAGCCCCACAGCCTGGAGATGAAGTTTGAGTGTGACAACGTTGGTGTTGTGCGTGAGAAGCCGGCAGCAGCAGAGGTTGTCTTCAGTCCCCGCAGCGAGAGCTAGCGCAGGCTGTCACTGCGCTGCCTTGCCACTCCGGTGCCCTCTGAAATCTCTCAGCCGCCTTGCCCTGGAGTGACGCACTAATTGCTACATGTGCTAATTGGCTTGGCCGGGCTCGCTCCTCTCTGGCCCTGTGCATAAATCAGCACCAGGGAGCTGGCGTGCCCTCTCCCCCCTCTGCACACGTACGCTCCAGAGATGCTGAGAATGATGCTCTCGTGCTCCCAGGGCTGACCCACTTACCAGCCAGGATTGTCTTCCTGGCCCGTGACGTAAGTTTATCCCATGCTGGTTTGTTTTGCTGAGATGTTTGTTTCGGTGACTGGAATAACCGTAAAGGCTTCTCTTATTTATTAATGTGCTATTAGGGCTCCTATCATCTCTCTCTCTCTCGTTCGCTGGCCAGAGGATCAATCAGATGCAGGCATCTTTGAAGGAGTGGTACCAGGGCTGGCGCCTGGCCAAGGGAGCTGCGGAGAGTCATGGGAAAATGCTGCTAAATGCCGAAAATTAATTTCAAGAGAAATGCGGGGAGGGAGAAAAACCCACTCTGGGGAAAAAAAAAAAAAAAATAAAGCTTTTTTTTCCTCCGATGTAATCTCCCGTGTGACAAATCAGACAGGCAGCAAAGAGCTCTTTGAATGAATTCCCTCTGCAGGAGCCGGTCCTGTGGCACCCCAGCCAGCCGGTGGGCAACCACCAGGCGTGTCTCATTGCCTCTGCTGCTGGTACACCAAAACGCCAGGTGTGCCAAATACTTGAGGTTGAGTAAATGTGACCTGGCTTTCTCCTGCTTCCCTTGAAAATTTAAATTGTAAGAGCTCACGAGTGATACAGTAAAGCAACAGGCTGTGGTGCAGAGTGGTTTACTTGCCTGCTCTGGCTGTGCATCAGAGTACAACAAGCCTCTCTCTGGAGAGGTAGACCCATTTCTTATTTTGGATAGAGCTGGAGTGGTTAAAATTGGGCCTTAGATGTCTCACCTGCACCAGTCCCACTGAGCAGTTTTCAAATGTGGGTGAACCCGCTGGGGGTTTGGGTCTCCCCCAGGGGATGCTCCTGCTATCCTTTGCAGGCACTACTTGGCCAAACCCTTTTGCTCAGTGCTTTCTGTTGGGGACAGTGGGGAGATGCAGCTGCAGGAAGCTCTGCGGGCCTGGGGCCTCTTGTCGTGCTGCTGCATGTTTCCCGTGGGCAGAGCCCAGCTGCTGGCGGGTTTCCTGCCCTGCCAGGCTGCGGGTAGTGGAGAGGGGTGGAGAACTGGGGGACAAGGGCTGCTTTTCTCTCAGTGTGGTTTAGCTTTCTGGCTCACTGTGGGTCCTGCACAGTTTAAGGAGCATGGCGGGGAGAGGTGGGGAGCTGGCAGGTCATTGCTATTGGTGTCTGTGCTGCCAGCATGGGGCTGGGTCTGTCGGTGTTGCCCATCCATGCATCCTGCCAGGTTTGTGCTGCATGTGGCCGGCTGAGCTTGAGCAAATGCATCACCCTCTAGCTGGCATTGCCCTTCCCGAGGTCTGTGGACAGCTGAAGGTGTTTGATACAAGCTGTATTTTGCCAGCGGGTATGGTGTCTGGCTGCTGGAGAGGCTGCTGTGCTCCTCCAAGGTGGAGCTGACTCTTCTCTCCTTCCGCATGGAGCTTAACCAGCCAGTGTGGGCAGCAGGTTGGCCCCCGGTGCAGCTGCAGGGTTGTGCCGCTCGGGAGGGCATGGGCTGAATTAGCTCGGGGAATTCCAGCTCTGTGCTCTCATGCACACTCATGCAGCTGTGGGCCTCCCATCAACAGAGTGGAAACAAGACCATGAGCCTTGTGCAGTGGTCTTGTGGTGCTTTGTAGAGGAGCAGAGAGATACAGTGGAAATAGTTACCCTTTTGCTAGTTTTAGCAATGCTAGCAGACATTTCCCAGGGCTATATATTCCCACCGAGCACCCTCGGCTTGTTGAGGCTGTGTTGGGTTATGGGCATGGTTCCCAAGGGATTGTCACCTACCAGGCCCAGAAATGGAGCTTGGGATGGGCCCTGGCAAAGTGAGGCACAAGGGCACAGATGAAGAATTGAACTGAAAGCTGCTCAGAGCTGTTTCCTGGCCCTAGCAGGCAGACGGCGTGACAACAGCGGGTATTTTTAGAGGCCAGCTGCCTGCAATGCAAGAGAAGGAAGGCAGCAGTCAGGCAAGAGAAACGAGTGATGTTCTCTCTGCCCCGCATCCCTGCCCAGCATTTTATATCCCCCCAGGCTGGGGCTTTTGACATTAGAGTTTCCATGTCCTCCGTCCCTCTTTGCCTGTTGCTGCCTTGAAAGGCAACTGATTTTGTTCTCCCCTCAGCTTTCGCCGTGGCTGCGTGTTTCTCTGATCATGGCTCAGCTTGGTGGTGTCAGGGGCTCTGCCCGTCGCATCGCAGACAATTGTGTTACAGCTTAGTGTGGTGGGCATTTTGGGGATTGTTTTTTGGAGAAATCTTTCTTGCTGGTGAGGGAAAACCTGCAGTTTCTCCTGCAGCTGGAGTAATTGCAGTAATTCATTTGGGAGCTCTCCCTGCAAGGTGATGGAGGTGTCTTTTGTTGGAAGTGCTGCAGGGGAATTAGATCCACCTTTCAATCCATCCATCCATCCATCCATCCAAGGCCTATACATCTGTAGCTGGGGAGAATGAGGCGGGATTCGGCTCTAGCCAGATGGCTTAAATTACTGTCTGCAGGGAAGTCGAGTCAAATGGGTTGAGGTCAGTTTTGGGGCCAGGCTTCTGTTCAGCTGGTGCTGAGTGGGACGAGGTGAGGCTGAGCACCCTGCCTGAGTTGCCTCAGCATTTCAGTTATTCCCACACTGATCTTGTTGCTTTGATGCTATCGTCCATCTGCTTATTTATTGCAACATAATTTCATAGCACTTGAAGTCTGCCATTTGCCTGAATTTTGCCCTTCCAAGGGTGGTTGTAGATGCCTTTGATTTCTTTCTGCTTCCCGTGGACAGGTATGAAGCAGGCAGCACCCTGAAGCTGGTCTTTGGGGTGCCTGTGTCCGGAGAATGGGAGCTCATGCTGTCAGCTTGATGCTGTCGAGCATCCTACCGCACCTTGAATGGCAGAGGTGTGTGATCATCCTGCTGCTCTGCACCCCCATTTTTCCCTTCCTGCTGTCCCAGTAGCCTGGATTCATTCACTGGGCATCCCTCAGCGATCGCAGACCCTCCCGGGGAGCAGGGAGATGCTCGCTGTCACGCATCCTCCTACCGCGCAAGGGGCAGGTCAGCCTATGGCTTGCTCTGCTGTGTGCTCCTCCCTAGGATTTTTTTCAACTGGTGTCTTTCTTCTTGCAGAAACAACCAGTGTGAACTGGTGTTTCCCCATCATGCACTGCCTGTAGACACAGCTCAATGTGCCTTTCGTGCTCTGTTTGCTGCCCACTATGTAAAAATTGCCCTTTCTTTACCCTGAAAAGCAGTGCACCATCCTTCCCACACACCCCAGGGATCTTACACTAATAATGAAAACCAGTTGTCCCAGTAACTCCTGCCACCATGGCCCAGGCATGACGTGCCATGGGAGATCCTCCACTGCTCCGTTTGTGCGGTGCTGCTGTGGGATGCCCGGGGAGAAAGTGTCCCAGGAGCTGGGTGGGATTGCTTCCCAGCAGGAGCGCGTGTGTGAGATCAGTGCTGGGCTCTGATCCTTCTGCCAGCATCGTGATGCTGGGGCATGTCATCGTGTGTCCCTGGAGTGTCCCTTCATCCTCCCAGCAAGATCAGCTGAGGTGTGATAGAGTCTCAGCAGCATCAAGGAATGACTTTTCTGCTGTGGAATAACCCGGGGGTCAGGAGCGGGGTAGCCTGGGAGGTGCCACTTCATCCCGCCAGCTCAGTTGTGTTTGGGAGTGGCTTGGGTCAGGCTTTTGTGCTTAAGCCTTTCCGAAAGCGGGAGTTCCTCTGGCAGCTCGGTGGTGGCTGGAGCCCGGCGGTGGGGACTCCGTGGGTGCCTCCCCAACGGATGGCTTAGTCAGAAGTGACTCACCCCGATGTGACGTTTCCTCGCTGCTCCCTCCCAGCCCCTGCCAAGCCGAAGCATCCGACTCTCTCCCTTTTGGCTTTGATTTCCCAGTTGCTGCGTCCTGTCGTGCTGCTGGAGGATCCCCTACACTCCTTCATTTTGGCACCTGGGACCTCTCAGTTGCTTTGTTGGCTCCGTGCATCTTGTGGGTGATTGCTGCCCACAGCAGGGCTTGCAGTCAGGCTTTCAGCTTCACACAAGAAATATTTGGGAGGAAAAAAGCAGGTGTGCTGGCAAAGCCTTTGGAAATTCCCAGGCATGCCTGCAGGATCCCTCTCCTCTCTGGGCAGTGAATTTGGAACCCCGAGCATCCCCTGAGAGTTGGGGACATAGCTCCGGGGCATCCCTGCAGCTCTTCTGCACAATGAGATAACCCCAGGCTGGTTTTGTGACAAGCAAGCGCCCTGAATGAGCTTGTAACTCAGCAAATTCAAGCCCTACAGCCACACGGCAGGAGTCTAAGGTGTTAATGCTTTCACTGGGCTGTGACCCAGGACCCTTCTGCTTAACTTTGCTGTTTTCCAGGATGCTAAAATTAGCTTTGGGCTACACGTTCTTCCTTATGCAGCCTGTTCCCAGCAGCTGGGGGAGTGTTTCTGCAGTAAACAAGGACTAGCTGGAAGGCAGGGTGACCCTGGGAGGTCACCTTTTCCTTCCAGGTCTGGGGGAACTGACCCTGCAGCACAGGCTGGGCTATAGAAGGGATATGCTCTCTACCTGTAGTGTAGGTACTTTTGTTCAAAAATCACAACGGCAACTATTAAAGGGACAACACTCCAAGAGGGACAGGCAGGGGGGTGCTTGGGGTGCAGAGGCTGTTTGTACATCTTCCCTGAGGGTGGCTCTGGATGTCCCTGTGACTGTATAGCCAGGCCTCTCTCCTGCTTCTCAATGTCCATAAGCTGTGCTGGATGTGTCTTGTAAGGCTTTGGTGTGTCTGTCTGCTGAGGCTTGATGGGTTTGGGTGCTTTGGAGCAGAAGTTCCTGTCTGTGGGGCTCCCTCTCTCACATCTCCTGCCCCTTCCCAACTCTCTGGCTTTCCTCATCCCCAGTATTGCAATCTGTTCTGCTTCTTCCCGTCCTACCTCACCGCCTCCATAAGAAACCAGCTGGCTAAAAAAAAAATATATCTCTGCCTCCTGACTTGCAGCAAGCCAGCCCTGGACTGCGCCCAAGTGACACCACCCAGCCCCTCTGCTTTGCATCCTGCATCCCCCTGGTCCCAGTGGCGTCCCCACATCCACCTGGAGCACCGATGCCTTTTCCTTGCTGCTGCATCTACCTCCTCTTTGCTGCTTGAGAGCGGGGAGAGTGGGCAGAGCTGTCTCCAAAACCCGATGCCTCAAGCGTTAGGGCATTGCTGACCTTGGGCAGCTTCGTGGTCAATGGCACGTCCCTGCCACCCTTGGCTGGCATGTGGCTGACGTGACAGCAAACACCTGCAGCGTGGTGGCTTTGCCAGGAGCCATCACGAACCAGGGACAGCCTTTCTTAGACATTGCACAGAAGTGGCTTCTTTTTGGGGTGCTGCTTCATGTTACAAGAGTTTATTTTCTCTCAGCTCAGCCAGCTGAACTGATTTGATCAGCAAGGAAACGGTGGGATGAGATGGGATGGGGATGGAGCAGGATTGTCTCTTTGCTGAGACGACCTTCACCGTCGGGTTTCTCTCCAAGTGCCACCATCCAGAGATGTCCCGGCCCAGCCATGTCCCCACTGCCTGGCTTGTTGTCTGGGGCTGGAGCACTGGCATCCCCCAGCCCTGTCTCCCTTCCACCCCCAGGAAGGCAGGATGTCGTCTTTCCAGCCTGGACCTGTCCTTTATGCTTTCCCCTCTTCCCCGCAGCCTTGAATCAGGAGGAAGGACACTGGTTGGGCCCTTTTTTGGAGCTGGCAAATTAGTCCGCTTAAGTGCTTTACTCCTTCCTGCCTACGTGTCCCCGCTCGTGTCAGCCCTTGAGCTGCACAATAGCCGAGCACCATCGCGGTGTTCGTCCGGCGCCTTGTGTCCTGCCGTGGGGCCGTGTCGGGCTCTGGCTCCTGCATCTTCCCGTGCAGCTGATGCCGTTTCCTTCTGAAAGGGGAAGAAGGTTTGGGCCTGATCCTGCTGAGTGCCTTGGCCTCCAGGCACTCCAAGTGAGCACCTTGCTGGCAGAGGGAGCGTAGTCCTTGGGACAGGTCCTTGGTGCAGCTGTGAGGTGCCTCTTGGCCCCGGAGCTGGGTGGCATCACCAGCTGCATCGCTCAGAGGCTGTTGTAGCATCCTTATACCATGGGCGATGCTCTCAGAAGAGGACACCCATGGAGGTCCTCAGCTGCCAGGTCACTGCAGTGCCCAAGTGCTGATGACGTGCTCTGCACCCGCCATGTGCCATCTCCAATGTGCTGTCTTGTGACAGTCACTTTCAAAAAATGAGGCTGCTTTAATCCAGTAGGGAGTTTATTTTCCAGGAGATGTTGCGTCTGAATATCTTTACTCTGCAGGTTCCCTTTGCTTGGCTGGTGAGGAGGGCAGCTCTTCTGCCATCCCTTCCCTCTCGGGGCTGAGCTCACGAGGGGCAAGGGAATGGGAGGACTTGGAGTCCCTTTGTCTCACCAAAATCCACATATTTCTGCTTCAGACTGACCATACATGTGGTCTTTCAGTCTTTCCCTTTTCTTCAATCACTAGTGTGGTTGGTTTTTGTTTGTTTGTTTAAGCTGATCACTCTCTTCCATCTTCCACCTGGTGCCGATTCAGCTGGCAATGCCAGGGAAGCCGCAGGAGGTGTGATGCTCGGCAAGGAGGAGGCACCAGGACTCTACTTCAGCTGTGTGCTTGGACCAAATATTCACTGTATTTATCTCATGTTTGGATGCATCCTCACCTGGTGCAAGCTGCCTCCCTTGGCTGGGCACCCAGAATACTCTCTGGAGACACAGAGATAGGCTGTACAGCTGAGGTTTCCAGATGTCCCATGGACATCAGGGGCTTACCCCCGAGTCCCTGGTGCTCGGGGTGTCCTGTGGGGTGGCTGGGCACCAGGAAAGTGACCCCTTCTGGGTGGGCACATTTTAGGGAGTTTGCGTAGCCACTCATGGTTTATCCTGCTGTGGTAGCAGGGTCCAGGACCTGAATGCTGCTTGCTGCGGGGTAGACACAAGTGCTGGGAATTTCCTGTCCCAGATGAAGAAGCAGCTGTGTTTGAGATATTTACAGATGGTTAGAAAGGTGTCTTAACCCTCCCAACCCCCGCCAAAGCCCTGTCAGCCTGTGTGCTGATGCTTTTGGCACCGTGAGGGTTAACCATGGGGCTTTTTCAGTTTGTATAGGGTGTGCTGCAGGTTTTCAGAGGTACCCAGCTCTGCTTTGCGTAGCTCTCTAAAATTAACCATTTAACCTTCCTAAAATTACTCAGAGGGCAGTAGCCCCCAGAGAGCACCAGCACTGCTTGCTCCCAGTTTCTAGACCAAGCCATTGGAGAGATGACCTGACAACGTGCGTCTCACAGCCCTGGAAAGCCCTTGGATTTCTCAAAGTCTGCTGCAGGATACAAGCGTCCAGCTTTGGATCTGACCTGCCTTTCCAGGCCACCCTGCTTCCCGCAGCACCCTCCTCTTCCTCGCTTGCTCCTGGCAAGAGCTGGTTCCTGCCTGCACAGCTCTGCTTGCGGGGATGGTGCTGGCTTCAGGTTTAATGTGCCACAGGCAGGAGTGTCGCCAGCTGCCCTGGGTGCCTTGGGGAAGAGGAGGCATCCATGGCCTTTCCCTGGAGTATCCCCCCAGCCTCCCCAGGGGTGTGGGAGGCTCAGGCAAGGAGGAATAGCTGGGCCTTTCCTCTCGCTCTTTTTTTAGGCATATGGGAGGAGGGCAGAAAGAGTTCGAGGAGGAGGGAGCTGAATTTTCCATGAGCAGCTGTCAAAATGTAATCTCCTGCATCGCTTGGGCTGGCAGCTTAGGCAGGATAAATTAACGGGGATTTCGGGGAATGTGGAAAATACCATGGCCTGGAAGGGGCCAACTCTATGAAGAGCAGCCCTTTCATCTGTAGGACCAGCTCCGGGCCGCGGCACCCACCCGAACCCCGCAGGGATGCTCTGAAGCGTGGCGTTCGGCGCCTGCCGCTGTTGGGTGCTGCCTGTTCCCTGGCCTCAGTGATTTTCTGTCTACCACCTTCCCCCAGAGGTCACCCAGAGATGGGGCGAGGGAGCCTGATCCCCTTCCCTGCCTCCCCGGTCCTCCTGGAGATGGGCTCCCCACAGCTCCAGTGCCAGCAGTTGCTCTTGTAATGCTAAGTATTTGTGCCGACAGCTGGGGTGCAGGGCCCCCCCCTGCTCGGGGGCCCTTCAGCGATGGCTCCTCTGTCCCGCTCAGACCCAGGAATTTATGCAATTGGCTCCTACTGCTTTGCCGATGGTTGTGCACAGGCAGCCACAGGCCGAGTCTCATCCTGGGCCCTCTCCCTTTGCACCTGTTGTGTGTCTCGTAGTGTCCCTTTGGGTGCTGCTGGAGCCAGCAGATCTGGGTCAGCTGTTTAAAATAACACATTGGCACAGAAAAAAGGGGGGACTGGAGAAAACGAGGTCTTCCTGTGTAGTGCATGGGGGATGGTACCAAACCTCTGCAACTGCCTTGTCCTGACATTGTGTTCACAGCTCAAACACCATTTCTAAAGGGAGCCCTTCGCAGCCGCCCCGTGCCAGGGGCTCGCTGCTGGAAACCAGTCCCCAGAGCTTCCCAGGTAGGGACTGGAGCCCGCAGTGCAGACTGTGTTTTTAGGCAGGATCGGTTCAGATGGGGACAGGGGCAGGCAGGCTGACGGGGACGGTGTCTCTCGAGGGGAGGCTAGTTGGGTCTTGCAGGCTGGGAGGCTATCTGAGCCCGCTCTATAAATACACTGGGCGGGTAAACACTTGGGAGAAGAAAAAAAAAACACAACTATTTCAGCTAATGGGCACTGCTGCCACGAGGTATAAATCGGTCAGGAGTAAAATTAGGCTGGAGATGAGAAGGCAGATTGGTGCTGCTGCCCGCGAGTCTCCGGCTGCCGGCGCTGCCCGTTTGGCTGGGGCTTGGTGCAAATGGGGCCAGATTCACAGCGGAGACCCCGCAGCTCGGCCTGGCGGGGGCAGGGATGTGTCCCTGCAATGGCACACGAGGGGCCAGCCTGACACCCTGCCGGAGGAGCCGCTGGGCTCAAGGGCTCCTTGATTTAGCAGGTCCCTTTAGAGTGAGTCTCCCCATCATCAGTGACACTTGTCCTTGCTGTGTCCTCCTGGGAAATAACCGCCCTTTGGAGGGGCAGAAGTTGTTGTCCCTGTCCTAGACCTTCATCTGGGTTGCTGGAAGTAATCTGTACTTATCAGCACTACTAATGAGAGAGTGCTCAGGTGTTGAGTGGTTATCCTGGCTGTATGCACGGCAGAGGTCTGAGCTGCCTCCTCTTAAAGCCACCTGCACTTTGTCCCTTCCAAGAAGCAAAAAAATGCCCTTGCCACATCCATGTGGTGGCAAATGAACCTGATTCATCCTTAGTTTGTGTACATTCCTTTTCTTTCCTGAGCGGCCTTTGCATATATATGAAGAAAGCTCTTAAGCGGCACTGCAGTCAGACCTGATCTGCTTTTAGAAGGCAGGTCCTTAAATTACCCTCTCCCTCTCTGCAGGCAGGGAATTGCTAGATATTCTGGTGCAAACCCATGGTGATGGTGGTGGCACGCACATGTTGGGCTGCATCAGCCTGAGCCCTGCTGCACCGGGCAGTGGGGACCGCCCGGCCTCGAGCTGGCTGTGGTGGAACTGCAGGGAGCACCAGCGGGTGACCCGCAGGGCTGGTTGGGGATTTGATTCCTGGAAGTTTGAGACTTGGAAACCTGGGTCTAGGGCAGCCTTGCTCAGTGGTGCTGGGGATGATGGTGGTCTGCGTGGCTCGAGCAGGTGGTGGCACCAGTGTGATACCCCAGCATCAGCGGGGCCCCATTTTCCTGCCTAAGGAAGGATGCAGAGCAGGTCTGGACATCATGGACAGGTTCACTCAAGAGTCTGGGTCACCAGGCGGGTCCAGGAGTCAGGGCAAGGCCAAGGTCAAGCTGGAATGTCAGCCTGTAGGGTCCAGCTGCTGCTGGAGCTGTTGGCTGGCATTGGAGGTGCAAGCACCTGCTTCCCTCCTGCAAAAAGCTGGAGAAAACATTGATTCAGTCTCTCAGCTCCAGCCTGCCTTCTTCTGCTGTGGCCCCACAGGAAAACCTTCCTCCTGAGCCCTTCTCTGGCTCAGCTGTGCAGGGCTGAACCACAGCAGCAGTGACAGCACCGTCCTGGTGTGGGGACGTGCCCCTGCACTCGCCAGCCCTGGGGTGCTGCGTGCCCCAGGCTGCTCCTCGCCCTTTAAGAGCCGGCAGCAGCTGATGGCCACGTGTCCGCTGCCTTGGCACGCTCTCCATGCCCTCTGCGCGGCGGGGACGGCCGGCACGGCGGCTCGGGTGGCTGTCCCCTGTTGGGTGGCTGTCCCCCACGCCGGCACTGCTGGCAGCCAGCACAGGATGAGTGGGCGCGCGGCGGGCGCTGCGTGGGGTGCGTGCCACCATGCAGGCAGCAGGTGAGGGGGCTGTCATGCCCCACCCTGAGATGCGGGACGGGCTCTTCTCCTCCCCTCACTTAGGGCTCATCTCTCTTCCTCCAGGTTTCAAGTGCCCCATTTGCTCCAAATCCGTGGCTTCTGATGAGATGGAAATGCACTTTATCATGTGTCTGAGCAAACCTCGCCTCTCCTACAATGGTAAGGGCCCATAGCCAGGCTGTGCGGGGAACACGGCGTCCTGCTGGCTTGGGATGGCTCCGGGCAGGCTGGAGAGATACTTGCTGCAGGCTGCACGGGCAGGCAGCTCAGCTTGGCTTGCCAAGAGGGCTGTGCTCCAGCGGAGCGGTGCAGCTCACTGTCCCTTCTCTGCTCCGCTCCCCCAGCATGGCTCAAACCCGCTGCTTTTTGCCTTGGGACCCTTTGGATTACAGCCCCCTTCCTGTGTTCCTCACCATGGGGTGCTGTGCCCGAGGGAGCCATCCTGCCTGTTTGGGGCCAGGGACGTGTGTCCTCCTGGGCTGCCCCTCTGAAGGGTTGTTGCCTTCCTCCCCTCTTCACTGGCAGTGGGGTTACTGGGCTGAGCATGGGTCTGCAAGCTCCTGCATCTCCCATCCTCTCTCCTGACCTCTCATGGGAGAGCAATGCTCGCTCCCTCCTCAACAGTGCTTTTTTGACAGCCAGGGGTAGGGGGTGTGTTCACTGTAGCCGCCCCTGCCCTATTTCCGCCCCCGTGTCTCCATCTGAGCCTCCTGCCAGTGTTTGCCGGGGCTGCTGCCACTCGGCTGCCCATCCCTTTTCAGCCTGGAGAAGAGAAGCTGAGAAGGGGATCTTATCAGTGCTTAGAAATATCTCAAGGGTGGGTGTCAAGAGGATGGGACCAGACTCATTTCATTGGTGCCCAATGATAGGATGAGTGGCAACAAGCACAGACAAAAACACAAGAAATTCCAACTAAACATGAGGAGAAACTTCTTTACTCTGAGGGTGCCAGAGCCCTGGAACAGGCTGCGCAGAGAGGTTGTGGAATCTCCTCCTCTGGAGACATTCAAAACCCGCCTGGACGTGACCCTGTGTGATCTGCTCTGGTGAACCTGCTTTAGCAGGTGGGTTGGACCAGATGACCTCTAGAGGTCCCTTCCAACCCAACCATTCCGTGATTCTGTGTTTCTGTGATCCCAGCTGCCTCTGCGGAGGTGGCCGTGGGTTCCCCTCCGTCCTGGGGACGCCACGAAGGGCCATGTCTCACCGCTGCCCTCTCCTTCTCTCCCAGATGATGTGCTGACCAAGGATGCCGGCGAGTGTGTGATCTGCCTGGAGGAGCTGCTGCAGGGGGATACGATAGCCAGGCTGCCCTGCCTCTGCATTTATCACAAAAGGTACCGCCCGGGCACCAGGGGCAAGCGGATACGCAAGACAGGTGGCGGGGGGACAGGTGGGGACATCCCGAGGCTCGGCAGCACGGTGGTGACACACTCTCCTCTCTTCAGCTGTATAGACTCATGGTTTGAAGTGAACAGATCTTGCCCGGAGCATCCTTCTGATTGACCCGCCGGGCGTGCTTGCTGACTTCTCTCTAAGGTGAGCCTGTGGCTGGCTGTTCACCTGGAATTTACCCCTGGGGGACGTAAATCCAGGGCCAGGAGGGGGTGGGGTGGGATGGGGTGTCCGTGGTTCCTGCTCCTCACCTGGCATCATCTCTCTCTGCCTTTGCAGGGCACCTTGCTATACCTGCTGTACCTCCTCTCCCCATCCCCCCTGCCCTGCCTGGAGTTTTGGGCTGACTTTAAATTTCCTCAAGAAGACAAAAATAAAACCCAGAAACTTGAATCCACTTGGGACAACAGCAAATTTTTTTTTATTTTATTTTATTATTATTTTTTTTGGATGTTTGGGGTTTTTTGTTGTTGTTGTTGTTTTTTAATTTAAAAGATTTAGAAAGAAAGAAGAAACATCCAGGAGAAGACAGTGTGAGAAAAGCGGAGCGACCTGCTCTCCCCTCCACAGCCGCTGGTCACCAGGAGAGCTCTGCCTGCCAGGGAGGTCCCGGGGACACCCTGGGCCAAAACCCTGCCATGATGTTTGGCTTTTCTCCCCAAAACAAAAGGGGAAAGCTGCCAGGGGACGGCCGGCCAAACGGAGCACGTGGCATTTCTCACCGGCAACCCCCCCACCTCCCACCCGGACTTGCCCGGGGGCTCTGCTCGGTTTTTTTGCACTGACTAAACGGGAATTTTCTCCTCTCTCCCGTCTCCCTTTTGGAGATCTCCACCCCAGCCCTGGCAGCATTGAGACCGGGACTCTGCCCCACGCCAGGAGCGGGGCCACTGCTCCCCCCTGCTGAGCCATGGGGGTCTGTCTTTCAAGTGTTTACAATGAGGAAAAAAAGGAAAAAAAAAAAAAAAAAAGAAAAAAAAAAAGAGAAAACTGACAAAAACGAAAAAAAAAAACTCAACTGAAGCTTCGTGTTGACTGGCGTGTTCTTCGATTTGAGCTTCCCTGCCCCGGTGATGTTTACAGACTGGTCACTCTTTAACTCAGCTATAACCACTCAGAGACTGGAGAGCTGCAGCATCCCCGCCGCCCCCTCCTGCCCCTCCTCGCCGGGCTCCTCTTGCCAAAACCGCCCTCCCCTCTTTCTTTCCACCGCCTTGGAGTCAAACCCTTTTGAGGAGGGTACAGGGCAAGGCCCCCCATGGCCCTTGGGGGTGGCTTTGCTGGAGGTGCCAAGATGGAGTCGGTTCATGGCAGTGACTCCCCAGCCCATCCCCGTCCCCTCCTGGCGCGGCGGGTGCGTTTTCGTTGGTGAGACCTCCCCTGCCGGTGGCCGTGCCCCTGCGGGAAACCTTTCTGTATTTATATATTAAAAAAAAAAAAACCACAGGGGAAAAAAAATGAGTTCAGAGCTTGGGGGGAGCTTCCTTCATTAGTCAAGGTGTTTTGATATGGTATTAAAACAATGTTCAATAAAATATTCACTGTTATTTTATTTCACTGGTTTTCTTGGTGAAGCAGGCGATGCCTGGGGGGTGCCACTGCCCCCTCCCTATGCCCGCATTGGTGTGGGGATGGCTGCAGTGGTGCTCGGCAGGTCCCAGGGGCTCCCAGCCCTGCACCCCCAGCACCGCAGCTCTGGGGAAGTGGCTAAAGCAGGTTTCCCCCCACCCGGATCCCCAAACTTTGGGGGTGCGTGTGTGCACTGCTTGGGACAGGGACCCCAGGGAGGGGCTGAGGTGTCCTGTGCCCCCCGAAAGACATCATGGTGCATGGAGGCCGTGGGTGCAAAGGGGTTTATTTGGGATCCTCAAGCCATGGGGGTGGGGACAGGGAGTTCAGGGGAACAAGGACAGGGTACTCTGGTTACCCCAGCCATGACTCTGGGGGGCTGCCCCCCCCCCGCTGGAGGGGTGCCGGTGCCCCCTCAGAGCACCTTGCCGGGGTTCATGAGGTTGTGTGGGTCCAGCGCAGCCTTGATGCAGCGCAGGGTGTCCAGCCCCTCCGGGCCCAGCTCCTCCAGCAGCAGCGCTCGCTTGCCCAGCCCCACGCCATGCTCCCCGGTGCAGGTGCCCCCCGCCGCCAGCGCCCGCCTGCATGGGGAGGGGCGTCAGGGCGTGGAACAGGGACATCTGTCCATCCATCCCTGTCCCCCCAGGGCGTTCCTGTCCCCACCTGCCCAGGCGCTGGGTGAAGGCGTGGATGCGCTGCGCCTCGGCCGGGTCCTGGCGGTTGAAGACGAGGATGCAGTGGAAGTTGCCGTCACCCACGTGTCCCACCATGGGGCCTGCAGAGCTGTGGGTCAGGTGGGGGATGGCAGGGAGGACAGCAGCCCCCACAACCGAAACCCTGCCCCGCTGACCGGTGAGGCTGGAGTCCTGCAGGTCCCTCTTGGTCTCCACCACCACGTCAGGCAGGCGGGAGATGGGCACACAGACGTCCGTGGAGTAGCCCTGGGGAGGGCACAGCCATGGTGTCTGCAGTTCCACAGGGTGCTGCCACCATTGTCCTCAGCCCTGTGCCTGTCCCTCACCTGGCAGCCAGGCCGCAGGGCCAGGGCAGCGTACCAGGCACTATGGCGCATGTCCCAGAGCCGCCCGCGCTCCTCCGGCTCCTCCGCCCAGGCCAGGCCGGAGCCACCGTTCAGCCGCACAATCTCCTCTGCCAGCAGCCAGGAGCCCTGGAATGGGGCCTGGCCGGGACCCACAGCAGCCCCAGGCACCCAGACCCCCAGCCCCTATCCTGGGCATCCATCCCACACCTCAGGACACTGCTGTCCCCGCTCCTGGGCACCCATCCCTCATCCCAGGACATCCCTGGTTCCTCCCATCCCCTGTATATGAGCACCCATTCACATCCACAGGACACCCCCAGGATAGTGGTCCCCCCATCCCTCGTCCTGCCCAGTCCCTTGCCCTGGGCACCCATGCCTCACCCCAGAACCATATAATGGTCCCCCAGCACTGTCCTTCACACCTGAACACCCCAGTCACCCCATCCCATCCCTGAGTACTTGTCCTTGGGGCACCCCAGCAGCCCCCCTAGCCCAAGCACCCATCCCTGGCTCTGGGACCCCCAATCCCCTGGTCCCTGTGCTGATGTGATCCCTACCCGCCTGCCGCTGCTGCTCGGCCAGGCTGTGCCGGGAGCCGTGGAGCTCCAGAAGAAGCAGGGGCGCCTCTGGCAGCTCCAGCCCACTGAAGCGGCCACAAGCACCCACCATCACCTCATCCAGGAACTCTGGGCAAAAGGAGGTAGCACTGGGTACCCATGCAGACCCTGGATCCCTGGCCAGTCCCACCACCAGCCCCTGGCACCCACCGATGCGGGCCACAGGCACGGCAGCCTGCAGCACCTGGACAGTGCAGTCCACAGCTGCCCGCACGCTGGGGAAGGTGGCAATGGTGGCAGCGGTGGCCTCGGGCAGCGGGTGCAGGCGCAGCGTGGCCTGCGTCAGGAAGCCCAGGGTGCCCTCGGAGCCCACGAAGAGGGATGTCAGGTCATAGCCAGCCGCCCGCTTCCTGCACGGGGCTGGTGAGCAGGTGCCCAGGCAGCCCCTCACCCAGCCCGGCCCGGCCCCCTGTGCCCACCTGGGCTGGCGCCCGGGGCCGGCAGTGTGGAACAGGCGCCCGTCCGGCAGCACCACGCGCAGGTTGAGGACATTGGGCCGCATGGTGCCGTAGCGCACGGCGTTGGTGCCTGACGCGCCCGTGGCTGCCATGCCGCACAGCGAGGCATCTGCCCCGGGGTCTACAGGGGTGGGTAAGGGTTGGGTGGCTGGCACAGGGATGTGGCCACAGGACATCCCCACAGGACCCTGCAATGCACCCAGTATTGCACCCAGCCAGCACCCTGGGAGCCTGTCCCCGTGGCAGCCCCAGTGTGCCCACTATGGGGACCCCAGCACCCCTGGGACCACAGCACACCCATGGGTACCCCCAGCACATCTGGGACAACTGCATCCCCAGTCACATGAGGATCCCAGCACCCCTGGGACAACAGAACACCCAAGGGACCTCCCAGCACCTCTGGTAACACGCCAACCCCCGGGCACGCCCCTCCGACCCCAGCACCCCAGGCCCTTGGACACCCCCAGCCCCCAGGGGAACCCAGCACTCTTGGGACCCCAGCACCCTTAGCCCCATGAACACACCCAGTATCCCCAGTGCTCCCAGCACCACAGGCATTCCCAGCACTCCCAGCGCTGCCACCCCCAGCCCAGGGTTCCCTGGCTGTTCCCTGGTGCCCCAGCACCCATTGTACCGACTGGGAACCAGAGCCCAGTGCCACGCAGGTAGCTGTTGAGGGCCTTGCGGGTGACACCAGGCTCCACCGCCACCGAGAAGTCCTCAAGGCTCAGCTCTGTGATGGCATCCATGCGGCTCAGGTCAAAGCAGACGCCACCCTGGCATGGGGACACCAGTGTGGCTGGGCACGGCCAAGCACTGAGAAGCCCTGGGCAGGGTGCAGGCAGGGGGTGCAAGGGTGTTGGGGTGTTGGGTGGTCCTGGTACCTGCACAGCATTGACGCCGCCCTCGAGGCCGGTGCCAGTGCCAAAGGGCACCATGGGCACGCGGCAGCGGTGACAGAGTGCTGCCAGCTCCTGCACCTGCCCCACCGCCTGGGGCCACACCACGGCGTCCGGGGGTGCACAGCTGGGGGACATGGTGGTACCGCTGCCCTGGGGAGCTTCCCAGACCCTTCCACTCCCGAGAGCCTTCATCTCCCCGGAGCCTTCACCTCCCCAGCCTCTTCCCCTCCCCAGCCTCCTCCCCCGTCCCATGACTGTTCCCCGCCCCGCACCCTTCCTCTCCCCGGGACCCTTCCCCTCCCCGGGACCCTTCCCCTCCCCGGGACCCTTCCCCATGGCCATTCCTCTCCCCAGGACCCTTCCTCTGCCCAGCCCCTTTTCCCCCAGCCCCATCCCGGGGGTCCCAGCCCAGGCACCCACGCGTGCATGGACTCGTCGTGGCCGTGCTGCTCCCGCACCGCCATGGCCGTGGAGACGTTGGGGCCCCCGACCACGGCCCTCAGGGCTTCCACAAAGTCAGGGGGCAGCGGGTGCTGCGGCGGGAGTGAGACCCCGGTCAGGGCAAGGGCAGGAGGGTCCGGCCCGGGGGGCTCAGGACTCCCAACCCATGCCAGGATCCCTGCCCCTCCATGCTCACCGGGCTCCCTGTGTCTCCGCCCGGTCCCACCTGAGAGCAGCAGCTCCGTCGCCCCAGGGCCCCTGCGAGCCCCAGCACCCGCCGCAGGGCCATGCTGGGGACCAAGGTCCCGGCCAGCACCGGGACTGGGCCGGTGCCCCCGCGCGGGCCCGCCCCGTCCCCTGCCGCCGGCACCGCCACGTTAAGGTGGCTCCGGCTGTCGGGGCCGCAGGGCTGGGACACGGGTCCCCTCCCTGCCGAGGGTTCCTGTGCTCCGGCACCCGTGCCTAGCCAGGTGCCACCGCACCTCTGGCCTTGTTCCCACGTGCCCACACACCTGACCAGGTGTCCCTGTAACTGTCCTTGCCCACCATGTCTATCCAGGTGTCCCCACACCCAGCCAGGTGTATCCATACCTGACCTTGTTCCCGCATGTCCACCCACGTGTCACCATGCCAGGTCACATCCCCCCCCTCCCCGGCCAGGTGTTCCCAACGAGCCAGGTGTCACCACGCCTCCAGTCATGCTGGCTAGGTGTCCCCGTGCCTGGAAAAATGTCCCCACGCCCACTGCATGCCCCTGTCCCCAGCCATGTGTCCTCCAGCCATCCAGCTGCCCCAGACCTCCCATCTCACCCGCCCTGGTGCCGCAGCAAGGAGGCAGCGTGGTGGGGGTGACAGTATTTATTGCCGGCCTCAGTTGGCCGCCAGGATGGAGTCGATCCAGGGGCGGAGCTCGGTGACACGGGCATAGACAGCGGGTATGCTGGGGCTGCAGGTGCTGCTGCCCCAGGAGACGATGCCCACCAGGGTCCAGGCGCCATTCTTCTGACACACCAGCGGGCCCCCGGAGTCGCCCTGCAGGCAGCTGGTGAGGGCAGGGGCTGGGGACAAAGGGGGAGCAGGGGCGGGGAGGGGCTGGGGGCACTTACATTGCAGGAGGAGGCACCATCAGCACCAGCACACACCATCACGTCGGTGATGCGGAACCCCCAGTACTCCTTGCATTGCGCATTGCTGAGCAGGGGCAGGGCCACCTGCTGCAGCACCGCCGGTGTCGACGAGGCTATGGGCGAGTGGGGTGGCATCAGCGCCCACAGAACACCAGGAGCCCCGGGGATGGGGACAGGGATGAGGAGGAGGATGAGGACAGGGATTGGGATGAGGATGGGCATATATCAGGTATGGGGATTGGGCATGATTATTAGGATGGGGCTTGGGGTTGAGGATGGTTATGAGGATAGAGATGAAGATGAGGATGGGCATGCAAATGAGGACAGGGATGGGGGTGGGGATGGGAACAGGAAGTTGCGGTACCATAGGGGTCAGTGAGCCCCCAGCCAGTGGTGACACAGGTCAAGCCCCCTGGGAAGTCATCGGTGGCCTGGGGCAGGCAGACGGGTGACACAGTGGCAGACAGCTGGGCAGGGGTGGCTAGTTTGATCAGGGTGATGTCGTTGCGGATGGTCAGCATGTTGAACTTGGGGTTCTTGAAGACCTGGAGCAGGTGGCAACACTCCCAGTGGCCACACCCCTGGCCAGGGCACTGGGGACTCTACAGGGACTGTGGGGTTTGTTGGGGACCCCAGGGACTGAAAATAACCCTGGGGAGTGATGGGGATCCCAGGGAATTGCCCTGTGGGTCCTGGGCTGATAGGGTCCCTGGGATGCAGATCCCAGTCCCTGGGGCAGAGGGGAGCAGCGACACACAGCAGTGATTCACAGGGACCCCAGGGGACCCCCAGGGTAGCAAACCCCAAATCCCTGCCTGAGGTGCCCGCAGAAAGGAGGTGACAACCCCAGGCACTGACAGCTGCCAGGCAGCAGGGGACAGACCCCAACACTCCAGACAACAGGGCCAGCAAGGAGCCCACGTCCCATCCCATGTTGCTGGTGGTCAGGGATTTTGGGGCTGCTCAGGGCCCCACAGGGCATCCTGCAGCCCAGGGGCACTGGGGAGCAGCAACACACCCAGGTCATATCACCCACAGGGACTGATGTGGACCCTGGGTTCCTCATCCCCATCCCTTGGGGGTTCTGGGGATGGGGTCCCAACCCTTGGGATGAAGGGGAGCAGAGATAACCCAGAACACCCAAGCCCAGGGATGTGGGGCACCATGCACACCCTGGGGGACCTGACCCTCAGGAGAAGGGGACCAGGGAGCCCCTGGGGACTCGATCCCAGGACAAGGGGGGCCTAGACACCAGGGCTCCCTGTGGTGGCTGTGGGACCCCACAGGCACATGGCCCCTATGCCAGTGGTACCTTCTCGATGGTCAGCCTCTGCTCATCAGGGGAAGGTGAGTCCTGGTCATAAGCACCAACCACCACGGTGTCGGTGGTCCTGGGCACAGATAGACGCTGAGCACCACACACAGGGATGGGGGGACCCTGTGCACAGCCCCAGGCTGCTGGCAGCACAGCTGGTGCCTACCTGACACTGCAGTGTGCAGCCGTGACCACCCAGTTCTCACTGATCAGCGACCCACCGCAGAAGTGGAAGCCGTTGTTGCGCTGGTGGGGAGAGCTGCCGTCAGCTCCCGGCACCGCTGGCACCACCGCTGGGGTGCTCTGTGCCTGGCCCCTGACCCAGCACCCAGCCCAGCACCCAGCCCCCTGCGGGCACTCACCTGGAGGGACACCTGCCATGGCCAAGATCCTGGTACCGCTGGCTCCCCGTTGACGATGCGGTTGTAGCCACGGATGATGGGTGCAATGGCGGGCACACCGCAGCCTGCAGGGCACAGGCAGCCGTGGAACAAAGGCTCCAGCCACCCCAGCCCCATGTTCCCCCCATCCCGTCACCCTTCCAAGCCCCTTGCCCGCCCGCTGAGCCCCATGGCTCCACATACTCGCCAGGGAGAGGGTGGCACGGGCAGAGCCCGCCAGCACCAGGCAGCTCAGCAGCCACAGCAGAGCCATTGTTGCTTGTGGGGACAGACCCCGCCTGGGGCTCAGCACCTCTTATACCCACCGCTGACCTTGCTGCCACAGCCTTGGGAGATAGCATGGCACCCGGCACAGTGCCTGGATGAGGCCTGGGAGTGCAGCAGCTGGAGCTGGTGGCCTTGGCCAGGGCTGTGGGTCTGCACTGGTGGGGTCTAAGTGCTGGCTTCATTGTGCCCCTTGGTCTGGCGCACGGGGTGGGCTGTCACCAGATCAAGGGGTGGTTGAGGTTAGAAGGACTTTAGGGTCAGGACACCTGTCCAGGTGGAGAGACACAGACCAGGCATGGGAACAACTGTCTGGGTTTGCTGACCCCTGGCCAAGGAGGGCAGGTGGCTTGGGGACATGCGGACTCCCCTGGGGATACCTAAGCAAGGCAGGGGCACATGGCCAGGTGCAGGGACACCTGAGCAGGCTCATGGATACCTGGCTGTACACCACATGTGGGGACATGTGGCCTGCCATAGGGACACCTGGCTGGGGAGTGGGGGACATGACCTGGCACTGGGTCATGTGGCCTGGTACGAGGACACCTGGGTGGGAATGTGGAGATAAGGTCAGGTATGGAGACACCTGGTCAGGTGTGCGGACGCATAGGTACAAGGCCAGGTGTGGTGACAACTGTTGAGGTGTGGGACACCTGGCACAAGTGCCAGAGCACAGGAACCCCCGGTGGGGAGGGGACCCGTGTTCCAGCCGCGACAGCTGGAGCCACCTTAACGTGGCAATGGCGGTGCTGATGGGAGGGGACAGGCAGGGCCAGCGGGGGAGGGGAGCGTCCTGGTGGGGCGTTTGGTCCCCAGCCTGGCCCTGCAGTGGGTGCTGGGGCTGGGGGGACCCTGGAGCGCCGGAGCTGCTGCTCCCAGGTGGGACTGGGGACACACGGGCCGGACCCTGCTGCCCTCACACTGGGACACCGGGGAGCCGCTGGGGAGCCCTGAGCTGGGGGTGGGGGCACTCGGGGTGCTGGGTGCGCCCATGGGGCCAAGGGTGCAGCAGTGCTGCCTATGGGGCTGTGGCTGCCGTGGTCCCAGGACATGGACAAGGTGATGGTTGGTGCCTGTGGCCACTTCAACAAGCTGGAGCTGCCAGCAGCACCCACACTCCTCCTGGAGCTCCCTGGCTCCTGGCACAGCCAGGCCAAGCAGCAGCAACAGGCAGCATGGGGATGGTGATAATAAGAGAGACAAGGTGCCTAGGGTTGGGGAAGCCATGGTGGCACCCAGGGACAAGGGACAGATGCCCAGGGACAAGGGATGAGAGGCGGATGGACACCCTAGGCTGCAGCAAGGCTGTGTTGGACCCCCACAAACTCATGAACCCCGGCAAGGTGCTCTGAAGGGACACCAGCAAACAGCCAGTCTGGGGGGTGACAGCCCCCCAGAGTCAGGGCTGGGGTAATGACACTACCCTGTCCTTTTTCCCCACCCCCCCCCCAGCCCCACCCCTGTGGGACAGGGACACCAAACAAACCCCTTTGCACCTGCAGACTCCATGCACTGTGTCTTTTGGGGGGACAGAATCACAGACTGGTTGGGGTTGGAAGGGACCTCTGGAGATCATCTAGTTCAACCCATCTGCTGAAGCAGGTTCACCAGAGCAGATCACACATAAACGCATTCAGGCAGGTTTTGAATGTCTCCAGAGAAGGAGATTCCACAACCTCTCTGCGCAGCCTGTTCCAGGGCTCTGGCACCCTCAGAGTAAATAAGTTTCTCCTCATATTCAGACTGAAGCTCCTGTGCTTCAGCCTGTGCCCATTGCCCCTCATCCTATCACTGGGCACCACTGAAAAGAGTCTGGTCCCATCCTCTCGATACCCACCTTTGAGATATTTATCAGCATAAATAACATCCCCTCTAAGCCTGCTCTTGTCCAGAACAGACCCAGCTCTCTCAGCCTTTTCCTTGTAAAACAGGGTACACCAGCCCCCCGCAAGGGGGTCTCTCCCCACAGCATGTACACAGAGACATCCAGGAGACAATGGGGGCTTCTAGGCAAATCTTTATGCTGCTGGGGGAACAGGGGGCTGAGTCTGGGGAGACAGGGAGGGCGCAGGGCTGCAACTCTGTAGCTCCAGGAACCAGCAGAAGCTTCCCCTGCATTCAAAAGGCACCAATTTCAGTTTGTGGTTCAGTTGGAGCTGGTAGAACAGCAAAACCCAAGACATGAGAACACCCAAGTCAGGCTCCTCCTGCCCCTTAACCCCCCCATCATCCCCCACCCCCTGGGGACCCTTATCCACAGCCCCCAGTGCACAGGGGGACAGGACAACCCATCTCTGCCTCACTGTCACTATGAGGGGTGGCTTCCACACCATTAAAATCTGCTGACTACCAGAGACTGGGCCCCCCGAGTGCACAGCCCCCCGAGAGTGCAGCAGCCACAGCATCACCCCAAATTGCCGGGCGTACCCCTATCTTGATTAACAGGGACATGGCCCCACAGCCTCCAGGCCGGCTTTGTATGGAGAGAGGACAGGGAGGAGGGAGTGGGCATGAATCCACCTCCCAGCTTTGCTTCATGAAGGGCACAGCTCCAAAATCAGTCCTTGGAAGAAGAGGAACAGGGATGACGGCCACAGCCCCTCACCCCACTACCAGCAGAGCCCCAGCCCCTGGTGCGCGTAGGAGTCTCTATGTACATGTCCGCTTACACCGGGCAGAGAGGGCTCTTGTGGAGGGGGATGCATGTCTGGAGACAGGGTGGGGGCCATGGGGAGGGGACAGCAGCCCCAGGCCATTACATGGCTGCCAGCTGGCCCAGCACCATCTTGAACTGCTGTGTGCTGTTAGCAAGGTCCTTGACACGCTCCATCATGTCTTTAGAGGCGGCAGGAGAAGGGTAGTGGAGGGCGGCCGCCTTGGTGGTCACGACGATCTCCTTGAGCATCTCACAGAGGAGGTTGCTGTAGTGCATCACCTTGTGCTGGACATCCTGGGCCTTGGCCTGGCGGGACAGCGTGTCCCCGATGAAGACGAGCTTGTGGGCACTGAGGATGACAAACTTGCTGTGGGCCACAAAGATCTTGGGGGGCTGGTTGGTGCTGACGGCAGTGAAAAAGGCGTCAACGGCATTGGTAAGTGTAGTGAGGTTGGCCTCGCACTGCTCCAGGTAGAAGAGGAGGAGCTGGCGGTCGGCGGGACACAGGGTCCCCCCACCCCGCGTGGGGCCGTAGTGCTGGGGGGGACTCCAGTTGGAGAGGTCATTGTCGATGGGGCGCGTCACCTCCTGCTCCAGCCGCTCAAACTGCTTCAGCTGCGGGAGGGAAAGGCGTGAAGCAGGACAGGCATCGAGCCAGCCCCACTCCCCTCCGTGGAGCCACCAGCATGGGTGGCCATGGCCACCGGTCCTGTGTGACAGCTGTGCCCCAGGAACATCAGCAAGGGACAGTGCCAGCTTCAGGACAGCTGTGCCAAGCCCCTCTCCAGGAGCAAGGCACCAGCGTCCCTCTCTGATGGTATGAGGGGTGAGCCAGAACCCACCATGGGGACAGCCACGCAAGAGGAGACCATGGTCCAGATGGGTGGCAGGGCGTACAAGGGGAGCAAGATCCAAACCCCTGCTGCCCACCACAGTTCCGTTACCTGCTGGTGCTCCAGCTGGTCCTTGCTCTGCCGGATGATGTTGCCTTTCTCCAACAGCTCCTTCTGGGTCTTCTCAAACTCCTCCTTGCCCTGCAGGGAAGGAAGGGGAGTGACATGAGGGTCAGCAATACCAGCCTTGCCAGGAGCGAGCCCCCCGCCTGCCCTGGGACACCCCTGGTCCCCACAGTCCTCAGGCTGGATGTGGCAGAAGCACTGCCACAGTCAGAGCTGCCCCTGTGCCTGGGAGCCACCAGCACAAAAGCCACCCATGAGGAGCAGTCTCCCCGCCTGCGCCCACCTGGAGATGGACGTAGTCGTAATCCTCCATCCAGCCGCTCTCGCTGTTTTCGTAGGGCCCGTCAGGTGACTCCTGGGCCAGCAGCTTGGGTGGGGAGGGCAGGGGCCGGGACTGGATGCTACTGGTCTTGTCGGAGGGGTGAGGGGGCCCATGGCTGCCACTCTCCACCGCCGGCTTTGTCCGTTTGAAGAGGAGGGAGGCATTGCCATGCAGGAAGGAGGCCAACTGCTTGGTGTCATCGGGCACGCCACGCGAGTGCATGACAAAGTGCTCCAGGTCGTCCGTGCCTGGCTTGCCACCAGCCAGGGCGCTTGGGGCCCAGTGGCAAGCGTCCAACGCTTGGCCGTGCCGTGCCAGGGCCTGGTAAACCTCCTCCATCTTCTGCAGCTGCTTGCTGAGCTTGGCGTAGAGGGAACGGTCAGAGGCCTGGGCGGCATTGCCCACTGCCCCCCGAGCAAACTCCAGCAGGTCCCGGAGGGCTGTCCGGACACCCTCGGCCGCCCCACGGATGCTGGCGGCATTGGCCTCCATGTGCTCGGGGCTGCGCCAGTTGGCACCAATGAAGGACATGAGGTAGGAGACGGCACCGCCGACACCATGCTGGAGTTTTGCTAGCGTCTCCATAGCAGCATCCAAGTCCAGGGAGAACTCCCTGCCGGCTCCCTTGGCCGGTTCCTTCACGGGCACCACATCCAGCGAGGATGTGGAGATGTTGCTGCGGGTGCTGCCTGTGCTGGAGGCTGAGAGGCGCTTGGTGTCGGTGCCCTTGGCCTCGCGGTCCACTTGTGGTGGAACATCATAGATGTACTCGCCCTCCACGTCCAGGGAGCCCTTGCCCGGAGCATGCAAGTCACGGGGCACATCGTACACCTCCTGGGAGGGGAAGGCTGACCCCCCCAGCTTCTTGAGGCTGGGGGGCACGTCATAGATCTCATGGGAGAGTGGCAGCTCAGGGGCACCTTTCCCAGCCACTGGTGGCACATCATAGACATCCTCAGGCAAGTAGGGCTCCTGCTGGGCCAGGATGAGGGGGTGGCGGGAGGGGTCGAAGACTTTCTGCTTGGCAAAGGCGGGGGGCACGTCGTAGGTCTCCTCCCGTGCTGGGCCATCCGGCACATCCTTGCTCACCGACGGGGGGACATCGTACACCTGCAAGGGCAGAGGTGAGCACTGTCAGCATCACGGGGAGAGCCAGCTGGGTCATGCATGGACACGCGGGTGGGTTATGCTGTACTGTGGTGCACATAAGCACCAGCTTCAGGCACTCAAGACTGTGCTGGGTGTGCAATAGGAAGGAGTCATGCACCCCCTGGGCACCCCTGATCCCAGGGGGGCTGCCACAGCCCTGCTGCAGCACCACCAACCTCCCATGTCCCCTTCAGGGCAGGGAATCACAAAATCCTAGAGCAGCCCACATTGGAATGGATCTGGAAAAATCATCTGGTCCAGCCTCATTCTCTAGATAAGACGATATAGCACCCTGTCCCCCCACCTCTTGAAAGCCTCCAGTGCCAGAGACACCACCACATACCCTGGGGAGGCTGTTTCAGTGAATAATTGTTTTCACTGTAAAATGTGTCTTTTTGTTATATGGAGAAGCTGAGAGCTTCCCAGCAGCACTTACAGTTTGGTGCAGGTTCTTCTCCACGCTGGGGGGCACGTCATAGATCTCCTGCCCTGGGTCTTGACCATTGGGACCCTTAACGGCCATGGGGGGAGTGTCATAGACCTGGAAAGGGGGGACATGGTAACGTAGGTGCCCAGCTCCCCCCAGGGACCGACTGGGAAGGATGAAGGCACTAGAAACAGCCTTGAGACCTATAATATGCCCAGCTTTGGGTGTAATTTGCCCAGATTTGGATCCCAGGCTGTGCCAGAGCATTTCCTGTGCCAGGGGACGGAGCCAGTGACAACCTCCTGCCCAGCCTCACCTCCTGGCTGAACTGACTCGGGACCCCTCCTCGGACAGGCGGTACATCGTAGATCTCCTGGGAGCCCACAGGCAGCAGGTGGCGAGGGATATCGTACTCATCCTGCTCACCCTTGGGGGAGTCGTACACGTAGACTTGTCCCACACGGGTGGGTACCAGCACCTGGCAAAGGGAAAAGAAACAACGTGGGCACCGCCGTGCATCCCCAGCCTGCCTCCCACCCCGCATCGTCCCCCCCAAAATGCAGCGATGGGGCTGGAGAGAGGATGGGTGCCGGATCCCGTACCAGACCATGCAGCACTGGGCAAACCGGTGCCCACAGGAGGGCGCTCCCCGGCCGGGCGTGCACACTGCTCCCGGTGACGGGGGATGATATCACCGGTTATTTATAGCGGCGAGCCTCGGCGAGAGACAAAGCCCAGCCGGCACGGCCGCGGTGTGCAGAAGAGAACGGCCAATTTGGGCACTGAGCTGCAGGCAGGGATCTGCCAACGCCCTGCAGCTCGGTGCCCACCTTGCCATACTGTGGGGACACGAGAACAGTGGATAACCAAACCCAGAAGGTCATGGCACTCTGCCGAGCTGGTGCCGGGGGGTAAGAAGGGCTGAGCAACCAGGAAAGGTGCCAGGCAGGTTCTTCCTTTTTGGATGCTCCCAGTGCCCTGGCCATGATTTGGCAGCTGACCCCTCTGATCCCTCACTGCTCCTTCCCAGGGGTGTGAGTCAGGGTAGCCTTCCCGGAAAACAAGATGCTGAAAGTACCTCGCTCTCCTTCCCTGGGATGACGTGCCAGGGAAGGGGCAGAGCCAGGAGGAGCCTGGTGTCCAGGATGTAACTGTTAGGCTGCCCCAGACAGGGCCACCACACCAGGATCCCCATGTTGGGGACAAATTGGTGGCTCACCCTTGCCTCACCAGGAAACCCAACCAGCAAGCTCACTGGCATGGCCAGGACACGCTGGCACCGGCTGCCTGCCCCTGTCTGCACTTCCAGGAGGAAGGAAACATCTCAGCATTGTGCTGGGTCCCACAGGTTCCTCCATAGCTGCAGGGTCCAACCAAGAGGCACCCCAAGCAGCTCTGGGGTTACCAGCACCCCATGCCCACCCCAGGCACAGCTGCTGTGCCTTTGGTGACACCAGCAGAGCCCATGCGAGAGACTAAGAGGACCAAGGCACCAAACACAGTGCCAGCCCCAAGCTGGGTAGCCCACACCAAGCAGGGCACTTCAGCCACTGCAGGAATCCCTGTGTCACACCCACTCCTGCCAGGGACAGGGGGGAGGATACCCATGCACCCCCTGCAATGGGTGCAAGGACTTCTCACTCCAAGAGACAGTGGTGGGCAGATAAGCCACAGAGCACCCCACAAACATGCTGCCACCCCTCCCCATCCCCACGTCCTACCTTTCCCTGGGGCTTGTGCCCTTCCCAGCTCCTCATGTCCAACGATGGGGGCACCTGGTAGATGTCTTGAGCCTGACCGGCTGAGGGAGGAACCTGGTAGACATCCTGAGGAGGGGTGGCAGAGCCCCCGGGGTACGCCTCTGCCGCTTGGCCCAGGGAGGGGGGCACTTGGTAGATCTCCTGGCCGGGGCTGGGGAACGCGTGAGGCGGCGTCTGCTTCGGGTAGGCGGGGGGCTGCTTAGCTGGGGCAGATGGAAACTGTCCGATGGGTGCTGAGCCCGGGTAGAGACCCTGCTGTCCCTTGCTGGGGACTGGCATCAGGTAGACGTTGTCCCCTTGGGGGGCATAAGGAGGATGCATGGGTGTGTACTGTGAGGCAGGCGACAGCGGGGTGTAGCCCCCTTGGTGGTGGTAAGGCAGAGCTGGCTGGGGCACTGCTGGCTGCGGCAGTGCCTGCCCCTGCGCCGGGCCGGGTGCTTGCTGCTGCTGCTGCTGCTTCTTGTCGTACATCCCCACCAGGATCTTGAGGCGGTTGCCAGGGACGATGCCCTGACGGCCATGGAGCGAGCAGAGCCACCAGCCATCCAGCCCCTGCGTGTTGCGTTCCAGCACCGTCATGATGTCGCCCTTGCGGAAGGAAAGCTCGTCCGGCGACTCGGCCACGTTGTCGTACAGCGCCTTGGCCAGCACGTTCTGTAAGAGAGCCCCGCGCCGGGGCGGTGAGCCGGGCCCCGCCGGCCGGTGGGGAGTCATCTCGGCGGAGAACGGTGCCCAGCACCGCGGTGCAGCCCTGCGGGCCGGGGGGCTTTGCTGAGCGGGTCCCACCGGCTGGATACCTCGGCTCCAGTCGCCTTTTCCTTCCCCGCTGGAGTTCAACCCATCCTTCCCGGAGGTGGTGCTAGGAAGGGGCTGGTCCCTTCCGCCTCCCCGGTTTCGGGGGGACCTCCTCTGCCCTTCCCTCCCCTTCCCGCCGCCGTTGGGGAGGAAGTGCCAGGGCGGTGAGTCAGCCGTAGCCATCGCCATCCCCATCCCCACGCCAATCGCCACCGGGCCCCGGCCCCTTCCAGCCCACAGCGCCGAACATCCCCACGGCGGACACGGGCTGTGCCACGACATCTCGCGGGGGCCACGGCACGGAGGCACCTGACAGAGCTCCCTGGCCTCTACCGGGACTCACCAGTGCCATGGCGGCGGTGGGACGGGCCGCAGCCCGCCGTGGGCTCCCCCCACCAGCCGGGATGGCGGGACGGGACCCGCCGGCTCTCCCGCCGCGGCCGGGCTCGGAGGGATCGGCTGCCCGCAGCTGCCGGGATCTCCTGCCTGCGGCCGGCAGGGAGACCAGGGCCTGCGGAGCCCCGCGGCCCCGGTGGGTCTCCCCGGGGGGCCCGGAGCGCCGTCGCCCGCCGGGCAGGGGGGTCGCGGCTGGGCCGAGGCCTCCCCGCCCCCCGCACGGCGGGGCCGGGCCAAGGTCACACGAGGGGGCCCGGCTGCCCCGGCGAGGCCCTGCCCGGGCGGGGGGTTGCGGCCTTCCTCATCCTCCTCCTCTACGCCGGGGCAAAGGCCGGTGGGGCCCCTCCGTGAGCCGTTACCTCGGGGCCCCCCCTCCTGCCTGGGATGGCCCACGCGTGTCCCCCCACCCCCCGCGGGGAGGTTCCCTGCCCCCCCCCATCCCCGCGGCGGCCGCTCACCAAGTAGTTCATCTTCCCGCGGGGCTGCTCCGGCCCTAGCGCCGGTCGGCCGGGGGCCGGGGCCGGGCCGGGGGCGGCGGGGCGGGCGGGCGGCGCGATCTCGGCGGCGGCGGCGCCGTAGGGATCATTATAGCGCGGTGCCCGCCCGGGCCCGGCGGCCCCGCCCGCCCCCATTGGCTGCGCCGCCCGGCGGGGGGCGGGGCTGCGCCGGGCGGGGGCGGGGCCAGGCCGGGAGTGGGCGGGACCGGGACCGGGAGTGTAAAAGGGTGCAAAGGGTAACGGGGATGCAACGGGTGTGCAAAGGCTGATGGGGTTGCAAAGGATGAAAGGTGTGCAATGGGTGTGAAAAGGGCACACAAAAGGTGTGTTATGGGTGTGAAAAGGGTAAGGGGGGCAAAGAGTGTGCAAAGGGTAAAGGGTCTGTGACAGTGGTACAAATTATGTGTAATGGGTGTGCAGAGGATAATGAGTGTGCAAAGGGTGTGCAAAGGGTAAAATGTGTCTGATGGGGTATGAAGGGTGTGAAATGGGTGTGCAAAGGGCAATGGGTGTGCAATGAGTGTGCAAAGGGCAATGGGTGTGCAAAGAGTGTACAAAGGGTAGAAGGTGTGTAATGCATGTGTGGCGGGTATGCAAAGGGTAAAGGTTATGCAAAGGATAACAAGTGTGCAACAGATACGGGGTGAGTACTGGGTTGTGTTTGGTGTGCCTGCAGCAGGGGTGGCACGGGTTGGGGGCAGCCTCTCATTTTTCCCAGCGGGGGCGGGTGGTCACCCCAGTCTCACCTGGGGGTGGCATCGGGCATGAACCTCTGGGGTTTAAACCCTGCTCCCCTCTTGCTGGTCTGTTTTCCCTCAGCTGCACGTCCCAACAGCCCAAATGCTGCTCCGGGGTGTTGGCACATCATGGCACGCCACGGCACGCCACGGCAGCCGGTACACTGCCCACCCAGCCTGTTCCAACAGCCCGGCCACGTGGCCCCCCGGCGCCCCAACAATGGGCAAGCCTGGGCTCGATGCTGCTGCACGCTGAGCCGCAGTCCCTGCCTGCAGCTCCGGTGCTGCTGGCATCTGCATAGAGCTGGGAGCAGGCTGGGAGGGCGGCTGCGGGGCTCCCTGCGAGCCGGGAGCTTGTGAGGGGCACGTGTGCTCCCTTCACAGATGTGTGAGCTGCGGGATGTGTGAGCTGCATGGGCGTGCACAAGCTGCAGGACGTGGTAAGGTGCATGGGCCTGCGTGATCTGCCAGCCGTGCAAGCTGCGTGGACTTGCACGAGCTGCAGGACGCGTGTGAGCTGCACGGAGGCGCACGGCCTGCAGGACACACGCAAGCTGCAGGAGTGTGCACGAGCTGCCCAGACACACTGCTCACCGAGCGAGCGTGGTCCAGCGCAGCAGCGTGCAAAAGCTGGGTGTGTGCAGGCAGCGGCGAGCATGGGGCTGCGTGTGAGCGTGGACAGAGCAGATGGGACATGGGGGTGCCCACCGACTGTGCAAAGCACACGCATGTGCAGGGGCACACGGAGGGTGCCCGGGGTCCCCTGTGCATCACTGGTGAAAGGGGAAACTGAGGCATGGCCAGGGCTAGGAGATATCCAGATTAAGGGGCTGCGGTTGTGCCCACAAACCGCAGCTGCCCCAGCAGGCGCAGGCAGAGGACTGCGGTTTCCTCTTGCTGGTGGCAGTGGTGACAGTGGTGACAATGCAGGGGATGAGCCCTCCAGGCATCCTCAGGATGGGCGCCGAGCTCCCTGGCTCTTCTCTCGCTGCAGCCGATCCCACATTTGCTTCAGAGACCCTGAGCCCAGCGAGAGTCTCTCCTGGGATCCCCAGGGTGTCCCCAAGGTGAACCTGCCACCACAGATATTCAGGGGTGTCCTGAGGGGCCCGAGCTCCCCACTTTGGTACTTCAAAGCAGCAGGGATTTTATTTTTCCCCTCCCCGTGGCAACACTCAGATTAAAGCATCCCCTGTCAATTCTCGATCCTGGCCATTTTCAGTGCATCGGAGCAAAAATCGCTGCTTGTATCTGCTGAGCGCCCTGAGCTGGCAACAGCTCCTGCACCCCTCCTGCTTCCGTCGAGCGCCCGGGGGACGACAGGCACCAACAGGTCTCCCTTCAGCTTCTCCCACCTCTAAGAAAATGAAATGCCAAAAAGGAGATGAAAAGCAGAGCGTTACGGGGGCCCTGCAGCGCTGGGGATGCTCAGAGCCGGGGTGGTGCAGCTGGAGCATCCTCATGCTGCTGGCAGTGGGGTGGTGAGGGCCCCACTGTCCCCACACCGTGGCTCTTCACCAGCTATGATGGATGCAGGGCTGGGCATTTTGGGATGGATGCAGGTTGCCCCAGCAACGGTTGCTATGGAAAACACTTTGGCAGTGAAATTTCCAGCCACATTCATGTGTCCATCATTGTCTTTGGGAGAGTCCCCCTGTGTCCGGTGAGCCAGGCACGGCCGGCTCCGCACGGCGCAGGCTGCACCGCGGCTGCGGGGACGGTCTGTGCCGGGCTCGGCTTCTCCCTCTGAGTCATGGCATGGGGAGCTGTTGGAGGACCCCAAATGGGGTGCTGGGGGGACATGGTGGGTGTATGTCGGACTGAGGGAGCAGGCTGTGCCATGCAATGCCATGCCATCTTGATCGGCTAGTTACTGATTAACAACCCATTGGCCCAGCCATGCCCCAACCGTTGGATGGGATGCATTTCAGTGAATTCATGCCAGGGCACAGCTCCAGGACAGCGGGACATCCTGGGAAAGGGGGTGGCACTGGGACACTTGAGTGCTGGAGCCGTGCCCAGCGGGAACCGCTGGCTCTGGACGGGGCCGCCGGCTCCTGCCTGTGGCCCCACCAGGTCTGCGCTTCAGAAAAGAGCCTCCCGCCTCCTGGAGCAGCAATAGGATTACACGGGACTGAGTCTCCTAGCAATGAACGGAGAAATAAATCCTATAAGGCAGGACAGGATTTATTAGACTTCAATATTCTGGAAATAATGAGGACATTTCTCTTGCCTTGTAATATCATGGGACCCAACAGGATCACAACAAGGATTTATCCCCATGCCTTCCCAAGGTGTTGGGTTGGTTTATATCTGTGGAGAAGCGACTGCTCCTCTCTCCAGGGAGTGGCATGGCGGGGCATTGCCTTCGCCTCCAGAAAAGCCGAGGTGGAGCGTGGGCCCTGGGCTGCCCCAACAGTAGCGGCTCTGTTCATCTCCCCATTCACTGCCCGGCGAGGGCGGGCACTGATCCTTGCCCCCGGCTGGGCTGTGCCACCGCTGCTGGCTGAACCTCAAACGCCAGCAGCAGCACCCACCACTGCACCAGGATGCCTGGGATGGGGACCCTCGCTCTGTTAGTCCCACACTGCTGAAGCCAGAAACCCCCCTGCACTGCTGGGTGGGCCGTTGCTGCAAGGAGAAGTAGTGGGAGAGGCTGAAAACAGCAGCTTGGAGAGCAGGATGTGGTGCCCCAGCATCATCACCTCTGGAGCAACAGGTTTTTCTCACCCTGGTTCCCATGGGGAACTGCTGCCGCGGCTGTGGGGAGATGCCTCCCGGGCCGATGCCGCACTCTGCTCCCTCCTCTCCCTGCCAGCTCCAGCACGGTGTCACTCTGCCCCACGGCAGTGCCACCAGCGCCGGATCACATTGTGGTCCTTAGTGCAGCCCCCAGGATGCCCCCCCTGGGCAGCCACCTCTCAACCTCCTCCCTTCCCCACATCCCTGGGATAAAGGGGCTGATAAGAAAGATGGGGACGGATTTTTTAGCAGGGCCTTGCGATAGGACAAGGGGTGATGGTTTTAAATTAAAGGAGGGGAGATTCAGGCCAGACATGAGGCAGAAATTTTTTACACTGAGGGTGGTGAAACACTGTGCCAGGTTGGCCAGAGAGGTGGTGGATGCCCCATCCCTGGAGACATCCCAGGCCAGGCTGGATGGGGCTCTGAGCAACCTGAGCTGGTGCAGATGTCCCTGCTCATGGCAGGGGTGGCACTGGGTGAGCTTTGAAGGTCTTTCCAACCCAAACTGTTCTATGATTCTCTGAGGCCTGTCACTGAAGCAGCTTTAAATGCACGACGCTGCCTCTCTGTCTGCAATTCTCGCAGCCCCGGAACAGCCTCCCCAGGCCCCACCGAACAGCTCAGTAGTGACAAGCCCACGGGCACTGGTTGGACGCAGCCGGGACGTGGCAGAAGCCGCCACTGTCCGGGCACACAGACACAATCGCTGCCTTGTTCGGGGCCCAGCCGCACAAGGGGCCCCTTCAGGCAGCTGGGGAAGGGGGAGCTCCTCAGGGTGAGGTGATGCTCAGGCCATGAGGGACAACTTGAAGGGTCAAAATTATCCCAAGCAAATACCCTTGTGTGGGTTCTGACCCATGGAGGATACATGAGCTTCCTGGAGAAGACAGCTCAAGGTGGACATGTTTTGAAAGAGAGACCCACGTCTGCTGGGAGCTTTGCTCCTTCCAGAAAGCTTGGGGCTGGTGGGGATGCTGAGGGCTGGTGGGTACCAGGGCCACCCCCCTTCGTGGGAAGGCGGCTGGGCAATGGAAAGAGCAAGCGGACTGGGGTTTAGGCTTTTTTTTTTCTTTCCTTCCTAAGCAGCCAAGCTGTGTTTTCTGGAGACCTGTAAATCACTCCTCATCTTCAGGAAAGAGAGGCGAGGAATACATGATCCAACCAAGCAAAAACGCGGGACGCTTGGGAGCGCATGTGGAGGAAGCCAGGAACCAGCCGCGGGCTGGGAGCTCCTCGCGGCCGTCCCGCCGAGCCCGGCCCAGCGTGCCGGGCCAGCAGCCGGCACCGCGGCCCCGCGTCGTCCAGCCGGGCCGGGCCAGCAGCCGGCACCGCGGCCCCGCGTCGTCCCGCCAGGCTGGGCCAGCAGCCGGCACCGCGGCCCCGCGTCGTCCCGCTGGGCCGGGCCAGCAGCCGGCACCGCGGCCCCGCGTCGTCCCGCCGGGCCGGGCCGGGCACGCTGCCGCGCGCTGGGGAGCCCAGCAGAGAGGGGAGCCCCGGCTCTCGGCCACCGTCGTTAAACTGCACTTTTCCAGCAGGTCAGTTTGCTTCCAAGATTTCAAAACTTTCCACATTTGCTCAGCTGAAGGAAAAAAAAAACCACAGAGGACAGAGAAGAGAGGTCGGAGTGCTTTGGGAAAGCGGCGCTGGGCTGGCAGGCAGGATCTCTCACACTGGGATCACCGATCTTCCTAATTTACCAGCGTGCCAGTGGAGGCTGCGCTGGCCAGATCCCACCAACACGTTATTAGTGTGTCTGTAAATCCAAAGCCTTTCCCCTGGGCTGTCCGGAGCTGGATGCTGCTGCGGAGCTCTCTCTGAACACAGCCTGGAGCTCTTTAAGGCTTTTAGGAGCAGCACTGGGTTTGGTGCCTCTGACCTTTGGGATCTCCAGATGTTCCCGTGCTGCATCTCCATTCAGCTCTTGCTTATAACACAACTCACAGAATTATCTTCTATTTCTAGACCCCGAGCTGCTGCTGAGCTGCTGGAGCAGAACAAGCCCTTGAATGCAGCTGCATCAGGGGCCCGACACAGCACCAGCAGCCGCCGGGATGCCCATGTCACAGTGAGGATTTTGGTTGGCAGGTCCCGAGGAGCCAGACGCTGCAGGGACCTGCCCTGTGTGGGGTGACGTGATCCTCCCCCACTTCCATCCAGTGTGCGAGGACTCAGAAGTGCAGTCACGAGGTGATACAGAGCAGAGAAGATCCCAAATATTCCCTCCTCTCCTCCTCAGCCCCAGCAGAGCAAAGTGCAGCAAAAGACAAATAATTTTCCCTCCTGCCGGCTCAGCCCTTACAGCAGGTCCAGCCCTCCGGCCCCGCTTGCCTCTTGCTGTCAGCGAGGATCTGCTGCAAACCAAGCCCGGCTTAGGTCCCTGCTGGGAGGGACCCTGCGAGCAGGGCAGGACGCCACTGAGAGGAACCGGGGATGGTTCTGTACCCGCCCAGCGGGCCAGCAGCCCGGCCACCGAGGCAGCACCCACCACTCACTGGCCCCAGAAATGAGCTGAAACCTCCCTGCAACACTGCCTTGTACACAGACTCCAGTTGTTTTTGCAACCAAAACTAAAGCAGCAACTGGCTTGGAAGTGTTTGGAGATGAAAACGTGTCATCACCCCTGTTGCTTTGTTTCTGTCCAATTTCAGGCTCGTTTAAGCAGGTCTGTAGCAGTGGATTCTGTACATAACAGGGTGCCAAAGGCTGCGGCTCCCCCCAGCACGTGGTGTTTTGTTCTCGTCTATCCTGCAGCGCAGCCACAGAGCAAGGGCTGACTCAGCAGCTGACACGTGAGCCCAAAGCTGCGACCATGCTTGGAGCTGCGGGCAAGGGCCAGCAGCAGCATCGCTCGCAGGAAGGATGGGGCATGTGCCGCTTTCCCCCCAGCACAGGCTGCTCCACCAAGCGGGCTTGGAGCATCCTGTGGGGAAAGGCCGGGGAGCTCCTCTGCTGCACAGGCCAAACCTTGGGAGGTTTGAACCTGGCCAGAGCACAGGGGGTGGCTGAGGTGACCATGTATCACTGGCCACTTGCCCCATGCTCAGGCAGCTTCACTTGCTGAATATCCCTGCATGGCCAGGCCTTGGGTGGGTTTCCTTACTCCTGCAGCACAGCTACAGCAAGACACTGTCCCCATCATCCCCCAGTTCCAGATTTAATCCCACCGCCAGCCCCTGCAGTGCAGCAGGGAAAACAATCCCAGCACTTGCCCTGCCCCTCAAGCTGCTGTCAAGGCAGACACCAGCCACCTCTGAGCAGGGGTTTCATGATCACAGTCAGACGCTCATTACTGTATGTGACCCTTAATTTCTTTGTCCTTTGCTTCCCACACAAACCATGCTGCCAGCAAGCAAGAGTGTTGGGATGGAATACTTTATTCACATAAACGCTCGGATCCTGGCCCGTCCTGCCTGCTGCAGCTGCTCCCATCTTCTTGACAGTGTGAACAAGGAAGGATTTCTTCATCGCCTTGCTTACCCCCCCACTCCCAGCATCACCAGGCCCCACAAACAAGTACAGACAGTTCGGCTTTGTCCGTGCAGGAGCGCAGCACAGAGGGGCAGGGAGCACTGCGGGGCTGGCAGAGCAGAGAGAAGGGCTCCAGCCCCAAATCCCACAGCTTGTGCACGCACAGCAGCCATGGACCTTCCTGCAGCTTTTCTCTCAATCAAATACACCCGCTGAGCCTCAACCCAGGCTCCAGCACCCTCCCAGCCTTGGGGGCTCCTCCTGCCGCCAGATGCACCCAGGGTTGGCAAAGGATGGGTGCCACCATCTCTTCTCCTTGGAAAGCTGCCTGCCAGGATCATGCTGGTTTCTTCTGTCACCTTCTGGACCATTTAACCCTCAAAGTGCCCCCTGCCCACTGACAAATACCCTCCCCAAACTATTACAGTAAAAGGAAAAACCTGCATGATAAGACATACAGGCTGAGTCTCGGGTAGAGAACGGTTCTGGTGCCCGGTGGTCTGGCGGTGGCCGGCAGCCCCCAGCCAGCGCTTGGGCACAGAAAGGAGCAGGATCCCCCGCTGCCATCCCTGGCACATCAGGGCTTCATCCTGCTCAGTCTGAGGTCGCGTTCGATTTCGAACTGCCTGTGATCCACGCGCTCCAGGAATGCTTTCCTCTCAATGTACCTGCAGGGAGGCAGAGGCACAGGCTGTAAGTGGTGTCTGCAGCAACCAGTGTTGTCCCCAGCCCGGGGCAAAGCCCACCCAAAGGGACGAGCAGGGAGGGAAGGCATCCTCTGCTTCTCTCCCTCTCTCTCCATGAGCTGATCACTGCACTGAGCATCTCCCACGGACACCAAAACTGCTCCACAGACTGCTGGGTGTCTTCTGGGGGACTTGTCTGGGGTGAAGGGTTCATGTAGGCTGGAGCCATGGGCTGACTGCTCTGGTTCCAGCTCCTCTCATACAGCTCAGAAATGACCTTCACGAACAACGTGAAGGAGCTCAGGGCAGGTCCTCGCAGGAGAGGCAGCTCTGAGGTTGCTCCCTGGCTGCCCAGGTGACCCTGCCCACACACCCCCCGACAAAGCACCTCTCAAACCCAACCACAGCAGCACAGCCCACCATACAAACGGGTAACGGGCACAGGGAGCGTCAGGGATGCAAAGAGCTTCACTCAACAAGTCTGCAGCAGCTCAGGGATCCAGGCCAGGGGTTTCCCAGCCACAGACCAGCTCCCAACCACCACCGACTATTTACTTCTGCCTCTCAGCACCTGAGTGCTGCAAGGAAGGCAGGCGTGCCTGCGCCTGGAAAAGCACCTTGCCGCTCATTAACGGCATGCAGCTGAATTTTAATGTACTTCGCTGCAAACCCTTGCCACAGATAGCCTGGGGCTGTGCTACTAATTAACCTACAGAGGGAGTGAAATTGCAATTCAAAACAGGAGCTGTAATTGAATCATCACAATTGTTTTGCATTTGTTCCAGGGTGGCAAACACTCGGCTGTCATGACAAGGTCATTACACTGGCACAATATGCACAAGCCACTGTGTTCAGTTGCTGTTGGTCGCTGCTTTTCCTGCACTGCAGCTGGTGCCTGCGAACCAGGGACACCCACTGCTCGGAAGCAAGACTGAAGGCTGCAGCAGCCAGAGGAGAGATGAGCATTGCAGGCTCTGCGGGTTTTGCAGGCTCCTGGGCGGCTGGCAGCGTGCACAAAGGTGCCCAAGACCCAACTGCGTGGGAAGGCTGAAGCTCCCTCCCACCACCGGCAATGGTCCCCCTAGGGCAGGGGGGCTGCTCTGCCTTTGATGACAAGGTCTGCAGCCATCAATGATGCTCCCGCGACCAGGGTGCCTTCGCCCTTGCTGCAAGGGACAGCCCTGACACTCCTGCCTACCCAGGCATTGGAAACGAATTAATCCAAATTCATTTCAGCGAGCAATTCCCCCCCAGCCCTGTCCCCGAGCGGATAACAGCCCATTCCCATCGCAGCCCGAGCCTGTCTCGTGCTGACACAACGGGGTCAGCTTATCTCCACCGGCTGCGAGGGGCAGGGGCCCGGTGTAATGCAGACGATGCGCTGGCTGCGAGAAGGGATTTTTTCAGCCCTCTGCCCATGGCCGTCGGAGGGGGGCTGTGCACTGAGGCCCCCTCCCCACGCCGGCTCAGGAAAGGCAGGCAGGGGAGTGTCGTTTCCCTTCGTTCCTGCGAGCAGGCTCCTGCGACCGGGCTCAGAGAGGCCACGGGAAGGAAGCTGCGGGGTCACGTTGTACGTTACAGTCTGTCATATTGCTGGGCGTGGGGTTTTCCTCCCCCTGTGCTGCTGAACACCAACCGCAACCACAGCTGGGAAGGCGAGGGACAGGGGTTAACACTGGTAACCTGGGAACACCCCAACTGCATGGGCGGCAGCAGCCCAAGCTACTGAATTTGAAGCTCCTTCGGCCCTTTCCTCCTTCTCCGTGGCGGCTGTGCCTCTCTGGCAGGCAGGGACTGGCTCCTGGGGATCGATACGGATCATGAGCCAGGAATGCGGTCTCACCACCGCAGCCAGGGGCTCTGCATGGAACAGGAACTGTGATGTTACCCCATGGCATTGTCCTTGGCTGGCCCCGGAAAAGCGCCGCAGGGACCAGCGCAGACCCCACAAGGCACTACCTGTGCACACTCCGGGGTTTATAGGGCCCACAGCCCAGAAACAAGCCCGGCCGGATTGTACAGGTGCACGTGGAGGCTGGAGGTGCTGACGGACACAAGCGGGGAAGCAGCGGGTCTGCAGGGTCAGCGCAAGCCCCCCTGCACCCCAAAACCTGTGCTTGAGCCCCACCTCTGGTTCCCAGCTTGGCTCTGCAGAGCCGGCAGCAAAGTGCTGCCAAACATCAGTGCAAAGTGCATGAGCGTGGCACAAACACCCGTCTTGTGCTTGTCTAAATAACCTTTGCTACCTGAATCAATACCTTCCTGTAAATTACCAGCCTGCGTGGAAACAGGGCAGCTGTGATCCACGGCAGAGGAAGAGGAATTTGTTGGGAGAAGAGGCTGTTTCTGCTAACGAGGGCAGCTGCAAACTGCCCAGGGGAGGGTTTCATCAGCACTGCCTGTCCCCTGCCAGTCACCATCAGTCACCATGCACCCGGAGCGGGGCTGCTCCCCCACTGGGTCTGCCCTACAAAGGTGGCCCAATTAAAAGGCTGCTACACATTTCCATTTATAAAGCACACCAGAGGGATCAACAGCAAAGGGCAGAGCTGCCTCTGCTCCTTACTTCAGTCCCTCCTGTCAAATCCAGGACAGGCCCTCAGGATCTGACGTGGCCAGGCTGCACAAGCCCAGATCCTGCTGCTGGGAAAACACAAATCATCGTCTGGGGATGGTGATACAAGGGGAAGGAAATCAGAGGCGAGGGTAGACAGAGCCACAGGGCAGCACGTGTCCCCTCTGCCCCTGGCATCCCGGGGCCAGGCTGCAGCGGGCTGATCACCGGCATCAGCAGCAGAAAGGTGCTGTGCCCCATTACGCAGCCAGCCACCAAGCACAAGTTGCTGCTGGAAAAGGGCTGGGGAGGTCCAAGGCACTAGGAACTCTCAGCTGTAAACACCGACTTCTGTAAGGTTATCACAAAAAAAAAAGACAAATTCAGCCTGCCTTCCCTTCTGAGCAAAAAGAAACACCTCCTGCCTTCTTCAAGACATGCAGGGACGGTCTCTGTGGGGCGCGGGCAGGTGTGGGGCAGACGCTTCCAGGAGTGGGTTGTGGCTTTCCTTGTCAGGCGTTTATAATTACAAAGCAGGACAGGCAGGGATCAGAGGTTTCTAACGCACGTTGGCACCAGGAATAAAGGCAGTGCCCCGCTCCCCGCTGCCTGGGTTGAAGGGTTAACAACCGCTCGTTATGGTTTTTATGGAGAAGTGTAAATGATTGCCCACTGAAGGGTGAGCAGAGTCTGCATTATTAAAGGAGCAGAGCTGGCCTGCAAGCAGAAATGCAGAGTGCTGCGCATCCATCGGTGCTCCTCCTTTCGCCCCTCCTTTACGTGTGAAGCAGTGGAACAGGCTGCCCAGGGAAGTGGTGGAGTCACCATCCCTGGAGGGGTTTAAAAGACGTGTAGATGAGGTTCTTAGGGACATGGTTTAGTGCTTGAGTTACATTATAGTTGTACTTGATGATCTTGAGGGTCTTTTCCAACCAAATGATTCTGTGATTCTATGGATGTAATTCCCAGTGAGCAGATACTCGACTGATCCCCTCACATTACATGCCTGACTAGCACAAACAGATTTGTAAGGAGTGTCTAATGATATCACGGTATCCCGTTCCTCATTTGGTTTAATGAAAAAAATCACTTGCCAGTAGCCCAGCAGATTTTCTAGCCTGGATGTGACAGGCAGCAAAACCCAAAGCAGTCCAGGCTTAGAGATGTGCTCTTAAAATCGCTGCTCTGCTTTGCTCATATTTTCCATGTGCTGATCCCTTCTTCAGCCTTCAAGGACCATTACGTTAGCATCTCTGAAAAGGTCTGCCAGGCGTGAAGAGAGAGCTGTCCTGCTTGTACAGGGTGAGAAACAGCACTGACCAAGACAGGTCGACATACTGGATTTGAACAAACAAGAGATGCCACAAAACACTAGCGCGGGGGTTGTCCCAGCCTGTCTGGGGTGCGTACAGTCCAGCTAAGAGTGACGGACCCTGATTCAGGCTGATTCTACCAACTGTGAAAAGAAACAGCGTGTCCCAGCAATTGTCAGGAGATGGTCCAGCTTTCAATGGTGGTATTACCATCACCAGCCCAGTCTGGAGAGGCAAAGGCCCAAAGCCATTATTGCACATGGCAGCCACTCAGGACATCTGCATGGGGCACATTTTCACTTCACATCCCGTCAGGACAAACCAGCCAGGTGCAGCAGACAGAAAGAGGACCCTTCCCTGGAGATGGGTTCTCCCAAAGCAGCCTGCAGCTCCTGATGGAGCTTCATGGGAGAAGCTGACCCTCCTCTTCCTCCTCTGCCTGGCACACAGCCTGGCTCTGCCTTGGCTCTGTTTTTCAATGGAGACCCTTGCGTACAGGACTCTGACTGTGACATTCACTGTGCCACAGACAGCACTGGTGATGAGCTGGTGCATGTGTGCTCTGTCACACCTGTACACGATGTAAATTGTTCACCTCCTTGGATTTCAGAGAACTCGGAGGAACATCTGCCCCCTCTAGCACTCCTACAGTGTCCAGAAACAGATTAGGGCAGATCTGATGGAGAAGGGGTGTTGTGGAAGGGTGCAAGAGTAAACTGGAAAACACCAACAGTTATAAAAGACCTATTTGAAATACAAAATCCAATCTGCTGGAATGCAGAGGCTCTGAATGTTTCCTGTAGAGTCAAAGAACAGCTTACAATAAAAATACATTTTATGAGCTGTCCAGTAAGCCGGTTATGTTTTTCCAGAGCTTAGCAAAGCACTTGTAGTGGAAACACCGCTTCTGATCTTATTATCCTTTCCTGCAGTGTATGTTATTAACTTTCTGTTTTATTTACAGCATTGCCATTTACTTTTACGATATCTCCATTAACTTCATTGGAGTGAACACTGCTTGATGCACACAATCAATGCCCAGTGCTGCCATAATCTTTAATGCACCTTGCCAGCTGTTCTAGGTTTGCATACATCTTTACGCAGGAGGAGGGAGGAAGGATGCAGCTGGAAAGTGTCATTTGAAGAACAGAACAAAAACCAGACCTCTCAATAAAAGACTTTTTTCTTTTTTTTTAGGAGAAAAAAAAAGAAAACAGGGCAAGGGCAATTGTGCTTCCTCATGGGAGTGCTGCCTTAGACCAGTTCCCGCTGCCTCTGTGTCACTAGCAGAAGAGAAGATAAAGCACAGCCAGACGCCTTCAGCCTGACTTGAAGAACTCACAAGTTTGTTAGCAGGGAGTGATAGGTGCTTGCAGGCTTACTTGTCTCCTTGTGATACCTAGAGCAGCTACTGGCTTTAGGTCTCCCTAGAACAAAGCCTTAAGAAATCCCATGGGTTTGCTGAACTCGCTAGCAAGCGAGAGGTTCCTGCATATATAGGAAGTGGTGGGAAATGCTGGACTGCCAGGCAAAGGCCCTCTTACCCGTCTTTCCCTCGGTTATGGATCGCCAGCTCTTCCACAATCCCCTCCTCCTCCTTGAAGTTCTCCCAGTCCAGTTTAGATTTCTCCAGTGTGCTCATCTTCTGCTTTTTGGCGCCGATCTTCCCCAGGAGGCTGCTCATACCGCTTGGCCTCTTCAGCCTGATGGAGAGAAGGGAGCAAATGTTACTTAAATGCAGGAAGACAGCACCGGTCTGCAATTAAAAACAGCTGAGAAAAGTCACGCGTGAGAGTGGTGGCCTTGATGGTGGTGAGCCACCGAGCAGATGGCCACCAAGTTCAGGCAGCCCGCAGGCAGCAAGGTCACACTGCCTGCGGATCCCGCTCCGCCGTTCCCCGGGAAGCAGCAGAGCTCATTACACACATATCTCAAGTGCTCGCTTTTTGTGAAAGGGCTTTTTCATTTATCTTCTGAAGAGAACAGAAAGCTTTCAGGCCAAGAGAGATCATTAAATCATCTAGTTTGACCCCTTGTATACACCAGGCCAAGCCATTCCACTGATCACCTCCGTGCTAAGCCGGTTCTTTGTCTTCAGTTTAAAGTGTTGTTTTCTGGAAAGGATCCAGCCTCAGTGCGTCACCAGCGCTGACAACACATCCAGGAATTAACCATTTCGTTGGTATCAACATGCCCGTTTTCAACTTGATTTCGTCTAGCTTTAGGTTCTGGTTGCCACTGCTTATTCTAAACCTAAGAGTACTTTGGTGCCCAGGCAGGTCTCATTAGTAACATACACCATAACGAACTTACATCTGATCTTTTTTTTTTTTTGTTAAGAGATACAGCTCTTTATGACTCTCAATGAAACACATTTTGTCCAAGCCCACACATCATTTCTAAGGTCTTGTCCCCCTGCTTACAATTCAAGTCTTTGAAGATGGGGGCACCAGAGCTGCGTTTAACCCTCACGCTTCTGATTGCAAATTTGTTTCTTCCCAAGGATTGCCTAAATCATGTTAGTGACACCATCACGCGACACGTTGAGTCCCAGTGTGTGTGCACCGTGATCCCACGCCAGCTCCCAGGTCCCTGTTCAGCAAGAAAACCACCTTGGTCTTTCATCTCCTTGTTCTTAGAAAACCAAAATCCCACCCGTGCGGTGGGGCCCCTGAATCTTCCCTTTATGTTGGGAAAGGCACACACAGGGACTCGGGTCAGCCGGGTTGCCCTCCGAGGAAGACAATTCTCAGGGCTAAGAACCCGTAAAACAAACTCGTATTAACCCCTTCTTAACCTTCCCCAGGAGAGGGGGGCAAACAGCATCCCATTGAACTCGGTGTTTACACACATTCCAGAGATAACTTCAGGTCTGCAGAGCTCTTGCCTCTGCAAGAAGCTGGAGAGGAAATGATTCTCGTTCCTGAGAGACGGAGGAATTTGGGTTGGGGGGCCCAAGGAGGGCAGCCAGGTGAGCATGGCAGGCTGCTCTCCATCACTTCTCTGCAAGCACGACCTGCCCAGGGGTAGCTGTTCTTGGGAACCCATCCAAAGTTGTCCTTATCGGACCATTAGCATGGTTTGTGCTTCCATAATTTGCAAGCCTCTAAAGGAAAATAATTCTGCAGTTTATACGGGATTAAAGCAAAGAAAATGAGATCTTTGTAAGCCTTAGCCAGAAGATTCTCAATGCAACAACGGCTGGTCATGGTCACTTGGGCTTGCAGCTTCCTGACATAGATATATTTGGGCTACAAACGCTGGATTAAGGGCATCTTGTCAGGCTCCATAGCCACAGGACAAAGCTGCCTGCCCCTCCTCATAGTGCCCAGCCAGAGGAGCTGAAATATCCTTGGACCTGGCCTTCTTATTTTGTTCAGTCCCTGCCCACTGCCGGAGAACGTGCCAGCAGCCCACACTTCTCACTCTGCAGGCACACAGAGCAAGCTGGATGCTCTTTTATTCACCTTTATCCCTGAATGTCTCATCAAGACGTCTACAGCCCTCACATCACGACCATGCAACAAAACCTTGATCCTCGCTCAGCCTCCAATTCTCCCTTATTTTTCAAGACAGGATGGCTCCAAGTATCCTTATCTGCAGGTAGCAGCAAAGTGGTGCAAGGGGGTAAAATGTGCAAAGATGTTCTCAGCACAAGATAAAACCAGAGAGATTGTTTCCCACATCTGGCTATCCAGGGCTACATGTGGGCCTTGCACAACCACCAAAACCAGTATCAGATGCACGTTCAAGTTGCAAGGGGGAGAAAGAGAGGAGGTAGGGACAAGTAAGAAGACAAAACCAAACACAATATTGGGCAAGCATCCCCTGTGGCAGTCCCTGCTGAGTGGCCGCCTGGAAGGCAGAGCTTGGTGCTCGTGCACGGCAGCTCCATACCCTGCACTGGGAGGCCTTGGGTTTCAGCAAGGGATTTAAAGATGCTCTGAGACAGACCTAGGGAAGGGCTATGGCTGATCAGGCTGGCAACGGTCCTCTCCCCTCAGCCTGGCAAGCAGAAGGTGTTTAAATTAACACAAGGTATTCAATAACACATTTCTCTGAATACATTTAACTTCCCAGACTCACTTGTGCTTATGGTTCTGCGTACCTTTGAAGTGGGAGAAGCAGGGATGCAGAAATGGAGGGTGTTGTCTCTTGTCCCTATGTGGCTTCTAAATGGTTTTTGAGGCAAAGAACCCTGATGCGGTAAGAGCCATCTCACCTGTCCAAGGGCACTCACAGCTCACCGGCATCCCTGGACTGACAACCACTGTACTAGAGAGAGGCCCGACTCTCCAAAAGACACGGCACGCACCTCAAAAACCCACTTGAAGCTATTTCAGGATCTCTCTGAGGTGTTAGAGGTGTGCCTGCCCCACAGAGCGACAGGCAGGCTTGGAGGCAGGCTGGCACATGCCGGGACTGGCGGCTTTTTGGCTGAACCTGGTGCTGTCAGCTGCCGGCGGGAAGAGCTGAGCTGGGACAGGGGCCAACGGGCTCGGCTGGGCTGTGGCACATGTCCCTGCACGAAACACAGACTGGGACACGCTGACAGGTAACTGCTGTCCCCAAACCACTGGGGAGGGTATCCATGAGCAAAGGGAACCAAAGGCGAGATGGTTCGTGGCCAGAGGTAGGAGAGGCGGTGTCGTCTTCACAGCAGGGAACAGGGGCTGCAGGATAAGCGAAGGTTGGTTATCAAGCATTTTTTCTCCCATGGGAATTCCTGGCATAAATACATCCATAAATACACCTCTACCTGCACACATCCATGTGTAACAGTGCTCAAGGCCTTTGTATCTCCTCTTGGCCATGGATCTCAGAAATATCCCTTAAAAGTTACAACTCACCCCACGTTTGAAGCTACAGAGTCTAGGTTATGAACACGGACCTCCAGCAAGGGCTTCCAAATAGCCGCTAGAACGCTTGGAAGTCCCTTCAAGGCAATGGAACCTAACAAAACGGTGCAGGCTATGTCGCACCCTTGTGTTGATGACTACTCCCAAAATACTGCTCATACCTGGTGTCAGCCCATGCTGGAGGTGGGCCCTGGGCTGGATGATCCGGTTCTGCTCCTGCCTGGACAATCCTGAGCTGCTGCAGCAGGACCAGCGTGGGCCAGGCAGCGAGGCGGAGCCGCCACGGGCTGAGGGACGTGTTTGAGTCTGCTGCTGAGCCTTTCATCACCCTGAACAAATCAAACAGCAAACCTGGGGGTGGGAATTCCTATGCTTGTGCCAAAATGAAGTAAACGAGAGACATTAAAGTCCAATTAAAAACTTGCTTGGCCTTAAACGCCTCATCTGTTTAAAAAAAGCAAGTAAAGGGGCCTGATTAATTGCATTCAGTGCCAACAAGAGGAATTATTACCCTTTTTGTACTCATTAAGGGTATCTGCTGTGGCATCTTTAATCACTAAGGCATTTAAAAGAGAGAAAGTAATTTGCTAAGACATAATGGATCCTGGGGATGAGAATCAGGACAATCGCCTATTTAGGACACAAAAGACACGTTCTTTTCACAATTAGAAAGCGCAGCCCAAATCAGTCCCTGAACCAGCAAATAAGCGTGCTGGCAGGCTCTGCCTTGGCAGGGGGGATTCCCCTGGATCCATCTGGTGTCTTCAGGACAAGGACCTTGGTTGTCACTGTCACACACAGGGACAAACAGCCAGCCAAGGGCTCCCTTGCTGTCCCACCATAGGCAAACGTGTTCTGTGCTCCTGTCCTCAACAACAAGGTTTCCTCCCGTCTCAGTGTGAGCCTGCAGCCCCATCAGCACCTTGGAGAATTGCTGTTCTACCAGCAATGAAGTGGCACTGCCACACGTAATCCCTGCTGTCTTGTCACATGAAGGTCAGCAGCATCTGGGAAACGCGTGCCTGCCTCCAAAGAGGCAAACTTCATCAGAAGCTTTAGAAAATAATCTTCAAGCAATAGGAGAACGGGGCTACAAAGGACTCATAGTGCATCCTGAAAGGCAAAGCAAGCTGGGTTCTGAGATGGTGGGTTCCAAGGTAGGTCCTCCAAAGGCCTCCTGACACCAACCCCACACTCACTAGAGGTTTCAGTACTTCATTGACCTTTCACTTATGTAAGTTTTCCCCAATGACTAAACTTCCTTGCTCAGCTTATGACTTATCTTCTTCCTAGTAGCTACTAAGAACAGATTATTCCCTCACTTTTCGCAGAAGCCTTTTATGTCTTTGAAAGCTTTTCGTATCCACCTCCCCCCTGACTCAGCTTGCTCTTTCCTAGACTAAACAATCCTGGGTCCTCTCAAGCTTTTCTCATTCCTCATGGTTTCCAGCCCTCTGACCACTCTCACCGTTCTCTCCGGACTCTCTGCTATTGGCCCACATCTTCCTCAAAACGAAGCATCCAAAATGGGAAAGAAAAGGCTCCATCCATAGCTTTACCGGCCCCGGGAATACTTCAGATGCCTTGCAAAGCATGCAACTCCTTACACGGCCTCCTATGACGTGTGCCTTTTCACAACCGTGTGACAGCACTGACTCATGTCGAGCCTGTGATTCACTGATATTTCTGTTTGCTCTGCCGCTGCCAAGCCAGTTATTTCCTTCTCGATCCACGCAGATGATTACTGCTACCCCAAGACAGAGCTTTGTGCTGGTGCTTCTGTGCCGTTCCTCCTGTTTGCTCTCACGTTTCCCTCACCATAGAAGATCTCGGATGTCTTTGCAAATCAGCCTCTCCGCCTCACAACACCCATGCTGCAGCTGTTGAAGAGTAACACAGGGGAAAGTACCTCCCGTCTTTGTGAAATACCAGCGGAGACAATTTAGCAGCTGAACCTGAACCAGTTGGCCAAACAAGATCAAGCGTCTGGCCAGAAGCAGGCAGGGACCAGCAGGGTCGGCCTGCAGGAGGGGCTGTGACAGTTCATGTTATCCGACCCGACGACTGAAGGGTGCCCAAAGGACACCCACCCACGTGTGGATCAAGGAGCCAGCAGTGTCCCCAGTTCCAGCCTCACCTCCACCCCTGGGGATCACAAACCCTCTGCTGCTCTGTTTCTGCTGGCTCTGTGGGAGCGTGCAGACCGCAAACCCTGCGCTGCTTCTCCATCCACCTTCTGTCATCCTCCTTGTGTGGGTAACAGCAGCTTCTGTAGCGGGAAGGTCCTACTTCTGTTTCCTATCAACACTTTTAAGAAGGGCTCAATTTGTCAGAAGCAAACACTGAACACAAAGTAGGATGTTACTAATGCTCAGTTAACACCCTAACACTCTTCTGCCTCCCTTCTTCTTATGTCACATTTTGGGGAGATAATGTGAGCAAATGCACTTAGAGGACAGTCAATGATGTACACAAATCATGAGTGAGATGTTTGTTTCTCCTCCTTAGTGAAATCCAGCCCCTGACCCCTTTTAAACAGAGTGGCTAATAAAACCTGTTTTGTCAATGAGGATCTTGTGACAAGACTAGAACCAAGAAGGACATTTTTTTAGATTATGTTGTTTCTTCCAAGACATCTGCACACCCTGCAGCTACATGATGGGGAGACAAGACAATAGAGCAAGGCATCTTCTCCGACCTTATCACAGGCTTTTGCACGTCCCAGAGCAGAGACAATTTGGTGCTCAGCACTCTATCACCACCCAGCATACATCCAAAACATCTCGTGACCCTCCTAGAGGCAGTGCAGAGCAACCTTTCTTTACACAGAAATAAACCTGGACTCACAGCCATGACGTGATTTCACCAACAGAAATCTTCCAAGGCCAGAAAAGAACCCCTATCTCCTGCCCCAGGCTTTGTACACAGATTATCAAAGAAACCACCATCACCATTTACCATGAAAAAAGGCAGGTTACACCTACAACCTAAAAATCCACTCTCAAGCAAGGTTCAGAACCAGGATGGATAGCTTCATTGTGCATTAGATGATGAGACCCTTGCAATGGCCATGGGCACTTACGCTGTCTGGCACAAGAAGACAAGAAGGACATATCTACTCGCAGGTTTCTCAGCACAGCTGAACGGCTTTGCAAATCTTCAGGCAGAAGAACCCAACTCAAACATAAGCTCTAACACAAACTGCTTTCCTGCTGGCTCCCTGCAACTCAGAGCAGCACATCAGATCCCACTATTGGAATAAGATGCTGATGAGTAAATGCTACCAAGTGCAGAGAGGTGGCATCTCAGGCCGCACAGCCCTTAAAGTACCATGTTCACCATCAAAAATGATCCAAGGCTGGAACAGCTCTGCTGGGAGGACAGGCTGAGAGAGCTGGGCTTGTTCAGCCTGGAGAAGAGAAGGCTCCATGGAGACCTTATTGTGGCCTTTCCATGCTTAAAAGGGGCTGATAAGAAAGATGGGGACAGACTTTTTAGTAGGGCCTGTTGGGATAAGACAAGGGGTGATGGTCTTAAACTAAAGGAAGGGAGATTCAGGCTGAACATGAGGAAGAAATTTTTTACGGTGGTGGTGAAACACTGGCCCAGGTTGGCCAGAGAGGTGGTGGATGAACCATCCCTGGAGACATCCCAGGCCAGGCTGGACGGGGCTCTGAGCAACCTGAGCTGGTGAAGATGTCCCTGCTCATGGCAGGGGTGGCACTGGATGAACTTTGAAGGTCCCTTCCAACCCAGCTGTTCCATGATTCTCTGATCAAGCCCTGGCTCCCCTGCCCAGCTCCCTTCCCCACTGGATCCTGCGACACTGACTGGCAGGGCAGTGACAGCAGCTCTGCTCCTGTCACCCAAGCACTTTGATGGTAGGGATGCAGGTGAGAAGCTCTGCCGCTCAGCAAAGAGAAGAGCACAAGATTGTGTAAATAGTACTATCTACTCCCGCCATGAACTGCTGTAAAGCTGAATAGTTTCCTTAACGGCAGGAAATGGTTCTCATACAAACTAACCACAGCTGGGAAACCAATGCAGCCAGTAAATACTTTCATTTTAATAAAATAGAAGACTCCTGACCAGCGCACCATGGATCACCTGCCCTGCTGTTCTCCCTTCAAACAAAAATGTGCATGGGTGGGTGACACAGTGTACGAGGATGATGGATGCAGAGACCATGTGCCAGCTCTACTCTTCACTCCCAGCCTCTCCCAGTCATCTTCCTTGACAGAGGAGCAAAAACGCTGGTGGGGAGGAAGACGGGCACATGCACGGTGGCATCTGCTCCTCAAGGTCAAGGTGCTGTAGCCGGACAGAGCAGGCAGCAGCAGAATGATGGATCCCAGCATTGCCAACTTGCAGGAACCTTCCCCCATATTATAAAAGAGGTCTTCCTCTTCAGACCCCAAACCCTCCATAACTGACCAGGGACAGAAAAATCTCCCAGGCCAAGCCCAACTGCCTTTTTTTTATTCCCCACTTGGCATAATTTCTCAGATGGGCACTTGGATGTGGAGAGTAGCAGAACTCATTCTCAGCCCTGCCTGTCGCAAGAGGTATTTAAAACCAAAACAAAACAAACAAACCTCCCCCCAACAACAAACAAACAAACCCACAAAAAAAGAGAAAGCCTCCCCAGCACCATACAAACAAACAGTTAAATCCCAGGTGGGGGGAAAAAAAAACAAGGAAGAAGGAAATGAAGATAAAAGGAAGGGTGGATGCTGGTGATGATCCCGTCTGGACAGCAGTGCTGCCAAGGAGCTCACTGCCAGCTCAGATACTGGTGCCTGTCCATATGCTCCGCTGGCTGAGCTAGTAGCAGATACTCAGCATTTACCCCCTAAAGCAAATATGAAGTGAGCCATAGAACCTGCCTGAAATAGTCCAGGGATCTCTGAGGCAGGGTTATAAACCCGTATTTTTGCAACTAGGATCACAAAGCCTCTCGCACTCTGAAGAGTGACACACACCAAACCAGTGTGGAAACATGGCCACGACCGGGACAAAACCCATTTGGCGGTGCCATGGGGCACAATGGAGCATGCAGCGTGGGCAGCTACAGCTAAAGGCAGCAAGAGATGCAGGTACGCTGGCAAAATGCAATTATCCTGCCTGCAAACCCGCCAACAGACCAAGGCAAACTTTAATCTACAGCACAGAGGGCTTCACTGGCAGCAGCAGCTCCTGGTGAAAGTACAATGACCCCTGCAGAAGGTGGTTGGTCTGACTGCAGCAGGGCCAGCCTGAAGTACTTGCTATGACAAACAAGGAAATGTGGGTTTTAACTCGAGCCGACGGCATGAGTTAACTCTTCTCAGGCTTTTGTTCAGGCTTGCCAGCCCAAGTTGACCCCAAGCTGCTTTGCCAACACTGCTGTTGAAATGCAAGCTAGCAAAATGCAAAGAGCTAAGCCCAGCCCCAGGTCCTTGCTGGTTTCTCAGATCACCCCAAACCTCCTGAGACCTCAGGACAGTCTCACGGTGAAGACCCCTACACGAACACCGATGCGCACAGCTTCTCTCCACTCGTAGGAAGTCTTTGACACGGGCTCTGCTGAGCTGAGGAGCTAATCCAGGATCACAGCGCAAAGCACACCTATTGTTAAGATAAGCAAGATGGGAGACACGTACGGAAGAGAAGGTGTAACCTCTTAAGAAGCCAGAGCGATAGCTCTCCTTCCCACACACCTGTCTGCCTTCCTATAGCCAGTGTCTACATGGAAAAGAGTTTAAGATGGAGACAAAAGGTGCTGCCAGGCAAGGACAGCCAGACTGCTACAGCCCAGCAATCCAAGCCTGGCTGAGATGACGCGGTTTCCATCAGCAGGGAGAGCCAAGGGCAGATGTGACAGACTAAATGCACGTGTGATGCTGCCCTGGGGAGGACTGCTGCAGGCAGCAGCAGAGCTTGCCACAGGCACGGATAATGCTTAATGTATTTGTGTCTAAATATAGTTCGTGGGGAACAGAAATTTGTCACGGGGAAAAAACCACGTCACTCCCACCTCCCAGCATCAGTGAGCAACAGCCCACCAAAGGGCAACGCTTTGGTGTTCCAGCTACTGATTTATTGCTGGATTTGTTATTAATCCAGCGCAGCAAGTTTCCATGGGATTTCACAAGTTGTGCAATGCTCCTTCGCTCTGGCAGAACGCACCTCACCTTCAGGAGGGAAATAAGTGTCACAGCACCAGCTTACAAACAGCAAAGCTGATGTGGCAGGGGGTGAAGGGGCTTGCAGAGCACCAATGCCACGAGGTACCTGCGGAGGTTCCAGTTAGTGACTTCGTGCTCATCTCCAGGTTATGGATCGTGCTGGATGGGCCTTTCCAAAGCGCAGGGCTGGAAAAACACACCCAAGGGATGCCTTTCTCCAAAACAAGACAGCACAGATCTGGCACCGCCTTGTTCTCCAGTCTGGGGAACAACCTGGGTGTAAATACACACTAATACTGCACACACGAATATAGTTATTCCAGGAATAAAAACATAGTTGTGTCTCCACATACACCAAGACACAAATTTTCTGAGGAGGGGAGAGATGGGATGCTTCGGCTCAGGAACAACAGAGAGCAGCAGCAGTAACCCAGGTGCCCAGCTTTGCCAGAGCTGCTTTCCCTCAAACAGGTCCCATGCCAGAGCACCCAGGTCTGTACCCACCTCTCTGGAGGACCTAGTGGAGAAACACACGCTGAAGTCTCATTTTACAGGCTCTGGAGGACACGCTCACCAAAAGGCACATCAGTTCTCGGGGAGCTGGCTGGCTCCGGCCGAGCCCCTGGCCTGCAGGTCCCCTTATCAGCAGGAAGGGCTCATTAGGGAACGGACCAGGGTTTCCTGCGCAGGACCGAACCCTTTGTGAAGGGACTGCTGCCATGAGAACCTGCTTCCTAACAGCCAGAGGAAGTAAAATATTTTCCTTGGGCCTCTGAGACAGAGTTGCTATGGGGTGGTTGTCAACAAAATAAAGTTGCAGTTGTGGAGCCGGGCAGCACACGCCTCGCACGGGCTGTTACCGCAGGATAAAGGTGCTGCCAGCAGCATCGCTGTCTGTCCCCAGCGCCGGGGACAATTCAGAGCGGCATAAGGCCCCTCTGTACCCATATAACTGCAGCTGCCCTCCGGGTTGTACCGGCAGAACTATTTTAGCAAATACAAAAATCTCACACCCCCCTAATCAGTGTGACATTGTGCAGAGGTCACGGCTCGCTCTGGCTCCTCTCCAGCCTGGAGCACAGGCGGAGGCTGTGTCAGTAGCAGGCTCTCCAAACACATTTGCAGTGGGCCAGGCAATTACATTACAATATCTGCATATGGAGCTCAACAGGAGCTTAACTGAAAGAGCTGTAGCATTTAGATGACTTCTGATACTATGAAGACATTAACAATTCCAACCCAGCACTAACCAGCCCTGTCTGACGCTTGGGTGATGGATAAGGACACGTAACTGGGGGCTTGGTCAGCAGCCAAAGCTACACCCGTTAACTCAGCACCGCATCTGCGGCCAAACGCTGACGGAGTTGCCGCTTCCCAGCTGGAAGCTGCAGGAACTCCTCACGTGAGCTCTCCTCCACCCAGGACACCCACACAACGCAAAACAGATCCGCTCCTGCCACCGAAGGACCACGTTACATGCACCAGAACTCCCGAAACTTCCTACACAGAATAATTTAAACCTGCAAAGCTTTGCTTGCATTTATTCTGTTTACTGGCAAATATCATGCATGCTCTTCATATATATTTCACATTGTTTTTAAGTGCTGTAAACATTTTGGGATAATACATGTGCCAGTTTCAGACGGATTTTGCTATACCAGCGCAGAACACCTACCCCGCTCCAAGGTGGTTGGCTATATTCAATTTGCTATCTTAGTGCTGCCACTGAGAAGTGGCAAGAAATGCCTTTTATAAAGCTGTCCGCACTGTGTGCACGTGTGTGTGGGAAGATGCCCTGCTTCCACTATTCTCATTTCTGATCCATTGCACAGAAACCAGCAAAAATGCAGCCATAAACAAGTTACCATCGAGCTCAGACTCCTGCGTGGTTGGGAGGCACCTCACACCCCAACAGCGGCAAGAGCAAAAAATAAAAGTGAGAAGGCATGATGCTTTTGGTACCCACCTCTAACAGGCTGATGACCTGAAAGCTGCCAGAAGTTACTGCGAGTTGGTAGCTGTGGCACATTGTGCTTGCTGGGCTACAGCCTGGGTCATACGCTGGAGTATTTGAGAGTAACACCCTGCGTTACGCCCATATTTAGCCATGGAAATAAGTGTGACTTGACTTGCAAACACTTGCAGCTCTCACTGACTTCATTGGGTTCAGTTGAGACGTTTCAAATAAAACAATAACGACCACAACTCTGGGCTGGGACCAAGCACAGGCCATTTTTATCTTAAAAGGCATTTGTTTGAGAACATTCAGAACTGCTAGAACCAACAGCACTAAAGTTATTTCATTGTGCAACTTTAAAAACATTGACAGCTTTGTCTGCAAAACGATACGGATTAATTGGTGACCAATCATTAAAAAAAGAATAGTTTGAAAAAAATTGCTGGCAAACAGAGGAGAAATTCTTCCTCTCTTAGAGGCTCACTCCTTCCTCCTTTGTCTAACAGCAGATCTTTTGTTCAGGATTTCAGTTGTGAGCAGCCCTGAGGTACGCGGGGAATGTCTTGCTGATGACGAGTCCTCCAGACTGGTGCCCGGACTTGGCATTAATCGGCAGAGAAACCGCTCCAAATCACGCCTAAGAAGTCCTGCTAATGGAATTGTTCCAGCACTAACGGGATTTCAAAGTGAATGAGCTTGGATGGCGGAGCAGCTGGTGCGACTCCCAGGTTGCTCTTGACAGCACTGTGTGCTGGGCAAGGAGGATCTCACAACCCAACCAGCCTCCTCTTGAGAAAACAACCCCCAGAGTCCCCCCCAGCAATGCAGAGTCCCCGGCTCTGTCCCTGTGACTCACAGACAGCCCCAGCGATTAGTCCCGATTAGCTTCCCACTGTACCAGATCAATGCTTGGCTTTGATCAAAACGAGGTGAAAAAGGCAGAACAGAAGTAGGGAGGGACCTCCCTTCTGCCCCAGCAATTAATCTGACAGCTTTAAGAATAGTTCTGATTAAAACAAATATACCGCCTTCCACTGGCAAATGTTTGCAAAGCTCAGCAGCTCAGGGCACGGGAAAGTTCCCAGGAAAATAAGGGTGAATGAGCACAAATGCATTGCTATGAGGAGCAACAAACTATAGCCCGGTGGAGCAGTTGCTTTGCAGGGTCATGCAAGTTAATAAATAGCATCAATATAACATATTATCTACCAGTGGAAAGCCTGGCTTGGCAGCATGTGGGACTATGGGGGACAATAAACATTTGGGCACGGCTACACGCAGCCATAAAACAAGAATGAGGGTTTGATCAAGTTTAATTGTTTTTGGAAAGGGTAACATCACCAGGGTATCCAGCACAATTACCTTCCCTTCCATGAAACTGTTCCTTCACCGATTAAGAGCTGGCAAAATGATTCAGATCAAATAGGGTATTTCAGGGGGTAAGAAGGGAAACACCCTAAAAGATCTTTGCGATATGAAACCTGAAGTCCAACCCACAAGAAAGTGAGCAATAAAAAGTTAACTGATGAAAGGATGTGCTTTTCTTCTCAACGACAACTTTCTAAGGCTGGTGGCTGCAGAAGAATCTCAGTAACAAACCAGAGGACAGCGCAGGGAGCCCAAAATGTATGTAAGAGGAGAAACCAAAATTATCCCATGGTTATTTTTTCAGGGCTTGACTGAAGTGCCTTGAATGCCTGAGGCTGGCAAGGCTGCCTCCGAGTGCCTTCCAGCTTTGGCAGCAGACATTTAGAAGAGCTGCCCCTCCTGTTCCCAGGGACCCATCTCACTGGAAATAGATTTCAAATCCCCGGAGGAAGACCACGGAAACAGCTGACTTCTCCCAGCCGCAAGCTCCGTTGTCTCCTTCCAGCTGGAGGCAGGGAAAGGGGCAGGAGCGAGGCTTCCCTTCTGCCCACGCAAAGCAGGAGGCTTCCAAACAGATTTTGCAGCTCATGTCCACTGACCAAAAGCTGCTTGGAAAGCCACGGCTCTTGCTACATGTGAGGACCACTCTGCCTCTAGCACCCCCATGCAGAGAGGGGTGGTGGGGCCAGGGTTTTCACGACATATCATCTCTGGAATTTGCTGGTGAGCGTCCCACAGCCTCTGCTTGGTACGATGCCAGTGCTGTTTCTCAAATGCTGCGTGACCCACCAGCTGCTGAGGGCAAACCAGCAAGGCATACATCATCCAGAAAGGAGACAGCACCAGCGGGCTGCTGATGAATGAACACACAAATGCTTCATAAAACTCACTCCCATACTCTTGGTTGTAAGTTCAGGTCCCCGGCTCTCCCAAACAGCCTGTGTGACCCCTGGCAGGTCATTTGGTCCCTTTGTAGCAAGACTTTTGCCTCAGGAGGCAGAGAGCTCTGCAGCAGTGCTGAGCAAGGCAGGCAGGCTGCCAGTGGAGGATTCAGACTCCTTCAGGGAACAGTAACAGTTACACAGTAAACGCATTAACCATGGGAACAGCTTCCCAAAGGATGTGGTGGATCCCAAATTGTAAGTCTTTCCATTGCGAGTGGATGCCTCTTTCAAAAATCAGGGCTGTCGTTCAACCACAAGCGCTTGCAGGGATTCTCAGGGAAACGCCACGACCCCAGCAAAGGCAGGAGCTCAGACCAGGGTGCCCAAGCAGCTGCTTCCGACCTTCCAGCTACAAACCTACAAAACTCCTGCCCTTTGCACCCTGCTGTGGCAACTCAAGACTTTTCTTGGCTATACCCCTTTCTCCCGTCCCTGCCCAGACCAGTTTTCAGCTGTTTCTGTGATCTGCCCCAGGCCAGCTAAAATGCCTTTGACCTGAGCTGTTGAGCAATCCTCTAAACCTTGTCACTCCTCTAGCTGGTTTGGTTTGTTTTTTAATTACAAATCAGATCTCCTGGTGAAAGTTTCTCTGACTGTTTGCTTCAAATTCTGTTCCCCCAGCACCAGTTTCTCATGGTGACGCTCCCAGATAAGGACTAGCAAAAGCCTTCACAGCTTGCAGAACCCACACTGCTAGAGACACGTCCTCTACCCCCTGTCTGCTCTCAGCTCCCGGAGAAGATTCCTCAGCAAGAGAGAGAAGAGACTGAGTGTCACCCATAGCACAACTCCTCCCTTGGTTTAACTTTATCTGTGACAACTGCAGCAAGGGTCAAGGCCACCACGCTGTCCCTGGAGCTGCTCTGGGACACCCCGACACACGTACCGCACTGTGCTGAATGATGTGAAGCACCCAATTACATGTGTGTTAAGAGTCCTCTCCTGTCCAACCAGATGCCTCAACCTGTTCCAAAATATTTTGTGGTTTGCAGTGGAGAACCTGCCTGCAAACAATTTCGATGCATTTCAAAGGCTACTGTTAACAAAGGGGAAGAAGAAAAACATTTGAATGGAGGAGAGAGGTAGGCATAACAGGGGAGAAGTGCAAATAACACTTCATTTTACTGAAGTTCACCTAAACCAGCCTGTGCTCATCAGGAAGCTGGAGCAGCCACATGCTGTGCATCCCCCTACAAACCACACTACAGGGCTCTCCAGAGCCAGGACCAGGCTCTGCAATTGGCAAGGAGGTCACTGAGCATCCCAGGAGACCAGCATGAAACTTTCTGCAGGAAGAAAAAAATTCCCTTATCTGGCTCAATCACAGTAATACTTGGATAAATTGTTCTTGTCGGTATCTGGGCTGTAATGTGCTCTCAGATCTCTGGCAGTGCTCAGCTGATCCACCTTGGTGGAAAAGTTTATTGTATCATATACAAAGGTGTTTCTATTTTTCTTCTCTCTTGGCTTTTGAATTTCTAGTTATCCTCAGGATCTCTAATCAGAGATTTGAGGAGTGGATTTATACCTGATAAAAAGTGACAACCCCCTCCAGCTTGCCTCCGCTACAGGACTTCTGAGACTTTTCCTTCCATTCCCAACCTAAACCATCTCTGTGAGCAGAAAAGCCCAAGCAGGGTAAAGTGTTGCCAAGGGAAGAAGCTCTCCCATTATTCTCATCCAAGAAAGTGGCACAAAGGAAAAAGAGACCAGAAGGGATGGCTCGCATCCCTGGGTCATGGCAGAGAGCTGGAAAAGGCTCATCTCCCAGAGGACAGAGTGCCAGCACTTCTTTTTTTAACTTAGCCAGCAGCTGCAGAATTTAAGCTTTATTAAAAGCCTATTTTGCCCTTGCTGCTGCAAAGGAAACCATCTCTCTCCTCTTCCCTCCTGAAAAAAATGGCCAAAGTCTGCAGACAGACATCCTGTAATGTCACCTTAGAAAGAGGTGGCAACTTGACTGGTCTCAGTGGGACGTGCAGCACGGAGCAGATTTACTTTCACTTCATGTTACAACAGGAATTACTGCTCCCACGGCTGATCCTTGCTTTGAGGTTTTATTATGAGCAATACAACAAACCTTCAATATTCTCTGATTAGAAGTGTCTGGTGCAAGAAAGGCAGAGGCAGGCAGGGAAAGCAGGCAGACAAGATTTTGAAGCTCCAGGCACCATTCATTACTCAGTTTCCCACTCGTTTCGTTCGCAGCATTGCTGCAGGCTGAAGCCCTCTCTCCTAGAGATACATGCTGTGCGACAGGTCAGAAAGACCCCATTTAAATGGCCTTCCTACAATATATTTTACTGCAACACAAACAAGAGGCCGCATTATTTGTCAGGTCAGAATAACAAGAGACAGACAGCACTGAACTAGATACCATGTACTAAACGCTGCTCTCCAACGGCTATTATAAGCCTGTCAATTTATAGATTAACCTGCTGGATGAGTAATTTAGGCTATTTGATGGTTAGCACTTAGAAATACACATTTCTGGGAAGGCTGAAAACCTGCTTGTGATTTACAAAATTACTGCAGGGTCTCTAGAGGTTTGGGCATCTGTCAGAGGCAGGTGTTTTGCATTAGCCACATTCTCCCTTCTCTCCCCACATCCAGGTTTAATACCAGCAATGAAATACCAACAACTGCTCCTGCAGCATTTACTCCGAAACAGCAGAGCAAGCGTGAGTCTTGTCCCCCTTCCCATTTCCAGCCTGCTGCGTCAATCACCACGTGATGTTAATGGTTTAGGATGATGTATATCAACCAACTGGGGTGGGGGAGAACGGGACTGGAAAGCACCCGAGCCATGTCACAGAGAGGGTGTCCCGAGCCTCCCAGGACAAGGGACATTCCTCCCCTGCATCCACGCTTGCAGAGGATGGAGCCAGAGTCTGGCCTAGGCGAACAAACCAGAGCAGGATTTGAGAAGGGAAAGAGCCAGCCCGCTCCGCTCGCAGCTCAGCCCTCCTTTTGTCTGGCCCTTTCGGACACCAGCCCCAAGCCACTGCTCTCTTTCAGGCCTGGGCCGGGATTCCCTCTGGCGTCAGCAGAGCTGTTTAAAATGGCAGCCGGAATCCTCGCTAAGACACGGGACTAACCATCCTTTCTCCAACAGCGAGTGCATCAGCTCCAAAACCCTCCCGGAGCCTGCAAAGCGGGCAGTGAGCCTGGCTTCAGCTGCCTCTCAGTGTGGCCCATTTCATAACACAGAAGGAAGCTCAAATCCCCCAGGGCTCAGATTTTTTTCCAAACTGGGTAAACACATGCAAACACATTTTATTTGCATGCACAGCAACTGGGACAAAGGATCTGTGGCCAGGTAGGTGTCTAACCGGTGGTCCAGGCGTGCAGTAACATGTGTGCAATCCTAGAAATCTTGAGCTAAAAGAGACTTATCTCTAGACTGACTGTGCTGCTTCCAAGTCTCGCTTAGAGATTAAAAAGCAGCCTTTGTTGTTTGGATCATTACCATATCAGAAAAAACCCCACCCCTGCTCATCCCCCCACCCAAAAGGTTTGGTTTGGAACCCAAAACATTGGCGCCTTAATACCAGAAGGTCAAAGCCCTCCAGTCATTAGGCAGATTACATTTAAGAGCTCTATGTGCAGCTGATCAGAGACTTATTCCTTAAAGGATTGAAATGGCAAGACAGTGCACCTCAGCAAGCAATCTTGTTTAACAGTCAATTAGCAGAGATGTGCTCCTCTGAGCTAAAGATCACTGCAGACAAAAAAAAAACGCACCACCATCAGCTTCCCCCACTTCTGCTATTAAATCAAGGCAGTTGATCCACTCTTTCAGCCCATCGTTAACTGGCAAGACTGGGATGCATCTAAAAGTCACCCAGCAGTTTTATCCCAACCAGGACAGTAAATTCTTGATAATAAGCATTTTTTTTTTTAGACTACAGGGGGGCTGGATGGACTCAGAAGCCAAATTAAAAACCCCAATTTTTTCAAGACAAACCCTTGTCTCTGAGCCTGTAATTAAACTAGGGTGAATTACAATCCTCCAACAGCAACTCCACTTGTAGACCCAAATACCTAAAACCCCACATGCACCGTCATATAGCTGGGAAAAGGAAACAGCTAACAAAAAGCAGATTTGCATAGTGTTGATGTATTAGCACCAGCCAAATTACAGACAAGGGCAGGCCACCTACATCCAGCCACATGTTGGTAACAAACAGCGCTGCAAACCAGAGCACACGCCCAGATTTCATGGACACACGGACACCAGTGTAACCAAGAGCACATGGGAGCTCTTTTCTAGAGCTGCCAACCCCAGTGTTCAAAAGCCATGAGTCAGCCCCCCACCCCCTCCAGTCAAGGTTTTCTTAAAAACTGGGCATTGCAGAAAAGTAAGAAAATTGGAAACAGTATTAATTTGCCCCCTAGTTTCTAAGCCTAAGGTTAAGCCAACCAGAGTGGCCGTACTTTCCTTCCAGCCATTACAGCCAGAAACTTTCTTTTCCTTGCTCAAAAGCTGAGGTTCTTACCTGATTGCCTTTCTCCAAGATTTAAACACATGGAAGAAAATTTGCTAAATATTTTAAGACGTGGCTGTTCATTCAAAGCTAGCGTCGCCCCCTCCCACAATCAATCAACGTGACACTGGGTGACTCCGGATTTGCAACAAGAGGCTTGTGCTAGCTGGCTAAGAGTAGAGTAGAGCTGTTGTCCACAACCCAGCCTGGAGTCTGATGGAAAGGTTTATGACACCAAATCAGTGCTCTTCACCAAGTCCCTTAGAGTTTCAGCAGGAAGACTAAAGGCTTGAACTGCCTGTGGACTTTGAATGACCACGGACCATGTGAATGACCCACTAAAATCCTCTGTGCTGGAGCAGGTGCAGTGCAATGTCATGCTGCAGAAAAACAGGGTTCCTAGTGCCATTGTCTGAGAAGGAGTAAAAGCAGGGTAGGAAAGATGTCAATACCGGCACAGCAGCATGGACAGAACTGAAACCCCAGAGATTTCAGAAAAACGGTCCTCCGCTGCAACACAAACAACTTGTGGACACAGCAGAGAGGAAATACAAAAAGGTCTGCATGTCAAATTAGGGTTCCTCCTAGCTTGCGGGTTACCACAAACATCTCTGCAGGCTGAAACCTACCCTGGGGACTCTAATTTATTCTCCTGTCTTGAAGAGAGAGGAGAACACAAAGATACCCAAAGCCTGATAGGCAGTCTGGTGACAACACGCAAGGAGAAATTGAAGCTTATTTTCTCCTCTTATCATTGCTGTGCTGGCTCCGCACAGAGGTAATAAAAGCAAAGCAAGACTGCCTGAATGCCCTTTTTCAGCAGCAGAGCTAAAGGCGGCTAGTTCTGAATGGCAAAAGGCTGTGGAGTGAAGCTGCCACTAGAGACGACCATTTTTCACAGTATACCCTCGCTTGAATGCGGCAACAGAAGAATAAATTCTGATGGAAGAAAAACTGACAGCTCTTGCCGCTTAAATAAACGCCTAAAGGCACAGCTTAAAAGCAGGATTCTTCTGTTATGAACAAAAAACCCCTTCAGTTTTCTTCTCCCTCACAGCAAAATCCTACAGGAACATCTCCCAGGTGGGGTGATGCTTACCTGAGCAGACCCTGCCACATTCAGCTCTGTGGAGAACAGAGCAGATGGGAAAGTCTGCGTCAGTACAATCCCAGGTAACCACTTCAGAAGGCGAGTGTTTATTTTACCTGGTTCCTCGGCTTTTTGAGTTTGAGGCAGAATTTCCCTCCTGGCTTCCTGACCTTGCACATTTGGTTGAGATGAAGGTATGAAGCACCAGGAAATTCTTTCAGACTCAGGAGGAGCAAAGGACTGCTGGGGCACGAACACAGAAGCAGAAGGACCAAAGTTACAGGTGATGCTGGTTTATACCAGGAAGGGTGACCAAGAGGTATTAACTCTCAGGGTTAAACCATCACAAGGAATGATGCTGCATGTCAGAAAAGGACAGACACAACCCCTCAGCCCTCCACGGGTGTGAATGAGGGGGGAGAGAACAGCGGTACGGAGGGATGAAGTCTCACAGCAAACTCAGAGGCAGCTCTAAGGGGAGCGGATGTGCACTGGCTCCTGGCTACACGTGGCTACCAAGATCACCTCCTCCTCACCTTGAACTTCTTTTGCTTTCAGGCCCTGAGGCTGTTACAACTGGATAAGCTGAAAAAGCAAAAGGGATCAAGGCATAGCAACGAAAATCCCTGATCTGGATTAGACACGCAACTGAGTTACCGGCACTTCACAGCACGGCCAGGATTTCTCAGCCAAGCTGCACATACAGGTAGTATACAGTCCAAATTAAAAATCAGACAAATAAAGGGCACTTTCAGCAGCAGGGTTTCCCTCACAGAGCTATGTGGAAAACCCAAGCTGGTTTGGAACGCGCCAGCGGGATGCAGAGAAGGACCGTGTGTCCCCAAAGCAGCGCTGCACCCGGGCTGCTCGGCACCTCCACCACCCCGCAGCCTGCAGACACACCGCCCCGGCTTGGGCTGAAGCTCCCCACGTCCTCCTCACCCACATCACGTCTATCGGGTGACACAGAAGCTGCTGGGCCTGCTGTGCCCAGCTCTCCCACGCACCCCTGAGTCTACTGATCACAAAGTCAGAGCTTTTTACATCCAGCTAAACTATTAACAAAGCAAGCACCCCAAGACACCAGTTAAGCCTGCGATACCACACCTGTGATACCAGCTCACCACCAAATTCCCTTGAAGCGACTCCATCCCTGCCAGCATAAAGATGATCGGCTGGCAGGAGGACGTTAAATGCTGGTTCAGGCCGCTCTTGTGAAGGTTGTGTGGGAATCGTTCACCCCCTTCTCCTGAGCACACGCTGGTGCGGATGCAGCCTGTATGCTCCTCGTTTCTGTGATCATGGGGCTACAGCAAGGGGAGCATCTTTGCTCCTGCCACACATCTCTGCCCTAAAGGGGACGTGAAATCTGCTGGTATTGTTTTATATTTGGATCCACGTCTTTCTCCGCTGTTCCTGCACGTAAACAGCTGCAAGCCCTTCTCCAAACTATTTTCCCCTGCTTATTTCTTTTGTTGTTGTTTTTGTTTTGTTTAGGATACTATTAATCTGGTCCTCTCTGATCTTGCCAGGTAATCTTCTAGAAATCTCAGGGATGGTTATTTTTTGATTGAAGGGCTGGAGCACCACAAGAGTAATGAAGACATCCTTTCCCCAAAAAGGGTTTGATAGTCAGCAGAGACAGCAAAAGCAAGCGACTACAGGAATCTCTCAAAGCTTCTTGCATTACAGGCAGAGAGATCATCCTCCCCTTTGTTGTTCAAATTTAAAAATACGAGGCATTGTACGCTTTAATTCCCACGTACATTACTCAGTCTCCTGCATTGCAAACAAGGCTATGTCATGAGAACTCCAGCACAGCACATCCTTACCCATCAATTTTGGGAAGCAGGGCAGGGCTGTGGTAAGCAGCAGACTGAGAGGGACATGGTTTTATTCCCTGCAGGATCAGCACATGCAACCCTACCCCCACCCCACTCGGAGGAAGCAATGGGGAGGAGAGGAGCACGTTAGATGTTTCGGTCTTAGGTCTTTTTCACGTCTGCAAATACAAGTTTCTTATTAAAAGATAAAGAAAAAACCCTTTCATCCTCTATGCCTCGAACTAATCTTTAAATACCTAGTGAAATATAAGTAATCGAGAGATGCTTTTAGCAGCTGTGGGCTCAGTCATCCCTTTCATGTACAGAGACAGAAGCTGATGAAGACTAAAGGTCGCTTAACTTAAAAGTGACAAAGTTTGATCGCTGTGCTGGCAATGAATATTAAAAGCAACTACAAGATTGACATTATCTAGCTCCACTGTAGCTTCTGGGTTTTTTTTTTCCTATTTAAATGCTCCATCCCTCAGTTCTTACTGCAAGCATCTGAGTCAGGAAAATACAGCTCAGGCTGACATCTTCCAGAAGTGCCTGCTAAAGCCCAGCTTTCAGGGTGCCAAACTTAAGACATTTAAAATGGCTCAGCTTACAAAGCAACATGATTTCCTGAGGACACGAATTAAAACACTCCTCGTGCGTTATGTGCTGTGCGCATGTCTGAGGCTTCAAAGAGGCGCCGCTTGATTTTTCTAGATGTTGGGCAATGTTGCTAAACCACCTTCACCTTTCACAGCCAGCTCTGCTCTCTGAGAAGCGACTGCATGGCAGCCGTGAGGAACTGGAGCTCTTCCACATGCTCCAGGGACTGCGTTAACTACAGTTTCTGCTCCAAATGATGACAGATGTTTCCCTGAATGCGCAGAATTCATTTTTTCCCCTAAAGAAAGGTCTTAAAAGCTGCAAAGTGGCTCTAAACTGAATGAGCGATGGTTAAAGAAGGGCATAAGACAGAACAAGCAAGTTGCCAGAACACTTTCCTCTCTTTAAATAGGAGGAGAAAGCACCATCACCTGCACAGACGTGCTCCAATGCCCACACTGCTCTCACCACAAAATGCACACCTTATTTCTAGCTCCGTCTCTTTCAATCACTGCTTATAGTTGCTTCTCGGTGGGCTGGGTTAAGGAGCACCTCCTTCAACTGAGAATGACGGCCTGGTGCAGAAAACAGCAGGCTAAGGTCAAGTGATACCATATGTGATTCCTCCTAACCCCAAAGCTGTACGTCAGCTCTCACGTTCATCAGAAACACCACGCGATCTGACAACTCACGTTGTGTTGTGTAGTGGAGGTGGGAGCCGTTTCCAAGTAACAGAGCTAAAACCCTGGGCTGCCCAACGTCGCAGGGGGTATCTCCGCTGCCGAGGATGCTTCGGCACTTGTGCAGCTGCTGCCCCGAACTCCACAGGGAGCATACAAAGCCTCTCGGGGGATTCCCTCGGCTGTTAAACCCAAGCCAGCTGGTTTCTCTGCAGCTGTAGAACAAATTTAAGCAGAGCTCCCACATGGGCTGACAGGCCCACCTATTCTGCAGCAGCACCGCTTGCCCCTCCGCAGCAGATGTTCTCCCCCATCTCTTTGGGTTTCGACTCTTTGCTGCTCTCACCCCGCAGCAACGCCCGATCATTGCGGGTAGCCTGGTCCCACGCTGCCACCAAGCCCAAGTGCTGTTCTGGACTCACCTCTTCAGGCTGCCAATTTAATCCCTACAACTCCAGAGAGGCAGGCACCCACCTCTTGCAACCTCTCTTTCCCTCCCCAGCATCCTTCGAGGAAAAGAGACTTTTGCTATCTGTCAATCAAGAAGGGTGTTCTCATCACCAGGTGCTCTCCTTGAGCATAGTTTGTGTTCTTAAATCTGTAAGTAACAAGATGCTTGCTGAAAGCTGACCGTCAAGCACTTGCACAGCAAAATCTAGCATGGCTTGGCCACTTTGCAAGTAGGATATTGTTTAGTTGTACATGAAAAAAGGTACGAAACCCCAGCACTGGGCATAAACAAGCTGACTGTACATAATGGACATTGTTAGGTGGCTGAATAGGTCACTGACTCAAAGGAAAGTTCAGCTCCACAATGCAGGTTTTCAGCTCTGAATGCCAAGCAGAAAGCATCCCTGTGCACTCACACCCCATGCATTCAGCCCAGCTGGATCTTTTTGTATTTCTCACTGTCCATTTCCTCCTGAATTTCCCTAGTTTCCTTCCATTCGTATTATGAGGCTTTGTTCTTTCTCTGCCCTCTTCCTCCTACTATTTTGAAGTGTACAGATGGAGTCTAAGGGTGAGGAAGCAAGCAGAGTCACAGCAGGCTAGAAAAACAACTTTTCACAGCTTAGTAAAAATATGATAAACCAGCTCTAGCACTGTATGGAAGTAGTGACCCATTGTTGCAAGAGGTAGGACCCTGCCAAACTGCAACTACAACCACAAAGAATTGTGTATGTTAGGGAATCAAAAATAGGGCAATTTATGGAATTAGTTTCATCCTAGTGTTTGCTAGTTGTTCAAACCTTGTACGTGGGGCTTTCTACCACAACCCCCATCGTCCATCATGGTGGAATATTCTTCTTCCCATCAACAAGTCTCAAAGTACCACAGCAGCCTGTACAGTAGAGTTATCCCAACTTTGAACAGTGTTCAATTGAGACATCCTGAGCATACGAGCATCACTACAGTCCTTCAGCACAGGAGGAAGGTATCCGCACACTGACAGCCTGGGTTTGACACTGATGAGCTGCTTCTTTGGACTTGGACAAGTCACAGTTTATCCACTAGCAAGATTAATTTTGTAAGAGGCACCTGCTGCGCAAAACAAACCCAGGAGCTGGGTTACTGATGTACGGCTCCAGGGCTGTGCACTGGCATTGGGGAAGCCCAGCTGGGAGAAGGACAAGCTGAGAGAGGAGGGGCAGTCACCCCAAATGTGGAGGGTTAGAGAACAGCACTGAAGACAGAGCCAGGGAAATGCTGAAAACACCTACAGGAGTCACCTAGATGTCGCTGGCCCCGCTTTGCTCCAGATTTCATGAGTAGAAGTGCTCCCTATTGATGTCAAAGACACCCCATGATCTTAGGGGTGCTCTGGGACCAGGGCAGACAAGCTTCATATAGTACAAGTTTTCTACAGCCTTTCTTTCCAAATATCCAAAGACAATCTGTATACATTACAACTGGCATAAGGACTTCTGCAACACTTGAGACTATGAGAGCTGTCAGCTCTTCCAGCAATAATAACCACCTGTCAAAAATGCAGATCAGACTGGAGAAAAAATAAGGGTTAAAAGGAAAAAATATTAACAAGTACCTGGAGCTGCAGCCAAGGCAACCAAGAAACTGAATTCAACCGCTTTGGCGAGTACCTTGTAATGCAACATGTTCCTCCTCCAGCACAGGAGTCCTAGGGTGACTCCACAATAGTTCTGCGCCTGTGACTTTAAATTTGCTAATAAATAGCCTATGCACTCATGCACACGATGGATGTGGGGGAGGGAGAAAAGAGAAAGATTTGAGATTACAACAAGAACAGCATTTATCACTTGCTTTAGATGCTGTGAGAGGCATTTTCCAGGCTCTTGGATTCAGGAAGAATATTTTCTGTTCCATTCCTGATGTGCTTGGCTGCCTTCTGCCAAAACCTGTTTTAAATCCATTAATGAAAATAGGCTGAGTCTGCATAACTTCTCAGTTCCCTGGTGGAAAAAGGGCACTTGAGAGTATTTCCGGGAACGACAGACACCCACAGTTCCCACCATTGTCATGTGAAGCCCTGCTCTCCAGCCAGCTCCCTCCTCAAAACCTACTTTCTCCCTGGAATATCACCCCAAGTTGTTACCGATTGCTTTATGGAGAAAGCAGGAATTTGATGATGCTTGCTTTTCTCTTTATAGCAGCACGTCACTGCACTGGCCAGTCCCACGTTGCTGCCATGTTCGCGTCCAGTTTCATACACATTAGCAAGATCACACTTGGGCACACAGACCAGGTCTTGACACTTGTCTGCTCCAAAGTCACGAATGGATCTGCTCCAGTTAGTAAGGATGGTGGGGATGATGAGGAATGCTATTTACTCCTGTATTGCCCTGTGCCTGCTCTAAAGGGGACCCCCAGCATCCCCCCAGCTCCACGCAGTGTGAACAGCCAGGGAGATGCTCTGAGCAGGAACCAATTTGGCAGCTCCAGAACTGCTCCTGCTTCCAGGAGCTGAAACAGTCCCCAGCAGAAAGCTGGTGGGTGGCTCTTCCTAGATCTGAGTGCTACCTGGAGAAGCCCCATGGGTGAGAGAAAGACCTGATCTACAGGACCACAGGTGGGCCTGAACTGTAAAGACAGGCCCATGTGCTGCCATTCATATCATACGCAAGGCCCGTTCACTTCCACACAGCAGCTCCCACGACTTCAGTGAAATCCTTTGAGGACAAAAGCCATGGTTAGCAATGTGAGCTGTGCCTAGAACAGAGCCTTTCTCACGAAACACACAGAAGAGATGCCTAATACTTCTTATAGAAAAAATAAGAATTATTCCAGCCTAAGCAAGCTCTCTTTCCCAGAGCGTTAAGGCAATAGTAGACTACATTCTTTAAAAAACTAAGTTAAAGGGTGCAGCAACAGCTAATAAAATGGGCATCAGTTCCATTACAGCAGCAGTATTTTTTGGCAGAAGTATTTTAAGGCTAACCTCCTGTTCCGTGAACAGCGGCAGCCTAAATGGGAAGGATCGCTGAGTCAGCTTTTGCTTTGGGCTTCACAATGTGTTCTGTGTTTTCCAGCAGGCTACAACCTACTAGAGAAAGCTGAAGTGGGGGGAAAGCGGTGAGTTTAAGAGCTTTGAAGAAACATGGAAATATATGAAATTCAAGCCTCTGTTTAATAAAAAAGCTGAAGAAAATTACATGACAATGTTGCAGGTCTGAGTGAACTATGACTACAAAGACCATGGGCATTAGCAGTTGCACATATCTGACTGCAGCAATGCTCTGCTGGGACATGACAAATTATGATGTTATCCTAATAGTCACCTTACTAGACATGCTTGTAGAGCAGCTTTCAGAACAGGAGATACTGCAAGCCATCCACTGTCCAAAGGTCATGTTTAACCCAGGACCTTGTCTCTAGCACTACCCAAGAGCACGCATGCAGGGAAAGATTAAAGTTCAAGTGTAAAATGATCCTTCCTCAGTGTATCTTCCCCACCTCAGGGAAACAAGCTCATTTGGGAAAGATGAAGATCTTTAAGACTGAAGTTCCTTCACAATTCAAACCTCATCCACCTCTTCCCTGATGTGGGCTTCAGCACCCAGCTGTTGCAGAGCTGTTTGAGCATGTGCTGCTGGCAGCCAGGCCAGTTTCAGCTGAGTGCCCCAAAATAGCTCAGCAAGAAGATCCAACACAAGCATGGATGTGAGAGGAACAGTGGGGTCACAACAGCCAGTGGCCAGAGCTTCTGGTTGATGCTGCAGCGAAGCCTCAGCCTGAAATAAGTGTCATGAACAGGACCACTCTGCAAACAGTCTGTTTGCAAATAGCCAGGGAAAGCCTTTGTATTTAAATAAAGGACTTGGCAGAGAAAAATCACTTCCTCTCATTTACTCTTGCCACATTAAGTGAACCTTCAGTTGAATTAAAAGATTGTGTTGCCATCCCCCTCCCCTGCAGCCTCTTTGTGTAGTTTGCGTTTTTTACATGACAATAGTTACCCTAAAGTTTTATACACTTGTTCTTCCTTTACTGACTAAACATGCTAAGGTGCTCAAACTCTACAGGGCAGTGCACGTAACTAGCACGCATGCTAACTCATGACCATGTACTCCCATGCCGACATGTGATGCATCAGATGCTGAGACCCCTCTGGCACAGGACAAAAGGTGGGTCTCCTGCATAGTGTCACCTTGCCCAGACAAGTCTGAGCTGTGCTGTTCTCTGCTTCCCTCATCAACAACTACCCCTGTATTTGAAATATTTCTCCCAGCAATAGCTATACACCCTACACTGAAACAGCCTGCAAAAATTAAATAGCCATCGACTACTAGTTATGTTGTAGACTGCATTTAGTACAACCAGTTAATGTAAAAGCTGGTGTTAAGATGCAGAAAATATCCTACAGTCAGCTCCTCATCTTCACAGCAACAGGGGAGGAAGAGGGACAGCAAAGCCCAGACAAAGCACCAGACCTCTGCTTGCTGCTGCGCAGCCCGCGTGCCTCAACAGGCACAGCCCAGCAAATCCCATTGGGAGAGAGCTTATTAGACCAGGCACAGCAAGGCACAAAGCCAGCTCAGACCTGGAAGCAGCAGAGCTCAGCCTGCACAAAGCTCTGCCTTTGCTAGTAAGCCCTCCAAGAAGTGGCAGGTATGCTCTGTGTGGAGCCAGCCCAGAGCTCCATGGGCCCCCATTAGTTTATTCACCAGCCACGTGATGGGTCCCTTGCTGGGAAAAGGACAACGGCACATGCAAGAAACTCAATGTGTTCTCACTGCCTATTAACTCTGCACATGGCTCGAGGTCCTAAAAGGATCAGAGAGATGAGAACAACACTGAAAGCTACTTTAAAAAGTTTCTCAGCCCTTACTGTGCCTTCTGGATGACTGCTCAACTTGATTAGCTGATGAAGAACCACACAGCAGAACTACTCAATACTCTCTGATCTGAGGCTCTAGAGATGATGACGACCTACCACATCCAACTCACCATGCCTCCAGCATTTCCAAGGAACAGGGTCTTCACCTCTTCCTCCACAGCAATCAATCCACAGGCGTCTGGGTTTCTGGAAGGCTGCTTTCTTTTCAGTTACATCACAAATCACAGCTAATAAAATACTTTGTCAGGGGCCTCTTCCTAAGACTCAGTCTGAATCTTTCCTTTCCCATTTTCAGCCCCACACGTCCACAGCCTGTGGGGACCCAAGAGGATCTTGTCCATTATTTCTGCATCTGAAGCATGTTATCACTTTGCAAAGCCCTTTCTTTTGTTTTGCACAACACTGAATTCCCCACGGCATTCAGTGCCATCTCCAAGGTAATGCTTCAAGGCTCCCAGATTGTCACAACCACAGCCTTGTTATATTAGTATGAATATTTAAAACCAAAAGCCTCTCTTCCTCCAACACAATTTGCATTTTCAGGTTTACCACAAACAGTAAAAAATGTGTGCATGTACTCTCGGCTCAAGGTGCACGTACAAAAACAGATTCACTCACGCATCAGCCAGACAGCTGACATCCATCCTGAATCCTGATATTTATCTCCATGTATGAGGAGGAAAGATGAATCACAGCTACGCGGTTCCAGAGTTTGCCCTTGGTCAAGCTGGTAGGTGTCAAATCAGCCACCGTGCGTCCTCAAATACAGAGGGGGGCACCCAGAGAGAGCTGGAGAGCAGGAGCAGCGGCAGACTCCTCCAAATTAGACACAACCATGTCCTAGTGACATCTAACTAAAACCCACAAAGGCAGAGCTCGAGCAATTTGCTGTATTCTGGGAAGTTCGGGCATATTTGTAACTGTTTCAAACAATTTGTTCAACAATTAGCTGCCGCAGTTAATTAACCACATAGAAAGGAGAGGATTCTTCATTTATTGAAGCCTTCAACTCAAGATTAGCTAAAATCCTTTACAAGAAAGGCCAAACAAAGGCCACCGGTTTGGCAGAAGGGTGGCTGGGGAGAAGCGTGTCATGCAAGAGTTTAGGCCAGATGAATTCATGAGCATTTCTGGCCTTCAGCTCCAGCAGCTGGGCAGAGGCTGGAGCTGAACACAGTTAACTACAGAGATATTTTGCAGCCCTGACACACTGGGCATGCCCAATTCAGGCTTTTTTTTATTTTTTGGTGTGTGCGGGTTTTTTGTGTGTGTATTTTTTTTTTTTTTTAATTAAATACCTCTTTCCATGTACAACCAGACTTTTCACATAAAACCAGCAGCATTTAAGCCAGCAAGCACGAAGGGTGCATGGAAAGCAAGTGTTATGAGAAAGGCAATCCAGAAGCTCAGGATCGGCCTCAGATGTGGGAAACCTCCCCTGCCAGACTTCCCGGGTAACCTGCTGGTGCCTTCACGTCTCCATTTAACCGTCAGGATTAACCCCACCACAGAGATGAGGACCAGGCAAAGGGCATCTCCAGGGGGGTACACAAGCATGACAGCTGGTCTCAAACTTTTTCACCTGTTCCAGTTACAGTATCAATACCTTCAACACACATCATGAAAACATTATTTTGGCTTAACTTGCCTGGAGAATGATGCTAGAGCCTGGAGTCCCGTCTGCAAAGCACAGCTCCGAGCAACAACAACAAAGGGCACTGAGAGTTTGCATTTTTTTCATTGCTTCTTAAAAAAACCCAAAACACAACAGCAGCGAGAGGCCAGGGTGGGTTTGTAAAGGCATCGTGTTCCCGATGCAGCCCTACGTACTGCCCAGAGCTGCGGCAGGCCAAGAAGTTTGCAATGGTTTAGTCTGACAGTGCGGACAAAGCTGGACTGCGCTCAAAGCTCTCATTTCAGGCACAGCTCTTACTCTGAATAATTACTTTTAGAGATACTTGGGACGCTGCACTTTTACTGGCTGAAAAGCATACAAGCTGTCTGAGGTCCCCATCCCAATATAAGCAGGGTTTAGGATTCACCCCACTGGATCCCTAACTACGAGCTCTCAGAGCTCCCAACGTGGCTCATGAGCAGCTCAGATCTCCTTCCATGAGCCATCTCTCCTACAGAGCAGGTAGTGTCAATAAATCTGTATATTGTGAAAGTTTTTTCCCTCCTGTATACTATTCCTAGCTGTAAAACATGAAGCCAATCCACCAAGAAATGCACAGGAACCCTCCAAGCCTTCCCTGTCAGCCTGAGGATGGGATCGTTGAAAAACTGCTCTGGTTTTCTTGCCAGGCTTCTGGTTCAGGGTTGTGCCCTGTAGTAAAGTTACACCCAGCACAGAGTGGGGATATGTTAACTGGCAATCAATGCAATGCAATGCAACTGGCTACAATGCAACACAGGACGTGGGGAAAGAGGAAGAAAAGCACCACAAATGGGAAAGGAGACAACTGCAGGGTTTGCTTTGGGAATCCCAGATGGAGAATGACTTGGGAGTTTCCAGACTGTCCCAGGGTCCCTTTTGTTAGTAAGTTTGATACAGAAAATGAAGACTTCACAACTGCAGTGCCTGATATCCAGACACTTCACTTCCCAGCCTGTCACATATCAAGCAAAGGAGAAGCTCTGGCACAAAGACAAGAGCATGTAGGGAATGTGCCAATTTCTGCCTGGATTTTAAGCCCCAGGACACTGCACTCAAGGTTTTCCAAAACCTGTGGCAAAGCCTGCATGGATTTATGTTCTCAGTCCTGTCAGCATGATCTCATTGCCTCCTAAAGGCAAAGTGTGCCCAGAAACCCCATAGCCAAAGGCAACACTCATTTATTTGTTCACAGGTGTCTATGGTGCCAATGCTGTCCCTCCCAAGCTCTCTCAGACCTGACCGAGTCCCACACTCTTTAAAAACGATTTCAGCAGCTATAGACGACACAGCACAAATACCTACCAACCTGGTATGGCAGCTCATGGAAGAAGAAGGTATCAAAGCTGACCGAAGCATCCCCGTGCTGTGCAGAGACAGGAAAGCGCTCCTTGTAACCGCGGTGCTACCTGTTTCCCATCCAGCTCGCTACTGCTAAAGGAAGGAGGCAAACGCCTTTTTTTTTTTTCAGGAGACATTTGTTTGTAACAAAGGAAGCTGTAGACAGCTCTGTAGTATCCCTCAACAGCTACAACCAACAACTTCTTACTAATATTCACCAACACCTTAATTTACAAAAAGCCAGTATGAAAAATGCTACTCATCTGTCCAAGTGCAGATATTCCGCCCCCATAAAACATTGACATCCTGCCCTGCAATCACAACACTGACCAGCGGAAAGCTGCTGAGCATCTTGACTGTCCCGTAGGACTAGTAAAGCTGACTACTCTTTCAAAGGCTTCTTAAGAGCCCTCATTAAATGAAACGGCCATGAAACCATAAAGTGAGGAAGGAGACAGCTATCTTGTACAGTCTTCAGAGTCAGCCTGACCTGTTTTGTACTGATCTGTTTGCAGAGCCTGTGTAATTCTCTAGAAGTGGTTTTGTTTCCAAAACAAATGCTACACACTCTTCTTGTCTTGGGAAAATAGAAAAAAATATCCCCCATCCCCAGCGCAAACAGCCAAGCAGTGCTGGCGAGGCTCGCAAGTGCACGCATGTGAGCGGGAAAGGAAACAGAGAGCCCTTCCAGCTTTCCAAAGGGTTATGGCAAACAGCAGGGAGGGAGAAAGGATTTTACACATTAGGAAAAATACTGTGATGGTGCTTGTCCTTAAAGCAAACGCTGTACAACAAAAGGCCCTGGGCTGTATTGTCTGTTTAGCACTCCTCTAACACAAAACAGGTGTTATGTGGTGACATGGAGACCCTGGTAGCAGGGTGCCCATGGCAAGAACCCTTCCTGGCTGCAGCGCAGTGTGCGGGTGCAGTATAAACCACCTTCACGTTTTGTGGCCTAAGCGGCTCTGCTCTGCGTCATCCAGAGCCCACGGCAAAGCCAAGGACGTCCCCGCGTACCAGTCTCCAGAGAGTCTGAGATATCATATGTACCAGCTGCTTCCTCAGCCATCCTGCAATGAGAAATCTGCAGGTCCCAGAGGAAGAGGCAGGCACGCTGCGTACCAGCCACCGCGTAAGGAAACAGCATGACCTCGCTGGAAAATTACTTTTTCAGCGCTCTCCTAAAAAAGTTTAATAATCTCATCTCTCATGTGCTTACGCTTCTGCTGTTTTTTTGCAGAGCATCCCTGTGCGAGCTGTACGGGCAGGGCCGCGGCTCCAGAGCAGTCAGGAAGGTCAGTCTGCAGCGGGGAAGGGGGCAGGGGGAAAGGAAGCCTTCGGCTGAATTCCCACTGGCTTTGCATTATGAAAGCCATAAGCTGCGATCAGCCAGCCTTTGCGGGTTCGCTTTAACCCCCTCCTTGCTGCCAAACAAGCGTCTCAACCAACCTGGTACCAGCATACGTATACCAGCAACACGCAGCACACGCATACTCAACCACAAGACAAAGCAGCCAAGCACCTAAAGAACAGGCATTTGCATTCTTTTGGTGAATATTTTCCAAAAGGCGCAAGTTTGCGCTTACACTCATGGGTGCTGCAATCTGGCCTGCTGCTCTCAAGCCTGCAGCTTAAGGGAAAAAATAAAAGTAGTGTTACAATCCAACCCTACACATGCCCAGGACTTGTTACTTCAAGAAATGCCATCATTGTTCTCAAGCCAGGCGATGAACAGGCGTCTGTATTGTCCACTAATTGCCTGGAGGCTTATAGCAACAGTGCTGAAATACGAGTTCCCAAACGGGCATCAAAACTGCCACACAAGGTCGGATCAAACTCACATATCCACAATTATTTGCTGATAATCAACAGTAGACGCTATGAGAAGAGAGAGCACAAAAATGTATTTTCCACTGGGATTCCCAGAAAAAAAGAGTGGTCTCCAACAGAAACTTCAAATACATCACTTCCCTTCACTCCCTGCTTCAGCGGGTATAAGAGCATCTCACACGTCCTTGCGCATCTGGAGGGATGTCTGCGCAGCTGCTGCCAACACCACACCAGTTATCAGCCTCTGCAGAGGGTCCCTTGGTGCTGCAGCCGCCCCACGGACCGTGCTTGATCTGAAGAGCACAGCGGCTGCGGGGCAAAGCCAACTGGGCTGTAACCCAGCTCATCGGGAAGGCTTTGAAACTCCTCGGATAGGAAAATCAAAGTACTCCACGGTTTAGCAGACTGGATTAGAGCACCCTGGAGGGCCTGAGACAGTCTGGAGCTTGTTTAAGGTACCCTTGCAGCTCAGCCCGTGTACCAGTTCACTCGAAGTTCAGAGTTAGGAGCAGGAATAAGTAAGGGGAGTGCAAGAACCAAGGAGGATCTGCCACTTCCACGACAGCAATAGCCCAAGCAAACCCCAGCCATGCCAGCCATCCCCGGGGCCAGAAACCAGCCCAGGAAACCCCCATGGCCAGGGCAGACACTTGTTCAGCTTCTCTTGGGCTTTTTCTGGAAACAAACAGAAGAATAGTTGCAGAGACTGTTGCCGTCCAAAGAGGCTGGAGCTCTGAGGAGAGACCACACACTCTTCAAGAGCTTAGAGTCACACCAACATTTCCTTTAAGAGGAATGGAAAAAGCCAGCATTTTAGTTGGTAACTAAGCTTAATTGCTTGACTTCACATCTTGGTATCAAGCCAGCCAGCCTGGGCATGCCCGTTTTCTGAGCCTAGTCCTGCACAAGGCTCACAACCTAGCGCACAGATCAAAGTTTTGGCTAACAAATGTGCTGGAAAATACTAGTGTGCTGATTTTCCATGAAAGAGGCCACCAGCATGTGATTTTCCATGAATGAAGCCACTAGTATGTGAAAAGCCTGGGGCAACAAGACTGCCTGAAAGCAGGGAGCATCGCTCTGCTCTGCCACTCCAGCCTTACTTAGCTGGTTCATATTTTATGAAGAATGATTCAGCTGAACTTGTTCCTTGACGTGAGAAAAAGGGAGGAACACGACTGTGGGAAAGCAAGAGGATGTAACACAAGCATCTGGTATGGGGGAGACACTCAAGGGACATGGTGCAGCTCAGTTAATATGCAAAGAAGAACTATAAAGCAAAACAAGACAGGAGTGGAAACAAATCTTCTCGACAGACACACCCCCAAGCCATGGCACAGTAGGGAACAGGAGCTCTTAACATCCACCTCCACCGTAAAACAAGGCTGCCCCCTCACCTCTCACTCCGACCAGACCACGGCTGACGTGGGAAGATACAGGGGTTTCCCTTCGCAACCTTGCAAGGGGTCTGGAATAAAAATACAGCTGGCTTTGTTCCCCATTAGCAGTTAATTTCCTCAATCATTTTCACAGAGGGAGAAAGAGAAATGTTCATGATCCGAGAGATGAAAGCAAATGAAAATAAGCCTCATAAAACCTGTACTGGCCTAAGGGAAAATTGCCCCACGGCTTTCATTGGGGAATTATCAAAGGCCCCAGACTGGTGGGGGGTTGTTTGTATTTTATAAGACAGATGCTTTAGAGAGTATAAGTCCTCAAATAGCTGAGATTCCATTCTGCTGAACTTCCAATAAGACTAGAAAAAGGAACAGCTGATCCCAGTTAGTCCAGCCCAGGGATCCAGCTTAGCCACATCAAGACAGAGGACTGAAGCAAGGCACGGAGCTGTACAGGCTCCACTAAATTTCTTTCCAATAAGATGCCATTGCCCCAAGCAAAAGCAACCACATCCTCGCTAGCATGGCCGCAGGAAAGCATGGAATGGAGCTAAAAAATCTCATTCATTTCTATTGCAAAACAGAGGCTGGGGCAGAAGGCACTGACTCATTTAGCCTGAGAACAAGAAAGGATTGCTCCTGGGAGACTCGTTTGAAAGAACGATGTTTAGTGCACGTTTTGGTTGGAGTCTGGGAGAGTGGATACAAAATTTCCCACACTCAGAGTTCTGTTTCTTATCAGAAAAGGCTTCACATAAGCTCAAGAGCAAGAACTCTTTGGAGAAGGGGCCTGATTCTGTGTGACACTGGAAGCTTCAGTCCACACCAGCTTCCAGAGGGGAGGCAGATGTTCCAAGGATAAGGCCGTTTGGCACGCTTCACGAAGTGCAGCTATCAGCATCTTACTACAGGTGATGGAAACTCTTCTCTTCAATACTAAACCAGCCATCAGTTTTCAAAATTACAAACCACCCCTTCCCCGCACATACAAACACCTTTCCACACCGACCCCCATGGGGTGATTAACTTCAGTCCACCTAGCAAATAAAACCAAGATCCCCCAAAAAATCACCCAGCCTTGTCACCACACTGATTCAAGGAGTGGATACACATAAGCTAGTAGACACTAACAATGAATAATTAAAAATAAAACAAACAAAGGATCTAAGCCCTGAAGAGAAATTACTCACTTGGAACAGCTACCACCACATTTAATCTTTCACAGCCAGGGTGTATGAATAGGAAAGAACTAAAACTAGCTCTAGGGCACATGGATATTGCCCCTGGCTGGTTCATCTTGTGCACAGAGAAATATGTCATGCACTACTCACACCCAGACATTTGGCTATGGTGCAAGGGGCTGGATCTCTCCGTCTGGGAAAACAGCACTCTCTGGAGCACAGCAAGGGAAGCACAGGAGGAAGCTGAGAAGCCTTGAAAGCACTAGCAAGAACTGAGCTATTCCATTACTTAAGTGACTACTGAAAAAAAACCCACCTCCACATCCCCAAAAGGCCTTGATTACTTGCTTTATATGCATCCTTGGTCAGCCCACGCAAGCAAAATTTGTGGGAGTTTTAGTTAAGCAATCGCTTGCAGTTGATGCTGAGCTGAAACTGGACTGTAAATTCCCACTTTCTGAATAAAAAAGGCCCGTGGGATTGCTGTTAAATGAAACATCTCCCTGGAGGCATGCGAGTGCTGCAGCACTTGCTCTGGATCATCTGAAGGTTTACAGAAGCTGAGAGCCTGTCTCACCACTGTCGGTATAAGATCTCAAGTAACCTGTTTTGGTCATGACAGCAAAGGGATCCAATTAGCTCCAGCCAACTCATACAGAAAGAGAATCTCTTGTAAGAAAAAGCTTTAGATACACGGAATAACCAGGCTGGAGGAGAAGGTTAGCTTAGAAATTACAGTAATAGGTCAGGATGCTGCAAACAGGTTCGAAGTTCTCCCACATCCTCCCAGGAAGACTGTGACCATTCCTCCTGCACCCTGAAGGTGGGACAGAAGCCACGGAGAGATGTCTTCCTGCTGGAGCCCCTCTGCTCCAGCACTAGCAAGTAGCTGAGTAAATGACTTCTAAAAGCAAAGGCCTGAAGCTTTTCACACCATTGAATGGTCAGTTCATGTGAACGGTAGACTAGGGGAGGAAAGCATCCACAGCTAAGAGGCTCAAGTTTACCTTGTTTTCTTTGTTCAGGGCACGTATGTGTCTCTGGGTCAGAGCTTTCCTGCAGTGCCTCTTCCTGCTGGCTCTTGCACTGAGGTCCAAACCCTCATAGATTAAACTCAGCCCGGGGATCAGCAAGCACCGCACCCCCTGAACTCCGTAGGAGCAGTGTCCATTCGCTTCAAAGGCAAATTTTACCCTGTGTTTATACCAGCCTACAAGGCATGAAAAGGCCTAGGAGGTCACACATCCACCACTGTAATTTCAGGCAGGATCAAACAGAAAAACAACAGCTGGGCTGAGGGAGCAACTCCACATTTAATTGCAAATGGTTTTGGTAATAAGCAAAGGCAAGAACAAAGCCAGTGAAAAACCTCCCTTTTTATTCCTGGCTCCTGTTCAGGTGGTGTAGAAACAGCTGCCTCGAGGAAAATCTCAAATAAGATTCAGCAACTGCATTTTTTCTTTTCATTTTCAGGACTGCCAGAGCAGCACTGCTCCCTATGCAACGGCACTGTGCTTTGACAAGCGTCAAGGACCGATGGGCAGATCGCAGCTGCTCATGCCGAAGGGGACAAATCCGTGCAGGTATTTCCCAGCCTGCAGCTCAACCCTCTCATTGTGTCTCAAGCCATACAGGCACAAGTACATACACACAGTCGTTCTGCAGTAAGTTGCACAGAGGATTTAATTTGCCTCAACATCCCCCAAATATGAAGCGGTGTTGCAAAATATTATGACAAGCACAGAGGGTGATGGACTCAGCTCACAGGTCCCACCTGGCCCAGGGAGGGGGCAGAAAGCATCTCTCAGAGCTCCAGGGATGGCTATGGACTGACTGACCCTCCATCAGGTCATGATACCTACAGCCAGGAGCTACTCTTGCTGCCCCCCAAAAGGCCCAGGTGTGGTGGTATGGATAGAAAATGAGCCCTAAACCACACAGACAGGCAAGAAGGCTTAGCAGGGTGGGTGGAGGGCTTTTTTGGAATCCTGTGAGCCTTCCACATTTTTTTTTTTTTACTGCAAATTCAAAGGAAGCAGTGGATTCCCCTCATCACATCTGACACCATCGGTGAGAGCCTAACACAACCCAAGAGCATGACAGAAACATGGTTGGAACGGGGCATCAACCCCAAACCCCTCCAACAAACCCATACCTGGTGCTGACAGATCACTGCCTCGCTGGGTGTCATGGGGGGACACAATGGCAAGGCTGGGAAATGATCACATCCTTGGGAACCAAGGGCTTCTGACCTTTCTAGCAGAGCCTGCTGAGAGAACTGGGTGGGTTGTTTTGTACTCCTGGCTTTAATTACAGCCAAGTGTTTAAGTTATTCTCCTCCAACCACCCCCATGTCCCTCACGAGCACAAATCTAGCTTTTTATAGCACATCCGGTATGGATGTTAAATACATTCAGGAAATGCACTTTCAGCCCCAAACATCCCTTGCCCTGGACCAGTTAGGCTGCAAGGGTTTGTAACGTGGAGATGTGGAACCGGATGTTTGGTTTTGTGACCGCTGCTTTCCTGGATTACTTCTGTCTGTTTAGAAAAGGGAAATTAAATAAATGCAGGGTGGGCTGGCTGTATCCAGAAATAATGGAAGCTGCTTGCAAGGTGAAGAAAGAAAAGCCAGATGGAGAGGCCACTCTTAGCTGCTCAAATCCCCTGCACACAGGGCAAGGCTCTGTTTTTTTCTTTTTAAATAGCTGACAAAGCTCCTGGGTGCTGACAATGGCTTACAGCACACTGGGTGTCCACAGGCACATCTTGGATCCCAAATCACCTGCTTTTCACTGTTTTCTAGTTATACTGACCCAGGCCGGGCTCACCTGTAATGCACAAGGGAGAAATGCACTCCCTTCCCCAAAACTTCAATTTTAAGTAGGCAAAGGACACCACCAAAGAACCATCAGGCTACACCAGGCTCTGTCGGTCCCCAGGCGCCGCTCTGGAATGTCACTAAGGCTTGTGGCTCTTTTGCTCCGGAGGCACAGGGCTTGGACAATAGCTTGGCTCCAAGGCTAACGCCTGACCTTTGTAATTTTCTTAACATAAGGGACTCTTCTCTGGCTTTAATGGACACTGCAGACCTGTTAGTAATTTTCTCACCTGAAAATAACCTGGCTGACTTCCCAGCTAAGTATCCACCTTAAGCCCAGTCTCAGGGTCAGTCTCAGATACTATTCCAAGGCAGAGGACTCCCTGGAGCTCTCTCAGACCAGAGCACACACGCTGGCCAGGCTGCCCCAGACAGTCTCCTGCCAAACCCTCCAGAGCACCGGGCTGTTCCACACCTTAATCAAAATACCACTGCTACGCCTCTGCCGTACTATCACTGCACAAAACCAGGATATTCTGCAGCAGGTGACAAAAGGGAAGGCATGTGGGGATGTGCTGCATCAGGGTTTGCTGCTCTGAAGGAAGGCAAGATGTACAAGTTCAGGCTGTTTCTCCTTTCCCTCCCCTGCAGCCAGGCCACCTCATAATCTGGACAAGCAACTGTCAGTAGGACATCACACATTAGCAAGCTGAATGGCAACCTAATTAAGCTGCTTCCAAAATAATCCCACTGGAGGAAAGTTAAAGGAGTCCTTGAACTTGTTATTTCTTATATTGATTTATATTCAAATTTTTCCGTATTTGATGTGGATTCTTCACTTCAGATACCTGCAGTGTTAACTCAAACTGGGCTCTGGCTATTTCTCCAGTACAATCTTGGCCCGCTGGCCACCTACCCACTTCCCTGAGCCAGAGAGATACAGGATGGAACACAGACCTCAGCACCGCAGGAAGGTGAGCAGCCCATGTATGCCCAGTATGCTACCAAACCCACCTGCCCTCAGAGCAGCAGGGTGTTTGCTGGGGGAACTGGAAGGCAGGTTTGAAGACATGGGACCACCAGCAGTGTGCATGGCAAGGAGCTGCCCAAACTTCAGCTGCACCCGAACCACTCCTGTGGCCACACGGACTGAACCAAGAACAGCCCAACTCAAGGTGAGTTTTTCCAGTACAAAACCTTGTACACAACACCTAGGTGACAATTAATGAGCTCTGCAAGGACGAACCCTTGTGCAGCATGAACAAAGGCAACAAGACTATGCTCACCTGTGCGTTCATTCATCGTAGGGAACAGCAGCCGTCAAGAGTCACACACACATTGTGCCTTCACTACGCTGATCTAACTACAAGCCATGCAACACTTAGCTGGAAAACGTGAGTGACAATCCAGCTGCAGCAACTGAATACCAGCCTATCTCAGGGAAAGGCAGCCTTAACTCACACTGGAGAATTGCTCCTCAGCAGATGGGAAGGACAATGTATTTATTTAATGGGTGTTGTTTCTATGTAACCAAATCATACGCAGCTTATGTCTTTCAAATATAAATGCAAATGATTGACTTAAATAAAAATAATTATTGGAACACAGAAGCATCCCCTCTATTCCTGAGAGGTGGGTGATCTCCCAAGCTCATCAAGAACCACACAGAGTGGGCTGACTTATTTGTATCTTTGACAAGCATTACGATAATCTCAGAATTAGGTGTTAGAGCTTGAACAGTAAGCGACAAATCCACATTGAAATGATAACAGAGAACACATTAAGGCAAAAGCATCTCTCATTTAAATGCTTCCCCAATGCTTATAAGAAGCCGCAGCCCAGCCTGTCATGGCTTTTTATGATCCCGAGAAGCACCTTTCAAAGGAACTACAGGCAACCTCAGGCATGTTCCTTGGCTACCTGCAGTTTCATCAGGCTGCTCAAGACATTCAAAACAATATTTCCTTACTAAGATGAATGATTTATGATGATTCAAGCCTGAACCTACAAAGTGAGTCACTGGGACTCATGGGTTGCTTCTGCCACTTCCCTCCCCCCAGATCACCACACCTTCCAGGCCTAGTCTTGCTCCCACTGAAATCCTGCAGAAAACAAATACCCATTAGCTTACCCAGCACTGTCTTTCTCACTCAGGGTTCGTACCTGGGCAGAGAAACCACATACTCACCCAGAGACTGTCGGGAGGGAAGCTGGAGCTGCTGACTGCCTTTTCTCTTGCTGCTTCAGAAAAGATTTCGCTTCTTTTGAGGTTGAGTCCACTTCTTTTGTCACTCTGTTGGAGGAATGAAGATAAACCAGAGGGTAAGGAAGAGACATACAACAGCAAAACCAAGGATCTGGCAGGGAAACAAAGGAAACAGGTACAGGAGTCCCCACAGCACCTGCACAGAGGTCACCTCCATCAGCTCCAAGCTGAAGAACTTGCATTTTGTTAAGATTTAATTCCAGTGACAAACCCTCTATATTCACGGCAGAAAAAAATGAAGAGTAGCTAATTAGAGCTGGGGGAGGAAGAGATTTTTTTTTTTCTTCAAACAAACAGGAATGCTTATTCATTCAAACAGGCCTGTCTCACTAGCAGATACTGAATGCTCTGCTAAGGTCACTGGGTCACTGGGGGCAATTCCAGGCTCTTAATTGGGCTCTTGATTTCCTCATTTGTTGGTCAGTGAAGCAGCTCTTCTGCCACAGCTGTTCCGCCACCCACGGCACACGGGCTTGGCAACATCTGCAACCCAAACCAGAGCACGGAAACTGGCTCCGGGGATGGCGAATGGGAGAGAAAGCTCTGACAAGGCAGAACACAGAAATTTTCTCTCATTTTCCAGTTAATTTTTGTTCGAGGACCCGAGGGCACAAAATATTGAACTTGAAAAAATTATAAATCAATACAGCATCTACAGCAGGGAATGAATTACAAACATGAGAAAGAATCTCTAGAAAACCACTCAATAATTAATCATTAGGAAACACCAGCTACTTTAGCCCCCTCATTTACAATGACCTGCCTCCAGCAACACGCTTTCCACGCTCTCGGTAGCTCTTAATGAGGTTGCCCCGGTTTGCCAAGATAATTTTGCTGCCTTGGAGCAGAAGCCTGTGAGCATCTCTGGGGCACAGCAGCAGCCTGGCCCAGGGCTCGGCCAGCCCAGAGGGCACCATCCTCCATCCCACCCATGGGCCCAGGCTTCTGGCTGCATCTCCTGCCAGAAAGGGGGGGCAGGTTCATCCCTGGTCTACTGCATGTGACAATGAAAGCCTGAAAGCCTCGTCAGTCAGCCAATCTGCCCCGGTTATGATCAGGCTAATTGCTGCTTCTCTCCTACCCACCAACCTGACACTGCAAGTTCCATGTAGAAAGCGGCTGATGGACACAGAGAAACACAAAGAGCTGCAAACCCAGCAGGGTTACTGCTGGTTTGGTCGAAGGGAAAGTGCCGTGGGGTTATTTGCTAAGCCTGGAGGTATCAATGCCCTAAAAATCTCACTTGCACACAACCACTGCACACACACCACTGTCCTGAGAGTAAATCAGCACCTAAAGAAGTGTTTAGGGAAGAAAAACTGTTCTTCCTCCTTCTCCCCAGACTGCAAATACATTGGAAAAGGTATGTTCAGAAATAATAAATTCTTGCACTGTACACCTCCTGCTCAGCCTTGTTCTGCCAGTGCAGAAGGAGATTAACCCCGTTTCCCCCCCTGCACCTCACATGCCTTTCAAACTGGCAGCAGTCATGCGGAGAGGCAAATCCCATGTTATGAATATTTAGAAGTGTTTGCTGATCGGATTGGAAAGGACCGGGCTGGAAAAAGGGGAAAAGTAGTTCAGGAAGAAGAAAAAGCCTTACTACAGCATTGTCATAGTTCAGGACATCCCAAACACACCATCCAGCCACAGCCCTTGGTGACAGCAGCCACACCAGCAGTTACTCTATATCCACAAATTTCCTTCGACAGAATAAACTCGATGTCCTCATGCAGCAGTTAGCCAGAATTCCCCTCAGAGCTCACCCATAACCACCACTGCCAGGTGCCACACAGCTTATTTATTTTCAAATGCAGCATCCAAAGAACCAGCTCCATCCCCTGCCCAGCTGGGGAGTAGCACCATTTCTCACGCACTCTGCAGCGCTGGCTCCCAGCATGGTCCCCTCGTGTCACGCCCTGGCACCCTCATGCCATCACGGTTCACCCGTGGCATGGAGCTGCAGTGACAAACATCAGGAAGACACCGAGCATGCAGGAATTTGAGAGATACAGGGTAGTAACCACATGCCCTGGGAAAAAAAAACCCTTGATACAGGCACATGAGCTGCTCCTGCTCCTGGGTTAGAGCCCAGCTGTTAAAGCCTGCACATTTATGGGACTTGACAAGTGTCGGAGCAAGAGGAGGCAGGGGTTGGGAAAGGAAGCCGAGGTCACAAAAATCACACCTGGCCACTAACTGCTTGTTGTGCTAAGAGATGACAGCCCAGCTCACCCCCGAAAAACCTACAGGAATCTGGCAATTCCATAGCTTATAGGATCTGGACAGGCACAATGGGGAGCAAGGCTTCAAAGCCTGTGCCTGAGGTAGGATCTCAACACAGGGCCTCTTGGTCTTCACCTCAGGAGCACCTCCAGCCTTCAACCCAGATAAAACCTACTGGTGCCTGGCCTACCAGCTGAGGTAAAGGAAGGCACGTAGATATGATGCACATGGAAAATGGCTCCAGGGATGTGCCAGCCTGCAGTCGGACTGAGCACGCTGTTCATTGGACCAGCAACACAAGTCACATCTCTCAAAGCAGGAAGATGCTCAACCATAAAAAGCATGAGAAAGGAGAAACCTCTACCTGCTGAGGCCCCTTGACATGATGCACAGGGAGGGTCTGCCACAGCCCTTCAATGACAAACAATTCAGCGGCATTTGCTATCCAGGTTGCTACCAAGGGATTACTTATGCTTTGATACTTGCATCCTCCACCACATCCGAGTACCAGCGGCAATGGCTGGGCACAGCATCTAACACTTGGTTCAAATTTAATTTGCTCCCTTTGGCCTGCAGCAACTGCTCTAGCACATATTTTGAAGTTGCCCACTGTAGAAACTCAGCTGCGAAGCTGCAGGCAACCTGTTCCACCAGGACTGCCCAGCTGGGGACAGAGGAATGTGTCAGAAACGTAATTAAAAGTGACCTTTCGAGGCGATTGCCTCAAACTGAAATAAAAGCAGCTCTGAGGCAGGCTGCTGCCAGCAGCGACTCCTGCACCACTCTCAACAGGAATGGCAAAAGAAAGAATATTAAAGGGCTTTACAAGGTATTAATTTGGGTTATCTGCATTTCAACCTTTCCCACATCGTAGACCAAGAAGGGAAAAAAAAATAATCCTCTGGTCCTCAGACAATGTTGCAACCATGTAGCAACCAAAACAAGTCTTGTTCTTCATGGGGAGAAACGGGAGCCATTAATTCAGATGGAAGAAATCACAGTCATTACTAAGGAAAATTACAAGATCTTTCTCTTTTAAATACTTGATAAATAACTATTTGCCTGACTGTTTACTAGGATGCTATTCAGACATTGTAACCCTGGAATAAACATGAAAATAAGTATATTGTCAGCAATTACATAAGTAGCTAGTGTCTCGCAGACCCTGTAATTCATACACAAAACCACTCACTCTCATCGCTTTCCTGTAAAGATTTCATTATGCTGCTATGCTATTAAATTGCATAATAAAACTTCCAAAACACAGAACAGTTATTAATTTTTGGACTGTGCTGAAGCCTGGTAGCACAGATGATGCAACTGTACAAGGTGCAGTGCAACTGTAAAATAGAAAGATCTTCCGTATTGTAAAGTTATTATAAGGAAAACAGGTTAGAAACGAGATCACCAAGTACCTGTAATACTTACAGGTGTCTTCCTTGGGACCCTTCATCTCTGAACCAAGCTCAAACGGTTCCAAAGCATTTACACATACCCACAACCACCTAGACTGTTGCTTTGGTGCCCAGCTGCGAGAGTACGTTACTTCCATCTTGCACTGAACAAGTTATCACCCTTCCCTTTCTTACACATTTACCAACTGAACTGCTGCAACCTATGTGCATGGAAGAGGCCCCAGTTACATATCTGGGTACCAAACCACATGAAGATAACCCACTTCTGTCCCAGAAATTGTTCCGTAGAGCGCTTACAGTAATGAACTGTAGCATCGTAATTCAAGAACAAGCATTTGATCTGTTCCCAGCAGTCCCCTTAGCCATGTAAGCAGCTAAAAGGAAGAAGGAATACAGGCTAAAACGAGCACCACATTCACATAGCTCCAGCTAATCTGCAAAAGGAGCTTAAACACGAATTTTCATGCTTCGGTTCAGTGGCAGAGTAAGTCTAATACACCAGCTTTTCACCTGCGTTCTGGTCTGGGAGAGCAGAAGTGGAAGCTCTGAAAATCACCAGCTCTTTACTCAGGACACGCAGTCCCCACTTGGGAAACCTGCCCCAGTTTAGACCTGACACAATTACAAAACTTTCCACATGATCTTAATGTTGTTAGCTCTGGGGAATCACAGACCAAGGGGGTGGAAATGAGGCTAATTACGCTTTTTCAATATTCCCCATGTGTGTCTAGTCTCATTAAATAGTCCTCCAGCCTTCTGGAATGATCACCTGAGGAACAAGCAATAATCATCTACAAGGGCTTGTAATTAAGAAAGAAGGAAAGAAAGAAGGAAAGAAAGAAGGAAAGAAAGAAGGAAAGAAAGAAGGAAAGAAAGAAGGAAAGAAAGAAGGAAAGAAAGAAGGAAAGAAAGAAGGAAAGAAAGAAGGAAAGAAAGAAGGAAAGAAAGAAGGAAAGAAAGAAGGAAAGAAAGAAAATCAAGCCCTTCTGAGCCAAGAGGAATATTGTGGCTAAATACTTTTTCAGTGGACTCTTGTGCTTGATCTGCCATGTGCTGGGTGCCTTTCACAGCCAGATGCACTGTATGAGACACAGGTGCTCCAGCCTGCAAGAAACCAAAGCCAAAGGAGTGCACATGTTCAGCATCTTCCAAAAGAGCTTTAAGTCCTCACAGAACTGATCCTCTAGGCTACATCTGCCTGCATGCTGGGTACATGTTTATTTTGTATTGGATTACTTGGTGTAGAGCAAACAGCTAATATTCACAAGTCCCCATCGCTTTTCTAATTTCAAAAGCAAAACATTGGTTTTCTCCCTTTCAGAAAAACAACAACATTATCCAAACCTTTCTCTTCAAACCAGGTGGGAGAAGCTGTTCCCTGGGAAACTGAGCCTATTCCCTGAAGCAGCACAGACAAGACCAGGCTGGAGTGACTGATAATTTTGTGGGCTGCCTATCTGCACAGAAGCTGCTGGATGGTTTTTAAAAAGAAAAAACTCTGATGTGAGCTCTCCCGGAGTCAGGCAAAGGCCAACCTGCCCGCCTGGTGCTGCTCCTCGCAGCAGGTGCATGCTGCTACCCAAGCAGTCAGCCCAGGCTGCACCTCAAACCAGTTCATCCGAAAATAAGCATAGATGAATGGTATTTTAACATCAATAATGTATTCAAAGTGCTTTTTGACATCCACATCCTAACCGCGTAAGCCTTGAAGGAAACAACTGATTTTCCATCATCTCCTGTATGACAAAGACTCTGTGACAGATATAAAGAAAACATATGGACAGTGCTGCCATCTGAGATGCTGACCAAGCTGTCAGGCCCCTTTTGGGCTTCTGCTTGCTACTTCCACAAGAGGCTCTCTAAATCCAAAGGGAAGCAGCATTCCAGTTACCGAGCTCCCACTGGGGCTTGCGATAGGTAGAGCACACCAGCATGGCTCTCTGGAATAGCTGACCCACAAGCCAGGGCACAAAGCTTCACCTCTTTGTCAAACAGAGCTTTATCCACCCCAGTTTTAAGTATCTCCAATTATTTAGTCTCTCCTTCTTTCTTTGGATAACTATTCCTTCAGCCAGCCCTATTGCACTGCCTCAAAATCCTGCCATGCACTTAGCATTTCAGTCTTTGAGGCATCCCAGTGTTTCTGTTTGTACCTCCCAAAAGGATAAACTTCAAATTATGGAACACACCTCTGAGCTGAGCAATCCAGGTGAAAAGATGTAGCTGCTTGTACGTGTGACCAGCACAGTCCTCTGACCTTGTTAGCCACAACTTCCAAGGACCCCGAAAGCAAGACAGATCCCTGCAACCCCACAGCTCCTGCAAAGTGGTGCAATGTTCACGTTACAGGTCTGTTCTCACACCAAGGAAAGGAGTATCGTACATCTCAAGAGCCAGGGGCTCCAAATTCATTTACAGCTATGAACACACTGGATACGAAGGTCACACAGATCACAACAGGAGCCAACACACACTGCAAAGCAAAAGCATCCCCATGGGGAAAAGGCCAGGCTAAGCTTGACTCAGTTTGTAATGTGTTAATGAGATAGTAAGGCAGAGAACAGCTTTGCCTTCCCTCCAGGCTAACACAGAAACCCTCCTGCTTCAGAATCTCTTAGTTACAAAAAAAAAAAATTAATCCATTTCACAAGCTGCATTTTCTGGCAGGGGAAACCCCAGGCCCAAGGGCTGCAAATCAGGCTCTGCCAGCACCTCACCAGACATCAAAAGCCCCTTTCTGAGCCTGGAGCTGTCAGGAACCAGGGAGCAGTTTGGAAGCAAGGGAAGCAGCAAAACACTGGGACTGGATCTGAGGCTGCTGTGATGAAGGCGTGAGTAAAGGGACAAAAGATCCCCTTACGAACAGCAAAAGAGCTCCTGTGAAACCCCAATAGGCCACTAAGCACCTTCTCTTGCCAGATTTTAAAGTCAGGAAATTATCTGAGAACCAGGTACAGAAACAAAGTCTCCTCCCTTACCTACTGAGGAAGGGTGGGATTGTTGCTTAAGTGTTTCCACACTAACTACACACAACACAGGCAGAAAACATTTGGAAGAACACAGTTGGTCACCCAGTTCCCAAAGCTGATGCAGCACCCAGATATCACAGGTTTGACAGCCCTAGAAATGTCCAAGTGAATCTGATGGTCAATCCATCATCTCAGAGATGCTTTGAGGCTCCTCCCACCTTTGGAAACACCACCTGAGCCTTCATCACACTGATTACCAGCAAAAAACATACAAATGAAACCAGCACACATCAATTATTTCCTTGAAAGCATCAAGCCATATTAGAGGCATAAGTTGGCTTTCAGGTGGACATCTGCTCGGTTGCTTTGGGATTTTCAAAAGCCTGGTAAGATAAAGGAAGACAACAGGAGTCAGCACGTTGGTAAATGCCAGATAATGCCCTGGCCAAGCTGGCACTACTGTGCCAGTCACAGCCCCTCCGTGCTGCACTTTCCCCATCCAAGCAGAAGCCTCATCTGCACATCTACTAATGAAAACCCTGAACAGGAGCTGTTCATTAGGCCATTTTCTTTCTCAAAGCACACAAAGCAGACCATAATACTATTTACTTCAGAACCAAGCTCTCCAGCTTAGAGTTCTGGTGAGGTTTGTCACACTGTTTAGGAAGTTTTAGGTTCTGCAGTGGCCTTTGAGAAAGGCAAATGCCCAGCAAGCAAAGCAGCACACAACATCGCTTCTGCTCACACTATTGACTCATCTCTGGGCCACCGTGTGCCCATCAGCGTCGTATGACATCAAGATACCCCAAGGGAATTCTGAAGCATCAAGGAATGGATGCGCACAGAGGAAAGGTTATCAAAACATGCCCCTGAGACCCTTTCATTCTTGGCATCTTTTGAAAGGTAACGTATTTTCATTTATTGGCTTAAAAAAAAAAAAAAAAAAAAATCAATAGCTGGTTTTTAAATTGGAAAAAGCCAATACAAACTGTGGATAACCGAGGCGTGATCTGACCTCTAAGAATAACAACTGCGTAAAGACAGGAGCAGGTTGTTGCCTACAATCCATTATGCTAAGATCAGCATTTTGCTGCTTGTTTGTAGAAAAGCAACCAGTCACTTTTTGGACTGTCACCTCTACACAGAAGTCATATTGATATTCCACGTAATTCTGGATGGCTTGATTTGTCTTATGGGCCCAAGGCATCATCCCCAGGCTCCTACTGCTCAGATTAAATTTCTGGAGAAATCTCAAAAACCTTGGCTTTTGCACCATGCAATCCTCACTGAGGAAGCGGAATGTCACTGGAGAGCAGCTAGAATACATTTCTCTAGAATGCCTTAGCCAAGGACTGAGGATAAAACCCTATGAACATGAAGCATCACCAGTCACAGAATCATCGAATCGTTTTGGTTTGAAAAGACCTTTAAAATCGTCCAGTACAACCATTAACCCAGCATTGCCATGAACCAAAAGTCCTCGGAGGGGCTTGGCTTTGGAGTGGCTTTTCAAGGGGCTACTGAAATTAATTGTTTTACTTTTCCTAACACTTCCTTGCTGTAGTCAAAGCCAGTGCAAAAAGCACACCAAAATGTGATGAGTGGTTTATTCTGCCCCTATTAGTTCAGTTCATTGCTTTCCATATCCAATCTGACAACACCCACCTACCTCATCTGGTGGAAGCCGTGTATCACTTGCTATCCACACTGAAAAAAGGCAAGGCTTTCCAAATATAAGGCTTCAGGACACAGATTCTGGTAATGCTCCCCATCTTCTCACTCACATGTATAAGCAATACAGTAAAGGCTTTTGCAAAAAAAAGCACAAACAGAACATGTCACACACATACCAGCCTTGAGCAGACACGCACCACACTACCTACAACATCAACAAGAGATGGACACCCAAACTACTGATCTTTCTCCTGATTTTAAAAGAAACCGTCCTTCACTCAGCATTGTGCAAAACCCCACGAGCGCAAAATAAATGACCAAGATTCACACTCTGCAAGAAGTGTGAGCATGCTGCCAATCCCTTGCTATTATTCATCTGCTGAGTCTCCTGAAAAGCATCACAAGGTGAGGAGAGAGTTAATGGTATTCCATGTTCTCTCAGTGCTAATTAACCTAACACATCTGACTGAGCCATGCTGAGACCACAGAGTAAGAATGCAGATGGACAATTACACGTTTTTAAAGTTGCTCTCTGTGCCAGCTCCAAACCCTGAGACTTGTGGGAGTAAACTCCCTGCTCTTTTTCCCCCTTCCCCTTGAAATACATTAACTCAGCCCTCTCATTCTCTCCACTCCTGCTCAATGCTTGCCAGGACGAAACAGAAGCAGCAGCTATTGCTCACACAGCTACTTTAACTATGTTCAAAGCAAAGCAACAAAATAGGTGGTAGTCCCCCAAATTCCTTGGCTTATACCCTCTTTATTTCCCAACTTTCTCACATTTGATCAGTCTCAGTTGTCATGCAAGGAGCAGAAAGGACATATCACAGCTGCTGAGAAGGAAATCAGAGGCTGAACGAGGACTTTGGAAAGGTCAGGCTGTTCTCAGGTATCTAATCTGCTTCTCCTGCAGCCATTTCCCCTGCTCACTCCTGAAAAGGATTGGGATCAACGGGCTGAAGCTTGGGAAGAAACAGCGAGCAGCCTAGGACATAGGTGTCTATTCAACACGGACACAGATGAGCTAAGATTAAAAAAAGAAAACCAATATTTCTGTAATGAGAGGCATCATCAAGAAATCCCCAAGAAGCAGCACTGTTCAGCTGCTGGGAACTGAATTATCAGCTCTGCTGCACACAGCTCAGCACTTCTCCCTGCCGGGAGGGAATAAATCAGCCCCTAACCAGCTCTGCACGGCTCTCCCGAGCAGCTCACCAAGGTGAAGAGCCCAGCAGCACAGCTGACACCAGACTGGGCTCAGACGTCACTACTCCACTCAGTCAGGCCTAAGTTAAGGGATACATGGAACTTGGCGACTTTGTGAGACACCAAAAAAAGAAACTTTGGCCACGGCCCTGCCTGCACAATTCCCATTGTCATGAGAATTCTTGTGCAAAGGAGATCTGCACTACTACCTGAGAAAGGGCTTTTACTAGTGCAGGCAAACCTCCTGACGAGAACCTGCCCTCAGCCACCTCACTTCACCTTTGCTTCTGCTCAAACAGTCATGAATTTCAGCACCAAAACCCACTCATCCAGCTTCAGGTCCAGCTTAAGGTCCTTAATTTCCAACTTAAGAACAGTCTCCTCTGAATAGTATTTTTTTCTTGAATCCTTCAGGTAGGCTGAAAACATGTGAAGAAGCAACATAGAATAAGTAATGAGGTTTTTGGTTTAGGTTTTTTGTTTGTTTGTTTTTTTCCAGAAACATCCTAAATGATAATCATTTAAAACCAGTAACGGATGAAAATCAGGTTCTCTTTCACCCCACACTTCAACTGTGGCAGATGAAATATCAGCTTCAACCAGTATAAACCCCAGTAATTACTACAATGATTTAAGTTTATAACCATTTGGTTATTGATCAGATACTTTATGTACCTCTTTAAAGCTTTGTATTTTGCTTTTAAGATGCAGCAGCAGCACTGTGAACTACCATTTTCCCTAACCCAGAATACGAGTTGTCTCTCAACTCTGCTCAGCACTCATAGCCAGCACAAAATGTTTTTTTGCAGCACGGTGGATGCACAAATAAGAACCAGTCATATTGTGGCAGACCAGAGGCTACTCTAAGTCCCAAATCCAGTCTCCTACAAGAGTCAACAGACCTTATCCAGAGGTGGAGTTGACATCTCATGTATAACAGCCCAGACAAATTTTTCTGATATGAGTTTGCTCAGTTCCTTCTACAAAACTGTATGAACTTTAAAGTATTCATTATATTCACCAGCACGACACTGTTCATTGTCCTGTATGTTTGACACCGGCCCTTCCCAATTTGATTTTGTACAAGCAACGCCTGGGTGAAGCTTGAATCCCTGGTGTCCCGAGCCATGAGGTCCAGGAGTCCCAGTGAATCAGTGGGTGTCATCAACTCCGGCATGCTTCAGTTTTCATATTCCCAAATGGGGAATAGCAACACTTCTTTAAAAAGCATTTTGAGATATATATGGATGGAAAGTTCTACAGGAAACCTAACGATTTTCCCTCTTTACATCCATAAAGCCTTCAAGGACTTCAAGCACATCAGAGAGATTTCTGCACCTTTGTATATGCCTCTGGACTAAATACCTTACTAAAAGCCACCTAAAAAGCAATATAAAAGCAAACAATATCTGTGGAATTGGGTCATCATCTATCCTTTGAAGTGAGAAAAAAGACCACCATAAGTCAGACAGTTTTCATGGCTGTGAAATTAAGCTGAGAGCTCTCCCAGTGGGCATTCCAGCACTGAGACAAAGCAACAGTAAGCTTTAATCAGGCAAACATCGAGGAATACTTTCATAAGCAGCATGAATTAATCAGGAAACAGGCACTTAAGAAGTAGATAAAGATTACGAGCTCAACCTCAAATGAGCTTCGGTCAAACTCAGCAAAATCTCACCTGTCTGCTCAGCCTTCAAATATAAAAGTAGCTGAAGAGTCCACTGGACAAACATTAACCCGTTGTGCAAGGTCCCAGGTAAGCTCCCAGCTCCCTGGCTCTAAATGCTTCAGGTTCAGGGCTCTGTGATCTGGCAGTTTCTCACACATCACTAAGAATGATGCCTTCAGTGCTTATGAGCTGCTCAGCAGGAAGAAGACATGCAACGTGCAAGAAAGTACCAGCTGGATCTTTGGGCTCACTTATCCCAGCATCTAGACAACAGAAGGGAGCTCACACTGCAGACACGGAGAGGGGATCTGGAAACCTCTTCCTGAAACATTTCTATGTGTATCCAGGCCCAGCGTGCTGCCAGCAGCCACACAGCTTGCACGACAATTCTGGCCCCAGATGTGGTGAGAAGCCAAGAATTCCTCACATCGCAGGAACACCTGCCAGACACGTGAGAGCGCTGAAAGAAACAGGTTCAGAGTGTGCAAGCACAGGGAAGAAGCTCAAGAAAATAACTCAAGGGTTATAGCAAAATCTAGTCTGCAAGTTCTCCAGATGTCAGGAGCAATCACCTCCGAGAAGTTTGCTCTTTGGTACCTACCAGCGGTGAGGACAGGGCAGAAAGGGAATCACAGTGCTGAAGGTCTGAGACCATCACCCAGCCTGCCGGGAGTCTCTGGATCCCAAAAACTGGCACTCCTGGAGACGACAGTCTTGTGGAAAGGTAAAGGGAGCTGTGACAGGAACCCCCTGCCAGGTTTCAGGAAGAGAACAGGGCTCTCCGCAGTGACAGACAGACAGAGGAGCTCGGCTACGGCCTCGCTTTGGCGTGGCTGCTTTGTTCACGCACAGGGGGAAGTGGCCGAGGGTCACTGAAGTAGCACAAGCCACAGTTCTGCCAGCACAACACAACACTATCGGCACAGCAACTCTGCGGCACCAGAAAGCATTCCCACAGAAGAATAACGTGAGCGTGTGAAGTTTTGGATTTAAATCACACGAACAAAGCACACATGCACAGAAATATAAAGCTTCTAGTTTTGAGTCCTTTAGTTGGAATTTGCAATGTATGAACAACATGGGGTGCCAAATGCAGGCCTCCCATTCATGAATTAGCCTCTAAGCCAGACACCAGCACACCTCTCAGCTTCCTTGTGTTTCCCATAAGCCAAATGAAGGTACACAGTAATGTTTCAACCTAAAACCTACTCCCACTAGCATTCAATGACCAGAGTTTAGAGTTAGGTTAATGGCTGGACTCGATCTCAAGGCTCTCTTCCAACTAAAATGATTCTACGATTTTGCTCTTCCCTCACACGTTGTTATGCTGCCATTGACACCACAGGGCTGGATCAGCTCGATGTGTGTGAGCTGCATTCTGCTGCGGTCCTGGATGGACACAAAGTTGATTTTCATGGAAGAAACACAAAAGAACCATTTTGATGTAGTGAGCACAGCAGCAGTTTGAAGAAAGACAAGGGCCAAAGTAGTTTGGACTGTCAAAGAGAAAACAAGCCCCATCATACAGCAATCACATTTTACAACATTTGGCACCAGGGATGCGACTCCCTATTAATGCAACCACATGTCCTGCATCGTGAGGCAAGTGCATAAACCTGAGGCTTCCAAGGGGCTTCAATCTCCTCTGCCAGTGAGAAATTACTTGAACTTCCATTTAGACAGTGAACTGCCTTTGCAAATTGCTCCCACTGCCCTCAATTACAGCCATTTGGGTGACAGTCACCTGCTGCGCCAAATCTATTTAACACCAGGGTGGAATGAAAAGAAGACAGCAGTGTTACCACTGGAAAACACAGAAATCAGCTAAAGGTTGTTTCTAGTTCCAGGATTCAACAGCGTTGATTCTACAAGGTAATGTTAAATCATGCATTTAATAATTTGATTTAATTCTTTATTTGGTAACTGGTAATTTGTAACACTCTGAAACTAAAGTTCAGCATTAACAACTGATACAAGCACAGATTAATCAAAATAGACATTAAGTGCAACAATAACCTACAGGGGAGTTGACAGCTTCAAGAGGAAGGTCTTTTGCTACTCTAGTACAGCCCTGTAGCTGGAGATTTCCTTCAGAAGGCTTCTGCTACTCCAATCATGCAAGAGAGATTATAGAGTCTTCTTACAGGAGAAAATAAATTGTTCTGCAACATGAGATCAGGGCTAAATGATCTTCTGTTAAGAGCTTCAGTGAGCAGACTGCTGAAATTTGTGCCTTGAATCTATCAGTGCTTAAATACTGATCTAAATTCTTCTCAAGCTTTCAAAAGAGCAACGCTCAAAAGTAGCCTCAAACCATTTAGAAAGGAAAGCAGCAGAGACAGCTCTCTCATTTCATTTCTTTTCAGTCCAGAAACACGAACACAACTACCGTGTGTTGGCCTTTATAAGCAACAATTTGCCAGCTGCTTCCTCAGGCAAGGAAATCAGCATTTGGTATTCGAAGCATTTGCAGACATTAGGATTGTGCAAAGACAATCTCCTGCTCTTCTAAAGCAAAAGCAGCCCCTTGGCCCTCACCTTCTGCTGTTCCAGGAAAGTACCAGCAGCTGTAAGCAGCAATAACTCCTTAGATCCTACCCACAGCCAACAGTGTAATGCATTTAGAGATGTAAGATGTAGCAAACAACACAAATGCTTCAGCTTTGAATATCACAAAAAACCAATCTAGGGGGAAAAAAAACCACTGAAGGATTTTTCTGTTATCAAAGAGCTAAAGAAAATAGCATGTTGTAACTCTGGCACCAGCAGAAGACAGCCCCCCAGACCTCGCTGCAAACTTTCTGTTACTGTATCAACAGGTTACAGTCAGCATCTGCTGTGAGTAAAACATAGGCTGGCCTTGGTGGTTCCCAAGATTAGGGTCTCATTGTTGCCCAGGCTCCAGCTTTTGCCTATTTGATCACAATTTAGTAGAAACTTGTATTGATTCCTTTTCAGGTCTCCAAAGGAAACAGTACTGAGCAGTACAAAGGACACTAGAAAAGCAACTGGTGCAGATAAATATGCCTTTATCTAACTTAACTATAGCTATCAAAAACTACAGATAAGCAGCATCTTAGGAGCCGTGGACAAGTTCTGTTCACGTAAGGCAAGCCACCATTTGAAGGACAGAAAGTTTCTCTAACCTCTCCAACTAATATTACTAAATAAAAGCAAGAGCAGCACTGGTAAAGCTAATCTGTAACTGCCACCCAAAATCTAGAATGCCAGAATCAGACCAACAGCTGAGTAATGCTATGCTAAAATCATGATTATCTGGGCCTTCTTTTCATAGAGATGGGTAAACAAGAAGCTCCAAGGCAGATGTTTTCAGTAGCTCCCTAATTTAAAGGGTCCTGTACATCACAAAAAAATGCACAAAAAAAAAAAAAAAATCTCTTCCATAAGTGGAAGACTCATGTTCTCAAGTAAGCCTACAATGCAAGAGTCCCTGTAAATCAACCTCTTCTTTCAAGTGAAACACTTGTGTGTTGGTGTTCAGACACGATACTCAGCTACAACACACAGACATGTCCAGACTCCAAATAAGATTGCGTGCTGATTTCGTGCAACCCCAAAGCACCTGGAAGGCACTTCTGCCATCTGCCATCCAAGGATACATCAGAACCCAAGAGGCTTTTGTGTGACATCCCTGCGATCCTACAGCTTCAGCTATTCTCACCTGGTAGGACATCGCGTTTGAAACAGATTAAAATAAATAAATACATAAATAAAATCGGGGACAAACAAGCTGTCAGCTAAGGAGGGGACAACAAAAGACAACATTTCTGTCTGTAATTCTGCTACAGGTTTTGATCTGCCCAAGGGAAAGGTTTAGCTTTTCTTTCGTAGAAAGGGTATGACGGATTCTCTCTCTCAGAAAAGCTGCAGTGGTCCAGTTCTTTGCCATTTCACCAGTGAATGAAGGGTATTCCTACAACCTGGACTGTGCAGGGAAATAAGGAAGTCACTACTATGACTCGTGGCTCTCAGGTTTTTCAAATAGCTCTGGCAGCAGCGCTGACATGAAAAGCAAGAGCAGCGGAAGCCCCTGCTCTGCTTCCTTCTCCAGATTTCAGCAGCGTGGGTGTTATTGCTGGGAGCTGCTGCCCTCTGCTGTCACAAGAAGTAGAGGCGAAGTTCTCACCCGAAAAAAACAGGTTTACAGCTACATATTAAAAAAATACACCATGGTAATAACCACCAGGTCACAATGTATTCAGATTTCAAGTGGGCTCACCGAGGCCTCTCAGTTCTGGTCTTACATATCTATAGAACACCTGCTTCTTTTTGAAGCACATCCCCAGAGGCACCTTGCAAGACAAACGTGGCCTAAAGGATTATTTTACCTAGTCCATCACCTTTCATCCTGCTGTTTCAAAGGTAAAAACACTCAGCTATTAGTCCATTCAGCAAAACCCCTCTTACTGTCTGCAGATCTTTGTAGTGGACACCAGGGAAAGGGCCAGCAAATATCCTGCCCCAAACACAAGACTTGGACTAGACTGAAGGAATAAAATGCATTACTGTCATCCCCGGGGGCCATGTGTGGGGTTCTCTCCTCTCAGCCTTCACAGTGGCAGTGCCACCACGAAGCTCTGCCAACCACTTTAAACACTGTCCAGATGGGGAAGCCTAAGTGAATTTGCAGGCTTATTTTGAAGTTGAGCAAAGACCAAGATCTGCATATAAGGATACTCTGCAGCCCTCGGGCAGAAAAATCTTGGTCTCGTTTTCCTTGAGGTCTATGTGTGCTCATGATTAAAAGAAAAAAAAGGCACATAAAGGAAACAGGAGAAGATACACCCTGCTTCACAGCACAGCTCCAGCCTGCTGGCAAAGAGCAGCACCCAGCTGGCACCGAGCCTGCAGACGCGTCACATCTGCCAACTTACCTGACCTCCTCACCAGCAAAATCAAACACTTTGGTGATTGTCACTTTTCCTGAATCTTTCGGCTTCTCAGACTCTTTCGGTTTCTCCTGAAGCTTGTTCCCACTCTTTTCGTCAGCCTAAAAACATACAAAGGAGAAAGCAAAACAATGCATCTGTGGATTCAGTCTTTTTACAAATATCCATTCCAACATGCAGCATCTTCCAGATGCCGTCACCGCAGGAGAATGAAGGAGAAAGCACAGAGACGTCAGCACAGGTCTCTTCTGCTTCCCCACTTACACACACAGAGTCTTCCCCTTTTCTGGGCTCCAGGAAAGGCACAAGCCTCAGGGCAGAGCTGCACCCACAAGCACAACTCAGATCCAAGCTTGTTGAACTGCTCCTGTGCCACAAGGAGGACCCAGGACCAGGCAGAGAAGCCAACAGGGCTCCGTGGGACACTGAGAGATGCTGAGAAGCAGCTCCAAGAGCTGTACTGCCAGACCACACACCTCCTCAGCTGGAAGAAAACCTGGAGCTTACAGTTTGCCCTGGGGTGGGGCTCCAGGCTAACAGAACAGATGGGACAGGGGTAAACTCAACCTCTTCCCAGCTCTGACAGACACTGGGCACCAGCCAGAACCAACGGTGTGGGCCATAAGGCTTGAGGCCCTTCCCACACCCCCGGCCCCTGTTACCTTCTTGGCCTGCGTCACTTGCGTGGCAGCTGCCGCTTTGGGTTTCTGTCCCACATCACTAAGGAAACTGGCCCAAAGAGCATCCTCTTTTTTCTTTTCTTCTTCTTCTCTCTTTCTTTCCATCTGCTCTACATTATCCACTTCCTCTTCCTCTTCGTTCTGCTGAGCCTTTTCTTCCTCTTTCTCATCTGGCTCTAGCAGCAAACCCCCTTTCTTCCTTTTCCTGGGAGCAGATGACAAAAAAAAAAGAAGAACGTACTGAGGTGCTGAAGCACTATTCCAGAGCTGAACTGTGAGCATGGGTGAAGAAACACAGCATTTTGTATTCTCACTAACACATTCTACCTGAGAGGTTTCCCCTAATCTTGGGGGCAAAACTACTTAATTAAAAGATGATGCTGTTGAGGAAACACGGTGACACTGAAACAGACAGGCCCTGACACGGGCTGTCACCTGTGTGCATGTATCTGTACATACAGAATGGACTCAGGGATGCTGCAGGAACCACGAGGGAGGGAGAACTTGGGCAGGACAGGAACCGGCTTGAAATAAACTGTGCGTATGAGGCACCGGAAAGTGTTTTGTACTTAAAAAGGCTCATTAAAAGGAAAACAACCGGCTCCCGGGGAGCGCTGCTGGCACGGGGATCTCTGACGCTAAACCAGAACAATGAAAAGTGTTTCTCGGGTGAACGAGCGCGGGCGGAGGCGGCTCCGGGTCGGGCTCTCCCACCCGGGCAGCGCGGGCGGCTCCGGTAACGGCCGGTACCTGCTGGCGGGGCGGCGGGGGCTCCTCCTGGCGCGGGGCCGCGGGCTGTCTTCCGGGTCCTCCCGCACCAGCTCGCTCACGTCGTCCTCGCTGTACTCGGCACCTACAAGCACAGCCGGTCAGCACCGGGACCGGCACCGGAACCGTGCCCCCCTCCCCCCGGCCCGCCACCGCTCACCCGAAGGCACGTAGTCCTCGTCCTCGGCCGAGGAGTACTCCTCCGAGCCCGACATGCTGCCGGACCCGCTACCGGACATGGTGCCGGACCCGCCGCTGCTGCTGCTGCTGCTGCTGCTGCCGCCGCCGCCGCTGCCTCACGCCCGCCCGCCGCGGCCTAGAGTGTCGCCGCCGCGGCCTAGAGCGTCGCCGCCGCGGCCGGGGCACCCCCTAGCGGGCTGAAAGACAGCTGAGCCTCTGTAGGCGGCACCAAGCACTGGGAGCAGTAAAGAGAGTGCGGCCAGCAGACTAGAGCGCCCCCCAAGCACCTCCCCGCGCGCCGACGGGAGCTTCCGTTGCCAGGGTGCTCCCGGCATTCTTTGCGGCAGACCGCCGTTCCCATGGCAGCGTGGGGGGTGGGGACGGGGCGCGGAGGGCCGGAAACTCCCTGGCGGGCGGCAATTGGCGGGGAGAACTGCCTGTCATCGTGCGACGTTTCCCACTGGCTGGAGCGGGCGGAAGGGGGCGGGCGGAAGAGCAGCCAGCGGATGGCGGCGGCGGGGCCGCTGAGGGGATGGAGGGCGGCGAGCCGGGCGGCGGCGGGGGCCTCCTGCAGCAGATCCTCAGCCTCCGCCTGGTGCCCCGCGTGGGCAACGGCACCACCACCTACTCCAGCCCGCTCTCCACCTTCCCAGGTACTTTCCCCGCCGCGGGGCCTGCTTGGAGCTGGGTCCTCCCGCCCCCGCCGCGCTGAGGCCCCGAGCCCGCCTCACGGCCCTTCTCTCCACAGAGATGTGGTACGGCGTCTTCCTCTGGGCCCTCGTCTCCTCCCTCTCCTTCCACGTCCCGGCCGCGTTGCTGGCGCTCTTCACGCTCAGGCACCACAAGTACGGCCGGTTCATGTCCGTGAGCCTCCTCCTCATGGGCATCGTGGGACCCATCACCGCCGGCATCCTCACAAGTACGGTAGATGCTCGAAAATACCGACTGGGTGGCTCTGTAAGGATCAGAGGTTGCTTTCGGGAGGGCATGGAACCGCAGCATTCGCCAGGGTAGATAGGAGACAAATGTTTTGGCTATATTACCCCCGTTAAGAGTTTGACCATCCCACCCATCGAGCCCTTTGATGGGGGTACCAAACGTGCCCATCAGGTGCAGAGTCAGCTGGGCTTTCAGGTTTCTGAGCACTTGGAGAAAAAACACTTATAGTTTTGGTGTTTGTGTCCAGAACTGGGTAATTCTTGCAGCCTGTGGGCTCTGCTGTAGAGGATTTTGTGATAAGAGTAAGTCCAAAACCACCCCAACCTCCACACCTTCTGGAGGCCTCAACAATTTTACCACCAATTTACCCATTGCCACCAGCGTGTTTGTTACTGGCTGAGGTTTGTCATGGTAAACGCTGTCTGACATTTCTGCCAGCGGGTGCACAGGAGTTCAGGGCTCTGCCACACAGGCCCCCCCGGTTCTCTGCCCCAGATCCTCTGAGACTTCCCCCTTCCTCCCTGTGGTACAACAGTGTCTGTCTTGCGGTACCCGTCACACATTCACGTTTCAGCTCTTTCCCCTCTCCGCAGGTGCTGCCATTGCTGGAGTTTACAGAGCTGCAGCGAAAAAAATGATTCCCTTTGAAGCCCTAATTTTAGGAGTGGGTCAGACGTTCTGCGTGGTGGTGGTTTCATTTCTACGCATTTTAGCCACTCTCTAGCTCTTCCTCAGATGCTGGAGATCACAAATCAAAGGAAAAGCAAAGGTTCTGTCGCCTGCACCGGCTCTGAAGCAAATCATGATGGACCGCGACTTGACATGTGCTTCTCCACTGGTTGAAGGATACGTGACAGCCTGCTCCTGCCTCCGGTGTGGCTTGAAATTAAGCTAAAAATTGCGATTTTTTTTGTTACTTTTTGGTAACATTAAGTGCCAAGTGAAGCTTTATTTCTCTGGAGGATGGGAAAAGGGCTTCCAGAGGAAGAGGCCCACGTATCTTTTACCAGTGATGAATTGTAGCAACAGGACGTGGTGAAGATGCAACACCGTCTGTTCTGGGGTAGCGGCAGCACTAGAGCGATGTGATGTCTTCAGAGCTCACTTAATGCTTTGACCTCTTACTGCTTTGTTTGCAGTGAACCTGAAGCTCTTTTAATGTGAATATTTTAAATTAGAAACTTAATTTGTTTTCCTCCTGGCCCCAACGTCCTAACACCAGGTCTTGGTCATAGTGAGTTTGGGAGCAGCAAAAGGAAAAATCATTTAGATGGATGAAAGTGCAAATTAATGGCCAAGAGCTGTGACTATGAATGCTGCAGCAGGGGAAATAACCCATGTAAAAAGGATTGCTATTTTTGTGAATTTTATTAGGGTGAAGCTCTCGAGGCACTGTGCACCTTCTGCCCGAGAGGCGCAGCACAGCAGAACGGCTGCTGCCCGCACTGGGAACCCCCGGCGGGTGCGTAAGCATGTGCAGCTGCTTCTCAGGCTCTGAAGGAGATTCGTATATTTAAATTCTCTGTTCTCCTTTTACTTGCTGATCATGTTTATGTGGGTGTGGCAGATTGGGGTGTCTTCACTGACGCACGAACGTCGCTGGCTGCTTTGGAGGCTGCGCTGGTGAGACCTGCACAGCTGGCACTGGGTTGTCATGACCTGAAGTGGGGAGCACATCCTGGTTTTGGCATCCGACCTGCAGTGTGTGGGTGTGGGGTCCCAGGAGGAGATGCTGAGTCCTCTGGGAGTCCCAAGAGGAGCCTGGTGCTTCCCGTGTCCATCAGGGATGAGCCATGTAAACACAGCCCCCAACCAACCCTTGCCGGCAGCAGGGTCGCCTCTAATGAATTCTTTTAGTTTGTTTTCGGTGACTTTTAGGTAGCTCTCAGCTCTGGCCCGAAGCCGTGCCATGTGGCCGGGGCTCTCAGGTAGCTGGCTGGGCACGTTCTGGGGATTTGTTTTTTCGGGGCCCCTGGGGAAGCTGCGGTTGAATCCCAAGGATGTGGTGTGACCAGCCTGTGGCTTTACGTGGTCCATGCTGACATTCGCGTGGGCTGTCACGGGAAGGCACCATCTTTGTCCACCATCCCAGAACACTCATCCTGAGAGTGTTTTTGCTGAACTCTGGTTTCCAAACCAGCTCACCTTTTGTACCTGCAACATTTCGTAAGGCCACTTGTCTGCCATGAACCCCATGTGCTCTGTGCTGAAACAACCCTCAACGGGGCCCTATGTTTATAATGAAAAAGAACTTCTCTCCATGTACTAACTTTTCTGGAGTGGTGTCTTGACGGCTGATGGCGAGAGATGTTTTCCAGGAGCACTTACTGAGGTTACTCTAAATTCAGGGAATAAAGCTGTGCATTTTAGGAAAGACTTTAATGTGAATCCTTCTCCTTAGGTGTGTGAGGTCAGAGTGAACATATACTAAACCCTGGATCTTTGGAGTGCCCCATGTGCTGTGCTGCTTGTAGAGAGCTGGTCTTAAAGGAGGTTTCATGTTGGACATTAGGAAAAGGTTCTTCACCCAGAGGTGCTGGAGCACTGGAACAGGCTCCCAGGGAGGTGTCACAGCCCCAAGCCTGACAGTGTTCAAGAAACAAATGAACAACACCTGCAGACACATGGTGTGAATTTTGGGGTTGTCCTGTGCAGGGACAGGAGTTGGACTGGATGATCCTTGTGGGTCCCTCCCAGCTCAGGACATTCTGTGATTCTTACTGTGGCATCCCCCGGGGGAAGGCTGCGCCCCTCCTCCCTCTTCACTTCTGCCCCCAGTGAAAAAGCAGGAACAATGACCTCTCTAGATGGCTTTCCCCTTCCCACTTTCTATTTCAAATGGCTGCAGACAGGGTGTGTTCCCGGAGTGCCTGGTTTCATTCATGTTAATTATCCTGGATGGATTGGGACTTAGACTGGGCAGGTCTGGCCTTACCTTTCAGGTGAAGCTAGAAATCAGTGTCCTGGGCACCCACCGAGCTCCCCCTGCCCTGGTGCCTGATGTCCCTCAGTAGCTGATTGCAACGGGGAAGGCGCTTTATCAGTGTGTCATGTGGTGCAGGATGAGGACAGTTCTGCAGTTAACGGGACAGGCAGGACACAAATCCAAGCTGTTAAGAGCTCAGAACAAATGAAAAAAAAAATGCTCAGTAAAACCACTCAGTGCTGAGCAGACTGAAAACCTGTTTTCTACCCATTGTCATCTCCTAAAAGTCTGGGTTTTTTCGGGGTGGGGGGGGGGAATCTGCTTTGCTTCAAGAGCTGGCAGCTTGGCCATTGCTTTGAAGTTGAGTGCTTGGAGCCAGTGGTACCTCTATGTGCCCAGGAGCCCTGAACTTTTCAGGGAATTCGTGCATAAGTGGTGAAGAATCAGCTGCTGACTTGTCTGGACAGGTATTAGTGCCGGAGGTGAGTTCTTTGTGCCACCTCGGTACTCGCAGAGCATCCTCCGCTCCCCCGGCTGCCTTCCTGCCCTCCCTGTCTGGTAAAACCAGCTCCAGACAGGGAGGAGGAGCAGTCTGGAGTCGATGCACGAGCTCCGTGACTGCTGCCAGATTCCTCCCCTCTCACCACAGCGTTTTAGTCTTCCCGTTGTGTTCTTTTATCCTAAATGAGGCGAGCAGAGGAATCCCTTCAGTTTGCAGCGCGTGTTGGTAGACTTTACTCCGTCAAACTTGTCAGAAGCTGCCAAGAGTTTGTAAAAATGTCAATGCTGAGGGTGTCCTGGGCCGGGCGGTGCTGTGAGCCCCTGGCCAGGAGTGTGGGTCAAGGGAACACTGTGCAGAGAAGCCACCTGCCCCGAAGAGATGTCGCTGCCCGAGCCGAGACTCCTGGCCCTGCTTTCTGTGTGCGAACGTCCTCTGTGCAGGGCTGGCTGAGGAACCTCCTGACTCCCTGTCCCACTAACGCCTGCAGCTGTTGTGAACAAATCTTTGTAAGATAGAGAACTCTGTAAATTTTATTTTTCTACTGACACTTCTAATCCTGGTGGTGATTATCAGTAAATTCTGTAACAACCGAGGTGAAAGGAGTTGTGTGTTTCTGCTGCAGGATGACAAGGGGACCTGGCTTGTGCTTTTGGAAGTGAGCCTTGCTTCTGCCTCACACGGGGCAGGTGTCTCCCTCCCTGGGCAATCTGTGTTGGGAAACGTTGTGGTTCTGGGGGTTTATTGTGTCTCTCTCCATCAGGGCTGGACATGTGGCAGCAGCCAGGCACTGCAGACTGAGGTGACATCATGCTGCTGCTCGGCCATTGCGTATGGGAGTCCCCATCCCTGAGGGGAGGTGCAGGGTCCCCACAGCCCCAGGGCTCGGTGCTGACCCCTCAGGGTTGTTCTCGCCCCGGGGGTGGCTTTGCTGGGGCTGTGGGTCAGTCCCCACACATCACTTGGGCTCTTCTGGAAGGGCAGGGTCCCGCTGTCCCTTGCTGCTCTCAGGATGGGACACCACATCTCACCTGCATGGCTCCAGCTAAACCCAGGGCTGGAGCAATACCTATGCTATGAGGCTTGCGTTATTTTATATCTGTAAACAACCTACAAAGATTTAAACCAGGAAAAGAGTCTTTGTCAGAGAGTGGCAGCTGTGGGCAACTGGCATTTCCCAGGGGCTGATGACCACAGGCCCCCCGGGCAAGTCTTCTATGGGGTCAAAAGTGGCCTGAAAGACGCACATCCTGAGCCAGCAGTGATCCGCAGGGGCTTTATTGGCAGTAAAAGGTCAGCACGTTCTCCTGGTTCCCGCGGGTGAGGATGACAGGGGGTCTCAGGTCCTGCGAGAGGGTCTCCAGCCAGGCCATGTAGAGAGAGCTGGGGCAGCGACCCTTCCTGCCCACGGGCAGTGTGCTGCGGCCGCAGCGAGCACCGCGTCAGGCACAGCCGCCCAGGCCGAGCCCCCTCCTTACCCTCCTCTCGATCCCCCACTAATTTGCAGAATATTTCCCTAAAAAGGGGCAACGTCACATCCTCCCCCTCAACAGGAGCCGGGCTGGGCCCCTTGGTGCCCTCCAAGGGCTTTTCCGGGGGTGCTGCACCACCCAGCCGCAGTGCTGGGGTGTCTGTTTGGGACGTCCCTGCGCAGGGGAACATCCAGAGGGACCATTTCTATGGGACAAGGGTGTTTGCTGGCACCTACATGGCTATGAGCGCCGCGTCCCGCGAGTAATCCAGCAAAATCTCGTTCAGCCTCACTTGTCGGAGTGACTGCGGAGCAAAGAGGATTGACAAACGCAGAACAGTTGTTTGCAAAAAGACTGAATTTTGTCTCAAAAGCACGAGACCCTTTGCAGGAGCTTCCCCCAGCACTGGTGCTACCTTGGCTCTGTTTTTATTGACCTCCTCGTCCGAAATCTTCCAGGGACAGCCCTGCCTCATCTCGGCCACTGTGGCCTCATCTTTAAAGCCGTCGTTCAGCCTGAAGGGAGCGATCAGGTCGTCGAACCTCTTGATGCTGCAAGACAAGCAGATGGTGCTGTGGAAGGGGGTCCAGGCGAGTTTGGAGGTCAGGGGGAGGCAAAAGGGTGGGGTGTTGGTTACTGCTCTGGTCGGGGTTTCTGGTTGATGTCAGGGAGGACATGGACCTCGTGGAAGCTGAGGCGGAACTTGCTCAGCAGTGAGACAATCCTGCCGGAGGGAAAAAAAGACACGTTTTCCAAAAACCAGCAGGGCACGGCAGCTCCGGCAGGGGCTGACCTGGCACGTCCCCTCTTTGCACCTGGGCCTTTCCCACCCCACAATCCCATCGATTTTCGGAGGAGCGAGGCAGAGCAACCAGTTTGGAGCCCACAGATCCTGTCACAGCAAAACCTGGGGGGGTTCGGGGCAGGGGGGCAGCAGCTCCTGCCACCGGCCCGTGGGCACAGTGACGGTGGCCGCGTGGCTGTGAGGGGCTGCGGGGCACAAGCAGCTGCCATCACTTACGCCTTCCTCTCCTCGTCCATCCTGTTGATCTGCCCACCGACAAACACCCGGATTTTGCACTTTCCCCACCGCTTCTTGCGCCCCAGGAGGTAGGGGATGAGCAGCGTGAGACCTGTCCCCAAAACACCCGATGGCAGACACAGTGGTTGTGACCCCATGGGCTCACCAGTGCTGTCTCAAAACCAGATGCCAGGGATGCCCTGGCACCATTTGGCAAGGACTGAGCCCTCCTGGGTACCATGATGGAGGTGCTGGGGTTGCGTTAGCTGAACAGACAGATGGCAAAGAGCTGCAGCAGCCAGAGGTGAAGGTTACCTCCGTCATCGAAGAGCCAGTAAATATCGATGGTTTTCTTGCCCTGCTCGCTCTGGAAGACGGTGTTTGCCTGCTGCTCGCCAGCCAAGGCGGTGGGGTCTGCTGCCAGGGCAAGAGGGCCCCGGTGTTGACAAGGGGCACTGCCAGCCCTGGGGAAAGGCACCGCTTCCTCCTGGCCCAGCCCTGCTCCCCGAAACCCACACCCTGCCTGCAAACCTGGCCCCCAAAAATAATCTTTGGAGCTGGGGGTGCTCTGGGCAGCCCCCAGCCCAACCAACCTGTGCCTGAGGCTGCTCTGCTGCTGGCACCGTTCTCCTTGGAGTGCTCGGCTGCCTCGAATGTGGGGTTCACTGGGGAGGGAGAAGAAGAGCACAGGCAGCAAGGCAGTGCCCTGCTGTCCCCATCCCCTTCAGTCCCAGCCCTGGAGTGATGTCCCCACCAGGACTGTGACCTTCTCCTGGGGACACAGTGCTGGTTGGCACATCCTACAACTCCAGCACATCTCTGAGCATCCCTGGCTGCCCAAAACTGCTTACCGTGAGCCTGCATCACTCGGGAAATGTTCAGCCCATCCTTCATTCTCATTAAGCAAATGCCGTACTTGAAATCAAAGGCGTCACTGGAAGGAGGGAGGAGAAGGCAGTTAACAGTGGCCGGCTCATGTCGGGTGGCGCTGCCAGCCCAGTGGACCCTGCACATGTGGCCACAATGTCCCCGCACCCAACGGCGGGGCCACCGCCAGGTGCCAGTGTCCCTCGGGGGCAGAGGAGCCAGCGTGGCCGTACTGCAGGATGCCCACGTAGTCCTCCAGGCTCTGCGGGGACGCCGTCTGCCAGTTCCTCTTGTAGCCCAGCACCAGAGTGTTGGGTCTCATCCTCCCAAGGCCAGCAGCCTACAGATAAATGTCCCCATGAGACCCTTCTGCAGGGACAGAGGGATGCAGGTGGTGTCAGTCCACAGGGGAGCGATGCAAAAAGGGTGTTTGGAGGTTGGGGAGTGTGGTCAGAGCCTCCTGAGCAGTGATTGAAGAGGATGGGCCATGACAGTCAATGGCTGGGGGTGGCTCTACCTGGATGAGCATTTGGACGCCACTTCTCAGATCCTCAGCCACCACGTCTGTGTAGAAAGCCTTGATCTTCCTCTTCATAAGCCACTTGGTGTGGCCGTCTGCCATCAGCCGGGACTCGGGCATCTTCAGCTTCCGTGGACCCTGGGGGAAGCAAGGGCAGGGGCTCAGGCACCGGCGGCACCTTCCAGCTGGTGGTGTCACCACCAAGGATCTCCAGCTCCCCTCTTCCCAAATCATGGGCAAGACCTCTGTGTAACCGCTGCACACATGGGAGGTTGCAATCACAGCAACAAAATGACTGAATCTGGGACTCAACAGCCAGCGCACACGATGCCAGCAGCCCCGTGGCTGCGGATGAGCTGGTATTTGTGGCACCACGTGTCCTAAATTGTTTTTGAGGCTTCAGGGCTGCCCTGTCCTCTGAGCAACCACCTCGTCCTACCACATCTTTGCTTTGGCAATTAATCAGCAAGGAGAAGCCATTAGCCCACAGGGACATCCCAGTACTTCATTAATATCACCAAGCTGGAAAGGCTTCCAGACAAAACATTTCATCATAAACAGGCACATTTCCATCCCCCCGAACACATCTGTATTTCCCAGCCCTCTGCCCACGGGTGGCTGGAGCCCCCAGGACAAGGAACCAGACAGTTTTTGCAGGTGACTCACGATCAGCACGTTGCCACAGACCATCAGGCTGAGGTTCTTGGTGAATGTCCCCACGAAGTCCACCAGGGCTGGGCGGAAATTGGGAGGGCCGGTCAGCACCAGGCACTGTGGTCTGCAGGCAGGGGGGAGAAGGGGGCGAAGGCTGGTACTGTGGGGGCACCGAGCCTCTCTGGAACAAACTGTGCCTCTTCTCCCATGCCTGGCCAGTGGCAGCTATAGGGAGCTTCTTCAGGATGAGACAAAACCATGTGGCTGAGGGTCCAGCCTCACTCTTTGGTCTCTTTATATCTGATGAGGCCAATGTGTCTATATCTGCCTGGTGTGGAGAATGCCAGGTTTGCCCAGCTTCCCATCTCTGCCCACACGGCAGACGTGGGATTTTGGAGACAGCCACATTTTTCTGGGGCTCCTCATTACCAAGGATGGTGGTGAGAATGTGGCCATGTGCATGTAGCATCCTGGGTTTGCTGGTGGCAGTGCCTGGCTCTGCGCCCCCCCTCCCTGCGTGCCCAGCACCGCGCCAAGCCGCCCTTGCCTGTAGTTCTTGATGTGCTCGTCCACTTCGCTCAGCCCCACTGAGTAGTTGAGGGCCATGTTGTATGAGCTGGCTTGCATGGAGGAGCCCCAGTTGACGTCTAGGTGGGGAAGATGGATTAGCAACGGGGCCAGACACCTCCTGGAGCATTGCCGGTGCTGGGTTACTGCCACGCACCTGGCTTTTTGTAGAGGACGTATCCCAGGAGGAAGATGATGATGCCGAGGGCAATGAGGGCCGCCCACCAGGTCAGCAGGAACATGATCACCACTGAGATGGCGGCCCCGAAGAGCGCAGCCCACTTGCTGTAATACCGAAAGGAGGGTCGCCAGCCTGCACGAAACACAGACAGCGGCCGCTGCCGGGACGGGGAGCCGGACGGGGAGCCACAGGGCACGGCACAGCACGGCACAGCACGGCACAGCCCACCTGGGGAGTTGGTGATGGAGGCGTGGAAGCAGCTGAAGTTGATGAGGGCATAGGAGCAGAGGAAGAAGTTGGAGATGATGGGGGCGATGGCGTTGAGCTCAGCTGCAGAGGAGGTGGAGAGTGAGTCACCCGTGGTGGGGACCGAGCTCACCTGGCGGCGGGCGTGGGAGGGCACTGGGGTGGTGAGCACCTACCGATGAGGATGAAGCCAACGGCAATGACGTAGGTGAGCATGTAACCGCGGATGGGCTCACTGTTCCTCCCATAGCCTTTCCCAAAAAAGCCTATGAGAGGGTAGAGCTGGTCCCTGCAGAGACACTGTGGGGAGAGACACACTGGGGACAGTGGCTTCACCGAGGACATGGGGTGACAGTGCCATGGTGGCTCTTACACCCGCAAGAGCAGAGGCCGAACTGGCCTTGTGCCTTCACTTATGGCAGCATCATCCTCGCTCCAGGGCTGCTCACGGCCACAAATCCCCGCAGCGCTGAGTGCGCCCAGGAGCGTCACCCACTGCCAGGGATGGGATGGGAGCTGGGGACGTGGACACAGCATCCCCTCACCTGGAAGACTTTGGGGGCTGAGACGAGGCAGGCCAGCGCCGAGGAGAGGGTAGCGCCAAAGATCCCCGCTGTGATGAGGGGGCCGAATCCGGACACCATGCTCATGCTCTGCCCCAAAACCAGGCGGGTCAGGAGCTCTGGCACCCCCAGCACCAACCTCCACTCTGGTCCTGAGGGATTTCCAGCCCCTGGACCCCATCCTGCTACACTCAGAGCTTTTCCATTTACATTATTCAGGCAGCAAAGTGCAGCTGTGTCCAAAAGCAATCCAAAAGAATTGTGTCCAAAGAATCATAGAATCATTTTGGTTGGAAGAGACCCCTAAGATCATTGAGTCCAACCATTAACCCAACTCCATCACTAAACCATATGCCTAAGAACCTCATCTATGTGTCTTTTAAAGCCCTCCAGGGACGGTAACTCCACCACTTGCCTGGGCAGCCTGTTCCAATGCCTGACAGCTCTGTCCGGGAAGAAATTTTTCCTAATATCCAATCTAAACCTTGCCTGGGGCAACTTGAGGCCATTTCCTCTTGTCCTACCAAGGAAGACATGCTCCCTGCTGCATCCCAGGTGCTTTAATGACGTAGGTGCCTCCTGGGATGCCAGGAAACCCACCCCTTGCAGCACAAACCCGACCAGGAGCGCAAACCGGGATGGGTGATGGCCCCAAGCAGCACCTGGTAGTAGTTGCTGAGCCCGTATCGGCAGCTCTGCCGCTGGGCGCAGGCGGTGAAGTTCCAGCCGAAGGCGCAGGCCAGCCCCTCGCAGCCCGGCGAGCCCACGGCCACGCTGTCGTTCAGGCTGCCCGAGGCGTCCCGGACCACACAGGCACCTGGGGGACACACAGCCCCCTCAGCGCCCGCTCCCCTCCAGCCCCCGGCACAGCTGGAGCGGGGTTGGCATCTCTCCGCTGTTTCACACAACCCATCCCCACGTTCTGCTGCCTGGGACACCCCCCAAGTCCCTGCTGTGGGGCTGCCCCACTGCACGGTGGCTGTGAGCAATGCCATGAGCTGCTTTGCCCACCCAGGAGGACTTTGCCCCCCGTGAGGTTTGGCACCTGCAGCGCTCGCCCCAGGGTATCACTACCAGCTCCCACCACATGCATCCTCCCAGGCCACCCATTTCAGGGGACAAGGTCCCGCCCAGCTGACCCAATGATGTGCCGCTTACCAATGGTAGCAGAAAGTGCCAGGTATGACACGGTGGTCCAGAAGATGGCCATCAAGGTGCCCTTGGGGATGGCCACAGCGGGATCCTGCCCAAGGGAACCACAGAGAGATGTAAAACAGCTTTTCCAGCAGCAGCGCTAAAGTGGCATTTTAACTGCGGCTGCTGTAGAAGAAGAATTTTAATTTATTGCGACACAAAGCTGCAGAGCATCTCATGGCTGAGCCTTCCACAAAGTTTCCAGAAGAAATAAAACAGAGTCTAAAAGTCAGATCAAAATAAACACCCTGGGGAAAACAGAGCTTGAGCCCTGAGAAATGCCGACTCAGGCAGCAATAGTCAAAACCCACCTTCAGGTCACCCGAAATGTTGGCCCCGGCCAGGATGCCGGTTGCCGATGGGAAGAAAATTGAAAACAAGCTGAAGAAGGAGCCTTCGGGTCCGCGCCAGTTGGGCACGAAGTTCTGGGCAAAGATGTCAGCTGGGGAGGAAGCAGAGGAGAAGCATTTGGGGCCTTCCAACCGCCTTTCTCCTGGCATCTCAGCACTAGATGGAGGCACATCACTCATGTTGGGTAACCCACGGGAGGAAGACATCATGCTTCCAATGACATCTTCCAGCAAAGAGCACTTTCCCATAGCAAACTTCTCGCCCAACAAAGAGCGGGGCTCCAGCGATGTGCTTGGACCTGTTGAGCGTGACCCCAACCTGTGGTGGACCCACCTCGGTAGCTGAAGAAGCCCTTTGATTGCTTCTCGGCAGTAGCCGGGATCACCGTCCCCACCAGATAATTTATGAAGGAAACCAAGATGACCAGGAAAAACAGTATCTGTGCCTGCCGGAGCGGAAAGAGCTGGCTGAGTGATTGGGGTTTGGGCACTGAGAGGATGAAAAACTCATTAGGAGAAACCCTTGCCTGTTTTTGGGGAGCTAAGGGCATCCTCCACTCCTTGGATGCCCAGTGGGCAGCAGGGACAGCTCTTACCAGCCCAAGGGAAGAAGGTGAGCGCAAGAAGTGAGCGTTACCTTGGCCTCCCACTCCATGCCGGCCAGGGAGATGCCCAGCAGCACCGTCACGGTGACAACCCCGATGATGCGGATGTCGTTGGTGGGGTCCACGATGAGGGAGTTGTGCTCCTGGGGCGGGGGGACCATCCACAATGTGCAAATAACCCTTTCCCTTACCAAACCACCGGGATTGCCACAAGTTTTAGCAGCTGGGGTTGATTATTGGTGGCCCAATGTTATCGCAGATGTTGATAATTAATACAGGTTGTGCAGGGAGGAGGTGAAGGTGAAGGAGGTGAGGATGGAGAAGGTGGGGGGGACAGGACCCAGAGGACACACTGAGCTGCTTTCTCACCTGCAGCAGGTCCCGGACAGTTTCGGCGAAGCCCACCGTGTGCATGGCCACGGCCACTGCATTGGCGAAGGCAAAGATCAGCCCGATGGAGCCGCCCAGCTCCGGCCCGAGACTCCGCGAGATGAGGAAGTAGGTGCCCCCTGAGGTGACAGGAACACCCTGGGTGTTGGTTGCCTCCCACACACGTTTTTGGGGCCCTCCTGCACCGCACAACATGTGCCAGGAGTTCACATATGCAGGGCAGCCCCAGGGTGGCTGGAGGGCTCACACTACCTGACTTGACTTTGCCGTTGGTGGATATGGCGGAGATGGACAAGCCAGTGATGGTGGTCACCGTCACAGACATCAGGATGATGAGCCACGTCAGGGCTGTGGGCAGAGGGAACTGCTTTGTTCCTGCATCCCCTCCAGCCCCACAGACCCCCCTGCACCACCCCACACTCGATGCTGCCAGCATTTCCACCCCCTCCTGGGTGCTCTGGGCCACAGCGAGCCTGGTGCCGCCGTCCTGCCCGCGATGTGCCGTGGCACCCACCGATTCCAGCCTGCGCAGTGATCCAGGGCAAGCGCAAGTAGAGGATGACTCCCCAGATGTTCAGCATGCAGCGGATCTGGGGGGACAGAGAGAGGGACCGGCCATCAGCGTGTGGGCACCGGGGGTTGGCTGGGGCCACACTGGCTCTCCTGCTCCTCTGAGTGAAAACCAGCCCAACACGGAGGGCAGGGAGCTGTTCAGAGTGCAGACACTTGTGAAAAATATATATATATTGGGAAAAATGTGATTATGAGGGGCAAATGCAACCTGCCCCTGCTTGCAGGGGTGGAAGGGTAGGAGAATGCTCCATGGGACGAGTCGCACTCACCATCACCCCCTTCACCCATCCGAAGCGGACGGGCTCTGGGGCGGGGGCTTTGCCCGGCTCCCCCGTCGGCTCCTCCAGCCCGGCCTCCATCAGGCCGTTGCTGCGCTGCGGGTCGGGCACCGGCACGTGGAGGCGGCCCGGGTCGGGCTGCAGGGACAACGGGGACACAGGTGAGGGCAGGCAGGACTGGAGGCAGCCAGTCATCCCCAGGGGGGAGAGCTCTGGCTGGGTGCACAGCTGGGAACAGCTGGATTATCCCTCCGGCTTCACAGTGGGTTCATTCTCGGGATGCGCGCATTAGCACAGCATCAAGAAGCGGGTGACATGGTGCCATGAACACACCGTGGGGACCAGGGGATGCTGATGACACGGCCAAACCCAGCCTTACCTTGAGGATGGAGTGCAGGTCCGCCAGCGAGGGCCTGCCCTTCCTGCCATCGCCCACCCCCTTGCTGTTGGCATAGTGCTCGTAGGCGGGCACCACGTCCACCGTGTTATAGCCGAAGGTCCTGGTGCAGAAGGTGCTGCCGGAGAGGTGGGTGGGGTGGGCGCTGTCACAGCCGGACCCCTCGGCGGGCGCGTAGGGACCCCGGCCGCCCTCCTCCGTGCCCACGAGGGTGCTGATGGTGAAGCGGCCGCTGCAGCGGGACAGGGCGATGGGCAGCTCTGGGACAGGCAGCTCGGCCATGGCCCCTGCGCAGGTCCCCGCTGGCAGTGCCTGCCGGGCGACGGATGGGGCGGAGAGGGGCTCGCTGGCTTTATACCCAGCAAAAGCGGAGCGAGGCAACCGGCACCCACCCACCACCATTGCTAACGGGGGAAAAGACTTGGCTTGAACCACCCCGAGCTGGTCAGGGGGAAAAAAATAGCCAGAAGGGATATCAAAACCGCTATAATCGGTATCACTGACTCACAGTGTTAGATGGAGGTGGCGATAACGGATTTGAGATTAAGTCCCAAGGACAGATCGGCAGAGAAATGCAGTGCTGAGTTTGCCTCCGGCCCTCACCAGGGAACGTTCAGTTCCCACCGGGATTTATGATGGGAAATGGCAGCAAACTCCCACACACACTCGCCCTTCCCTGGGATACTGCCCCAGACCCGGCAGATCCCGTAAATCATCTCGCCCAGCCTCCGAGTTGCTGTCTGTGGCACTGAGCTGTGCTGGAGGCAGGAAGGAAAACAGCCGCTCTTTCTTACTGTGAAACCAGGAGAGAGGGGACAGTGTGACACTGAGGGATGGGAGGGATGTCCCTGCCCGGGATCTGGTGCTGAGGGGCTGGGAAGGGGCTGGAGGCACCAGGGGACATGGAGAAGCAGCAGACACTGCTCCTCTGTGACTGCCCATGGCTGGGGCTGGCAGCAGAGACACCCCTGGTCCCAGAGCCCCCCATCCCCTCCCAAACTGAACGCTCAGGGTTCAAAACCCCCCCAAACCCCATCAGCCACTTAACCCCTTCCCCACACCACACAAAACAGGAGCTGAGACTGCTCAGCATTCACCATACGGTATGGGCAGGTGAGGATGGGGGAGGGACGGGCATCTTTTATACCTCTGCAGCCCCGTGTCACATGTGCCCTTAAAAGCAGTTACAGATAAGATCGGTGAAGACAGCAAATAAGGCAGGCAATAAAATTTGCAGGCCCAGTCTGCTTTGCAAGTTAATGGAAAATTGGGGCTGCCTGCCCTGCTGCCTCTGGCTGTCTTTTGCATTCATGCACAGATTTTAACCGGGTTTTCGAGGACTTGCTCCAGCCCCCTTGTATTGTTTGTGCACCGACAGACACTGTCCTCGGTTGCACAAGCTCCACACAGGCCAGCGCACACCCGCTCAGCCGGGAGGCTGAAGGCCAGCAGCCCGGGCAGCGCGGGGCCAACACACCGGTGCCAACACACCGCACGGGCAGCGCGGGGCCAACACACCGGTGCCAACACACCGCACGGGCAGCGCGGGGCCAACACACCGGTGCCAACACACCGCATGGGCAGCGCGGGGCCAACACACCGGTGCCAACACACCGCACGGGCAGCACGGGGCCAACACACCGGTGCCAACACACCGCACGGGCAGCGCGGGGCCAACACACCGGTGCCAACACACCGCACGGGCACAGCCGCTGCCCGTCCTGACACCAGTGTGAGCAACGTTTAACAAAGAATGGCTGTTTTTACATAACTGAGGACCTGGCGCCTGACCCCAGCAGGGGGGAAGGACCGAGAGACATCGGACTGTGAATCTTTAATGTAAAACACAGTCTCTTCCCAGAATATATACTGATACCTGTATACATACTGATACCTGTATTTACAAGTTAATTCAGATGGAAGGACCGAGAGACATCGGACTATGAATCCTTAATGTAAAACACAGTCTCTTCCCGGAATATATACTGATACCTGTACACATACTGATACCTGTATTTACAAGTTAATTTAGGGGGAAGGGTATTGTATGTAAACTGAGGCAGGTGACGGGGTAGTCTGTAAACCCTGAAGTACCCAGCCAACGGGGAACAAGGGAAGGAAATTGCGGCCAGGATTTTGGGGGGATATAAGCAGGGGCTTTTTGCCCTATTATGTGTGCCGACCTTTAGGTAGAACACCCAGTGTTGCAATATCATTATTAAAAAAAAAAAGAAATTGCTTTGCTGAGAGATCCTGCCTGAGCCTTTTATATTTGCAAAATAATTGTTTCCTACACCAGGTTTTGTGAACAGGGAGAATGGTGAGATGGGTTGAGGAAAAATCTTCACTCCAGCACCTCCTGCAACACTCCCACACAGGGCTGAGCAGTTTCCACTCCCAAACCAACAGAAGCAGCAGCAGACTCAGGCCCAGCAGAAATGGTTTTATTTTAGAACCTCATTACTTCATTAAAAAATGCTAACCTGCCCAAACCACCACAAATCACAGAGGTTCTTAAACAGGGGAGGGGGTCTCTCTTAAACAGTGCGGTCAGAGATGCTCAGGGAGAGCCACGAAGAGTCCAGATGCTGGGTGAAGAGCGAAGTGAGTGGTATGATGCAACCCTGGTGTAGTGAAATAGCCGGATAGTAGGATGCGCTTGTCGTCGGCCTGATTCACAACACCAGCTGCAGCACCAATACCGGGGCCATCGGCGCTGGGAGCTGCCAGGAGAGCTCTGGGGCACGTCCCTCCAACCCCTCCGCTCACACGGTGAAGAGGTGCCGAGGTGCTTCTGCAGGACTTCCCTCACTTCCAGCGCATCCCCCGCTTCATTTTGTCTGTTAAATACACCAAATACACCTGCATCGAGTTAGGCTGAGAATGGTTCAATCAATGCTTTACATATGGCTTCTTTTAAGTTTGCCAGAGCACTATATTCCAACAGGCCTTACGTGAAGGTTTAATTGTCCCATTTCCATCCTGTGGAAGATGGAACCTCCTGCCCTGGGTGACACAGGCCACGGGAATGACAGGGGGGCTCAGCAAACCCGCGCTGCCCAGCAGGACTCAGTGTCTTGGCACTGCAGGGAAGGAAGCCTGGGGAGAGAACACAGATGGTTATCCGGGCGACTGCTGGCAGCCTGCCATGATGGGGCCAAAGGGACCATCTCCCACCCTCCTCCAAACACCATTTCCAGCCCTCCCAACTTCAGATCCAGTCAGGAACAGGACAGAAACTTGGACCTCGATCATCAGAGGACATGCAGACTGTGAAGCTTTTAGAGCTGCTACACTGGTAGTGCAGCACTCGTGGATGTTTTGCTACCGATGAGCTGTGCAAACCATGGAAAAAGGACCTGGAGGCTCAGCACAACACTGCTGTACCGTACTGGGACTGACCATCACACATTCCCAAGGCAAACTCCTTTTCACTCTTTCCTTGAGTCGTCTCTAGCAACACAAGCACGAGCTGGATGGGACTCAAACCAGTGAGCCTCCCTAAGGGTGCATCTCATCTACCTGGAGGATCTTTATTGCTGAGGATTAGTCCTGGAGTAGGAAAAAGCAGATGGAATTATCCTAAAAAATTTAATCTGCAGTATTCATCTGTACCTTTGTCTTGTATCAAGGGCCAGAGCTCCACTGACTTGGAGAAGATTTATCAGTTCATACTAACAATAAATTCAGCTCAGATCAATGTCCACAGCTCTGCTGCAAACCACGCCTGGTGAACTACAAACACAAGCTTGTTCAGAGGTTGCTGCACACTACCGCGATTTCCAGTGCGACCTGTGCGAGGCGAGAGAAGCCCTTTGCGCACGAGGAACACGGACGGAGCTCCCGCTGTGCCCCGACAGCATCACGCTGTAAGAACAAGCACTACTCCCTGTTGTAAAGGGAGTGCTCAGTGACACCACCTTTGAGCAGGCTGCTCGAAACACAATGTAAGAATTGACACCCCAAAAAGCCCCTCTGGCAGATAAAATATTTAGAAAACCAAGGCTAAGCCTGCACAGCAGTAAAGTAGGAGCACAAAGGTACAAAGGGTTATGAACTCTGCTCCAGCAGCAGCAGGTCTGCTGGTCAGAAACCCAAGGGAGCAGAATCAGGTTGTTCTCTCCAGCAGAACAAGCGTGGGGTGGAGAGAAAACAGTGACATCTGGAAAACCACGGGGGTGCCTGATTCAGCAAAGCACCAGTATGTGCATCAGCATCTACCTCAATGCGGCAAAGCCCTTAAGGTTGTGCAGAGGGGAGCCAGGTTTGCCAAAGCCAGGCCTAGGCACGGAGCTGGAACCTGGCTGCTCTCGGGAATGCGGCGAGATGGATGGGCTGCAGCGTTCACAACCTGCACAGGAGCAAGAAGAAATCACAGGACAATCAACAATTGGATTCCAACTGTCTGTGGCACTTTCTGTTACACCCACAACCTCTCTTGTCTGAACTAGGACTGGGCCTCACCTTTCCAGGGTTAGTCCCTGGGGTTTATTTCCTCTGTCTGTGCATCACAGAAGGACCATCTTGGCTTTCCAAAGTATGAAATAATTCAGTTTCTGCTTAGCTTAGAAGGCACCAGAGGGTGGAGTCACACCAACTGAGCACCAAGGCAGCTAACTCGCCACAGCCATCGATTTTCCCTTTTACTGACGCCTGTGAAGGCTGAGAAGCACCGGAAAGCGTCTGCTACAGCTGTCTTCAAAGGGCAGACAGAAAAAAAGGCAACTCGCGGTTTTTGAAAGGTTCATAGGTTTGACATCAGAAACATACCAGTGAGGCAGCACGATAGCTCAGCTGAGCAGGGGATGGGCAACAGGCAGGAGAACAAGGTCCTGCAAATGGCAGCGGTAAGAGGGCAATGCCAAAGGACGCCCATCCCTGTGTGAAAGGTGGAGGGAGAGGGAACTCCAGTGGGGAACTGGCCTTCGCCCTTCTGAACAGACCCGAGCAGACACTGTCCCTCTCCTGCTCGGGTCAGCAGTTGCCCCAGGACAGGTACAGCCCACCAGCCTCTTGGTACATGAGGTGGTTTGATGCGAGGAGTAACCTGGGGACAGGGGCTGAGTGCCAGCAAGAAAAATACAGGCAGAGGGTTTATCCTGCAGGACTGTATGTGGGGCAACCCTGGCCCAAGTAAGAATGTCTGCAAGTGTCAGGAAAGGTGCCTTGTTCTGCCACCTGCTTTTTGGATGAATTTTCAACTGACACGTACTAAGAAACATTCCCACACGAATACACCAGAAATGTTAATAACTAATAAAGCTTTCCATACTCACCTCTTTGACATTCTGTCAGGTAATTCAATTCTGCCTCCCCAAGCAACTCTTTAAGAACTCACCAGATCCCTTTTGCTGTCCAGGTCTCTCTCGGCCTTCAGCTGAAACCATCTCGAACACGCTGCAGGACCCTCAGTCCCAGACACAATCCCAGCTCTGTTGCTGGGAGCCCCAGCAGCCAGTTTGCCAATGCCACAAGACACGGGTTTGGGTGGCACGGCAAGCCATCCCTTCGCTGCCTGTCCAAAAGCTTGACAAAATTTACACTACAACATTTCTGGTGGAAAAAATAATTAGGAAATTGTCATCAAGTCAGTCAAATATCCCTCTATGCCATCAAACTTATATATTGCAAAATGGAGATTGTCTTCCACAACAGTGATAAACATGCAAAGGTTGAAATTCTGCCCCTACGTTTTGTTGCTTGTTCTGTACCCAGAACTACACGTGTTCCCATGTCCCAGTAGCACAGAGGGCAGTGGTACAGAAGGACGTGTGCAGGGAGCAGTAAGAGGAATCACCAACATTCCTCCCATTTCATTTCAAAAATAGGCAGCTATATGAAAGAGAAAAGCTTAAACTATAACATGCTCCCTGGGCTTTCACACTCATTTAATTGTAGCTCCAAATATTTAAAGCTAACCATTTTTTAGTGCCCCTTGTTCAACAGGACCCAGGTTTCCCACTAAACTAACAGAAATATCCACCCACACCCAATGCATCTGCACTTGGACTTCTCTGCTCAGCTTCCCAACTTCTGGTGACCTCAGTACAGGATCATTTTGAACTCAACTGGATAAAAATCCACATGTCGATCACAAAAATCCCTCCTGCCAAAATGTACCTGTTTCCAAACTCAGCTGCTCCCGCAAAAGCTTCAGTGGAGCCCCAGGGTTTGCAGAGGTGTGTACACCTGAGACACCGGCCCGAGTTTAAATCTCGTTAAGCCTAAATGAGTCTCTGCAGCATACAGAGCTCATGTGCACATCAACACACACACCACACAAGACATTATGGGCTGACAGCAGCGCGTCACACGTGTGAAGAATCAAACAGATTTGCAACATTTAACATGCATTCAAAAAAACAAACAAACAAACCTCCTAGAATTCCCAAGCTGGATGTTCAGGAAGCATTAAAGTTCTTCCGCATTTCTGCTATAAAATTGCTCGTTTACCTCCCTACTGCAGAACTATGACTTCTTTCTCCACATGGCCCATTAACTCATTAAGAATGATTTTCTAAATATAAACCAATTTAAAGTAAAATTAATAAAAACATAAAACCACAAAAAACAGTGAAAATGAAAATGTCAAAAACAAATAGAAAATCAAAGAAATTTATTTCCATCAACAAAAATACAGAATACAAAACGATACTGGTCCCACCCTCTGAGCGTGGTAAAGACACCAGGGGCTGCCGCGACCCTGAGCAAGAGCTTCTCTGCTAGTTCATCAGGACCTCCATCTGCACCAGCCTCGCGTTCGTGTCTCCCGATGTTCTGTACGGGATCATGCCAGCAAACGTTATCAGCGCACGAGCTTGGGACCGAAGTTGCTAAAAGAACCAAAAACATAAAGTACAGTTACTTTAGGATCAAAGCACCCACAAGGAAGGTGGAGTTAAGACACCAGTGGAACACTCGCCTTTCAAACAAGCAAATGTAATCTTTATTTCTCAGAGCTGCTCTCTGGATAATGTATCTTTCCATATGGAAGGAAATCCAATTATTTCCTTTTCCAGCCATTAAAAATATGTCAATCTACCCTTTTGCTTAAAAAAAAAAAAGCCCATTTATTAAAAATCACCCAAGAAAAAACATTTTCAGCCAAATGGGGCGCTGCTGTACTGCAGCAATCTTGTAATTTCTGCTTGAAGCGGGCTTTGCCAAGGCAACAGGACTCTTTCCCATCTTGCGAAATATAAAGTTGACCCTGAAATACAGGATTAATATTGTCCAGGTACAAGCACCAGAAACAAAGCGGTGGTGCCACAGCCACTTGGAGATCTCGCACATCAACTACAACACACCAACATCCTCAGAGGCTCATCATTCTGTGACATGACAAAAGCAGATGTACCAAGCACATTGAGACCTTTGCCTAAAGTAACCAACCCCCTTCCTGCGCACCACAAGGCTACGTAACAGCTGAAGGAATTTAGGAATAATTTGTTTCATTTGTTAAAACTGTTGGTAAATTAAGAGGAGAACCATTTTGATAACCGGTAAAGCTCAGGAGAAAACAGAAAGTCTGCATCTTTATGGAAAGCTGTGCAGACTGATTGTTTGGATCGCTCATAGTGTTTTATTCTCAAACATGAAGCATCTCTAAACTCCTGTACCAGAAGATCCCGCTGTTCAAATCTTCCTTTAATCTACTGACTACAGGGAAAGCTGCAGCAGCTTTGGTTGCTGTGGGCGTGCAGCAGGACAGCAGCACATACAAACGGAGAAGTGACCCAAGCCCGTTACGTGGCTGGAACAGTTGCAAACACCATCCCCAATGACCATCTGGGTAATTTTAACCCCTATTTCAGGCCGATGTTAAACCAGCTGTTTAATGGCAACACAGGAACTTTGGAAGCCACTAATGGAAAAGTCAGATGCTCATCAGTTTGTTTCGAGACGCTGTCTAAATGCTACTGCTTCAGCTGTGCAAAAAACCCCTGACTCTACACACAGAACAGGAAAGTAAGTTTTCTTTAGCACTGAGATCACAGCTCTTTAATTTTGTTTCCATTACCCCATCTGAAGGAAAGCTGTGACTGCCTACACAAAACCTGCTGGCCAGGATGACACTGAGGGCGGTGTTCCCGTCTGGCGCTGTATTTCTGTCTGGCCGAGGATGGACAAACAGCTGGAGCTGCGGGAGGCGACTGCTCCCTCCTTCTGAGGAACTGCAGCATCTGCGGGGCTCTGGAGTAAGCAGCAAAACCAAGACTGACCCAGTTCCTAAAAGCTCCCAGGACAGTTTCCCCAGCTGTAAATTACCCCCTAGTTAACACCAATCTATCAGCTACTTAACAAGGTAGCCTGAAAATTAATCATTCAGTTCCAGTTATGGTCACAACACTTCTTCTAGTCTGCTTCCAAATCTGTTACAGCGAGGTCGTGTAGTTATACCTGACCTGCTGTGTTTCAGTGGAGGTCAAAAGAGGTGATACATGACAAAAAAAAAGGCATTTAAAGGTGTCTGACTCTTTGGAATTCAAATATTAAGAGGGAGAAACTCTTATTGTGACTAAGAAAGGCTTAGGACCAGTGCAAGCTACTGTTCCCTTTACCTGTTCAGCAGCAATGACACTAGAGCTGGTCTATTTTTAAAAATCAAAACAAGCAAGCAGCAATACTTCAGGAAGAATAATCGAAGGTTTGCAGAGGTTAAGAGCGGCCTGGAGGTCTAGATGTTCTATTGGTGGTAATTACTTAATGAATGTTAAAGTCACTTGCGATTTAAAATAAAAATAAATAAATAAAAAGAATTCCATTCCTTTCATGACCTAATTTTCCCGCCAAGATAATGCCCTTGGGCTGCTCCAGTGAGTTTGCCACCCTGGCTGGGGTGGGGAGCGTGTGACATTGCTGTTGTGCACTCACGGCATCTGGGTCAGGGCTGCACCGCAACCGCTGGCTGAAATCCAACCAAACGGATCACGCCAAGCGGGACAGGACTTTGCTCCCTCATTCCCCAACTAATTAATGTATATACATTAAAAAGAAAAAAAAAAAAAAAAAAAAAAGACTCAAAACGCAGTTTGGGTAATTTCATTCTGAAATAAACAAAATGCATAAACCCCAGCTCTGACTCTGAACTTGATGAGCTCTAAATAAAGGCCATTTTGTCTCCAAAGTGGGACAAGAGAGGTTCTAGCAGAGAATCACTGGGTTCAGAGGGCTCCAGAGCTACTGTTCCCTCTCCATCCCATCCGTGCTGCCATGTCCACGCTGTTCCTGTCAAAGCCCCTCTGCTCCCTGCCCGGTACCGCAGGACCCTGCTTTGGGCAGTCAGCGCTTGGCACCTGGGGGAAAATTCAAGACCCACATGTTCCTATGCTGGGAGACTCTGTTCCCGGCTACATGAAATAAGCCTCAGACTTACAAACAGCTGCTATCCTCTGTTTTCAAACTCTTCTGAGCAACAGAGGGATCTGAATGTCTGCTCTGACAGATCTAGAGAAAATCCAGGGATTTCAAACACCTATTCAAGGAAAGGTCATTTTTCGCTCACACTGTCTACTGGGCAATATGCTGAGATTGTTCAAGCTCCTGGAACATCCACAGTGTTAGTGACTTCCCCTGACGTTTGCTTCCCCATGGAAAAAGGAAAAGCTGCCTTTCTCCCAGGGAAGTTCAAAAGAAAAACTCTTGCCAAGCTCTGTCCACAGAGGTTCATATCTGCCGTCTCTGTGCAGGTGAACGGAGGAAATGTTGCTGAAGAAACCCCTTCTCTTCTCACATTTGAAATGACCTCATTTCTTCCCCCCTCTAAAATCCCTGAGTTGCTTCCCAGACAGGGAAACTGGAGTGATCTAGATTCTCTGCTCCCACAGCATTAGAGGAAATCGTTCAGGGTAAGAAAAACAGGGAAAACATGCTGAAGCTGTTCTTACCCTGCCTTCCGTGTGTCCGTGTCTGGTGTTTTTCTGTGCATGCAAATCATAAAGGCACTCAGAAGCTACACGGCTGTAGATTTTTTTCACTTTAGCTAATCCTACATTAGGAGATTTAACATTCCCTCTGACATTACAGTGACACAGCTGTTCTCTTATCGCCTCCCTGACTGCAGAGGCAGCAGGCACTTGTCCCCTCTGATGGTTAAGCAAAGCGTTTATTATCCATAGCAGCCAGAGATCCATGACTTGGAAACCCTGTGCCTTGAGCACCAACACCCTGCTGCTATCAGATCCCACTACAAGGCCAGAAGCTCAATTAACAAAACTTGAAGCCTGAAAAAACCAAAACAACTTTCAAGGGTTTTTAAGCAAGGTCAGCTGATCTCCACAACTCTAACAGCATGAGAGCACAGCACATTTACTGAACGTGCTCACGCTGCTAACAGGCACGTTGTTGATACACTACAATGTTGTGGTGGCTTCTCTAAATGAACTCGCCAGCAAAGCTGCTGATGCCATCACCAATCAGCCCAACAATCTTTGGTGGGCCACGCTCAGGGCATTTATATCAAGATGACACCCGACAGCACTACACCCCTACAGAGATGGTAAACACTTCTATGTAAGGCACAAAAGGAAACTGCAAAATCAAAATAACCGGCTCACTTGGAAAGAAAGGAGCTAAGGCTGTTTGCTCAGTGCCAACCTTGACCAACACAAAGAGCAGGTACCAGCTTGCTTTAGCCTGGGAATTCTTTGCACATACAGAATTTAAGGTGGGAGAAGCCTAAGCAGCATCTGTCCTTCTCCGGTGTTGCCCATTTAGAGTGCAAGTGCAGCTGCAAGGCAGGATCCCACAGCTCACACACAGAACGCACTCCAAAGACAAAAGCCGTATCATCACTGGAGCCTTTCATTTTCTGATGTAATTTAGAAATGCTACTATGACTTTTACCAATATTGAAATTCACAGACCAAAGGCACTTTTGCAGATGACTAAAGCCTGCAATAAAGCTGGCTGTGGCCCAAGCTGGTTTTCATTCTCAAAAGGAGTTGATACTTATTTCCTAATCTCCAAGATGGGATGACTGGTTTGGCCTTGGTTTTCACGTGCCTGTGGCAACTTTAACTTAATAAGAGCTACAAGACCAAACCTGACGACAGGGAAGCTGAGAACCCTTCTGCTCAGCATGTCGACAGGTGAGTGCCCGCAGATCTGGCTGTGTCTATTTTGAGGCTTGTTGCAGGTGTGAGCTCCCATCAGCTGAGGGGGGGAAACACTTCAGTACCAACCCCAGGTGTGCAGCCAACCCCCCAGTGTCAGCCCACGAACACAGGGCAGCCCCAGCACTGCCGCTCAACAACAAACTGCTACAGCCCTTCGCCACCTCAAAGCACTCGACAACTTGGTGTGTCACCCAAGGACACTCTGAAAATGTCAGCCCACGTCACTATGGATGTGAGCCAAGGAGGAGTCAAGGAAGGCCTTTTCTGCCAGAAATCAGATTTGCATAAACAGGGCACTAGCTCAAGTGAAAAGAGTTGAAATGAGGTTCTTGAAAAACAGCTCAGTTGTCAATGCAGCAATGCCAACCATCCTACAGACACTGCGCTGGCCACAGCTGCTGGTTAGTTAAGATCGCACCAAGAATCAAACTGAACACTTGTTTTCTCTTGCTAGGAGGTGGATATAGGATGCAATATATCTTAATTAGCTCAATGCCATTTAGAACAATATCCTTTCTTTACACAAAGCTGAAGTTATGAGGGACCAGTATCAGGACTTAAAGTAACTGAGCAAGCCAGTCAAAAGCAAAGACCATTAGAGATTCACAGTCACTTAAATCCCAATCCCTTGAAATCAGGGAAAAAGAAAACTTGTCAGACAGTGGGGACTGTAACCTTACCGAATCTCTGTCTTCCATTACCCGCTGGGGTCTGGCAGGAGTGGCCGGGCTTGTGCCTTTCATCCTCTTATACTGGGTGAATAAAATATTCATGGTTGCAAGCAGGACTTCGGATAAATTGTGCCTGATCTACACAAAGACAGGGAAAAAGACATATTGCAATGGCGACCATGTTGACAGAATCAGTACCCTCGCTATTCAACACCAGAAAACCACATAATGATAGCTCTGGTTGATATTTACTCATATAATGGTCACAAATGTAAGGGTTACCCCTACCATGACTGCACCATTTGGCAAAAAAATATTGCCCAGAGCTTTGGGACAGACATGCATAATGGCTACACCTTCATATTTTACAACGGCAGTTCAGATAAAACCCAAAACATCTGGATATCAACAAAACTCCAAAGCATCCAAACAGACAGAAACACCGTTGGAGAGAGAAGCATTATCCTCCAGTTAAAACAGTTCAAGAGCAATAATAGACTTCCATTATGCTTCATATGCAGAATCTAATTGCTAAATTCATAAGCTTCTCTAATTAGAGTGAAAGAAACACAAGACCATACAAATGACCACCTAAAGCACAGAAGAACTAAGTCAGCAGCACAGTTGAAAGTTCTCAATACTCAAAATCCTTGAATCAGACTCAGTAGGTTCAGAAAAAATCAGAACTGCAGATGCAAAGCAGAGACAAGATTTCTGGGCAGGGAATTCTAGTGCTCCAAAGAGCAACACTAAGGAGAAAAAGTTGCAAGCTGAGAGTCTACCAACCAAACAATTACATCCTATTTCCTTGTTAAAGAATAAGAATGATGAGATCACAAGGTTTTCAAATCCTTTTAACAAAGCAAAAGGCTTTTGGAAGCTAAAACCAAGAGCCATTACTTACTTCATCACTGAAGTTCCGGAAGGCAGCAACTCTCTCCTCCACGCAATCTTGGCTAAGAGGTACAAGCTTTATGCGTTGAATAATCTTCAAAAAGAAAAGCAGGAATCAGGGTAGGTAATAAATGTTCTATGTATGTATGCTAATAAAATACTTTTTTGAAGCATTAATGAAATGCTCCAGATTAAGAGAAATAATTTCATTGTTATTTACTGGCTTATCTCCTCACTTTGTTGAGTAGCAGGAATATTTTGTACAATGATTACAAAATAGCTCCAGAAAGATCTTCCTGATTATCAAGCAGCAGGAAAGAAATACAGTTTTAAATTCCTATAGCACCGTAGCGTCTTCTAACTCATTAAATATAATTTTTTGTTTTAAGTGATGTGAGACATCCTGGGCTTTCAAGGGCATTAGGAAGGCTGCACTTCAAACAGAACTCTTGCAACTTACATCAAAGGCCCTGTCAACGTGACCAGCGTGATATTCATCAAAAAAAGTGATTAAGTCTAGCAGAAGGTAGAACGTGGAGTCAACGGATTTCTTTGCACTTATTCCCTGAGCTTTGTACCTGAAAGAAATTGGTTTACAATTTTATTGTGCAAAACGGCAACCATTTATAAACATGCACGTGCAATTCTTGGAAGCGGAAACATCACGTACAAGGGCAGAAGGCATTTAACAAAGGACAGCTTTAATTTTCCTTCACCAGGAGGCAGAATTTTCATGGGTTGTAGCTTTGAAAAAAATACTTTTATTCGCTTTTAGTCTTTCATCAAATCCAGCATTTGTTTCCTTTCAAATGTTTACACTTCCCTTATTCACGGGGAAAACAGTGACAGGAACCATAGACCTGCAAGGCAAGTGCTGTATGAGCATGTTTAACACGCTGGTTTACAGCAGACAATTCTCCAGCACAACTGCTTGCTCCAGGCAAGAAGTTAAGACTTAAAAATGGATTAGATGCTTCTGTGTGCTCATTCTGGCTACACTTGCTTGTAGATGAACCAAAGGACTGTCTGCTCACACTCCTAACAGCATGAGGGCAGAAAGGAGCTCCTTCCTCAAGGTCACGGTCAGTGTGGTCAAGTGCGTGTTCCCCATCGTGCTGCTGCAGCGGGGGAAGCCAGATACCCAAGAGAAAAGGCGCAGAGGCTGCGTTGCCTGCATCCCCCAGTCCTGGCTGCAGTGCAGTACGGGAAGCAAAGCCCGATATTACATATAATTGGAAAGAAGATGAGCTAATCAGAACTGCTTTGGCTTCACAATCATGAAGGTCCGCAGCTGTAAAGTGGGGTTATTGAACAGAAATAGTTAGCGCACTCACACAGATCAAAGCAAGCAGCGAAACAAAGCCCATTATGGCCTTTGCTGAAGCTTCAACTCAAGACACGGGTTTAATTCTCCTTAATGTCTGCTACCAAATGAGTTTCTCACTAAGTCAATGCAGCACCAATTTTCACTCGGTGTGCAGCCTCACTCACTGAAGGGAAGGCTGACTGAAGGAGCCACTGGCAAACGCCACTTGTCAAAAAGAAGAAAGGCAAAGGCCTCTGACCAAAATCAATACATTTCTGTATTTGTCTTCACAATTTCAAAGTGCCAGCAAGCGTGCTTCATTTATTTATATTCTTTCCCCAGCAGAAAGGTTAAGGAAAAGTAGTAAGATATTTCTCACAGGTATCTACGTTTTGCTCTGGTAAAATAGAGGAACTGTCCACAGAAGTTGCTGTGACAAGATGCATCAAAAGATGATGATTAAAAATAAATTCCCAAAGCTATTTTGCAATTATAGCCTTTCAGAAGCAGGTTATTCCTAACTTGCAGCTGGTAATGAATCTTGAGCACTGATGTCTCCCAAACATGTATCCTAATTAGCACACCAATACTGCAGGTGACATTGCTTGATCCCTTCCATTTCTGTCTCTTTTCTAAACACCACATGGCACTTTCCTAAAGTAACAGGCTGCAGAAATGAGGTCCACCGGTTACAACAGCCCTGTACACACCTCAGCTTAAATGTTCCCTTTTCAGCTTTTATTTAAGCAGCAGGGAAATACAGTTTTCAGACAGTTACTAAACTTGCCACTCTACTGTTACAACTCAGAATTACTGGTTTTGTAGCTCGCTCTCCATACTATTTCAATTGCGTGCAATGAATCTGCAACTATGATGATATCTTGCTTTAAAAATCACCTAAAACATACAATTAATTATATTTATTGCTCCTTGATAGTCTGTCTCCAGTTGGCAATCCTGGAATTCCCTTTTCCTGGTTTACCTACAGGTAAAGCTTCTTGCCAAATTTACCTGACCTGCCCCTAAAGATTACCCTCCTGGTTTCAGTCTTACCTCTCCGCAATGGCATGGGCCATGTTCTTCAATCGCTCTTTGTTCGACTGGGGAGTGCTGATCTGGGGAACGACGGGACTGAGGAGCTTGTTCATCAGTTCTAAAACTTTGTCGGGGTTCTGTTGATATTAAAGTTACACCCAAGTAAGAGAAGCATGATGGGACTCGGTGCTTTAAACTCATTTAAAAAGCAGAGAGGTCTCATGCAGTGGTGCCTAGTGCAAGCTCAGAGATGCCTCCCTCCCACACAGAACCAAGATCATATTAGCTGTCAGCAATGTAAAGCTTCATGTGAAGAAGTATTTTCCCATAATTTTCCTCTAAAACAGTGGCTATGGCTCTACCTACTTTTATTTCAAATACGTTTCAAAAGGAAACAAGAGTATTCACTATAGAGCCCAGCTATTTGAAACTTGAATTCAACATCTATGAAGCTGAAAGGGCACACTCTGGGTAAATAACTTCACTAGTGTGATGGTTTGACTACCATCGCAAACAGCCAGAATAAAACCACAACCTCTTCAAAAGATCCCATTGATCAAGAACCAGGATGTTTTACATCAGAATGGAGTGCAATCCATCTGCTAGGGAATAGACTGCCTTAGCTTATTGATTATTGGGTATACTGCTTCTTACAGAACATGGTTAAAAATTGCTTATATAGAATTCGCTTAGCATAACTTCTGCAAGCTGGGAACCTTTGAACTCTCTGCTTTGTTAAGAAAAAAATCACCTCAGTCTCCAAGCTAGAAGATAAGGGGAGCTGCATCCCTGGAGATAAGTAAAGGAACAGAACGGTGTCTAACAGAAGAATGTTTCTGCTGTTCCCAAAAAATTTTCTCCAGCTGTAGGTACGAAATAGCAGCTGAAGGTCTGAACTTCAATTGACAGCCTGCCTGAGGAAAATGTACAGATCCAACAAAGAACGGGGAGACTCCAGCCTCTTAATTTTGCAATTGGCACAGCGTGACGTGTGGGGGGGTGGGGGTTGGATTGCGAAGGTATAATTGTCCAAGTTTTTTTCTGCTGAGCGTCCCTCTTTAAGAGGAGCCAACCTCGTGCTGCTCTGTGCTGTACTTTGAGAAAAAAATATTTATTTTAGAAGAATTTCTGGAATCCACACCTGAGTCCCTGCTGTGGGAAACCTGGGGAAAAGGTACTTTCCTAACACATCTTTGTTTGCTCACTGAAACCCCTCTACACATACCCAATGGCTCTGCTTTAACAGCGGCAGACATAACTTCCTTGAATAAGGACAATTCAATCTCTGAGAATAAATTTAACCTCCTAAACACAGGAAGAATGTTTGGGGAAAAAAAATGGTGAACCAGGTACATATTTAAGGCGGTACCAAGAAGATATTTACCTTTGCAAGGTCGTAGAGTTTTGCAGCTTCTTCAAACAATCCTTTATTTTCTGCTGCAGATGCCACTTTGTTAATAATGAGTTTTGTGTCACTTGTAAATTTGTCTATCACTCCAGGCTAAAGAGGTGAGACAAAAACAAAAGGAGAAAAGAGAAATCGGAATGCTTAAAAACTCCTGAATATTCTGTCAAGGCGATGAATATTTTACATGTTGGATTATGATTAGAATGGCCTGTACATTACCATGGGAACATGCAAAAAGGACACGTTAAAAATAGCGCTCTTGTGAGAGAGACTTGCTCCAAAACAGTGGCAGCATTGAGACATCTGCAGTTTCTAATTCATTCAAAATGACCCAGATAACAGGTCAAATTCTAAATTATTTTAATTTGTTGATGACACATTACAGAGCAGAAGAAAACACAAAAGACTTCAGCATATACTGTGCAAGGGTCTCCAGGGATGCTGTTTGTGTACATTGGCATGACAGGTTGCAAGTGGAATCTCACTGGGATAATGAAAGGGTGACATGAATTTTAAGAGAAACAATAAACACAAGTAGAATAAAAGAGAGGAAAGAGTCAAGGATATCTGGAAAGGATTTTACTGTAGTTGAAGATGTAAAAACAAAACTATGTAATCTAGAAGAACTGATTTTAAAACTAAGATTGGTATGAAACCAGAATTCAGCAAAGAAAAAGAATACAGTTATATTTAAAAGAAATCAAAGTCAAGAAAAAAGGATTCATCACTAATGATATAATCTAAAAAACTGTCTAAGAACTGTAAAATAAAATATTAGAGTTCCTTGCTCTTGTGTGTGCAATTTCACTGCTTTTAAGCTGACAGAACAAAAACATCTAAAAGAAAATCCCTGCCAGAAATCACTTATTTGTTTGATAATAGCGATGGTTGCAGCATGAGCCCTAATCTTAAAGTTAAGATTTAAATGATTCTAGAGTCTGCTTTACACAGAAAGCTGTCGAAGTTGTCACAGTGAACAGAAAAACTTCATTGATTACCTAAAATGTTAATAATTTGCATGCACACTCCTCGTTTCAGGTGAGACCTTTAGGTTTCCTTTTTCTTCTGGCTGTGTAAGCTTACATTTTAGTTTTAGATTACTGCTTTTACAGCACAAGCAAGATCCACCACAACTAAAAATGGCTGATCTTTGATCCAATACTTACCCTCATCCATATGGAGAGGACAGCCCAGTTGTGGCTATGCCTGCGCTCTGTTAGCCCTTGCTCTCTTAATTACAAGAACTTTTAATGAGTTGCGATACATTTATCCTCTGAGGTGAATGCGGGTAACGTCATGTAGATGGTTTCCACACACACACCTCAGTTAACAGGACAATGTCGCAACCACTTACAAGGAAGCAATTTTTACTAATTGTTTTTTACTATTGTGTACTGAATTTCATTTCCTGCTGTAAAGATGCAATTCTGACCTCACTGAAGTTACCCGATGCCATTTGTTGCTCTAGTTACATCGGCTGTCTACAGGGACAGTTTGCCCTGCGGTTTAGGGCAGGTCATAGGTAATTCTGTAAAAGGACCTCACACTTGGAGAATTTGTATGTATTCAAACACAGTAATAATTTGGCTGGTGAAAAATGAAGAAAAGCGAGAGTGCTTCATTACTATTTGGGAAATCACACGTGGTTTGTACTTTTTATGTAAAATATAAACATAAATTGTCAACTCACCTTCCTACTACCATCATTTTCCAGCTTTCCAAGAATCATATCAAACTATATCCACAGAGACGTAAAGTAAGAAAAAAGGAAACAAAAACAGATGAATTTCACATATTTCACAACATATTTACTAAGTACAAAGATGCAGTCATGTATGAATGAAAAACAGTGATCGATGTCAAAATCATTTATATATAAATAACAGACAAAAAGACGCGATTAAATATGTTAAACATTTGTCTTTGTGAGATCTCCCATCACCTAGGTCTGCATCAGGCAGAAGGAATAAACAACTTTTCAAGACTGCCATGCCAAATATCGATTACAATGAAGAAATGAATTTCAGTTTAAGTGAGGAAGGTGAAACGCGGCCAAACATACCTCTCTGCTTTCAATTACTAGTTCACTAACACAACGCAAGAACATATTCTCTCCTTGGCTGTCCTTCTCATTCCTACAAAAGAAAAGGAAGAGGCCAGGTACTCCTGTTTCTGAGGACTTCCCAGAAAAGAATAATTCAGCAGGAATAACTAGGAAAAGATTTAGAGACATATATTAGCTCCTACCTGAGGAAGTAGAAATACTGCAGAGCTTCCCTTGGATCCGTTGATTCAAACTTACGGGTGTAAAGCATCAAAAGTCGCACAAAATTTAGACGCCTGATGCCAGGAGGGTCACCTGCCTCATGGCTTACTGCAATGTCAGAAACAACACTGTCAGAGAACCTAATGCTGGGAAACGTTGCTCTGGTCTTAATTTCAAATTAGAGCCATGATCCAGAGCTCTAACACAACTAAATCAATTAACTTTTAGGAGATTGTTCTGATAAATGCTGTTTGATCAGTTACATAGACCTGCAGGATACCCTAAGGGCTCAGAAAATACTCCTTTATAGTAAATTAAATGTGTGGGACTTACACAGCTGTGCACTCTGCCCAGAAGATTTCAGGAGCAATTTTAACTCAAACAGGACCAATGCAACATGAACAGCATGACAACGCAAGCGCTCTGTCCGGAAGAGAAAAGCAATTGCAGCTTCAAACTGTGCTGTCAAGAACAATACTTGGAAGTAGAGGAAAGGCTGTTGGTTCACTGCAAAATGTGATTCACCTGAAAAAAAAAAAAATCACAACATAGAATGCAAGAGGAAATGATTCTGCAATCAGAGATCACGGACAGTGGATGTCTCCTGTCACAGTGCATCACTGTTGTTTACTCAGTACCAACAGAAAAAAAACACACCAGACAAAACTAAATAACCATTCACACATCAGTGGCTTATCTGTAACTGCTCCTCTGCAAACGTATCACGAAAGACCACAGCATAAAGACACATTGAGGAAGTGAAAGAGAATAAAGTTACTCAAAAAAGTTCCTTCTTTTCAGACAAAAAAGTGTCATCCTTGATAGACTGACATACATTCTCTAAAGACCACAACTTTTTGTCTTCATTTATACATATGCCAACTGGTACAAATAATGTTAAACCCCTGGATTTTCTTTTTCAGTGATACCAACGATGGCTTATTGTGTGTCCTTTCCACACATTTTTATCTGGGTGTGAGTGATGTTACAATCTAGAAGACTGCGGAGAATCAAATTCTGTATGTTTTGAATAGTCTGAGAAGCCAAATTTTGATTGACTAGATGATTACAAGAAAAGGTAAACTCTTGGGCTGTGGATGTTCCTAAAAATTTCTGAAGTGGAAGGAACTGTGATTTGGGTCCCCAGAAAATTGCTTGAAATAGTAATTTAAGAGAAACAATGAACTATGGATGCACACAGAGAAAAGCCTTGGATATACATGCCTACAATAGGTAACGATTGCTTTTCTGTTCCATATTCTAAAAGTTGGAAGGTTTGACAAAAGACCTGAGCATATTTATGACAAGAGAAAGCAATTCCTAATTTAGGATAGATAAAGTATAAATAGCAGCAGTGTTGTTCACAGATGAACATTCACTCTCTGGATTGCTGTGAACACACAGGATTAATTCATCGTGATTTACTGAAATCTGCCATTACTCTGGTAAAACATGCTGCCCACAAACACACTGAGGGTGCCTGTCACTAGAGCGAAGAGCTACAGGGTTCTAAGTGCAGTCTGAGGTTTTCATAACAACAACTGGAAAGTGTCCTAAGCAGAAAAGCAGAGCCCCAGTAACATATTTCTTTGTGGTTTCTTACCATAGTCTTCTAGCAGCTGCTTCTGGAACTGTGATAATGTCAGTCGGTCTTGTGGAGAACTTGCACCATTGTCATCAAAACACACTTGGTTCAGCTAAAAAACACATCCAAAAAAAGCAGCGTAGATATTTCAACTTCACCTTGCACAAGGGATGCACTCACAAGATATTTACTTCATTTGAAGCCCCTCCTAAGATTTGACTGACTAGAAACTACTTCTAATCACAGTATCAGGTCCAGCCATTGCCGGGAAGCAAAGAACTCTAACACAGCAGAAATCCACGCAGATTTAACCCCTTTTCTATCTGTCCATGTTGTCAAACTCCAATGCTGGGAGTTTGAATACTCACTAAGCAGTTATTGAAAGCAGTATTATTTTTACCCAATCTTAACAAATAGATCATTCTACTCCCTCTTTCTGATAAAGGAGAGAAACGGGTACTGACCAGTATCTATCATGACCCCACCAAAACCATGAGGACTTTGGACTACAGATACATTGACAGCATCATCTTCTGCCAACTGACACCAACATTTCAGCCATAATCCATCCAGAATGGAAAACTCAAAAGATCCTCACTGTAGTAAGCTAACACTACTTGTGATAACAGCTGACAAAGATCAGTGTCAAATTAAAAACGTGACACTTCTGCAAAAGACAAATGTCCCCAAATTAACACCCGATAGTTTGGAGGGTCACAGAGCAGCCCTGGGACTCTGGTTTCCCCCACTTCACAATCTGCAAGGTCAAGTCATACACGTGACACTGATGTGAAACACCAGATCCAGCAGCAGGGAGGTTTGCAGAGCTGTGCAGAAATGCAACACCATTTAGAGCTGTTCCTGAAAAAAGATAAAAACAAACACCACCACACCCCGCCATGCACACTTACCTTCAGCCACAGATAATCTTCTGTTTTATCAGCAACTTCACTCTGGTTATCTGCAATGTCACAGCGGCCAATGATACAATAAACAGCCCTTTTGTACGGGTCAGTATTATTTCTCAGAGCGCGTCTGTAATGAAGACGCAGTTTATTTTCTGTGGCAGGAGATAGTCTAAGGAAAAAAAAAAGATAAATAAATCAGAGGACATCCTTTTTAGTGGTGCATTAATGTAATGGTAGAGGAGCTATTTTTGTCTGTCTGATATTTCATCATTCCAGAAAAAGAGAGCTCACAAAGTCTCTGGAACTCTTTGGATTAGTAACTAACAAGTGAGCAGGTCATTGTACCATGAACTCTTTCAGGAGAGACATTTTCATCTTTATCATTAAATACTGTCATAATGTTCTTTGTAATTTTATTTCTTGTACTCTCTTGTACAGAATTTATAGAATTGAATCAATAAAGTATCTTCCTAGACTAAGACCCCGTTTGTCAAATCTGTAGGCAGAGAATCTTTTCATAGCTGCAATAAAAACCAAATAAACAAATTATACTGTATCTCATTAAACCATTTGTAACTAAACTGCTTGCAGCCACACAAGTAGTAGTTTGGCCAGTGGCCGCTGTGAAGCGACAGCAAAACAGGAAGAGGAGAATAAGCACAAGAAAGATGCGAGTAAATGCCTCTAAAGGCCTCTAACAAACACTACTTGCTTTTATTGTGTCACATTCTTATAAAAACAGGTGCAGGAAAAAGCATTCCCCAAAGGAAATGCAACTAAAATAAGCAACAGGAGAAATAAGAAGACACAGGATTCATGACAGGAGACTAAATCTGGTATCCTGTGTGCTGTATCCTGCCGTTACACAGCGCAGATCCTATGGTAAAAAAGCAAAGCTACATCACTGTATAATTTTTGAAATGTACATTTTTGCATATTTTTAAACAACTCTTTATCTCTGGAGATTTTTAGACTCCAAAGCCACAAAATATAAAATATACAAACCTCTTATATGTAATTTAGGTAGGTAATATACCCACCAGGCAGCCATCGCCACCAGAAGAGACCTGAGCTTCTACCGAGCTACTGATTATTTCACTACCGCACAGCAATTCCCACCCCTCACAAAGATCTTTCCTAGTTCCCAATTACCTTCTGTCTTTACTGTGCATGTACTCCTGGAACCAGGTTTTAAACTCGCCCAGCTGGTGCTGTGCCCGTTTCACCACATACATGGCTGCAGTCAAATCCCCGCAGCGCATGCAGTAGTAAATCAGTGCCCAGACGGGATGGCCTTCCACCTCACCATCCTGAAAATAAAATAACAGATAATTAATTTTTAAAAAAGCAGCACATTCAAATTATTTTTCTTTATCACTGGTAAAAAATTCTGTTTGCGTTACAGAAGCCAGAGGTTATGAGGTTTAAGTTCTGCAGGAGTTGTGCAGATTAACACATTACACATTTAGGTAACAACAACTGGTGTCACAATCTCCCAATAAGTGTAAGAAAAGAGAAAACGCAAAACAGGGAGATTGTTACTGCTTTTTTGAAACATCATATTTTTAATACTTGCTTGTGGGTCTCTAAAAAGACCACCAGAAGAGACCCTACATTCTAGAATTTAGAACTCAAACTACTGAGCACCACCGTGCTTTGGGACTAGTTCTGAATTCTAAGTAATTTTGTCTACTATCTTCCATTTTCCTAATGAAAAATTCCAGAGAAGGATTAAGAGCCAGCTGCCCTAAAAGCAATTTAAACAACAGAAAAACCACTGGAGGACATAGTAGTTTCCTGGCTGTGCTGGAGCAAACGGATTTGTGTTATTATTTTAGCTCAGTTGCTGGTGATGGACATACCTGGAGACCAGGGACAGGCGCGGGCAGTTTGATGTTCAAGAAGCTGCGGACTAGTTGGTAGGTCCCTGGAACTCCACCCAGCTGGGCCTGGTGCAAGTTTCCAAAGACTGTCACCGAGGTGTAATTTTTGTAACTGAAAAACACCACAAACAAAAAAAAAACCCATGGGAACAGACTGAAATATATTTGCTACAGAAACATTCACTGCCTTTCAGATTCAACTGAATTAGCAGTTTAAAGGAAATTACCTTGATATTCAAACATTATCATTACGACAAAATGAGGGGAAAACTTCTGATGATTTAGGAAGATCCTTGTATTCAGCAGTCTCAATAGAAAGCGTGTTTGGAGCCTGTGGTGGATGGCTCTGGGTTCAATTCTCTATCATGAGGTTCCTCTCATCAGGTTCTCCTAGTACTAAGTTAAACTCAATTATGTAACTGGCCAAAAGCCTTTCCCTTCTAATGCTTTAACTCTCAATCCTGTCACAAAAGAACTGTTGAACACCACATATAGCAACAATAAGTTACACCAAGTTCTTTTTTTCTCTGCAGCACACAACAGACTCGTGCACCAGCAGACTACAAAACTGAAAGGCTATGCTAAACACAGGCAAGCATCAGTGCATCTTGATAACTCACACTATGGCTGAGTTAAGCACATGCTCCTCAGGGCTCTAAGATCACAGTTGCTTCAAAGCAACTAAGGCAAGAACAGCTGGGAACAACACAACATCTCCTCTTTGTCTGTGTGAGGGGCTGGGGAGGCAAGCGAACAGCCCAGTATGAGCCAATTCCTGTTAAGAATGAAAAGCTACAAAGCAAAGCACATTGGTGTGTGGGGTTTTTTTTCTGTTTTGTTTTTTAAATAAAATCAAGCCTGAATGGCCCAATTTCCACAATTGGGAGGGTTGGGAAGAACTGCACGTAACCAATTCCTAATTTCAGTTAGCAGTTAGTGGGACTCTGAAAAATTCAAAAGTTGGATATTTGGCAAATGAGGTTAAGAGTCACTGGCTCATTGCACACTGCTGAGACCAAAGAAACAGACGATCTTCCCAATGTGTCAGTTCCTCTGTGCTCAGACAGGCACGAGGTGACAAGAGCTGCTGAGCTGTGGCAGCCAAAGCCAGGGGCCAAGAAGGGGCCGTGCCAGGAGATGAACACGTCTCTTCCCAGCGTGCTGCATCGCAGCGCAGCAATTTCCCTGCTCAGATGGCAGATCTGTACCCGTAACAAATGCCCAAGCACTACACTGTTTGCTTTCCACTGCTGAACTAGCCTGCGGGCATTACATCCACGGTTACGAGGCAGCGCAACATCCACGTGTGCAGTGAATATGCAATACAACCACCCAGGCACCCAGCTTTGGGCTGCTCCACAGCCTGCGATTCTCCAAGCGTTTTCTTGGTCAAGGAGCTTAAGTGCCCACGATACTTGCTGATACAGACAGTAAACCACTTTCCAGAGTCTGAAAATCATTGCTAGATGTCTCAGCTTCAGCCTTTCCAATTTTTACAACAACCTTTCAGTGTAGAAATGGCACGATCAGAACTTGACTCATCGCACCAGATTTGTCCCCCGTGCTGTCCTCGCTTCCTCCCAGCACCAGCTGCTGACAGAGATCAGCAATCAGAACGGGAGTACAGAGAAAAGGGGATTTCTTTTGCAGAGAGGAAATAGATCTCTTTCCACTAGTGAAAAATCTTCACATATCACTGACAGATAAAGAATATTCTAAGGGCAACACAAAAGAAAGAAGAAAAGGTTTTTGCATCTTCTAAACAAACTCCCCATGGATTCAAGGCCTTTTTAACTGGAACAGTTTTTAACTAAAACAGTTTTATACTCAAGTGGCTGCTCTACGCCCTGCAGAAAAGACAGGCAGCAGACACTTCTGTGAGCAGCATGAGGCAGCTGACTTGTTATTATGTTTGTGTGCATTACAAAGTCATTCTGACTTATTAAAAAAATAAACTGTGCTAGCCAGAGCGTTCACCTTACCTTTGTTCCAGGTAGCGCAGAGCCTGCCTCACGAACTCCATCCGCACCTCCATGTTGGTCCGGACTTTCAAGGCATCGCTAGCAGGAACCAGGGTAACATCGGTCATTTGTTTCACCATGGCCCACATCTCAGAGATGTTCTATAAACGAGCCATTCCATGTAACTGCGATTAGTATAGAGATGAACCGGCAACACTGTTTTGAGCTACATGGTGTTTTATGCTTTTCTTAACCATTAAAAACACAAGAGTAATGTCAGTTTATATTTGTAATGGAGATACTGGATGCAGCCATGAAAGTAAGCCACTCCTGTCCTGCAGAATTCAAATTTCCTAGGCTTCTCTGTATAATTCTTGTGCAAGAAGATGGCTATAAATATTGTACCTGCAATCGTCACCCAGGATCAACAAGGATTTCTAAAACTAGGCTGGGTACTTGGTTCACAGCCTCCTTGCCCATTCCCAGTTCATACTTCCCACTCAGTAAGTAGCACAGCAACATCAGGTTTTCATATAAGCAACTGCTCTGGCTGCCATTGGAAAGCTGTGCAATCAGCTATGATAAGAAATATCTAAAGGACACTGAGCACTTGGATACAAAAAAAAGTTGAAAACCATCCAGGTCTGCTCCCTCACAAGGACAAGATCGTATCAGTGTCTACAGGATCAGGGTATCCCTGCTGAAATGGCAAAATACTGAGAAGTAACAGCACTGTCAGCTTCAGCAAGGGTGGGTGTTTGATCTCAGTGCTTCAAAGCAGCAAGAACACTGAAACTCGACGTGTTGTCCCTAGCAAAATGAGCAGAGCTGTTCAAAGCAAAACGCACACCTGTAGTTCAGATCTGATTGAAGCATTTGCCCCGCAGCTTCTGAACAGCTTTGTGCTCTCCCACTTGCAAAGTTTTTCATTACTTGACCCTCCTTCAGTATTCTCCTCCAAGCCATTTCTCAAACATGGCCAGGGTTGTGCATTTGGGTTTTTTTGGGGTGGATCAATGCAATGCAATTAAAGGAGTAGATTAGAAAAAGGCAGGCAGATCACTGGTTTAAAGTCAATCCTATGGGTTTTCTGCTTTGCTAAGGGAGCCTACTTCAACTCTAGCAGGGGCTGACTGAAGACCCTTCACCTACAACTGAACACATTCAAAGAATATTAAGAGACCACATTTTGAAACCCAAACACAACCCATTCAAAATGAAAAGCAATTTTTTTCCCCAACACCTCATCACTCACGACAGGACACTGCAGTGAAACCAGGTTCTTTTCTTCCTCACCGTGTTAAGAAATTTTCACCATGACCAAGTTCACCACAGGTGGGCCCTGCTGTACTAGAGAAGGTTCCAGTATTTGCTCTGTGTTTTGTGGAGCCATGCAATTTTTTTTGGCAATATCAGTATTTTTCCACCAATGTCAGCAGGCTGCTAATCACAGCTGAAAACAGATTAAATACATTTCCTTATGTTAACACACTGGCAGTACCTTATCATCCAGCTCTGCAACAACAGCGCAAAGGTCCACCAGGTTAGGCTGCAGATGTCCATTCACCATCTTCTCATTATAAATATAAATCTGAAACATATTGAAAATAAGCAAGTTTAACAATACACATTACTCCCTTTCCCACTCCACAGCCACAGCAGCAAAATATGAACGAGGCTTCAAGAACATTATCCCCAGCAAGTCCCTTCTGCTTCCCTCCCACATCAGCTGCTTTAATCCAATGCAAGAGGAATGGGCATCAGCACCAGCCGTTTCTCCGTAACACACCAAAGCTCCAGGTCTGCCTGAAGACGGGCAGCAATCCCGCTGTTGGGGGGTTCTGCATGGCAAAGCACTGCACTGAATGCCCCGTTGGACTAACTGCAGCTAATGGTTGGAGGACAAAGATTCAGAAGAGACCTGACAACTGGGTTGATGTGATATTCCCCTGCATGGCAGCATCCTACCTGCTGACATAAAAGAAACAGGATTTTGCTGGCTTGTGGCAGTATTCAGGGAAATCTGACACAGGGAAATGAGAACAGAAACCTGGCCCTTCAAAACCTTCCCTTAAGCATATATACATACACACACACACATCCCCATTTTGATTTAAATCTTGGTCTTAATTTAGCTTCTACTATTGTTTATTCCACTCTTAGTCCAAAGACCTTCCAGCTACATCTGAACGTAATCATTCTCAATGCTAGAAAAGCAATGCCATCATACTTTAAGTCCCTTTTGCATGCGTTACTACTTCAACATTCCCAGCATGCAAACAAAATGCAGAGCTCAGGATTGTAACCAGAATCTAGCACCGGTGAAATCACATTTGTGGACTTCAGGGTGTTCCTGTGAAACAGTCTGAGCTATCCATGAAGCAGCTGATGGTAAACTGGAACAGCATGGGCTGCCTGATCTCCAGGACTCACAGATGTCCCCTGAAATCCACAGGAGCCACAGACCCAGCGCTGAAACCCGGGTATTTTTGCACGCAAGCAGGGTGGCGTTAAGGACAGCTCAGCCAGGCCATCTTCTCCAGGCGCCTTGCCGGGAGCACACGGCGACTGCACCAAGTGTTTTGGGAGCAGAAGCCTGGCCACAAACGCCACATTCCCATGACACATGGTGAGCAGCCCGTGCGCAGCCCGTAAACCTGGCAAGAACTGACCTCAACCCGCAGGGAAGACACCGTAACCCTGCAGCTGCCCCTGGAACCAGCACTGCTGCAGAGGTTGGGCTTCCCAGACACACAGAACATTGGGAGCAATCCCATCAGCCCGGAGTATGGATATAATTATGCCACAAGGAAGATCCTTAATACAGGAATATTACAGTAGAGATGGGACAAATTATTGTACATTAATAACCTGTAAATCAAGTGTACACTTTATCAGCACAACTATGCACCTTATTTTGTGATTCATTTCTCCATCATTACCATAACTGAACGCGCACATAGAAAAACAGATGTACACACTGCTATCTGGCTCAGCAAAGACTGAGCCAGTACACACAATAGGAGTAATTGTGAGCAAATTAGGCAATGCTTTGTCCACATCCTTTCACATATTCCATTTTGAAAAATCAAGTCCTTCTCTTTTATTTTGTTTCCAACAGTGCTGGTAAACAGATCATCTCAAATAACAAAAGTAACAAATTGGTTATGTAAAGGTTTATCAGTTTTCCCTGAAAATTTTCAGAGGGAGACTAATGCTACCAGACATATTAATTCATCACTGATGCACAAAAGCTTCTCATAAGCAATGCCATTAGAACCGGATATAATTTGACAAATATCAGGATTAAGACTTCAGCATGTTTTTTGCTACAGGCACAAACCAGAAAAGCAATGTGAGAATAAAGGGAATATAAAGTCTTCATTTGCGTACAATTACACATTAACAGAGATTTCTAAAAATCTTTTTTTTGAAAGGTGAAAGAGTTCTGTTTCCTATATGAGCATAAATGACTCCTACAGTCATATATGGTGTTCAGGATCTTCTTTTGACAAAAAAAAATCCTGTAGCATACAGATGAGTACACTTTTAAAATTCAGGCTAAATTTCTGTATTTTCAAATTGCATTTTAACTCCAGGCAGATGTTTTCATGTTTTACCTACCATATCGTACATGCTATGCTCACAGATCTCTATTTTCCCCACCTCTCTTTCCGCAGAACACAACATTTAACTATGTTTTTTCTTCCCGCTCACCTGCCGGGCATACGCCATCTCCACGCTGTCCAAAGAGCTGCGACCCGGAGGGCCCGAATCACCAACGTAGCTTGGCTGTTTAATGAGAAGCAGATAAGAAGGTATAAAGTCAGTTCAATGCATCTTACCAACATATCTACTCCTAAAGAACAAGAGCATAACTATGTTACTGACAGAACTAAGAACAGGGTTTTGAACTCTCTACAGAGTAAAATGCACGATCTCGTTGCAATACCCTATTATCTTCCTAATTTAGCTTAAACTTCTAAAGTGACAGAAATCCTGCTTATTCAGTGCAAAAAACAGCCATTATCTCTCTAGAATTAGGACATCAGTGTCTCTTGATAGCATCTTATAATTTTAACTCTTTCCTTTTGTTTCCTGAAAGGTTGCCTATTGTCACGTTAGCATCTCACTGCGAAGCAGCTAGTCTGAATCGCCATCAGAGCGAGGACACAGAATTCGACGGACCAGCTCAGTGGATCCAGTCTAACGAGGCTGACACTCCAGTTTTGTCCTAGTGCCACGACATGGATCCAAAATGTGACCGCGGCATTCAGCTATCTGTCAAAAGGTGTCCCATTGCTGGTCAGTTGTAGGAAGGAGGAGGATGCTGGCAATATACTGACCTGAAAACAAAACAAAATCTTCCCACCTATAGAGACCATGTCAGGATTGAGTTATTTTCTGTGCAGAGGGACAGCGGATGAGGCAACAGCATGGAAAATTTGTACTCTTTTATAAAACTGGAAATATAATACTGACATAACATTCTAATGCTCCATAAATCTATCCTTATAAGTGTTTACTATAAACCACAGTTATGTTTTCAGTATATCCACTACTGAACATGAATGTTCACCACTCTGGAGGAACGAATACTCCTAATTAAGTATGTAATACTGTCTAATGGTTCCTGCTTCCTGAAAATGTAATTCTTCATTTCAGCATCAGCATTGCAAGTCTTAGGTTTGAAAAACAAAGTGCAGTCATTATAAAGACAGATTCCTTTGAGGTAAACATTCCTTTAATATCGTCTGCTTCATGAGTGGTGCTACAGCCGTGATAGTCTGAAGATAAAAGCAAGACAAGCTCGGTATAGAAGCATAATATTTATTATGAAACCATCTGACATAGTTGGGGCAAGCAAAGAGGAACAGACAAGCTTTTGGAAAAGCAAACATGTTTTCAGGTCTGAAACTGAAGCAACAGTCTCAGAATTTCAGACTTTGAACCCAAAAGCTCATTTGACTCTTCCAGGTGTAGCTGGTCTGGCAACAGATGACACGTCTCCACACACACCTTGCTCAGCTCACTACAGGTGTCTACCTTACGTACAGTTTCGAGGATCTCAGATGGTTGTTACTTCCTCTAGGAGGGAGGATGCAAAGCACATAAGCTAAATACTGAAAGAGGCCAAGCAAACACCTAGAAGAGGCCTTGCTGTACCTTTGTTACGTACAACCCAAATCCATCTATATTCCTCTAAAGTGGAATCAGCAACTTTTTCTGAGAAAGAGCAGGTGCATCTGCAGAGTTTTAAAATTAAGCTTTTTGCCATCAAATAGCTTTACTTTTCCTTACATCAGTTACCCAGAATGTCAGCGCTTTAGTGTGTAGATAGGATCACCTTCATGTATTGCTTAAGGACACGTTCTAGTCTTTCCTGGAAGAGCTCAGCTATATGTGCCCAACTTGCTGCCTGTACAAACAGACAACAAAACCCAAATGTAATGGAAAACAAAATGCTTTCACTTTCAGTTGAATTAGCTCAAGTTCAGCTTTGGTGACGCCTGTCAGGCTACAGCATGGTCGGACCAACACTCCTGCCATGAGCTAGTTTGCACGGATTTCAGGAAAAGATCTGAGAAATGGGCAGCTTTTCTCCAGATGCTGTCATCATTCAATTTCTTGTTTCAAATGAGGGTGAAATGCTGACAGGGTCTCCAAAATAATCTTGCTTTTTTGGGAACTGTATCCCAACTTGGAAATAATACAAACATGAACTTCCAGCCTTGATCAGTCTCTGCACTGAACAGTCTCTCAGTCATTCCCAAACGCTTATAATTTTAATTTTAGATCAGTTTAACCCAGGTTATCTTCTATTGTGTGGGATCTCACACTCATGAGCACATGTTCTTGCAAAGACGATGGCTGCCCACTGTCCTAGTCCAGGAGCTTTGAACAGGGAAATTTTAGGAATTTAAAATGTAAAGACAAATAAAGTGACGCAATTGCAATGGCCAAGAAGCTGTTCTGAGTTAGCTACAAATTTATATGTGAAGATACGGGCATTAACCTCTGCTGAGAACTTTGATATTTGTGATGACTGCTTTCTGTGTAGCATACAACAGTTGATTACAGAATTAAAAAAAATTCAGTTGTGTTTGTCCCTGATATAGCAAAATATAAATGAATTAAGGTATCCAAGGTAAACCTGGACAATCATTTAAAATTGCTGGAATTAGTTTATCACTGCATTAATTTCTCGGTAATAATGCAATTTAAATTATGTCCAACCTGATTATAAAATCAGGCAGATGCATTTAGACCTTAAGCAGTATCAAAATGCTTTACTAAAAAACCCCAAAGAAATCCCATTTTTTCTTTTTGCAACTGAACTTACACTAAAAATATTCTTCACAGTGAATCCTAATGGATACTGATATTCAGAAACATTTGCATTTTTCTTTCAGTGCCAAATCATCTGACACAAATTCCTTTAAACCCACCTAAAACCCGACAAATTCTTTGTTCTAAAGAACAAAGAAGCTGTTAAAGCAGGTTTCCTGGGAAACAGACATGATGGCAGAAATAGCGCTTTGCAGCCTTCCCCTATGCTGTGCCAGATAAATTGCAGAGTTATTTAAAGTAACGCTAAATTATGGACGTTGTCATTAATTACTGATGAGGTTTCATCTTCTAAAGCAAGCGAAGAAGGGTACATTGTGACTTAGTGTCACTTTTCAAGCAGTGCCCGAACACCAGGAACATAAGGATCGGGGCTTTGTTTTGTGAATCTGGTTCCTTTTTTCTCCTGCTGCTGCTTTGCAGCTCCAAAGAACATCCACGTGGCCGCTGCTCCAGAGAGCGGTGTAAGACTGACAGGCTAAAGCCCACAGGTAAGGATCTGAATTCACAAGTGCACGCCTGAAACTAGGAAATTACTGCTCTCACATTTGAGGGTTTTTTACCTTTCTCCAATTTTAATTTCACTCTCATCATTATGCTTTGAGAATCACTAATTAATAATGAGTTGAGAATTGCCACGTTGAAATTAAAGTCTTTAAATGCCCACTATCAACTTGGTACTTCAGCAAGGATAAAATTCAGGAACTCCAGAATTTGTCGTGCTTTTCTTTCTTACGCCAAGAGCCATGGGAACAAGCTTATTTCTTGCTTTTTCTATCTCACACTTGCATTCTGGCTTCATCTTGGAACTACTAAACTTAAAGGAAGCACTACCTCATCGAACTACCTGCATGGCTGTGCTGAAATTTCGAAACGAAAACTAAAGCAGTGGGTCAGCATGGGGAAGGCTGTTTCCACTCTTCACCCTGAACTGCAGAAATGGAGAACTGCACAGGCAAATCCTTCTGTAGCTGGTAACCAGTGTCTGAAGAGGCAAACCCTACAAGCCCAGGGAGAATTTGGGGAAGGGGCAGGATATCCTGTGGTGGCAAGTCAGAATTTCTCAAGTTTTCAAGCAAGGAAAAGATTACGAGAGATGCGTTGGAAACAGCAGCTAGAGAAGCGTATGAGAACGATCGTGTTTCAGGTCAGATCCTAAAGCTTAAGTGGAGGAGCAAAGGGAAAATAGAAAAGGGATGATGCACAAAGGACCGCAGAAGTGCAAGTGCACACACACAAATCTTCCTGCATCTCTACTCTGATATTGCTTAAATGGCTTGTGCCATTTTTATCAACCACATTTGCTTCTCCCTGCCCTGAATCAAGGTCTTTCCAAAACATTCTTCAGAACTCTAATATTTATTCTGAATACTATCCATTTGTGAAAGCTGCAGCTATACTGCACTGCCATCACATTTTTATCTTTTACATTCATTTAGCCTAACGATGCTGCTTTTCAAAGGAGCCCTCCTTCATTTGTACTCAGCCGAGCATTCAGTCTCACTCGCGCGCCAAACCGCGTGCATGCAGAGATGCATTATTCATCAGCCTCATATGCATATGCACATTCCTCAGCACAAATCTGGGCAGACATTTTGTCAGCGCTCCAACTGGCTTGGCCAGTCGATGTGGTGAATAACCAGGCAGGAGAGAGAGCTGGAGAAACACCATCAACACACAGTGCAGTGCAGCGTGGGAGCGGAAAGCATCTTGTAGTCCTTGGGATTTAAGGGATATGAAGACGTGACACGGGGCAGAACAGAAACGGAGAGCGACAGCGTCTCCCCGTCACTGCGGGAGCGGGTTGCTTAACAGCAGGAGTGGAAGAACTTGGGGAGGGGGTGGAAGAAAGAAAAACCTGGAATAAAAGGACAAAAAGAAATGCCTCTGCACCTAGTGGAACAAGACTTGGAACAAACACCTTGCAAGCACAGGTTTTTCACACCTTGAGAACAAGACCTGGGCTTTCCTCCCTTTTCCCCAAGCACCACCTTTTTTTTCTCAGCTCTGTTTTTCCTTATGGGAAGAAGGTCGGGCTTGAAGACAAGGGGGAGCAGAAAACCCTACAGGCAAGTCCTGTGCTAGTTTCTTCAAATTATGAGCTTTGTGTGTTAATTGGTCTTATTTCCATGAATAATGTGTTGGTATTTTCACTCTGCCCAAATTAGCTTGCCCAAAGCTTAAGAATTGGCTCGTAGGCAGACCGGCCCTGCTGCGTTTGGATCTGTGCCTTTTCAGTTGATTCTCCATCTCCAGAGGATATCAATTAAACCTCTACTATATTCCACAGGCTGTGTCTGTTTGTGTCACACACACACAAAAAACTTATTTGACTGGAACAAGGTTTTAGAAGAGCAACCTGCTGTGGGGAGGTTAGATAACAGGCTTTTAACACAGTAGATGCACTTCAAACCTCTCAGACCTTTGACTTCTTGAGGCTAAGACTGGAATATATCAAGGATTTTAAATGCTCTTGAAATGACATACTGATACTACGAGTGCTTTGAAACAGAGAGTAGAGTACTATTGAGTGACAGTGTATATTGAGTCTTGAAACTCATTCATGAAACACATTAAAGGGGGTTTTTTTTCCCCTCCTCCCACCCATTTGACGCTTGGCATCTCGAGTGCCGTGGACTGGGGGTAGTGTCCATTTAACACTAATAACCTGCTCTGAAAAGGTAAAATCCCTTTTCTGATGTTTCAAAGTGCTTCTCCTAGCAGTTAATATCCACACTTTGAAAGGAGAACCCCACACCAGTAACTCTCACACAAATCAAAGATGTTCAGAGCTATCAGAATAGCTGCCAAGTCTTCAGACTCACATCCTAAAATAATGTGATAGCTGTTCCCAGTTTTAAATGAATTCAACCTGCATTATTTAGCATTTCTAATATTGGAAAACTGGACAACCTTCTGAGAAGTCACAGTAAAGTACCAGTAAAATACTTTCTGGGAAAGACAGCTTCTATAAAAAGATGTATGCTAACTGGGATTAACCTATATTTAAAAGAACTATTCAGAAAGGGATATTTCATTAACAACTTTAATTATTTCCAAATCCCTATACAGGTCATACCCCATTAACACCAAGGGCTTTTAAAATTTTGATGTATTTTTCAGCTCTGTAAGTCATTCCAGTGAACAAGATTTTAATTTTTTTTAAAGGGGGGTGGGGAACATGACTATAAAAAACTGGGCCTGTTTTCTGGCCTGAAAGCACAGAAAGTTGCCTTCGCCCAGCCCCTATCGCCTCTCCTCTCAAGGTGACAGTTTTCACCGAGCATCGTGATGTAACTTTGCGCTCCAGGGATCTCAGGGATGCCTGAAGCCTCTAGCTCAGAGCAGTGCAGTTCCCACAAGTCTGCATGCTAACTGTGATTTACTTTACTCATATAACTGAAGCATTTTCTTTAAGAGAATAAACTGTGAGGTTTTAAACTGCAACAGATGATAAGGCATGTTTTAAGTTGCTAGTCAATACCTTTTCATGTTAAACACGGGGTCTTGCAAAAAGGATTTGGTCACTACTGAATTAACCTTGAATTGCTGAACCCTGGAGGTCTTAGCAGCACAAAACTGTAATCTGCACTGCATGAGACACTACGGTAAAAAGGAAAGCATATTAATTTGGTTTTGCCAAGAAACCTGAGAGATTTCATCAGTCTCCTAAGAAAAGCCGTAGGTCCTGGCTAGTGCACAGTGATAAGGGAAAGAGACACTCTAAGACATACATCTGAGCACAGCTGCACCTGATAAACTGTCTGGTCTCATTAGCCTCGCAAAGGTTTCCTGAAGGTGAAGTTCACCCCAATGTGTTTTCTGTCCCTTGGGTATATTGACCTAATATATATTGGTGTGACTAAGTTTCCAGTTTGCAGATATGTTGCTTAAAACATCGCTTCAGCAATAGGAGCTCCATTGCCTGTACCCATCAGTCAATAAAAGCAATCAAAAAGGTTTGATATTTTTCTAGACAAAGCATTCTGCTAGTCACAGCCGTTCTAGAATTAGAGATTTGGTATTTCTCATTTTCACACAGCTGTAGCTACAGACGAATCCAGAGGTGGTTTCAGCAGTGCCAGCTGCGTACATGCTGTGTGTGACTGTGCACGATGTTTAGAAAGACAAGAGTTACCTCATTTTCCTGGGTGAAATCGAGAGCATCTTCCCCTGATGCAAGCAGAGTATGAAGAATCCTTTGTTTCACCTGTTCCCATTCAACCAGCATTGATTCTCGGTGATACTCCTCAGCCATAGCGAAAGTCTGTTGGTGAAGAACAGGAGCTAAGGAACATACAGGAGCATCAAACCACCTAGCTCTGCTGTTAATAGGCCGAATAAAAATGCAGCAGAAAATAGCAACTAGATAAATCAACCAGGTCAGCCCTCAAGAGCTAACAGTGTTCTGCATATTATTTTAAGAGGTTTCCTGTTCAGGTACAAGGGGATTCAGAGAGTAGGTGTGTGTGGCATTAAGACAACTCTCACATACCCCCAGCTGGTAAAACAAGGAAACTGTGTCTTTTTCCATGATGCTGCAATACACACAAAACTTAGCAGGCTGGAAATCAATAGGCTTCTTTCTTTAATTTAGCAGCATGCACACAATGTACAGGTCATCACTGATCTGTGCAGTTTGTTGAGACTCACTTCTCTAATGGCAACTAGCTTTTCAGCTCCCTGGAGACTATAAAGGTTTGACTTACTGCATTCTGAACAGAGGTGTGTGTTTACTGCCCGTATTTCATTTTCAGGTCTTTACCAGTACGTTTTTCTTTTAAATGGGAAACAGGATAAAATAGAAGTATTAAGGAAAACTAACCGGTGCCAGAGAATCAGAAAATCTCTCTCATCAGGAACGTAACTCAGGAAAGTACGCAGGAAAATCACATCCCAAGAAAAAACAAACAAACATCCTTTTGCCTGTGAAATGGCTGATCTGCTAAATTGTCTTCAGATCCAATTAGGGAACTCATGGAAGGAAGAAGTTTTTCCCTTCAATATTCCTTGTTTTTGCAATAGCACCAGGATAAAGAGGATGCTTCACTACCTTTCCTGTTATTGTTGGGGTGATGCTAACTAGTAGCCTCGAGCATACTAGGACAGGCAATCAGAATATTTCCACTAATTCTAAATAGATATGAAGCTATATTGGATCTTCCACCTCTTTCCCTTTCCCAGCCTTCTCCATCTTTCACACAGCTTTGTGCTGCAGCATTCACAGCTACATGTCTTGCTTGGCTGAGTAACTTGTTCATCTCATTCCAGCCCGCTGTCAGGATACAGTCAATTAAGGGGCAAAATGTTCCCCAGTATTAATTGATAAGAGGCAGTGACATTTGGCAAACATTTGATTATAGTGTCTGCATGCAACTAAAGCATAAGGTTTATGTTTCTTTGTTTTATTACATAAATCCACTTTATACGTTCATGGTAGAATATATGTCTTAACCTTACCTTTACTACAATCACTTCAACAATGTTTTAAATATGCTTCGATACTTATACTATAATTATCTGTAATTAAAACAATTTAATAATGTTCAAGTACTATTTCTTATCATTTGAAAGAAACCCAGGCTCAATTCTAAACCTGATGCCCCAAGAGTACATGGAGGGAAACAACTGTAACATAAGGAACACTAAGAAGCACACAATGACATTTCTGAGCAGCAGTTTTAAGACAAACAACAAGAAGCGTTTTTTCACACTGCATAATTCAATTGTGGAAACCATTGCCCCAGAACATGACAGATACCAAAAGCATAAACAGACTTAGAAACAGGATCAGATTAATTTCACATCAGAAAACAACTTCCATTTCAGAAAATCCTTAAAACAACTACTTGCTCGGAGGCAAAGAGACAGGAGATGAACAGAGGAGGCTCACTGTCTGTCTTTTTAAGTACTGGTTCCTTTCGTGAGCAGAAAACTGGACTCAGCAAACCCTGAGCTTAAGTGACAACTCCTTCTTTCTTATTATAGCATTTTTCTTTGCACTGCTTCAAAAATTATTTTTCTCTCTCTGTATGATAGATTTGCTCTGGACAGCGTGCTGCAGTACAGTGTTCTGGCTCTTCCACACACACAACAGCACTTCTGCTGCATAGGCCTGAATGAAGTTGTATGTACTTCAACTCCTGTAACCTGGAGAAACAGCTACAATAAATTCATTGAGCATCATTCACTGTACGGGCAGTCAGTGCACACAGTATTTCTCAAAGGAAATAAACCCCATGTCCGAGCATCATCATCTCCAGAAAAGGCAGCACCCATGCAGAGCGGGCTGGAGTGAGTGCACTGGGCTGTTCTGTTCAAACAGATTTATGCTCTGAGCCTCCTGAATCTACAAAATACTACAGCTGAAATACAACTGACAAGTATTTCTTCTGGAATTTCTAAGCGAGTACTTCCAAATGTCTGATTTTTCTATGGTCTCAATACAATCCTCTTGAATTCCACCAGTTTATTACATATCTAATTTATTAATTCCTTAGGGACACCCCTTAACGAAAAAAAAAGTACTTCCTTTCCAACTTACCCTCTTCCTAGACTCTTCAATGGCTGACAGCAATGCATTATCCTTTTCATTCTTCAGGAATCCCTGCAGAAAAGGAGAAAGAGAGCGTCAGTCAAAATATCAGCCTTGCACTAACATCAGATACATATTGTAGTACCCAGCTCTGAAGTGCTTGCAGCTCTCCCCCCAGCCCACTCCTGAGAAGTTTAAAGGTCACTCTGCTTCACCAGAGGTACAGTAAGGTGCCCATACAGAGCAATGTGAAAATGAAAATGCATTAATCCCCTGTTTTAATATGCATTGAATCCTAGTGAAATGTCCTGCTTCTATTCTGTTTTATCGCTGTGTCCCAGCAGCTGCTTCCTCTTGCTCTCCATTTGAGGGAGCTCGGATGAAAGCTGGTGGGAGCGATAAGCCAAGATAAGATTGTTGGACCTGAGTATGCTGAAAAAAAAATAGAAAAGGTTTTGACTTGGCAGCTTCAGGCAGGAGTGGAGCTCTTGGAAGCCTGATAGGAACTGTGAAAAAGAGCCTTAAAAACAGTCAGTTGAGGAAGGATGGAAATAACTACACAGTTGGAGAGCACACAGGAACAGTTTACCGCACAGCCTCTCTCCATCCACACAGCTGGAGTGGGTAAAAAATAATGCGTAAGAATTTTACTTTTAGTTTTCAGTATATCAATAAATCTCCAAGAGGTCACGTGTACAAGAACAGACTGATTCAGATGAGCTGTTAGCTTCTTATCCTAAAGGTTACTTTCATGACCCATACTAGCAAACATATGATATTTTGAACTTTAAACAAATAGCCGTGGGGTAAACTGCAGTAACACACACAGACAACAAACAGGCAACGTTTATTACACCCTAACTTGAAAGTCTTTATTTTGCATTTTCACCGTTATACAACCAATTAAACAGAGTTGATTTGTACTTCCAGACTTCAACTTAATCATTATTCACATCATAAAAAGGAAAAAGAAGCCTCTGTCTTCCTCCGAAGTAATCAACTATAACATTATATATTACATACTCCACTAAGTGCTAATATCTTAAGTATGCAGACTCACTCCACAGCTCCAAAATTAAGAGCTGCCAAAAAATCCAGGCAGTGGGTATGCAACGTTACTGTGCTTTATGCTTTTACAACAAGGATACACAATTGCAGCAGTGCCTAACCAAACCTGTCAGGAATCAGGAGTCTTCTGTGTTCTCCATTCCCCACATCTTCCTGCAAATAAATTGTTCCTGCCCCAACAATCTGACAATATTCATGTTGATCCATATAATTTAGCAACCTAGGCAGAGCTCAGGATCTCCAGAGGAGCACAGAGCCTGCGACAGGACAGAAACTTGCCGTCATAAGGATTTGGACCTTTGGGAAAACATATTTATGGTAGGTCATACAAACAGCTCTGCACACAATCACAGGTATCATGCCTACTCACTACTTACTTGGCTCTAGGAGCTGAGGTGGACTTGACATTTCCCCAAAATGAAGAAATCTGCTGCACAGGTGTGGTGTCTGCCTTCCTGCTACCCAGCACCAGTGTGTGAGATAAAGGGCACTACAACCTTTCCTTCCAAAATATGTAGAGCAATCATTTGAGGTATGTGACAGCCTGTGACCCCCTTCAGCTGGAAACAAGAATGTGACCCCTTTCTGTACCCCAGACAGAGAACAAACTAGCATCCTCTGAGACAGACGCGCAATACGGTCCCCCCCGAAACAGCCCTTGAATGACACACTCAAGAATGGCGACCTCTACACAGCCTTCTTCTTCCCATTGCCCACCGTGTCCTGCTTTATTTTTAGACAACGCTCGCAGAGAAACCACAGGTACAATCTGAAGAAGGAAAGCTAAATCCAGATCCTTGCATGAGTCTGGGGACCAACTCATACAGCAGCTGCCACCAAGGGAAGGGCTGCCGCAGTCACCGAACCGGGCCAGGACCGGCCTGGTGCAGGAGAGCCGGGGAGGGATGGAGACACAGCTTTGTAAGGCTTGTCTGCATGGGTGGAAAGACTTTGTGAGGGCAACAAGGTTTTTCTGGTTGTTGCTGTGGGCTCTTCTTTTGTGTGTGTTTTTATTTGGTTGGTGTTTGTTTGTTTTATTACCCTGCTTCCAACTTAAATTGGAAAAAAATTACCTTGAATTACAACAAACAGTGTTTCTAGACCAGGGATGTCAAACTCATTTTCACCAGGGGCTGCATCAGCCTCGCGGTTGCCTTCAGAGGCAGGAACGCAATTTTAGGACTGCATAAATGTAGGAGTAGTTGTGAAATTACATTGAGCCCCTGGTGAACAAGAGTTTGACACCCCTGGACTAGACCTCCAAAGCTCACACCAACATATGAGCAGAAGACACAGCCACATTCTGATGGTGAGGATCTGATGCTGCAGAGAACACTGTATCTAATGCATCCCAAGAATGCTGCTACTTTTGCACACAAAAGCAGCCCACCATCTCTACGGCGCAGATCTACAGCTTTCCAGCTGTGACAGCCGGTGCTGAGCACACGGAGCTGGGCACTGCAGCTTGCAGAGGTCCTGGCTGCCTTGGCTCGCTGCTCATCCTGCGAGCACCAGGCTCCTCAAAGCCCCAAGAGATGCACATCCTACCTGAACGCCCTCGGTCCGCCCCTCTCTCCTTGGAGGGACATGTGCCGCGAGCTGAGCCCGTACCTGCCTAGAAAGGTACACAGCAACAACGGTAAATCGGCAGAGTCATTTAATATGTGCTCGAACTTCCCTTGAAGTCAGCAAATCCAGTCTGAGTATCTTTCTTAATGAAACCTCCCAGCTCCCCAGCAGTTCACTAGGTCCGTTTAAGGGATTACGTTGCACTGAATGCCAATTAGGGGATGATAATTGCCTTTTTCAATCTCAAAAACTTCTCCTTTAGCAAATGAAAATCCTCACACATTCCAGATAATATCTGTAATGCCTCACTGAGGAGAGGTACGTTTTAAAAAGGTTGCCCTATGCCTCATGCTAAACATTATGACTGTAGCATCACAATTGCTGCTTCTGTTAATTACAGGCTAATTGTTAAACCTCAGAAGAGGGAGTTTCAGCAACTGATGGTGGGGCTCCTGCTACTACTGCTCACAAGACTGCTTGTGCTTAGGCCAAACAAGGGCTCCTGGGGTTGTCACTTGAGGCTTTGGTGGCCAAAATGCCACCCATTAAGAAAGCAAGGAGTGTCAGGCTGCTGGATCAGTATTTATTCCCTAGGTTCACTGCATTGCCCCCCAGTGGTGCACTATTCTTGGTCACTGGACATGTAGATTCACAGATGTATATAAATGCACACAAATGTCCATCTGCTAAGAGGAAAAGCAGCACTCTCTGGAACAAAGGTGGGCGGAAAGATAGAAGAGATGTACTTTACGCTAGAAAATTTTGGTCCTCAAAAACCCCAGGCCACATAACAGCTACAAGGGTTCACCACCTACAGCGTCTGGGTCTCGAACTGCGCTAGTTGTGCTCACTGCGTTGCACCTGTCCTAAAAGCTCCCTGCAATCCCAGAGGCAAGGTTTGACTTTGCCACGGACACTTGCGGATGGTAACAAGGACAGGGTCGTATGGCGTTCAGCACGCACAGGGGACCGAAGGGAGAACACGACCCACATCGCAGGAGCTGCCCTCTCAGGGGAGATGCTACTGATTGTGCAAGGAGGCATTGCTTCATATTCGGTATCCAGATAGAGAAGAAGCAGGAGGAGAACAGAGATACTGTTAGGAAACAAAGGGCTATTTCACAGTGGCAGATGGCAAAGATAGGAATAGCTAATACAAGCCTTGCTAAAACCTCAGAAGCAAAATCCTCACCTTGCAGCTCTCCGTGCACAAGCTCTGCCATTGCAAGGATCCCAACATAGTCTGGATTTTGCTTGAAAAAGAAAATTTATCTTATTTCCCTGAGGTGAGTTTACGCAAAAAGCTCACAGTGCCCTAATGTCACATATCACGCTGTCCTGCTTTAGTGAGAGGTATTTAATTTTCCTCTCTGTCACTGTGGGACTCCCACACAATCTTCCTGCGCCTAGTTTGGAAGGGAAGCAGCACAACTTTACTCGCCTCTCAGGTTCTCCGCAACACTTGCTGCTGAATGTTTCCTACTCAACTTGTACAATATCTGATGAGATGGTGTTCGCAAAACAAGGACACGCATAGAAATACACCCACTCTCCCACCTCCAGGTTCCCATTTGCCAGCTCGTCCCACACATTCTTGCACATCTACCGGCTCTCACCATTTTTCCTCAGCACATTCCGGTTCCTCTTGGATCTCTCACCCGTTGAATTCCAGTCTGATCTTCTCACGTTCTCCCCTCTCTGCTGAAATCCAGCCCCACTCTGCCTCGCTCGGGGACGGTTTGCAGAAGTGTCCCCAGCAGTGGGGGCAGGACCCTGGCAGGCTGTGCCATCGCCCTGGTCTCACCGTGCTCCACTGTCACCCCCCATCTCGGACAGCTGCTCCCTGACACTGGCTGCCTTACTCCAGCTGGAATTCCAGCAAGAAAGTGTCCCAGTAACTAATTCATTATCAGTACGAAAGGGCATGCAGGCACTGATGGTCTCTTTTTGACAGGAGATTGAAAGTGTCTTCCATTTACCGCAGTAAATGAGGTTAGTAAACTCTCTCCTGGCTCACAGAAGTCTCTTAATTACTTCCATCAGCCAGGCCATACTTTTAATACTTGATCTTGGTATTCAAGCTGTCAAGAGAAGGCAAATGTTGCCAAATAGTATGCTGAGGCCTTGGATGTTGACAGCAATGCTTACTTTTTCACTGGCAGAGGAAGAAAAGAGGAAATGAAATGAACAATCTGGGGCCATTTCAAGTCAATTGCTCTTTGATTAAAATCTTTCCAAGTGCTGGATTGCCAGTAGTTTCAGTGAATCCTGCAAAGGACCAGCAGGGATGATGATTAACAAAAAAATCCACTCTTCAGTAATGGTTTGGGAACAGTAGCTCCAGATGAAGCACCTGATTTTATTATCTCCACTAGCAATTTTAAGAAAATGTCCTTAGACATACAGATTTCAAGGGAAGAAATACAAACATCTCTTAGTTCCTGCTTCTGCCAAGAGGCCATCCATTAAGCATGGAAGTGCTAATATAAAACTATCAGTTAATATCATACCATCTCCAGCATGGAAAGGCACCATCACAACCCACATCCAACCGCTGTCCTCCAAAACGCATCTGCAGCATGAGGCCAGAGCGCAAGGTGTTTGCAGCAAATATAAGCATCATATACCATGAGACACACATGGAATGCAGCTTTATCACACTGGAAACATCTAGAAAAATGCCACTGTTCACATTACCTACTGGAATATTGTGCCAGGCTCCCACATAGCAGCCCCAAAACTGAACTATCGGCGCTACATGGCACTGTGTGTTCTGTGTATAAACAAAGATCATCACTCCCAGCTCAAAACATGACCCTGCTCAATTTTAGTTTCTTCTAATTCAATACAGGATACTCAGTCAGTTCAGGCTTTCATGCACTAAAAGATCTCAGTATTTCTCTTAAAATTTTACTTAGAAGCAGCTTAACTCGTAACAAAACACGGAAATGCATTGCAATGTTCCTATGCATTTCAAGATTTTACAAAATATATCAGATACATTGCAAGATTTGACAGGCCCAAACATAACTATTAAACTGAGTTAAAGAGGACACTTAGTTTTAAAAATCACCAAAATACATAAATTATAATAATTTATGTAATTTATATATTCCTTATACAGCATAGCTGATTATTAAAATATTAGTAATTATCCATAGCGTTTGTTGTGTCTTTCCCCTTAATCAGAGTGAAGCCAGAATAACTTCAATTATATGGATTAGTCTCTCATTCTTGGGCTCTAAAAATCTTTGCCCTGTCATGTTGGGCTACACAGCGCATGGGAACGCTGTCAGAAGCGGTTTTAGCAGGCTTTTCTCAAAGTCACAAGCACTTTAATGACATAAAACTAAGATAACCCATTTTTAGTCTAAAATTTTACAGTGAAATTGCTCAGAATGAGGTTCTCTTCCACATACAATTATCAGCCTCCACTGCACAATCATTTTTGACAGCACCTGTTAATGCGACACAAAAACGGTGTAAGAAGCGGTGCAACCTTCTCTGGTGACCCGCTCTTCCTCCCAGCCATCTACTCATTTTCCATCTCCCTACAATGCAACTGGGAGCTGTACAGCAAGAATCCCAGGTCCTACCAAGCTACAAAGCACCAAAGAAATCTGTGCAATAACAAAGCAAAGTCCTGAATAACCCCAGCCTGCTTAGAGGTCATGCAAAGAACAGAAGGAAGAAAAACATTGGGGGGAAAAAAATAATACATATATATAGATATACACACACCTGAATTAGAGAAAGGAGGTGGACAGACTCTTGCCTGCCAAATACAGAAGTAGGAAACATTACCTGAGCGCCACCAGAAAGAGCTTGTTCGGCGGGCTAACACTGGGAATCACACCTGAAAGCATCTCAGACAGAGCTTCTGTTTGTCTTAATAAAGAAACCAAAATGCAATTAAATGCAATGTCACCTCATTTGGAATACAACTTCTCCAGCGAGGGGAGGTGTCCATGCAGATCAGGCCAGCAGGACCCGCGAGAAGCTCATCTCCTTTGGCACCAGCGTTTCACCACCAGCAACGGCATCGGCACAGAGCGAACAAGCCGCACAATCTGAAATCTGAGCTCGTTCGTGGAGTTCCCACATACATGGCCATCTGTTTTCCTCAAGATTTTTAAATGCAGAGGAATGACCCTGGTGTGAGGCTTTGCTCAGCGCCATGATGAGTCTCTCCCCTGCGCTATAAGTATCCTTGTATCAGCATTGCGATTAAAAAATACAACCCTGCAAAAATCATAAATACATCAAGAGATTCGCAATCAAAGCAAAACTTAAGGCTATGGCTCTTTTTTGGAGTTTATTTTAAATAAATTACTTTATGAGGTAACTCCAATGGGCTTGAGGTCTGCAACGCCACCTTACATTGAAAATATTTATAGCATGCAAGCAAAGAATTTCTGATTATCCAGTGGAATAAGCTATTATATCCGCCTCTTTGGCATCATAGTTTTTAAGGGCATACTGAGAAAAAGCTACAGATTTCAATGATTTAAAATCTTCATTGTACAGTCATAACTAAGCCTGTAATATAATACCTCTTACTGAAAACATCCTTGTATCAGGCAGGACGCCCTCAAATCAAGTCATCGAAACTAATTTCACTGATGACGCCATTTTCTTATTTCTTTCGCTGCCATTTTAGCATCGTGGTTACTCCACATTTCCACGAGAAGTAGCCGCGCGTTCTTGCCCCTCTGAGAGGAAACCACGCTCAAATAGCGCAGTGACAAATAAAGCCTGTACGTTGAATTTCTGCCCGTGCCGCGTCCTTGCACGGCAAGGGCAGGGACAAAGCACCACTGCAGACCACACTTCGGTTTTCTGTACCGAGAGCTGGCGAGGAGTCTCCCAAGATGGTGTAAACTGAGAAACCAGCCCCTGGAAATCTGTCAGCACCACACAAAAAATTGATAAAGTCGAGGAGAGAGGAGCATCCAGCCCTGTTACAGGATACGTTTCTCTCCGAATGCCACAGAAAACACTAGCTAATAAGGGAGTAGTTTGTAAAGAAAAAGGCATAAAGTAGGCATGCGGACAAGCTTGCAGTGTCAGTCGCTGGACTAACTGCATATTAACATCAACGTATAGGCAGCAAAAATAACCCACTTAGCGTAGTGGCAGAGAATTCATTTCTCCGAACATACTGTTCACATCCGAAAGCCAAACTGCCGTCCCTATCAGTCAGTGAAGTACTTCCCAGCCTGAAATGGTATATTTCTTACAGAATACCAGTGATAGGGACAAAATATTAAATAAATCTGCTAGCCATTAACACACAGTCTCCTCCAAACCACTTCTGCAAATTTTAGTGCAATCTCTCAATCTCCCTCCACCCCGTAAAGTGCTTTATCCTTCTGTCTGGGTGGGAGCAGGTAACCTTGCTGTTTGCAAGAAACAGGGCTGTTCTCAATCTTTTTTGGAAAGAAAACACATTACTGGCATCTGTGCACCTCTTCCTTCACAATTTCAGATGTATAAAAACAATTAAATGCCTTCAACTATACGCAAAAAAATAGTAATTGTTTCTCTTTACCTCCCGTGGACACGAGTAGGGAGCCTGGCAGCGCTGAGCCCGACGCTCTCCCCGTTCTCGAGCTGACTCAAGCTGACTGATTTTGGCTGCTGTGCCCCCATCCCACCGCAGAAAGCCCGTGGACCGCCTTCCTGAACGTTCCTCGGGAGCGCTAGTTATCTTTCTGCTTCCATAAAAAAAAAAACAAACACAAAAACACAAGCCAAGCAAAAATCTTCCAGCCTCCATCTGCATGTCAGACACAAAGCGATGCACGCAGCAAACGCTCGCTGCCTCGAAGGGACAACGCCTGGTTCAGAGACATCAAAACCCTGTCAGCACCGTAAATGCGATAACCAAGTTAAACCGGGATGCAAACCCTAAACCCCGGCACAGGCGCCTTTCCCAGAGCCGCAGCTCCACTAAGGGGCTCCCTGAAAGAAAACCTTTCCGAAGTTAAATCTACTTTATTTCACTGATACTGGCTGGCTAATGCTACAAAGACCCAAGATTACATGCATTTTAGCTTGAAGAATATAATTTCTTTTTTTAAATACACACTGAGATTTCAAGAAAATGAGCAAATTTAAAGTTCAGCTCTCTTAAATAACATGAGATGATTTGACAAAATCATCCACCTGAGTTAAAAAATAATCCCAAATCAGTTAGCCCATTCTTCCTAAATATTTATAAATAAATCACAGCTACTTTGTTCATCTAATAGGTATTTTCAACATGGCAGCATGTGCCTTGGAATAAATATAAATATTTTACTGACAGTGAAAGCAAGCAATTTGGAGGAGTTCCTGTGTGTCATATCATCTTTAAATCCTCAATTTAAATATGCTGTGGTCTTTAGAAATGGTGTTTCCTTACTACATTGCTGATACATTTCACAAAGTTAATTATTTAAATTACCTATGAATTATTAATTACAGATCATTAAAATAAAAACCAGAAGTCTGGAATATGTCTGTTATAATTATACCATTTCTATTTAAAAATGTTAGATGCTATAAAGCTCAGAGAGAAAATTCACTGCTGCAACAAACGACAGAATAAACACTTTATCCTTTCTCAGATTATTTCTCCTATTGTGTAATAAACCGAAGGTTTAAACTTTCCTGACTTGGGGCATGAGACCAGTGTACTGAGGATACACCGGAGACAAAAGGTTTCCATTTTTCTCCTCCGGCTGTACTCCACCCTTGCGAAGGAACTCTCTAGCAGTGCATGCCTTTATTTGCGCGTTGCATTAACAAGGCACGCAAGCTTTCAGACTTTAATGTAAATGAAATGCCAACTCCAGATGCTGCTGACAGATATCACAGAAAGCCCTGCTATAAGAGACCTACAGCTAATTAATAATTGCAGTGGCTCAGTCATTTTTCCATACATTAATTTATGGAGCTTCATCGAACTCTGTCTCCCACCCACTTCAGACAAAGGAAAATAATTTGCCACACCGTACCAACTGGAAGGATAATTGAGCCATCTCCCACATCGGGTCAGTGGAGGTTGCTTCCTCCATCTTTTTTACACATGCAAACCATACATTTCATTGTCTTTTACTTGATTTCTTGCTGAGCTGCTTTTGTAGCAAGAGCTCCCCTTAGCACAGGTAATCTTGTTTAAAAGAGGCAACTTTTTGGCCATGCTGTGCCACCGCGTCTCCCCTCCGAGCAGTTCAGACATTTCTCAGCTGACAACAGCAAAAGTGCAGAAGATGGCAAATAAGCACCTTAATATTTGGGGAGCGAGCCCCGAAGGAGGCGAGTCATTCTCTGCTGCAAGAGCCCAGGCGCTGTCCTGGCTCAGCACATTTCATTAACCTGCTTTTCTCCATATACAGAAAGAGAATTGAAAGGAAAGGAGAAAAAGCAACCCACCCCACACTTCTGTCCCCATACTAAAGGCAGACAGCTCCCAGTTCACACACAGCCTCCCAGTCCCTAGATCTGAGAGTATTAAATCAGCTGCCACCCACCCAGTCAGTGACGGCCACCACGGTTATATAAATGTTAATTCCCCGACTGCTTCCCTTTACTATGATTTTACTGGCTTAACCCCTTTCATAACGTATCCTATTCACTTGGAAGAGAGGTGGGGTCTAGGCTGCAAACTCCAGTTGACTAAGCAAATATACTTCCCTACCTCATTTAAGAAACTAGAAAAAAAAAATATTTCAAAGTATTTCAATTATTTTGGGCAAGTAGAAGTATTTTCTATGCAATTTTCATTCTTATCCGCCATTTGAAATCCTTACTTCAAAATAAAATCAAAGTTTAGCCCATCTTCTAAATAAATCATAAGTGCATCGGTAAGAGCAAACAGAGTGGACCAATATCTTTGCACAATGAAAACTAGGAGAAAAATCATATAATCAAGTATCATCTTTATTTTCTGTTTAAAACACTTCTGTAGACATTTCATAGCCTAGGAAAGAGAAAACAGGAATAAAGGCTTTCAGAAAGTTATACTACCGTATTTCTGCCTAAATGAAAAGCCAAGTCAGCAATGTCAAGAGGGTCTTTAAAAGGCAACACAACTGAAACCCACAGCAGACACTGGGCTGCCCCACCCAACAGCTGCTCCAGCCAAGAATATCAGAAGGTAAAGGCACCGAGCTTAAGGTTTCTTTTCTGTGAGCAAAGCGTGCTATCTCCAAAAGTACCCACCTGTTCTCCTTCATTACTCACCTACACATTTAAACAACCTGCAGCAATGGCACAAAGAAAAAACACCATAGAAGACACCTGAAGGAAAACTCTCTTATCAAAGCAAGCTTTTAATCTTAATTTTATATATTTTTAAACATAGACGTTCCTACCTGTAGATCTCAGTACAGAGGAGTTACAAACCTGACAGTTAATGCTGACTGTAACTGCCACACTTCAAGTGCCTGGTATTTAGGCTTACACAGCTCTATCTTTCTGTATTAATGCTCAAGTTTTCTCATCTTTAAAAAAAAATAAAATATATATATATATATAAATCAAACCTGCAAGTCCTGAAATGGCTGAGACAGTCAAGAGTCCAGCAAGACAATAAGAAAGCAGCTGCTTTCCTCGGCTGAGCACCACTGCCCGTAAAGAATCTATATAATTTTCTTTTCCAGTGGTGCTTTATTCAAATTCTAGGGAAAGCATCAGTCTGAAACCAGTAAGGGATGGGAGTAACAGTTTATAGGTTACAGAAGGATATTTTATTGTTAACGGACTGTACCATGTAGGCACTAGGAGGGGGTGAGGCGGCAGGCAGGCAGGAGCAGAGAGATACTGCTATTTTTTTTTCCCTGAGCCACTGCAATTACTCTGATGTGAATTTTTGATGACTTCCGACATATTGCATGGTTAATAATCGTTTCAGCTGTCATGTTTGGTTAATGTGGAAAATGCATTTGCTGCATTGTGATGCAGCACTCCAGCCACAGATTGTAACACCAGTTGTGAAGCTATTCCCTTAACTGAGCTGCATGAATTTGCACATACCATGAGGCTGAAATAAACGGTAGTTTGATTTTTATACAGCAATAGAAAGCTTCTGCCATTTTAGACCTGCAGAGCTGTTGAAACAACTTGTACGGGCAGATAATTTTACTGCATCTTAATTGGTGTCAATGGTGTATAAAGCAGAGCTTTGATTCTCTATTGTTTTGCTGGGTTTGGTTATTTAGCAGTTAAAATACTTAGACAGTATTTACATTAAACACCGCTCTTTTTTGTAGCTTTGAACAGGTTATTTAATTGTAAGCATATATACCTCAATGAAACTGCCAGCAGTATAGAAATGCAGTCTTGTTATTAATGCAAGCTTAGCCTAACTACTTCTTCCTCTATAGGATACTTATGAACGTTTTATATATAATGTTGTCTTACAAATGATTGCATGCGGAGTGAAAATTTCCTGCTTCCAAACAAAGAGGGTTTTATTCGCAAAGTGCCACTTCTTCACCTACACTTCACACATCAAACAAAAACTATAAGGTTACATAAAATACTAACATGTGCCTTTCATTGTCACCAATAGAAAAACAATGCTGCAAGCAACCGTGCAATTACAAGAGGGGATGTAAAACAGCAGAGATGAAACCATGCTAAGAGCCAGTCACCCGATGATTAAAGTCAGGCCAGTATATTCCAGCAGTCAGGTGATGGTGCCATCATTACAGTGCAGAAAGCCAGAGAAAAATCGAGAAATGGACCACCCCCATCTTAAAGAAAAAAAAATTAGAAGCACGAAAGAAATAAGAAATGCGTTTGCTAATACACAAAATGTACAACCATGAAGTGTTTCACAAAACATGAGCGTGACATTATCGGGCAGTTACTTTCACAGGTCCCGAGTGCACATTTAACCCACAGTGCCTACAGCTCCTGTCCCCAAATCCGAAGTTGGTTCTTTGTAAATCGCAGGACAGTCCTGCTGCAATAGTGCTGCATTTCACAATTCAGAAACTCTGCTTACCAAATGCACGTCTTGAATTTGCAAACACATACGCACAAAAAAATTTTCCAGATTTGGCATGTCAACATTTAATTTAATGCAGCACAGAATGCTATTAGCAGAGTCTTTTACTGTGCATTAACATTGATGTTTCTGCAGAATCACCACCAATTCGGTATTTCCACCTCTGTTTTAATTAAAACAACACTACAGGGGTATCAGTTGGACATGAAATACCAGTAAAAATGGTGCAGAATGTTTTATATAGAGGGGGAAAAAAAGCAAGTCTCTGAATTAACATTGTACTCGGGTTTGGGAGCAATTCCTATTAACAGCGTTCCATGTGACTCAGGCTTACCTACCCCAAAGGCACCTCACACAACTCAGAACTTCACAAGTGGCAGAGGGGTTTCTCATATACAGTGCACTTTAGCTCTGAAACCAGCAAACTTGATCCTAACGGTGATTTTCCTCAAACCCTCCCTGCTTGTGCCCAAATTAACATTGCACTGACTACCTGAATCCTCGTACCAGGAGCGGAGAAGATGGGTCCAAACCCACCAGCGTTCTTAGAGGAAAGCCCCGTCCAGTTGCATTGCCAGGAAAACCATTGATCACGACCGGCTACACCCAACAGCACAAAGTCCCTTTTGTGAGAGGAAGAGTACACATTGCAGGAATGATCTAACCCTGGCATTCCTCCTGCATTTCCAAGCATCCATGCCCAGCCGTGTCCCGGCAGCCGTGCTCGCCTCAGTAACCTGCCACTCACCTCACGCACGGCTCCGGTTTTGATGGCTCTTTCCCCTGTTTACACCACTGTAACCCACTAGTGGTGCAGAGCACCAGAGCACAGAGGATACATAGAGCTTTAGTTTTCTAGCCAAACCTTAGAACAGGTAAGGGCATTATCTGGAGAGACAGTCAGCTCTTTGGGACAGGCTGTAGCCTTGTCAGGGATTTCAGGAGTGATTTCAGGAGTGTAATGACCTATCTGGAGCTGATAGCCACTACTTAAGGATGCTGCTTTTAAAGATGCTGCTTTTATCAACAGACATTCTCTGTTATTTTCTGGCCATGTAATGTTACTGCAGAAGCTACTCCCAACTGCAGAGCTATGCATTACAGATCAGCACAGTTTATATATTTTTTGTTCTACATATTGCATTGCCAGCTCACGGTGCTGCAGGGAAAGCTCTTCCAGTGTGGCTCAGCACAGCATTCTCTCCCCTTACCTATGGATTTCTTAAAGCAATAGCTTTGAGGGATACGAACAGAAACTACTCACCCCAAATGGCTGTTTACACTAACACTCTGAGTGGTAACCCTGCTAAGATGTCGGAACCGCTATTTGTTTCACTGGCAATCAATTTAGTGGAGTGTTCCGTTAGCTCACGCAGCAATCACTTCTGCACTCAAATGTGACTGTGAGAGGAGAAGGGAGCAAACTGCTGCTCAGGGCTGCTGGGCCACAGCTAAGGAAAACCGTAAAAGTTTTCCTTCCGAGTAGAAAGCATCATATCCCTAAGAGAACGATGATGCAAAGATCATCATAGAAGCTGTTGGAATCTGTATATCCTCTTTTGTATTCAGGATCGCTCCCTCTATCTCTGGGTGTCCACAATGACCTCCCTCCCTCTTTGTTACAGCTGCATCTCTGGAGTGAAGTGGATTCCTTCACCACAACTACAAAAATCAAATATGCTGTCACCCCTACCTTAAACTCAAAAAAACCCATAAAACATGCTAGTCTACAATCATCCCTGGGTGTGCTTCTGGATTAGCTCCTTTTTCAAGTCCTACAGACGCAACATCCGCCATCATCAGGGAGCATTAGCCAGCAAAAGTAAGAGACATCGCTGGCAATGAGTTAAAACAGCTCCTTCCCAAACCCCTTTTCTTCTCTGCTTAATCCAGCGCTGTAGCAGCTGCAAATACTGCACTGTCATACTGGGTCTGGAGAGCACCTCAAAGCATTAGCTCCCTTCCTCTCTGCAAGGCTGGCAGGGTGATTATCCAGCATTAACGACACGCTAGGTCTCTTCACAAGGAGGGCTGTCATCCCCAGCGCGCTGCCTCCGCTTTCAGCTCTGCACACTCATCCTCGCCCTGCAGAAAGAGGAGGCGGACGATTCAAGTAGATTGCGGTAAAGAGGAGAGGAAGAAAATCCAGGCTAACACCTTCACATCAATACAGTTATATTCACACGCAAACAGTGCACAGAAACAAGTCAGACTGAGTGTATTATTATGCCCCTGGCCTGTCTAGCAGGGAATTTGGGCTTTGTGGCACAGGGCTAAGTTTCACGGACTGAGACCGCAAGTTATCCAGAGTCAAAGCAAAAACTAGAACTGGGAAGTGACCATCCCCAGTAACATCTAGTTCCATCATCACAGAAAGCCCTCCTCTTGCAGGGGAAAAACCACCAACTCACTCATACTGGGAATCACTGACTTATTACAGAGCTCAAAGGAGACCCCGAGTTTCAACACAGCTTTCTGGGGCTGAATTTGCACTAACCACGAGGCAGGATGTAAATGCACAGAGAGGCAGGGGATAGGGGGGGAGAGAGAAACACAAACTGTGTAACAGAAGAATGACAGTCCCAAGCAGGGGAGAGGTGTAGGGAAGCCCAGCCAAGCAGAGGATTAGCACCAGCACTGGCAGGGCTGTTTCTGCCATCCACACCCCAATTAATGGTATCATTTGTCAGGATGAATAGGGAACTTGCACTCAATTCAGCAATTTGACAGAGTGTCACTGAACTACCTCACGTCCATATTTATCCAAGAGGCAAGAGCAGGAACCAGTTTTAATTAGAGCCTTTTTAACAAAGAACCAAGGGTATTACCCACGCTCTCACCATCGAGCAATAATTGAGATGTAATCGTTTAAACAAAGCGCAACAAGTGTCCATTTACCCAAAGCCATTGTTAAATATCTACTAGGAGATTATTTTCAAAATTACACTGTGCCATGAATATGCAAACCACTTTCCATCTTTAGCATTAAAAAGAATAATCACCTTTTAAAAAAAACCACCACAACAAAAACTGGAAGCCAAACAGCTATTTTGCAGCAGAATTTGAAGAGTGTTTTAAACATGCCAATGCTAATTTAAAGGGAAGGGGGGTAAAGAAGTGATGGCTCTGCTGTGGGGCCATTAAACTCTGCCAGGAAAGCCCTCTTTTGTACAGCATTAGTGCATGTTGTAAGTCTGTAATTAGGCAGAGAACGTGTTAATTTTTAATTCTGAATGCTAACCCCTTTTTTATATACAAGCCCTGAACGCCAATCCCTCTCGCAGATGACTGCAAGTACCGACACGACCAAATTCAGGTCTCGGTGGTAAAAGCGCGCTCTCCCTGGGAGGTTCAGCACCGCATGCTGGAAAGTAACTCAACTGCGTAGTAAAATAGCTCTTTTATAGAACTGTCACCTCAGCATTGTGGCAGGCAAAATCCCCTCAACCCCAGAGCTTATTAAACAAAAACCATATGGTCTCCGATATTCACACCTTCATGTCAGCATTCTTCTGGCTGGCTACTGGATTTCTTAACACTTTTTCACAAGAAGCTGAATCCCCACGTCCCTTGCATTGCCATACACGGGAAAGCGCAGAACAAGGAAGTTACTGAATGCTGTTTGGAGGCCCACACCAAGTTAATGACTGTCAAACACTAAGCTCATCTTTCATCTCTTCTGACTCCTACTGATGCCTGCAATCCACAGAGGGACCTGACTTAAGAGCACGCTTTGACACAGCCCATCAATGAATTATTAACTCCAGCGGAAGTCGCAAAGCATCAGCTAGCAGTGATCACGATCCTTCTACGATGATTAACCAGAATGCAATTATCAGTGCTGCTGCTTCTCACAAAATGTCTCCGAATTCTCCATCACACAAAGCCCAAAAGGCATCACACAGGCGCACACACACACATACGTAAGCAGAAACAATTCTGTGCTTTTAGCTTCGTTTCGTCAGGGTTATATTATTGGTTGTGGATGGTCTGAGAAACACAGCTCTGCCCTCCCCCCTGCATTACAGCAGTTGTACATGGACTTGCATCACTGGAAGAAGAGTGACATATGCAGAATCAAGCCCATATTCTTAATTTCCACAGCAATTCATTCCAAGCAGCCACGGAAACCTGCCCACAGTTTCAGACCCATTCTTTCCGAGGTCACATCATAGAGCAGAGGCTGTTTCCAGCCCAGGGCCCGAATGGGCACACACACGTCAGAAGCTGTGGCTCCCACCTGCTCACCAATGGACAGATGAAGGCAGACACAAAGCTAAGCGAGGCTAGGCAATTGTGCTGCGTGTTAAGGGTTAGCTCTCTGTTAGCTCCTTAGTTCTTTAAGTGTTAATTAGTTAATTCCCTGTATCACCATGACCAGCGCTGGTCAAAAGGCTTGTCCCCAGCCTCCTGTGAAATGCAGGCAGAGGGGGTCACCCTGCACGCTGGATGTAACCTGTGGGCTTCCAGTACCAGCCCAACATAGAGGGAGAACAACTCGCTCACCTCTCTGCCGAGGGAACCCAGGCAGCTCCTGGTACTAAAGCAAAAGGTGCCAAGAGGCAACAAACCCCAGTGACAGACCTAAGATGACCTGCTGAATCCTAAAACAGGGATGTTTGCTTGGGATAGGATACCACGCAGTTCCACAATCAGCAGCAGAGAGGCAGGGTGAAGGCACAATTTTAGGCTTCCCTTAGCAAAAAAGCTAAATTTGTGCTTTTCCTTTAATGAGAGCTGCCAGAGCTGAAGAAAGTGGCACTAGAACCACTGGCCCGCACGGGAAATGAACACCCACAAGCATGACGGTTAAAATCAACCATAGCGGTGCATTCTGGCTTTGCCAAACCATCCATGTATTTTTTATAAAGTACAAAAAAAAGGGTATTGGCACCTTGATGGGCTCAATTAGAAGCCAGGTCTACTCTATTCAGGTCTTTATACTGTGCTCATTACATTAACATCCAAGTGCCTTCCAGTCCTGCATTAAGTGACATGACTAAATCCATCACATGTTGTTCATTCTGTTCTCCCTTCCCTGGGGAAGAGGAAACGCAGAGCTCGAGGGGCCCATGGAACAGCCAGCAACTGGGGAGGGAGATTCCTCCAGCCCTGGCTCAGCCTCCTCACACAGAGCACGCACTGGCCATGCCTGCTTGGTTAACTGTTTAATATTATCATAATCACCCTAATGATTAAGAAGCTGTACATATGAAAAAGATGGGTCAGCACCAAGCCTCCTCCCAGCAACATTTCTGTGCAGGATTGACAGAATTGGAAGACAAACAAAAATCTGTCCTTTGCGGACCAAATTAAGTAATCTGGAGGGGTTCATCAATTCATTTCTCTGCTTGACCCTACTTGCCTTGTCATCTTACATTAGACAATACTGAAGATACAATTTCCAGCAAAGGAAATAAAGGTGTCCATCTCTTGCATTTGACTGAAAAGGAAGACGAAGGCATGAACAACTTATCCTGCCTTTAAATCCCTTCCAAAACACACCACATCTTAAGACTTCAGAGGTTTCACCTGGAATATCAAAACTAGAAGACTGAAATCAGTGATTTTATTTCTTTTGTGCTCACATGCCTTTCACCTTCCTCAGTGACCCTCCATCTGTACTTCTCTATCCTTTTTATGTTGAGAAGTACTTACACAGAATCACAGAATTGACTGGGTTGGAAAAGACCTCAGAGATCATCGAGTCCAACCCTTGGTCCAACTCTAGTCCATTTATTAGATCATGGCACTAAGTGCCATGTCCAATCTGAGTTTAAAAACCTCCAGGGACGGCGAGTCCACTACCTCCCTGGGCAGGCCATTCCAATGCCTGACCACTCTCTCTGTAAAGAATTTCTTTCTAATATCCAGCCTAAATTTCCCCTGGCAGAGTTGAAGCCCATGCCCCCTTGTCCTATTGCTGACTGCCTGGGAGAAGAGACCAATCCCCACCTGGCTATAACTTCCCTTCAGGTAGTTATAGAGAGTGATGAGGTCACCTCTAAGCCTCCTCTTCTCTAGACTAAACAACCCCAGCTCCCTCAGCCTCTCCCCATAGGTCTTATGTTCAAGTCCCTTCACCAGTCTTGTTGCTCTTCTCTGGACTCGCTCCAGCACTTCAATGTCTTTCCTGAACTGAGGGGCCCAGAACTGAACACAATACTCCAGGTGTGGCCTCACCAATGCAGAGTACAGGGGAAGGATCACTTCCCTTGTCCTGCTGACCACGCTATTTTTGATACAGGACAGGATACCATTGGCCTTCTTGGCCACCTGGGCACACTGATGGCTCATGTTGAGCTTCCTGTCCATTAGTCCCCCAGGTCCCTTTCTGTCTGACTGCTCTCCAGCCACTCTGCGCCCAGCCTGTAGCGCTGCAGGGGGTTGTTGTGACCAAAGTGCAGCACCCGGCACTTGGCCTTATTGAACTTCATCCCATTGGAATCAGCCCATTTTTCCAGTCTGTCCAGATCCCTCTGCAGAGCCCTCCTGCCTTCCAGCAGGTCGACACTCCCTCCCAACTTGGTGTCATCAGCAAATTTGCTGATGATGGTCTCAATCCCCTCATCTAAATCGTCAATAAAGATGTTAAACAGGACTGGACCCAACACTGACCCCTGGGGAACACCACTAGTGACTGGCAAGATACATTGTATCTTGCTTCTGAGATATCCGTAATTCTTTGCAAAGACAGTGGTTAAGTATTGAGATAGCTAGAGAATGGAAAGAGCTAGAAGGAAAAGAACTGGGAGGATCAAATCTTTGAGCTCCACCAAGATGATCCAGGATCAACAATGCTACATGTCTTAAGATGAGCTAGCTGTGAGTAGGCAGGCGCTTCTAGTAAAACCAAGTGTCTGGAGAAAGGTCAAACTCAATAACAAATTTGATAGAAATTTGGAAACAACAGGCTGCAGGGAAGGAGACACTTACCACCACCTTCTCCTCATTTGTCCACCCAAACACTCCAAAACTGAGAGTAGTAGAAACCCACCAAAAACCAAGTTAAACTGTCAGATTAGAAGAGAAGCAAGGACTCATCCACGTCAAGCAAGGGGAATACACACAGCTTTCATTTGATGCAATGTGCATAGCCATACAAAACAGGGATTAGCCTTTTACAAAAGAGAACAACCTTTTCAAGTGAACGGATGAAGAGACTCTCAGGAAGGGACTGAGGTTGAATCAGAAAACTATTAAAAGGACCAAGTGACTTTCAAATAGAGATCACTAGTTCAAACATGAACTAGATCAGTAGTGGCCAAGACTAAAGCATCTAAAGACTGATTAGTGGTTTAAACAAAAACATGTTCTTAATCTTCTTTTAGCTCCTACCACAAATGCCCATATTGCAAGTTCACTGCAGAATGTAACACAGAACTTAGCTTCTGTCCCAGCCCTGCAAGAACAGCCAGGGCTCCGGTGGGTACCCAGGGACACACCTGTCCCCAGAGGCACTAAAGGAGCCTGAAGGCTGCACAGCCCCATTTGTTCAAAATTGAAGTTATTTCTTTTAGTTGTGACTCTGACTCAGCATGCTCACCTGTGAGTTGCTGGGTACATATAATTAGCTACTGCATTTAAACATAAGCCACCTAGAGTCTATAAACAAGCGTAAAGATCACATTGCGGGTTTCCAGGGGATTATTTTGTCAGTAAATTTTCCAATAAAATTACTTTGCCGATTCATTAATGCCATATAACTTACATGTTCATGAAAAATAGACCCACTAAATATCATTTATCCTTTTTGCTAACACTGATCAGAAGAGGGTCCAATTATCACTAGAGATCTTGCAGCATTGCAGGCTCAGACACACACATTATTATCTTAAAGGTCTTTTCCAACCAAAACGATTCTATGATTGCAAGATGCCTTACTGCAGAGCATCCTTCCAGAAGATGCCCAAAGAGGGCAGACAAGATTCCAAAACACACATTTCACTAATGAAAAGTAGTAAACACACACTGTTGAGTACTCAGGAGGTACATCCAGTAATGCAGCTCCTTTAACTTTGGTCATCAAGCAAGACTGAGGCATCTCCTGTCCATCTGCTCAGGGAATTGCAGCTCTATGACTGCACCACGCTGTGTAACACAGACACCCAGTGAGGAAAGTCTCTTCTCGCTGTTTCTGAGCACAATAACACAGGCTGCAGATGCACTAATAGTTACTCGGACTTTGGGTCAAACTACTCTCCATGTATGATTCATTAAGTGAACACTTCCTTGTGGACCAGAAGTTTCAGTAGTACACTGATGATAAAACACATCAGTGCACATTTTTACATAAAAATATTCGTTGTTAAGCAATTATGATGTAACATTCACATATTACTGAACTCGGGTCTGGCAAGTAACAAGAATTCCTGTGTATATTTATTGCAATAAGGACATGCTGGAGGCAAAGACAAAGAATACTTGATTTCTTTTTTAAAGAAAACTTTATCAATATTTGCTCCAAGCAAGATCTTCCAGCTGCTCAAGTTTAATACTATCCCAAACACATTTTCTCTAGGGTCCTTCATTATCGGCAAGGGCCTTTCTTGCAAGTCCACACGTTCTTTCAACAGATTCTCTTTGCTATCTAATTTGAAAGCCTTAGGTGTTAAGTGTTCGAGGAATGCAATCAAATCCTGCCCCTTCCAGGCCTACTGGGACACCTATTAATTCACCCTCCTGTAGAGAGAAAGTTTATCATCTCTTGGAATTGCGAGTATCTAAAAAAGCAGAACAGTGCAACTTCAATTGGCATTGCAATTAAAGTCTATAAATAGGCCACAGTGTAAATTAAATTGCTATATGGCAACATCCTTTCTTTTCTACCTTTTAAAGCTAAACTCCGATGAAGTCAGGTAAGCAGGGACCATGCCATACAAGAGTCCACAGAAAGTGAATACAAGTGCTTAGAAATTGCATTGTATTCCACACAAAGATGAGCTGAAAATCCCAAGTAGCTTGTTCGGTTCATCATCTGTCACCAAAACTCAAAATACTTAAAAGTTGCCATAAAATTCCACAGACCAAATACAATAATTGTATGGATAGCAACTGCAAAAACAAACAAAAACACAAACAAACAAAACAAACTGAAGGTTCTTCCCCAGCATCTTTATATGTTTTGGAAAGACAGCTGAACAATGCCAAAGGCAGCTTTTTTACACACAACAACCAGGTTTGGCAGGCCACTGAAACAGGGGAATGGAGTAGGTCAGATGGGTGGGGAAAGAAACACTAAGCCCAAAATCTTCCATGGCAGAAAAAGGTTAATTTTAATACAAATACCAACACAAGCTTAATGTAGGTAACTGCACCACTCACAGTGGTATTCACAGAAGAGATGGAGTCACTGCTACTACTTTCCAGCAAGAGAAAAACATAAATTAGTATTATACTTTTGCCGAAAAAAATTATTTTAGAAAGGTAGACTCTAACAGGCAATAACCCTACCTTATAAAATCATATTATTTAATGGAAAGTTGAAATTATAGGAAAGGTACTGCAGCAACTCTTGGCCACAAGTCTGAGTAAGATTAAATAACACTCAGGACAGTAGCCAGAGGGCAAACTCTTGGCTCTTCACCTTTTGTCAAGTGTTTCCCCTCACATTTGGCAGAGCAGAAAGTTGTTTCAGTCTCCCTTAACTTCCAGTACTTGTTTCTAGCTGTAGTGAAGTATTTCAGCTTGGTGTGATTACTGTTCTTCACAGCAGGTTGTAACAAACAGCAATACTGATAGAACCAGAGAGCTGAATCAATGTCATTCCCCTCCAAAAGTGTGTGTTCGATGTCACCCCCCAAAATAAGAGACATGAGGAGCAGTTGAGGGAGCCGGGGCTGTTCAGCCTGGAGAAAAGGAGGCTGAGACCTTATTGCTGTCTACAACTACCGGAAAGGAGGTTGTAGCATGGAGGGTGCTGGTCTCTTCTCCCAAGTAGCAAGTGGTAGGACAAGAGGAAATGGCCTCAGGTTGTGCCAGAGGAGGTTTAGATTGAAGAATTTTTTCCTAATATCCACATAGGGGCATTGGAACAGGCTGCCAAGGGCAGTGGTGGAGTCACCATCCCTGGAGGGGTTTAAAAGACGTCTAGATGAAGTTCTTAGGGACATGATTTAGTGCTGGAGTTATGATATGGTCTTGATGATCTTGAGGGTCTCTTCCAACCAAAATGATTCTACAATAAACCAAAGCAAGCTTAATCCTTTTCTGGTTTTTGAAGGATTGCATTTCTATAAAAGGGAGACAGAAGAGGAAGGAGAGACAACAGGCAGAAAACTTTAGATGTACCCAAAGGAGTACAGGGTACCTGTTCCAGGGAGCAATTAGAAGGGAACGGCTTGGGGTAACTGCTGGCTTATCACAGTGACCAACAATTCATAGCATTAAAGTTTCCACCCCTGTCTACCTTACCAATACAAAAAAAGTCACCACTACAGTCAGGACAACTGCTTTGCACAAATACTGTTCCTATACAAGAGCTATTGCATCAGGCCTTCCATACCCATCTCCCCAAAACCCGACGCAGTCTTTTCTACAAGCTAGAAATTTGTCGGGTTAGCAGCACGGCCCCGAGACCTGACCCGAGGGGACCAAGTGGAACAGGTACCATTAAATAATCCAGGGAAGCACCCTGGGAACTGAGCACAGATTATTGATGGTGCTGCAGGGAAGAGAGCCCTACCTCACATCCGAGAAGAGTTACAAGATGACAACAGACATGTTTTTATGGGCAGTGCCAACATGCACCACACTTGTGAAGCAATACAAACAAAACCTTCCTCCAGAAAAAACAATGACTAGTTTTAATCTAATCAATTAAAGACTCAGTAATATTACTCTGCATCCCTGAACATCTGTCAGCAGCTCAGCAAGCACTGGGCAGCTCAAAGGTAAAATGTGGGAAATCTTAAAAAGCACAAACCACAAAACATCAGGATTCCTGCCTCCCTCTGTCTTCTAAGTGTCTCCTGCTTCAGAGGTTCATTTCAGTATGTAAAGGTTAACAAATACAGAACAACAAGGAGACTCAAGACTTGCCTTTTTTTAATCCAAACCACATTAGTACTTTTGGATAGCCAAATTATATTATAAAATACGGGATTTCAACCATCTGGCACCAAGCCAACATTTTAATGGACATTCAAACACTAAGTAAGGAAATGGTTGTGCATTAAGCCTACCAATAAGTCAACAATCAATACTTCAGTATTACAGTAAAAATACAATGTACCCTTTATAACTGCCTCTGGCCTCATCCTTCTTTGTCAAGCTCAGCTCTAAACAAAAAAAAAAAAAACAAAAAGAAACAAAAACAAAAGAGTCTTGAAGCAAGAAATGAAGTACATATTATTTCACAGCCGCCAAACATTTATTTTAAAGTCTAGACTTAATTGGTTCACTGTACAGATTTTTTTCTTCCCCCAACTGTGTACTGACAGGGCAGAAAAGTCAGGAAAACAAAGGACAAAAGTTCATACACAAAATTAATCAGGCAGGTCAATAGGTAAGAGCAGCAAAATAAAGAAACTTCAAACAGCTAAGCCCCAAGCAACTGCAGATTAGGAGCCTGGTTCCAACTTTATCTCCAAAAAGCATCTCAGCCAAAAGAAAACAAAAGAGAATCGCATCAAAGCATACTAACATTTGGGTTTTAATCCAATTCATAGATTTTAATTGCCTGCACAGTATCAGTCCTGTATGTCCCCTCTCAACATATTCTATCAGTTTGATCAAATGAAGCCAAAGGCAAACTCTGCAGAGTACGGGATTTGGACACCCTCTGGAAAGCGCGAGCATCAGGCAGTATCACCCTGCAACAGAACAAATAATTTAAATTTAGTTAACTCCGGCTTCCCATTCTGAGCCACAGCCATAATGCTGAGGCACTGCTATATATCTGAACAGTGGAAAAACCCCATGCTTTATGGACGCTAGGAGCAGCTGCCTACGTCCGCAGAAAGGTTCAGGGTAAGCCTGTTTTTCAGGAAGAAATGGTGTCAGCCATCGATCCAATCCTGTGAAACCTGAAGGTAAAAACAGGAGGACAAAAACAATCAAATTGATCATTTTTATCTCCGTAGCCTAGTAAGCTCAGTAGTGAAATGGAACTTCATCATGGAACAGTTAAGCCAGGGTAACAGCTTGGGTAAACAAGCCAACCAAATTCTCCATTTTCTTCTCAAAGCCTGCAAATACACAGAGGGAAACAGAATGATTGTTTCAGAAATCCCTCCACAGATCCCTTACGTTTATTTGCTAAAACTATCTTGCGTCCCTGGGGCTTCGGCTATAAACAAGCACACAGCAATGCTGGGAATCTGGAAAGATTTTATGCTGATGTTTTGCAGTCGGGGCATCTGCACCTTGAGGCTGGACCCTTCGAAAGGACCCAGCAGCCAAGGACCAGGAACATCAAGTCCTCACAGACCACAGGGCAGTTCATGGGAGCACAATCCAAGTTCAGCAGCCGGGTATACATCCGGCCACAGGCTAAGGCAGATCTCCAGTCATTAGGTTTTGCTACTTCATCTTGCTGTACAATCAGGCACAACCTAAATAATCTACCTTAAGCAAGAGTCGCCACGCTACAAAATAGTGGTGCATAAAATGATTACATTGGGTAGCAGGCAGTAGCTGTATTGACTGAAGTTTTAGCCTATGACTCTCATCAACTGCCAGCTTAAAGGGGTTTTGTGTGGCTGCAGTCTCAGCTCCGGGCAGCAACTAGTATCACCTTTAGCACAATTTCAGCTCAGAGAAGTTGAAGATCTCCAGCCCAGCTTGGTGACAGCCACTGCAGGTGTCTTTACAACAAAAGGGTGATTTCAGCAGAGCATGGGTGTTTGCAGCAGTTTCGTGTTTGAGGGTAGGAAAGGAGCTCTGCTGACAGTCAGTGCAGCACAGGGGCAGCCAAGGGCTGTGCTTCTCAACACTGCCAAACCAGAAAACTGCTCACCACAACAAACAACCTTATTTTTCACAAGGTCTGGTATCTTAGAGGGGAAAGGTAGAGGCCATGTAAATGCTTTTGAATCCTAATCCATGCTGTGAACAGCAAAGAGTCTGAGGAAATAGTAAAAATGAAAACATCCATATAAGCTTCCACTACAGAATCTCACAATCTTGTGAGAGACAGTGGTAAATGCAACTTGAACTTCTCAAGTGAAGAAATCGATGCATGGGAAGGCATTTCTTGAACTCAAAGTCAAGCATGAAAATCATGACAAAAATTGGACCAAAACCCAGCTTTCCTGTGCTGAAAAAACAGCTGCCACAGAAGGCTGTTTTCTAAGTAAATATACCCATCGTGGGGTGCCAGTCAGGCAAGGATCCAAAAATTCAAGGGTCAGGCGCTATTCAATATTTGAATCAGTGCAATAAAACACTGCATAAATATTTAAACTGGCACTCCTACTCCAAAATACTCTTGGAACATATTTCAGCTGCTTGCTTTCAAAGTTTATAACAGACATTGCTTTCTCCCTTCTGTCCTGTGGAACTTCTGAAAAAAACAAAAACAAAAAAAAACCCCACACACCACAAAATCCCCCCACAACACCAAAAACATTCCCTGCTCATCCACAGCACATCTGACAGCAGTTCGCTGTTTTATTTTGAATGTGCTGCTCTCAGTCAGCAAGTACAAGTGGATGTATCTAAAGTGCTGAAATCCTATATCCCTGGCTTATTGTGAGCCCTTGTTCTAAATTCAGCATCCCCTCGCAGGGCCGGGGGGAAGGCAACAAAAAACACAAACAAAAAAATCACAACACACCAAAAACAACCAACAAAAAGCCCCTCACAAAACACCACACACCAAAAACTCAGAATACTCTCAATTTTTATATCCCATTTAAAACTTCTGGCTTCAGAAGCTAAATGCTTCGGCTTCATTTTGGCTGCTCTCACAATGTGAGCTATACAAGAATGTAAGATGGGTGTCTTGTCATTAGATGCTTCCAAACCATGGAGGACACATAATATTTGCTCAGATCTGAATATAAATCTTAAGAAATCAAAGCACAGTGATAAATGCATTGTGATATTCCTTATGCAATTGAATCTCTTAACTAAAAGTTAACAGCCTGACATAGAAAAAAAATCAGGACAAACATTAATGTAAGTTATGATTATGAAATTGTAGGGCAACATCTTCCTATTATTAGTCATTACCTGTGCTGCCCTCTCCAGCCCCTACTTTTAAACTATGCAACATTCAATGAGACAGAAGTTGCTGTAAATGGAGGTAGAAGCTACACAGATGTGTCCTGCCAATACCCCACCTGGCTGCATTCTCACAATCCAATCCACTGAACTGCAGCTTTGCTGGATATTCCCATCTCGAGATCTCCAGTCACGCTCAATACTGATTAGCAGAACCTGCTCCTCTTTCAGCCTTCGCTTCCCTGTGCTTCTATATCCTAGGCCTGTCAGTGAAATTGTGGTCCAAAACAGCTGAAGTTTCCTTTGAAAATAAAGTTACTCTGTTAAAAGATATTTCAATAACACCTGCATTCTAAGGATCAATAGATTATTTTGTAATAAACACATCTAATTACTGACCACAGAAATTTGACATAGCATCCAACATATGCAGTCTTGCTTCTCCTACTGATAGCAATAGCTTCTTCAGCAAATGCTCCTAGTAGTACCTATGGAAGTCCTAAAAGATTACTAGTGAAAACAAACAGAAGCCCAACACCAAACCAAACCTAAAAAACAAGGAAGAAAAAGACAGCTCTTCCTTTAACAGTTTTAGTTTTGCTGGGCTATTAGAAGTAACAAGGAACTAAGCCTTTGGTGTTAATGCAAAAGGAAGCTCTGATGATCCCACAGATAAGACTAATCCATCAGAACGTTCCATGGTGTATAAAAGGCACTGCTTTCATACAAACACGTTGAAGGGTAGTGCTGCACTTGAATCGTTTACACTCATGATGGCCCTGGAAGAGTCCAAAGGAATCAGCCGTGAGACTGTCAATCTGAGTAAACAAGATTTAGACTGTGAAGCTGTCTAGTGTAAGCTAATTTTATTAATACACTGCACCGCTTTCACAAATAGTACTAGAAAGGCCAGTACTTCAGCCTTTGAAATCATCAGCCTTACTCTGAGCAGCATTACCATGCAGCCATGCGAAGGCCTCTCCATCGGAGGAAGAGGGGAGGCTGCAACCCGGGCCGCTGATATAGTGTCACTTTCGATCTCTTCTGGAAGCTGTAAGTTCATTTTTTAAGATAATTGGTTGATAGTACACAGCAAGACCAAAGACCTGGTGCTATAACTCTGGCAAAGGGTTCTTGCAAGCTGGAAATGAACAAAAAAAAGAACCTGGAGTAAAACAGATCATTAAGCTCAGGAGTTACATTTAAACTCTGAGGTCCTACCTATCCTGCCCAAGAACAAAAGCCTCCACAAATTCACACATATAACAGAACTCCTCAGCTTCTCAAGGAAGTGCATTAACTACACATCCAGCTTACAAAAATAAATTGCAACACTTGCTGAAAAATAAATTGTGGAAAACAAAAAGCCCTTTTCTTTAGTCACACGTGACAGGGATTCAATTTCACTGTCTGCTGCATACATTTTATATAAGGCAGATAGGTACAGGATACTGGTCATGACAGTTTTCAATTTATCACTCCAGAACTTCAGTTAGAAAAATGATGAAATAAAGCAAGCCATTGCCTTTGACACTAGAAAAAGAGACTCCCTAATGGAAGGCACAGCCTGCCTGGCTATTTGTACTATTCTGTGGCATGTACATCCAGATTATAATTGTTGCACCAAATGCAGAGCAAAAGTGATCCTCTGCCTCTTTAACTTGCTTAAACTCAATTAAATCAGCATAAAAATAGGACCAGTAAAAACCACTTCCAAGTGGTGGCTGTGCTTCTCCTGCTTCAGCATCTGACTCTTTCTAATTTCAAAGTTTCCATGTTAAAGTTCATATAAAGTATCAGAAAAAAATTCTGTTTCAATAAACCAGTTAAACACTTGTTTCTATACAGTAAGATGCATGTGGCCATGGACCAAGCAAAGAACATCTGGATATGTGTTTTAGCAAAATGGGGGAACAGCTTACACCATCTTCCTTGCTACGAGACGGCCGTGACCATCACAGAATCCAGCCTGCTTGCAACAAGACAAACACTGGGTTTGCACATCCCAGTCCCAAGGTGTGCCCTTTCCTGTGGCTGACAGCACAGGGGTACTAAAGGCAAAAGGATCCACCTTGGAGGTCTGCATAAAAATGAATGCATTTAGAAACTCCTCTGAGGTGGCAAGATGAACCTTCTCTGGATCCACAAGGGCACGTCCCATGTGCAACATGTTCTGGTGAGACATCTCTGCAACGACATGAGTCTTTGAATTGTGCTTCCCCACCTTCCCCTCGGAATTTGTGGTTTCAAGCAACAATTGTTGCCAGGATGCATTGCTAATACATAATATATTGGCTGGAAATTAGTATTTCATCTCAGGGAGAGAAAACGTTATAGGCACTTCTGAAGAGGCAATGAATGCAGAAAGGTTTGAGGAAGAAATATTGTGAGCCAAACAGAGCAAACCTGTAACCAAGAGAAGACAGATCTAGTAATACAAACAACTAAATCTTGCCTTTTAAGACAGACTGCAGATTCAATCCCCTGATGCTCATTTTACTGCTGGAAGAAGATCCACTCTGCTATTCTGCTCCAAAAGGATGCTGTTTCTCCACAAAGCTAAGCTTTGCGTATTTATTGCAGGGCTAACTTCTGACTGAAAAACAAGACTTGCTTCTTTTTTCCTGGTGATGCTTTGCAAAGGGCATCCCGCTTCTGGCGTTCCTAGGGATGGATGGACTCACTTTCCTCCCCAAACCCAGCACCTCTAAATGGCAGCAAGAACCACCCACCCTCCAAAACAAGCCAGAGATTCTTTTCACATGGAGGAATGCCTGTGCGACTCTGTGGACCTGCCATAAAAGAGGCTCAGAAGAAAACCTAGAGGTTCCCAGCTGCATTCTGACAGCTTTCAAATGACATAGCGTAACACATGCTGGAGAGATTCCTCTGAAAGATAATGCAAAAGGCTCAGACAAAGCAAGCAGAGTAACCCAGAGGAAAAAAAAGGAGTTTACAAGTCTGCTGCGGTGACTAACAGGAATATAACTGAGTGACAAGTTACAGATCAACTGTTGGGCAAAGGTATTACACGACTAGTTGATGGTAATCCTTCCCAGCTTGGCTCCCCCAGTTCCAGCAACAAGCTAGCGGAGGTGTCTACCTTGAGTGCCTGTTTCCATAACTTACTAAATTATAAGTTTATTAAAAACAGAAACCATTGAGAAGACAAATTTTTTCCTCAGAAGAAGAAAAAAAGATGATATTAGAAAAGATAGAGAAGGAGGCATCTGAGGGTACAAAATGACAGACAAACAGCAAAACATTTAGCATAGCACATTAACTCATTATATATAGCACTATCATGTACTTCATCCTACCAGTAAATATGAAGCTGAAACATTAACCTCAAGTCAAATGGCAAAATAAAAATAAGAGAAGCAATATTGATTCAGTGTATCTGTTGAGTAATCAAGCTTCTTACCATTATAAATGAGCTGCAAATTTTCTGGATAAATCATCTTTAACCTTGAAGAAATTCAATCAAGCTAGACAGGGACTAAGAAAAGAAATATAGTAGGGCTAGCTTTATGGAGGGGAAAAAAAGGAGGAAAGAAAAAAACACCCCACCAAAACTGAGTACAGTGTCCAAATGTGTAATTCCACAGCACGGTGGATCTTTGCATAGAGCTTCCAGCATTCAGCTTTCACTAGGACCTCAAGATGGGCATGGTCCCTTTCAGTGAAGACAACGGTGGGTCTCAACTACTGAGTCAGTGCTCATTTCTGATTCATTAAAGCCTTTAGGTTTTTCTATCTACTCAACAGACAGAGCAAAAGGATTTAAACATGCCATTTTCTGTTAGAAGCCTTGGGGCAGGAGAGGAAAGAAATAATGAATGTTTCAGAGTTACTATATGGTAGCCATAGCAGGCAAAATCAATTACTGCTGAGAGGATCTGGAGATAACATGCAGGTTCCCACTCATCCATTTGAAATGTGGGATTTTTTCTCTCCAATTTCCTCCCCCACTTCTCTTCAGAAATGTCTTTTCTCATACATTAGAATCTGGCCCGAAGAATCCTATGGGCTTGCAAACACATTTAGAGATAAGGATTTGTCATGATACCGTACGGTATCCCCACCTGTGCACTCCCACTTATCTGAGATTAAAATCAAATCCTTCACAGATCACTCCTCCTGCCTTTCACACCGAGTTTGCCAACACTGAACTTTATTATCAGAGAAACCAAACAATGATGTGGCTTTATTGAGAAACCGTGTAAGCTGGACAGCCACCCTCAAAAGAAGAACTGCAAGACAGATTTGGGGAATTAGCAAAAGCATGTGTTCCCCCTTATGTGAAGAGAGATGGGAACGCTTTTAGAATGGATAACATTAAAAAAAGGAATCAAATAGGAGCTGATACTTTAAAAGCCTGTGAAATAAATGAGCTAGAAAGGACCAAACCAGAAATCCAGTGCATATAGGTCTGAACATCAAGGAAAGGATGTCTGTTTAAACGATGCCAAGCTCAAAACCAATAAAAAGAAATTTTAACGGAATCTGTAATTGAATTGTGGAACTTGCTACCACAGGAAGACGGCAAGGCCAAAAACATAATGGGATTAAAAACTGACTCAGTATGTATAAGAATATTGACAATATCTAGAGCTGTGTTTAACAATTGTGGAAAGAATTATTATCCCTCATGCTTCAGGGTTTTAACCAATCTCTAACCACTAGAGAACAGGGTGAAGCCTACTAAAGCAAGCAGGTGTTCCCACAGACACCTTGGTCAGTGTTCCTCCTCCAAATTATCCACTGCTGGGCACGAGCACATAAACACACCTGAATAGATGCATCCCAAATCCGATCTAATAAATCAACTATGACAAATTTAGTTTCACCTAATCCCACATCTCTGATTCAAGTCTAGGATAGCCAATCGAACCGTTCAAAATGGTTTAATAAAGCTGCTGAAATTGAAATGAAACACTGACACATTTACCACAGCCGTTCCTCATTCACCAGCCTTTGGACAGCACTCGGGTAACACTGGCAAACTTTCCCTTCCCCACTTCCACCCCACAATAAACACTGAAGACACCACATAATCCAGAAACCAGTGCTTTAAAAGAACAGTCCACAGAGACTCGCACTGCAGTCACAGAAGCCTGCAACACACTATTTTATTCTCTATGAAGTTATTTTAAAACTAACCAAGCAACAATTAAGCATGCTGTTCCAATTAAGGTAAAAAATAATCTGTTAGCTGTGGCTTAAAATGCTTCACAAGCAGATCCTTTCTGGTGGAAGCACCCTGCATCTTGCCTGCTTGCTGAGATACAAATAATGGAACAGCACAGAAAACTTTCAATTCATCTCCCTAAGCTTCTTTCAGTCACTTCCATGCGCACAGAAAACCAACGAGACATTTTGCAACAACTGCTTTTTGTTTAAACAGGAGTTTAATGATTTAGCTCAAAGTAAATAACCCTCTTGCACCCAAAATATTGTCAAACCACAGACCTGAGTAAAGAGTGGGCAGGAGGTAATAAATGAATCCAAAGTAGGAAAGAGAATAAATACAACTGGATTAAGGAGGGGGGAGGAAAAAAAAAAAAAAAAAGTGGAAGAAAGATGAGAAATAGAGGACAAGAAAGAAAACAGAAAGGAGGCAGCAAGAACAGAAGTTGTGCCAAAAATCTAAATGAATGAAGCAACTGCATGTGCCCTTAGTTCCACCTCAAACAGCTACAACTTGCTTTCAGGAGTATATCTTGGCAAGAATGAGAATTCATTTTGACTTCAAAAAGGAAAGTTAAATCACATCCATAAACACCACCCAACAATTTCTTCTACAAACTGCCAATTTTTCAGGCTGCCCTTTTGCATGGGGAAGCTTAAGTAGATCTGCAGTTTGATGCCCAGGCATTGCTAAACAGTTTACACACTTATTGTTAGAGACTATTTTAAACCAAAGCTTGATAATGCCTAGGATTAAGATTTTGGATATGGAGTCAAACTGACTAATTACTAGAGTGGAGAAGAGGGCATGCACAACAATATACTAGGACAGCCCTGCAGGTCTTTTATTTCAGAGATATAATCAAGGTACTGGAAATCTCCAAATCCCCTCCTGTAAAGTCTTCTCTTTCCTTGTAATGGTTTCAAAAATTGATGGAAATATCAATACTTCACAAAATGAAATGGAGTAGTGCTTTGCAAAACCTACATTTGAGCCTCAGATAAATAAACCCATCTCTTTAGCCTGAGTAATTGCTCTATCACATGTTATGCGGAGACGGCAAATTGCTAGCTTGCAGGAATTTGCATCTCGGCACTGTTTCTTCTCACCAATCTGCATAACCACAGAGATGAAACCATTCTACTACATTTTTCTAGCACCGTGAAAACACTGATTCCAATAGTTCATTTGCACATGCTGAGCACACAGTGTCTGGGTCTGTAGTCAATGCAAGACCTCAGCGAGCACTAAATTAATGGGATGGCGTGACATTAAGAGGAACCGTGTTGCCAGAAGCACCATCCTCCCGGTAAGATGCAACACGGCTCCTGAAAGTCATTACCCGTCCCACAGTACTTCTTGCAATAGTAACATCGCTCCAAGCAGGGTCCTGGTGGTATTCTCAGATAATCACCAGCTGAGGTTCACTCCACAGTTTCAACTACGTGGGGTGTTTTAAAAGGTCTTCTTGCAATGCTGCTGAGAAACAGAGGTGTCTATACCTCAGCGCAGGAGCGGCTGCGTTTTGGATAAGTGATCTCCAAACTGCTTTTTATACTGTATTTGCCCCTTCACCGGGGTACGAGTTAACATTCAATTAGGAATTGGAACAATTTTCATCAAAGGGCAGAGCTACAAAGCATAAGGAGGTAAAAAGAGAAAGGAGGGAATTAAGGCAAGTGTTACAACTCCAGATCTGCCCTCTGTTTTAAGATGTTTATGATAGATACTTCAAAGATGTTTATTAGCAGTCTACAGTCGTACCTATTTGAGATGCAAAGAACATATCAGATTAAGCAGACAGGAAATATAAAATGTGCCAGGACATAGCAGAATTTAAATAGATCAATAAACATAGCTCCTAGAACAAGAGTTCTCCATTTATCCATCTCATGATCTTGCATTAACATAAAGCTTTGAAATGTCCCTTTCATACTCTTGTTTACCCACAATGCCAGAGAAAGGGAGGCAGATGATGTCTCTCCTCTCCTTGTTCCTAACCCCTCAGGTTAGGAAGCCATGATCAGAACTATGATGTACTGGAGGATCATATAATTACTCCAGCTAGCATGCAACCAACCAAACAAAAGAAATTTGAAATAATTCAGTATCACAGTATTTATTGAGTGACTGTAACCTGGCCAGCTAACAAAACGTCAGAGTGTTCTACATTAAATGTGCTATGGTTTGGGTTTTTGGGGGGCTTCGTGTGTTTGTCTTTAAGGTTAGTAAGGCCAGGGTAACTTAAAACTGCACTACTAAATCATGCTATTAAACCAGTAACGAAAACTAGAGAAAAATGATGCTTAGATGTTAACTAAGCATATGAGAGAAAGAGTGGCAAGCAAAAAAATAACACTCCAAAACCCCAAATACATTCCCAATGTTTTGGTTTTCTTCCCCTCTCCCCACCTTTTCATAGTGTTATGCACTCACCTACTTACCTGATGCCAAAAGGAGCTTTTTTTAGGTTTTGTTTGTTTGCTTTGGGGTTGTGTTTGGTGTCGGTGTTTTTTGGTGGGTTGGTTTGGTTTTTTTGTTTTGTTTTGGTTGGTTTGTTTTGTTGGGGTTTGTTTTACTTTTTAATTTAACACAAACAAACCCCACACAACCAACCACTCTGGTTATAAAACTGAGAATCCTGCAGTCTTAAAGCCCAGTCCCATGCCAGCCTACGCACACCCCGGCCTTTGCCAGGACACTCTGTGATCAGCACAGGCCTCGGGACACTCAGGGCCAACCTGTTCATTCCAAGGGGCCCTGGGATGGTGCTGAGGGTGAGGACGGTGGCAGCCAGGCTGCTGACCCCACGGCTGCCTCGCCAAGGCTGTGCGCTGCAGAAGCCCTTGCAAGTCTCATCGCTGGGCAGAGAGCCAGACAGGCTGCAGCTTTCCTCTAGATGTTTATGTAAAATTATTAAACTTTACCTAAAAGAAGGGAGACATGCAAACACAGAGATGAGAAAGTTTCTGTAACTTCTGTTTCTAAGGTCCACATCCCTTCACTTCATTTGCTGCATGTCAAAATATTCATTCCACACCGCCACTTTCTTCACTTGTGTTAAAACTGCCTCTGGCCACATTTAATTACCAAGCTATTTCTATTCTTCGTTTACATGCCAGGATGTATACATTAAGGGTCAAATCCTGAAGGAAATCAGTGAGACAACCTAGGCAAAGAAGATAGCATTCAGTAATACTGGAAGGGAAAAAAGGACTTCTGAGAACCTTTGTATAGAGATACTTTTGGAGCATAAGATTTCTACAGCTTTTAAAGAATCCACAGCTATGACTGCAAATAATATTTTTCATTCAAATGCAAAAAAAACCAACAGCTAATGACTGACCCTAAAAAAACAAGGTAGAGGGTTGTCCTCTTGCATTCACTGTCCTGGCTCTGCAATAGTTAAAAGGTCCCCACAGCTGTGTTGGCATCATCGATTGGGGTGAACAAGGAAGCGACAGAAAAATAAAGCCACCTTAATTTCAAGCTCCATTAGAACTGAAGGACTTGGGGGGGAGAAATCAATGTTTGGCAAATGGGAAAGGACAAAATTTGCAAAAGGAAAAATGCATTTTCAGGCTAAGCTAATGCAAAAAATGGATGGTGAACGGCACTTGAGGTTGCCCCTTTAAGGCTGTGTCAGCATTTCCATTTATAAACTCTGATTTTAGTTACACTCTAGTAGATTACCACGGGCTTTGGTATTATTCTAGTAAATACCACAAAATATACCAGAAATGGTAATATAAAATAGCAGTAAGAGCCCACTGGTTGAATAATACACCCTTTCAGTACCTGATGTCAGATTAAGAATTTTTAAATTATGACTTATATGCATACGTACACACAAACAGAACACAGAGTGCTGGGGCGAGCATCCTGAGACCAGATTCTACCAACACTAAAAGAGAAGTCAGAGCTGCCTTTGAAATGAAGCCTGTTTATGATACTCTGAAAAACTTGAAAATATCCCAGATACTTAATTTCAGTCTGCCTCAGTTGCCACTTGGACAGATTGCAGCTTAACCTTCTGCCCTCATTTAGATAAAAGCTCTTGTTTCCGTATCTGGACCTCCAGAGAGCTACTCTGAACATCCACACTCAGAAATCAAAACCAAAACCTGGAACGCAACCTTTAATTTCAGTTCTGCCTAGATCAGAAGGCCAAGGTGAAACTGTTGTACAAATGACATAATTGAACAAAATTTTCCTTCAGTGTAATGGAGCCAGGAGTTTACCTCAAACTTTCTAAGCAGATAAGCAATGAGAGCTTGTGTTCATTTCTAGCATCCATTTCACAGATCTGCACTGAGCTGGACCAAGCCTTTAAGAGTCAGAGCAATACCAGTTCTTAAAATTACCACCATGACTCTGCAATTAGATATTTCAAAACAAGCATAGAGGGGGTCTAAATCTAGTATCAAGCCATTGTGACACATTCAAAACACAAAGCACACAGTCAAGCATAACATATACTTTAATCAGTTAAAATATCTTAGTAAGTGTAAATCAGGCTTTGATCCTGGAACTACCCCCACCAAGTACCCCAAACAAGTTTACTAGAGCAGCACTGAACCCCTCCCTGACACACGTACATAAACCAACCAGCACACATGCAGGAGCCACGTCCTACCTTACATGTTACAGAAGCATAGCCTTCCCATATAATCACAATAATTCCTCCTCTAGCTGCCATTACTGCAATCTGAGAGAGGTCTGCTATGACAGTGCTCACAACAAGAGGACATCAGAGTTTACGTTTTTGGAAAAACGAAGAAATTCTTTTATGTTATGCTTATAAGCATATACCCCATCTTTGAGAGATCGGCTGGCATGATCAGCCCTTACCTGCAATTTTTAAAAGCCACAAACAAAACAACATGTATTTATGTGCTAAATATGGCATCAAGAATTGCTTGACTACCATATTCAGCTTTGAAAATATTTTGCCAAAATAGGGCTTTTTTTACAATTTAGAAAAGCTTGGTCTTTACAAACTCTTGACATAGGAACTGTTACAAACCAGATTTACTGTGAGAAGCATTTGTTGTGTTGCATGCAATTTAAGAACACAGTATTTTAAATGAGAGAGGAAAAATACAAAGTCCTATAATTTAATGGCAAGCCTAAAGTCTTTTTCATAATCTTCCCGGCCTACTGCTCTAGTGGGAGGCATTTCCTGGACTCACAACCCTTTTATGTGCAAGCAATCTACATTTTACAACTGATAAATAATTCAGATAATTAATTGAGCTGCAGTTTAGTGCACTTCTTCAGTCAGCACTATGGAGTACCTTTCAAAAGAGGTTCTGTACAGAAAGTCCCTCTTGCTTCTTAACCCAAGCCGAGGCTTCTATTAAAGTGGATTCCTAGATTTTGAATGTCTCACATCAGCATCCTGGGAATTCATGCCCTACAATGGTCCTCTCTGCTTTTTCCTGTTTGTTTTACTCTCTATATAAGAAACAGGATATTTCCTGGAATTCTCCCTCTGTAGTGCTGACTGCCACCATTTGATAGGTTAGATTCTAGCACCTCTGTGCTGCCCACATACAGGCTGCTAGAACAGACTGCAACATAAGAAGGAACAGAGACGATAAGTAAATACTTTAGGTAAGAAAGCTGGAGAGGTTTGAGAAAAGTGTCAGAGAAATCACTGAATTCAAAGAAGCAACATGGGAGCCCATGGCAAGAAATCTAAGGAGTGTTTTAGTTCTGTAAGAGCATTGACAGAATTTAGAAGTCAGCAGAAACCTAAAATTCATACAACAGAGATTCAATCATATTTGTAACCTTTACATAACTGCAACAGTCAGCAAAGGCCAAGCATTAGGTCCATACCTCTGGCACAAGTGCCCATATTCAGCTCTCGAGTCACCACCTGCTCGTGCTCTGTGGTGTGCACAGGCTGTCCCGGCACACAGTCCCACCACAGCCTCACGGGGAGGAAGGGGGCACAGCCCTGCAGTTTCAGGTGCTTACCCAAAAAAAGTTTCAGCCTCTTCATCAAATGATGCTGTAAAGCATTTATAAACTGATAACACTCCCTGCTCAAACTGAAGCTTGAGGAACACCACACATACAAGAATAAAGTGTTAAAGAATCTACAAACAAGTACGTTTCACGCAGGATTTAAGGCTAAATAAATTTGCTGCAAACTATCCAGGCTTGCAAGTATGTGTGTTGAACATCAATAAAAAATGGGATTGAGAAGGGAGAGTTGAGCCTTCAATACTGATGATAAACTGTAAACCAAGTTCATTAAGTATTTGAGAAGAAGTTTTGGTGTTTTTTTGTTTGTGTTTTTTTGTTTGTTGTGCTTTTTTTGTGGTTGTGGGTTTGTTTGTTTGTTTGTTTGTTTAAAGTAACAGTAACACTAGAAAGTGCAGACTGCGGGTTTGATGCAGAACAGAAGAGCCTTTCCCAATCCACGGAATTAAAGCCTACCAGTGTGTCTGTGTCAATAGTGAGTAACAGCAGAGTAACAGTAAAGTCACATGAAACAATAAAACAGATCCCTTCCTTATGTCAGTCTGCACACTGGATACAATGGGAGCAACTTATGAAGGGAGAATTCTACACAGTGTAAAGCGATTGCTACATCGGGTCCAAAACAAACACAATGAGCCTGAAGAAGCCTTATGAAACTAATTAGCTAGGAAGAATAAAAACAAATCCCAACAATCATTAGAAGGCATAAGAAAAAGTAACATAAGAAGAAGCTTTTGTAGCACATCTTTATCTAAAGCATCAAATAATTTTAAGACCTACTTGGTTACTAGGATTAGAGGACAGTTGACTGTGTCCAACATGAGGGTTCTCTTACATAACTAATAAAGAAAACTTAATGAAAACTGAGAAACAACAAGATCCTGATGTTGACAACTCCATACCAGAACCTACAGATGAGTGCAGACACTCAGCTGTGTTCTAAGCAAGTTCTTTTCAGATAACAGACCACTGTCAACATCAGCCCGACAGCTTGAGATTTGACTCCAAATATCCTCCGACAGAGCAGAAAATAATGTTCTGCAAAGCAACAAAAAAAATCCTTCCACCTGTTAACTGCAAACTAAACAGGAACAAAACATTTAACACTAACAAGTTACTCATATGCCTACAAGATGATCTAAAATGGAGCATCTTGCCATGCTTCCCACTGCAAAGCAGTTTTAGCTCATTTACTAGGAAAGTTTTCTGCACATGGCCTGCAAAAAAAATTTAAGATTCAAAGCACACATGTATTAGGCCTGAGACATGAGTAGTTAGATTTAAATTAAAGTGATCACTGATTAAATCACCAGTGTTAATCATGATTCAAAACAGCAAGCAGGGAACTTTGATTTAGACTATCGATTTTAATCCTGTTTTTCATTTGTACTTTTTAGCTGTTTTCCTAAAGGGAGGGCTGAATCTCATTGGATGATTTAGCCATTTAAACACATTGACTTGCAATTAAATATTGCTTTTATGCTAAATTTGAAGCTTTTCCTAAACATGAAGACACAAGTGTATCTATATTCACAATACAAACTTATTTTAAAAGAACAGTATTTATTCAGTATCTTAAACATTTTTATTAAGCTTGAAAACAATAAATCAGGAATTTCTTATTTACTAGATGACACACATGCATTTACACATGTGCTTAATGTCAAGCTCCACTAGGATGGACTAGACTCCTATGAGAAACAGACCAAATAAAAATGTTCAGTCAATTAAAATTCCTTATAAAAATGAAAGAGTATCCAACTTGTATTTCAAAATGTTTGCATCTCAAATTGTCTATGAGACCAAAGAAATCAAACATTAGCGGCAAAAAGACAGATTGAAAATGATGGCTGGACACAGTATTTCAGCACCTAAACATGCAAACAGACTAACATTTAATAAACTTTCAAAAATGTCTACCTAAGGCAAGTACCCAGTTCCCACAGAAATCACCTAGAGTTGAAATCAATGGGTCTCAGATACCAAATTGGCTGAAAAAACTCTTGATTTCAGGTGGTAAGATATTTTTTTTAAATCTCCTCCTACATCCTTCAAGCTTTTTCCAATTAAGAAATCTCATCTGTCACTTATTTTTTGTTTAAAAAATAAATATGCTTATTTTCATTTAAACAATTTCAATAGTTTATAAGCAACCTTAGTCCATAATGTCAACTGCTATGAATTCAAATTTAAACCCTTCCTTTTTTTAAAGAAACAAATGCATTCTAATGAAAAACATTCAAATACTTACATGGGTCATAAAAAAAAATATATACTGGAGATGAGAAAATATACTGAGAATTATAAGGCCTTGAGATCTGGTATAATTAAGAAAGAAGAAAGCCTTCACATTTTGGTTAGGTAACCAGTAAAATAAACTAAAATTTGAGTATTACACAGTCCTATCCATTTTCTCATGTGGCAGAAATCTCAGATTCAAAGAGTCAAGAGCTTCACTGTTTCTGGGCTTGAGAATCCACAATAAGATTGCTCTTAAAGCAGAAAGGAAAAACAAGAGAAATCCACAACAACAGGAACAGCAGTTACAAGGGCTGTGTAATTCACATGCCAGAAATGCCCTACCTGGATGTCCGTGTCCTTCACGGGTTCAAGAGGTTCAAAAGTAGTGGCTGCACTTAGACTCTCTAGTCGCTGAGAAATGTGAGATATATCAAGCCCTCTAGAGCCAAGAAGAACAGACCTACAAGGAAGAAATTGTACAGCTATGAAATTAGTATAGAACAGACAGAACTCTAGCCCCAAATTCTTTGCCAATATTTAGGCCAGCAGCTAGCAATGTACACACAGTGCTTTCAGCTGTGTCATGAAAACTGCACAAAAATGTAACTTTGAACAGCCCTGTGTGTGTATCTAACCACCTCAGCCCGGCTGAACTGTGGCTGCTGTGCCACTGCAGTACTGCACAGCTGCCAAGCCCTTCCAGACAGAAAAATTCTATAGCATGTTGGTAAACGTCTTCAGCAGCCACCAGAACAAGGTACTGCATTTCTTGGCTTCAGTGCCTGGAATCAGGAATGGTAGCTCCTCAGATAAATCCTTCAACCACTATTTGTAAGTAAGAGAAAGGGACAGTGGCGGGAAACAGCTTTGCAGTCATTTTGTTTCTCCAGGGTGTGTCCTCCCAGCAAGACTCCCCACACATTAGAAACCAAACACGTAAACAGCTTCCACCCTCCGCACAGAGTTTCCAATGCCCATGCTCCACACTTACGCCTTAACATCCGCAGTCTCCTGGGAAGTGCGGGTCAGAGTGCGGGATCGCAGGCGCTCCCCGGCCTGCTGGATCTCCTGCAGGTTGCGTTCGACGTGAGGGAGCTCAGAGATACCTTCTGTCTCAGCTGCAAGCTGTTCTGCCTGCTGGAGAAGCTCTCCAAAGCCATCGGTATCCATCTCTGGTGCAGGTTTCACTCAAGATGCACAGAAACCTTTAGAGAAAGAGAAAATTCTTGCTTAGCTATCAACAGTTGCTATACCGACAGTGGTACAGACAGACCAGCGAGAGTGGGTCTTCTGGAAGAGGATCCTCTTCTGCCCATCCTCCCCAAGCACTAAACATCAAGGAAATACTTTCAAGTGGCCTCAGAGAGCTTTGCCCTACAGGAAAGACGGATCTATGGACCTCTCAGAAGTGGGATACAGATGCCATATGACAGTTCATGTATTGCCTTGATACAAAGGAGAGTGAAAGCAGAGAAGTCCCTGTGAAGAATTTTGTGTTAATTTAGCTATAAACTAATTGTATACATATCAGTAGTTTGGAGAGCTGGACTTGATGATCCTCAAGGGTCTCTTCCAACCTAAGATATTCTATGATTCTATATTTCTATGTATTATAAATGGAGTCACATACATCTTCATGCATAGGTATACACGAGGCCTGAAAACACACATAACGTATCACCATGAGGTTAAATTAATAGCAAAACAGACAAGTGTGTACATAGAAGCTGTAACAGCCATCTACTAAAATGTGCTAATCCATATGTCATTAACCCCCCAAGTCAAAAGAAATAATTATATGGTGTTCCAGCGTAGATGTGTGTGCAACTTCGATGCATGCAGAAAGTTTTACTAGTGTGTGTGAGAATTGCTTGCATAGACCAAATGAGAGAATAGTTAAAAGAAACTACACAGCATCAGGCAAGGGTTGTAACAGATGAGGTCATTAGAGCATCACACAGTTCCAAACTGGAATAGAGTACATTATTTTTACAGAAAGGACAAAAATGTACATGATTGGGATCAACATGGAAACAGAAATGTAGCAGCAATGGTATCCACATTAATGAAATATGAAAACAAAACCCTCAACTTCACACATCAAATCCATGATTTGCAGCTACAAGCACATGGCACCTCTGTAAAGCCACTGAAGAGAACAGAAATCTCGTCTTGCTGAATGGTGCTACGGATATGGGAGTGTCCAGTACAACCTCTCATAGCATTTGCACCCTCACTCAAAGTGCTTGGGATCAAGCAAGACAAAACAGATCTCAATTAATTAATTCCAGCTCTTTATCATTTACTTGAAAGTAAAAATCAATGGAGGCAATCTGGTTCAACAGAGCCCACCAAGAAGAAAACAGGGCATTTTTTCAGACTGTAAACAGCCTGCAACTCAGCATTTCTTGGTAACCCTCAACCATACCAAAGCAATTTAACAGTACGATTTTAATATTCCTCACACTCTCAGTCTCACAGCCATTCCCAAGTACAACTACCAGTGGCAATAGCACTGCATCTGTCTGTCTGGACAAGTGATTTAAAAGCACTGCATGATGATTCATTCAGACACATGCAATTGGAGAAACTGATTCGTACTGCCTGGGTGCCAGGACAAACCCTGACAGCCGGCATCCAGGAACAAACGTGGAATTTCACACGCACTCCCCACCCACTTCTGGAAAGCTGAGAGCTGCCGGGGGAGGCAGCGCTCATATTTGCACTGACTTGTTAATCAGGTGAGATAGCAGAGACTGGATTTGTTTGAACAGATTAGCATGTTACTGAGATGGAGGGGAACAGGGAGGGGTGGTGTGGAAATCAGCAGTTTCATGCCCTGCAATGCAGCACAGAACATCTTTCCACCGTTTACTTGCGATAACTCAGGTGCACCCCTGCCGAAGCTGCCTCTGTTGGCAGACACTGACCAGAACAGCCACACTCCCATACAGTTAAGAATGCAGCAAACAAATCCTCCAGAAGCAACTGCAAGAACAGAACAGACTTGGGCTTGATTTGATCTGATCTGGTCCACTTCATTACCAATGAGATAAAAAGCCAGGAGTGCAAGAAGGCACTAACTTCTCAGAGAGCACTGAAACCAAAAGCATGGAGAATCAGCGCAGTATAAAACTGCTCCCAAACCTGCACTTTTCATCTGCAGACTCCACATCAATACCATATGAGGTCTGTCCCCTAAATTTGCCAATGTAGGACACTTGCAACAACTCTGTGAGATTGAATTGAATTCAGCAAATCTAGAATAAACTAGTTATTTTGGAGCAAGATAAACTACCTGTGATTATAACCAAGCGCTGGAAATGACAGCTCAAAACTTATCTAGAGAGCCAACAGTAAACAGCTTTTCCTAAGCGGCAGAACTCATATATTTAGACGGAGTAACAGCAGGAACAACTTTGTCTCCACCCTGACAGAATTTACTGCATTCGAGAGACTGCAGTCTGACTCTTAATGCTGCTGTGCAGGATGGAAACTGCTACCACAGTAACGAGCAGGGCGATGGCAGATTTTCATGTCTGGCTGGGGAAGGAGCAACAACTGACACCTAAGGGAAAGAAAATACATCAGAAATTAACCTAACTTCTGTGAAACCAGAGCGACCTTGGGCTAAAAGCCAGACTGAAAAGGTTCTTCTGTAAAACAACTTTGATGACTTATCAATAGAAGCTGCTGCATTAGACTGCTATTCCATTAAAGCCCAGTTTAATGTTTCCCCAACATTTAAAACCACAAATAAACGCTGTATATTGTACAAGTTGACTGGATTTAAGCCAAAAACTAGAAAAGATAATGACAGATTTCTTAAGTCTATTCAGACTGGTGATAAGTGATGATTTATTACCTAAAAAACCCTAAAAACTCCTCAAGAGCACTACAATGCTATCTAATGAAGAACACTGTAGCCATTATACTCCAATACAGCCATGTTGAAGATTTTTCTGTTCTAGCTTCAGAAAGACACAAAGCTGAAATATTCCAATGCGTGCGCAAGCATCTGTTGTATTTCACATACTGACAGTCTTTGTGTCACCTAATTAATTAACTTTGAGAAACAGACTAAAAAAAAATATATATATTTTTCCAGTGCTTTGAGAAAAAAGAAAGCAGGAAGACTTCAGAGGGGAGAAGGAAAGCCTCACCCACTACGTTCAGGATAACTGATGGACCAATACAGTTCCACAAGCTGCAAAGAGATTTTTCAAAATGGAAAACCAACAGGAAAAAAATCCAGCATCGGAGAGCCTCTCGTAGAGGCTTCTGCCCCAGAGCAGTCAGGAGACCCAGTTTGACCAGATGGGATCAGCTTGTTTTGGAAGGGAGACACAAGAGCACACTAGTAAGAGAAGTGGGCAATTCTTTACTTGCTGCAGCTGAAATCTGAGGCAAAAGTGCTTTTTTTGATAGGCTCCAAGCCTGGGCTGCTACAGATAATGTAGCAGCTTCTATCTTCTAAGCTTCACATGAATAAGTAAAAGGCCAATTCTGCAGGCCTGGGGAATTGTGTATGAACTGCAGTAACAATGCCCAGCTCTCGCACAGCACTCTGCATAAGCAGACGTCCAGACATTTCAGAGAGGAAGTCAGCAACGTAATCCCCGTGTCACAGACAACAGAACTGATTTACAAAAGCAGAGATGGAAATCAAAGAGCAGGTGGCCAAATCTTAGTTTGTTTTTAAAGGAAAGCACAATTACATTTACAGGATATTAGTGAGACACTGAAATAAGTTGCCTTCTAAGCATGCAGACGCTCTGTCACTGGAGCTTTTTAAGAGTAGGATGGGTATAAAGCAGAAATGGTCTAGACCTGCTGACTCCTCACCAGGAGCAGAGACACATCATTGAGGTCAACTCTTAAGGTCTCTTCCTGTCTTATTTTCTGTGTTCTACAAGTGGAAGTGACCACGTACAACCCAAATATCTGCTACACATTGTCAACAGATCACCCTCTAGTACATAAAGTACAACAATAAATGTTTAATCAAACCTAGCAAAGGGAAAACTTCCATATGCTAGCTATGCTAATGAATATGAAGTCAGGATAGGCCAGCTTAAAACCAAATACCTATAAGCTCCAATCTATACTTTGTACTCCATCTGGTACAACAGCCCATCCCCCCAGCAACAAAAGGCTGATGCAGGAAAATTCAAAATGGAACAGAATACATAACAATCTTGCAACTTACTTATCTTCTACCACCTACCAGTTACTCCTCCCCTGCCTCCCATAAGATTTTCAGCCCTGTATGTTTGGCTTTTAATCTCATCTGTAGGTAGACATGCAAATGTCTAATCTTGCTCTGATTGGTATTAAGCACTTGGTCTCAAGAGCTCTTACAGTACATATGTTGAATAAAAGTGTTTTTTCAAAGTCTTAAAGGCAATAACATTCACAGTTATTTGCACTCTGAGACAGGACAAACAAAGGCACACAACTCTTCTCTATCCCGTCCATTATTTAATCTGAACTGAACAGCAGGCATTTTACATTATTTCTTCCAATATACACTGTCACACATTTGTCGATACTGCCTTTTATCTGCCGTCTGACTTTGAAGTTCCTCACAGAGGTCTCAAGTCCCCACTGTCCTGAATAACTGACTCAGCTGGCAGTTCTGCCATCTCATCACTCTCCCTCTTTTCCAGACACTTAGTACTTTTTTTAAGCACCCGACTCTCACCCAGCTCAGCAGGTCACTAACTTCCACAGGATGGCAAACTGACCCTCATTAAACAGAACATTTAGTTTGGTATTTGAAAATCTTTATATCAAAACCCAGATCCTCTCCCCTCGCTGAATTTGCTGTGATGTTATCACCACAGGAACATTATGGATTTAGGGCACAGAATCACATTCTCCAAGCAGTTTTTAAGTTTTTCCAAGCCCCTAGAAGTTTACCCAAGGAGTAGGGAACCCTTTTAGAGACACAAGTAAAGAGCAGTAAAAAGAGCAGTAAAGCACATGGAAACTTGTTTTTCTTTGTCACCTTAATTCTCTGTGACCTAATTACTGCCCCCTAAGACAACATGGTCACATCAAAGGAGGAGCCCTTGTTTGTACTTGGACTTTAATTCAACCCTGCCCACTCATGTTAGCATGTTCTGGTTTAGAATAACATTGGGACACAGATGGCACTCAGCACTCCACAGTAATTGCTAATTATATACCAATACCCAGGGCATCCACAGCTCAAATTCTAACACAAAGGCAGTTCGACGTCATGGCACAGAAGTTTGGCTGTTGCCCACAGTTGGCAAACAGCAAAAGTTACTTTGTACGCTTTATGACAACTCTAGGAAAATCAAAACCATAACATACAGTGAATCTTGCCTAGGAGGGACTAACAAATAGCATTCTTTAGGTTCAGATATCAAGTTCTGCATCCAAGATGCTCTGTAAGAAATCCTCATAGTCATTTTCACTTGTTTTGCTTAAGAAGTCGGCACTGCCACTTGCAGAGAGGACTTGTGAGCTGGGGTAGGGGGAAAGAGACAGTCGTCATTCTCATTCAAGGACAGTCTGAAGGGTCCACATTAAGTGTTTGAAGACAGCTATCCTGTCCTGCATCAAACTTACTGATCTGAAAAACACAAGAATCCCAAGTATCATCTACAGTTTACGTGCTGCCTTCAAAAGTCTTCTATACCCTCCCAGGCACATATGAAAGTAATGCTTAGCAACTACAAGGTCACATGAGCTTACCAAAACCTGCTGTGGAAGAGACGTTGAGCCAGGGACAGTGCACAGAACTGTTAAGGAAGTTTTATACTCATTAACAGAACACTGTGCCTTTCACAAGCTCCCACCACCAGATGCCTGGCAGCTGGTGCTCTGGCCCCAGCCAGCAACCAACCTGTAACCCCACCATGGTGCGGAATAACCCCCACACACAGAACTTGAAACGGTGAGGACAAACCACACAAAACCACAGCCCTGCTCTCCTGACACCTCCCCATTCAAACAACGAGCTTCAGCTTCCAACACAGCACCTCGGTTAAACACTAAGCTCTCCCTCTGTAGCTGGGCTTTGCACTGCAAACCAGCACAAACCAGCAATGAAGAGACTGCTCCTCACACATACAAAACCAGCTCCGCTGTTTAAACGCAGGTTATTTTCCGAGTACATATATAGAAACTCCCGAGGAGCCCAAGAAAAGCCCCCGGGGAGGCCTGCAAGTGCTCCCACCAGCCTCCTGCCGCAGCGGCCCGCACTGCGGCTGGGGCGCTGGTCAGGGAGCGCCGGGGCCGTGGCGCCGCCCGGGGCTGCTCACATGCGGCCTCAGGCAGCCTTCTCCGGGAGGAGGCTCGCCTCAGAGGAGGCCTCGCCGGAGCCCCTCACCGGAGGGCACCGAGGAGACAGAGCCCCGGGCGGCTGCCGAGGGCTCGGGACCCGGCGGGGGGGACGTTAGAAGCCACCACCGCCCACCGAGGGGGAAGAGGAGGCGGCGGGAGGGAAAGCCATGACACACCCGCGAGCCGCCCTCACCTGCCCGCCACTCCGGCCGCCGCGCCTGCCGCCCCCGCGCCGCGCGTCCCCATTGGTCGCCCTCACGTCCCAACCCGCGCTCCCATTGGCCGAGATGCCGCGCTTGCCTGCGCCGAGCTCTTCTATTGGTCCAGCCGCCGCTCTTCCCCGTGCGTCGGCTCCCGCCCTCTCGCGACAACAACTTTATTGAGGCGCCCGGAGACGGACACGGACAGAGTGTTGGGGGGGCGGCTGCCTGCGGAGATCAGGGGTTCGAGACTGCCCTGCGCCGCTCCGCCCCGTGCGCTCGGCGCTGTACGTTCTCCATCACCAGTGGAACAGGCTCCTGAAGGTGCACGGGGACACGTTGCGTTTGGTCCCCTCCTAAGCACACACGCATAATGGCAGAGGGTGGGGCAGGACATTAGCATAAGCCTTACAGCAGATATTGCCAATGAGCTGGGATTCGTAGGGCAAGATCTGGGAACTGGGATTTCATGGACCCCGACAGGGCACGTCCAAGAGCCTGCTTGTGTGAGAGGTGGTGGACAGACCTCGTCACTGCTCTGAAACATCACCCATCAAACCTTCAAAGCCCCTCCCTCATAACTACAGTCATGTTTTTTGTCCTTCTCAAGGCTTGTTTTAATGGGACTCCCATTTGCCCAGCTCTCCCCATATCCCACCACCTTGCTCTCTGGTGAAGAGTTATTCCTGCTGCGGAGATCCTTAGTGCCATGGTCCAGCTGCAGTGACACTTTCCGATCCCATTCCTTATATCCAGTAAGCAAAACAGATGCAACACCAAGATTTCCTACAGCCCTTCAAAGCTGAATGGATTTCTCAATTAATACAGCCTCTGTGCACAAGATTCCCATGTAAAAAGCAGTTCCCATGCCTAAAGCAGCTTTGAGCCCAGGGGCAGCGCTGACACGGGCTGCAGTTGCTACCCTCTAATTGCAAAGTGCAGGAAGGGGGTCCAGGTTCATCCCTGTCCATCGATTCATGGCCCTGCCTGCTGGCCTGTGAAGCAGCTGCACAGAAATCTGCACTCACTGGGCTGTGCTTGGGCGAGTTACATCCCAGCCTGTCCCAGCACCACAATCCAGATTTTCCCAAGGGTGTCTCCTTGCACACAGGATGACAAATATCAGAACATGGCTTTCCTTGAAGGCTCCTGAGGAGTTTCTTTGCTTCACTAAATGCAAGTTTTTTAAAGCCATCATAAATCACCTCCTGCACTTCATTTTTTCCCAGTTGCAAGCATCACTTAGGGCATATAAAACCACCCAAGGTGGCTCTAAAATGTAGCTAGCCAGGGAGCTGCCTTCCTCAATGCTCAGGTCTGCCCATACCCCAACACCCAGGGCAGGACCATCTCTAATGCAGGGCAGAGACTTAGGTCCACATCAGAGTATGGGGTGGTGCATAAGCATGTCTGCTACAACTTATAGCCCTTCGGGGGCTGCCCCAATTCCACTGGCCCTGCTTCATGTCTCCAAGGAGGCAAAGGTGACTCGCAGCCATTCCAGCTGAGCTGCCTTTCCCGGGGGAAAAAGAAAAAAAGTGCAAACCCCAATTTTCCCCCCTGTGAGGCAGCTAGTGAGGCAGATAGGTTGTGCTGTGCTGTGACACTCACCAGTTGTTCAGCAGCTGGCTAGCAACCCCTCAAAAATCAATTTTTTTTCTAATGCTGGGTGCCTGCCTGACTCCCCAGAGTCCGTGTTCTTTATGAATCTGTAGTTTTAACTCTTTCTGATGCATTTAGTGCCATATGCCGAGAGCTGGCACATACAAAGCATTTTTTCCCCATGCCATGGACTGATTCATGCCCTGGGGTGTGCTGCATTTGCGATGGCCCCAGGGTGCCCGGCTACACCCTTCATGAAGCTTCATCCCAAAAATTAGCAGGGAGAGAGAGCACTTGTGTCACTGGGGTGCTTGGGCCAGCTGCATTGAGGGGTGCGTTGGTTCCTGGCAAGGTGCCCTGGCAGGATGGGTGTCCTGATGGGATGGATAACACAGTGGGATGGGTGTGCTGGTGGGATGGGTGCCCTGACGGGATGGATAACCTGGTGGGATGGGTGTCTTGGTGGGATGGGTGTCCTGGTGGGATGGGTGCCCTGACAGGGTGGCCATGTCACCCCAGCTGTCTCCCTCAGCCTGTCCGGGCTCCCGGGGCAGCTCTCCAGCGGGAGGGAGCGCTGAGCAGCCCGGGGACAAGTCCTGGTGCCCCCCGGGGCGGGCTGGGAGTAGCTGCCGCGCTGCAGGGCAGGTGGCACGGGGGGAGCCGGGCACACGCAGGGACAGCCGGGCCAGGCGGGTCCCGGTGCTGCGGGCGGCGCTGAGCCCGGCACAGGCAGGTGGCAGCAAATCCCTACGGTCGCGCTCGGCGGCACCGAGCCCTGGGGAGCCGCTCCTGCGGGAGGGGGAACCGTCCCCTCTGCACGGGGTGCCTGCCCCCTCTGCACAGGTGACATTTCCCCTCTGCATTGGGTGACCGTCCCCTCTACTCAGGGAATGTGTCCCCTCTGCACGGGGTGCCTGTCTGCCCTGCACAGAGAGCATGTTTGGTCTGCACTGGGTGCATTTCCCCTCTGCTTTAGGTGTCCGTCCCCTCCGCACTGGGTGCACAGCGTGCCCGTCCCCTCCGCACTGGGGGCGCAGCGTGCCCGTCCCCTCTGCACTGGGTGCACAGCGTGCCCGTCCCCTCTGCACTGGGTGCACATCTCCTGAGGACAGAGTATTATGCCCGTGCGCACAGGGTGTTTGTCCCTTTGGCACACGGTGCATCTCCACTCTGCACAGGGTGTATTTACTCTCTGCACACGGTGCATGTCCCCTCTGCACAAAGTGCGTGTCCCCACTGTACAGGGTTTATGTCCCACCTGCACAGGGTGCCTGTCGTGTGTGCAAGGTGCTCGTCCCCTCTGCACACAGCTCTCCTGCACACAGTGCACAGGGTACACATCCTGTCCGCACATGGTGCCTGTCCCTTCTCCACAGGACACGTGCCAGCACCACCCAGGGCTGTGGAGACTGATCAGCTGCATGGGGCTCATGCAGAGCAAGAACTGGTGCTTAGCACAGCTCTTCGGGCTGCTGCACCCCACTGCACGGCTGCCTGGCTGGCTATGCGCCCAGGACACCTCTGCCCTGGCTCCCCTGGGTGCCCATGGGAGACACACGATCACCTCAAACCACCTCTGCAAGCTGAGCTCTGCTTTTTTTCAAGGGGCTGGACAAAGCACACTGGTCTCTTCTTGAATCGAACCTTTATCCCACAGCTCTCCCACTACACACAACTGTGTGCGGGCTGAGAGCAGTTGTCACTTCATTAAAAAGTGTTTTTTCTGAAAAAAATGCTCCTGAGGGGACCTGAAAGTCCTCAGGCACTTCACCTCAGCTACAGGCACTGTGCACATCCCAGGCCAGCACCTCCCATGGGCACCTGCACCCATTCCACTGGTCTGGTGGTTTTCCCAACTCCAAATCTTATCTGGGGAGGCTGCAGAAGGCACTGGGGTTGGGGGCCCACAGCTCTCAGGCAGCTTCTGCTGTCAGATAGGTGTACAGGAGCAGGCAGGGCAGGCTGGCAGCCACAGGTGTGGAGGTTTCGTGCCCATGTACCATCCTGGCACACCTCTGGGAACAGGGAGCAGTTGATGCCCGGGGCACTTCCTGAGAGGGGAAACCCCATCCACATCCCAGCTTTGTTTCTGGCGAAGGATGTGGTGTTTGGCCCCAGGGGGGTAGCTCAACCCACAGCCCCTCTGCTGCACTGGCTGGGGTCACAGCCCTGCTGCACCCAGCTCCAGCATTGGGGCCACATCAACCCCCCAGCAGTCTTGTTTTGCAGCAAAGCATCTTTCCCCCCCCCTTTTTTTTAACGCATTTTTTTTTCCATGTCCTTTTTTTAAGGACAAGGCATGCCCTTAAACCTCAACTTCAGCTCTAAGCCTCTACTGCAACACAGACAGGGTGCTAGGATGCTGCTTAGGCAAAAGACACACTAATGCAATAAGGCAACACATTTAAAAGGCAAATGGGTGCTGAGCTGGGTATTGCTTTTCTCACTAGTGAGACTGGGTGCTGAGCAGGCTAGGCAGCCCCTGCAGAGCCATACACTGAAGCTGGGGAAACCTTTGGGGAAGGGGCAAGCAACTCCCCTGGGTGCCTGGAGCATCCTGGGAAGGGCTTGGGCATTAGGGACTGGCACTGCCACATTCCCTCCTTGCAGACACCCCTCCTTGTGCCACCCAGCCTGGCAGAAAGGACTGCATGGGTGTCAAAGGGCCTCCATTTCACGCCCCAGGGTTTGTAAATTCATCCTGTCTCTGGCACCTGATCACCAAGGGCTGGAGGGGACATCCCCGCTGGGCTGAGCTGTCCCTCTGCATGAAGAGGCAGGAAAGGGGCAATGGCAGTGGGGTGCCAGGCCTGGCAGCAGGGCTGGGAACCTGCTTCTGTGGCAGGGCACACCCAGGGGATGTGCACGGGCAGGCATGAGCAGCCACCCTAGCCGGCAGCAGGAGCTCCTGTGCCTAAAAAGCAACTTTCACTTGGCAGAGACTTTCGGAAGTAAATCACAGCCCCACACACTTTCCCATCTGCCCACCTCCTGATTCCAGCACGCTGCAGCCACCCACCATCAGGGCGCAAAACACAGCCCCCCACCACCCCAAAACAACAATTCCCACACAGGAGTCACAAGCGGTGACAGGGCTCAGCTTCCAGCACAACAGCAGCACTCACACCTTCAGACAAGGTCTTTTATTTTCCTCCAGTTTCACCACTGGTACAGAAAATAGAAAACATGAAAAAAACAGGGTTTTTGTGCCCCCCACCCCCCATCCCTGAAGCATGCCAGCTATTTACAGGCAGAGTTGAGTGGCTCAGTGGCAGCAGCTGCACTTGCTGCTGGACGGCTCCTTGCACACGCAGCCCTTGGCGCAGTTGCTGCAGCTTGCGGGGCAGCAGGAGCAGCAGCCTGTGGGGGACATGAGAGTTAGGGGGTGGATGGGAAGGAATGGGGGTCCCATGGGGCAGGGGCACCCCTATGGAGAGTGGGAAACACACCCCACCCGCCAACCCCATGGGTAGGGCTGTGATCCCAACAGGGCAGCAGTTGGGGGTCTCTATGGAGGTCCTACAGGGCAGGTGCAGCCTCCCAAAAGGGAGAGGGGGGGATTCTCCAGGGGGCAAGGGAAGATGGAAGGATCCCCATGAAGGTCCTGCAGAGCAGGAACACCCCCTCAAAGTGGAACATGAGGGTCTCCAAGGGTCAAGGGAGGAAGGAAGGATCCTCATGAGGGTACTGCAGGGCAGAGGCACATCCACGGGAGAGGGGTGGGGTCTCCATAAGCAGTCCCACAGGGCAAGGTGGGGTTTCTATACAGGACAAGAGTCAGGAGGGCCCCATGGGGGTACCACTAAAGGACAGGGAGGTGCCCATGAGGGTCCAACAGGGCAAGGGCAGCCCCCCAAGAGAATAGCTGTGCCCCCCGGGCTGAGCTCCCACTCACTCTTGCGGCAGCTCTGGCAGCGGCAGTTCTTGCACTTGCAGGACCCGGCGCAGGAGCAGGAGTCACCTGGGGCAGAAGAGGGGCAGAAGAGGGGCCGTAAGCGGACTCGCCGCAACGGGACTGGCCGGGCACGGCCGGGAGGGGAACGGAACAGCACACTTACCGGCGGCACACGTGCAGTCCTGGGGATCCATGGCTCGGCTAGGCGCGGCTTGAATAAGCTCGGCTACACACGGCACAGCTCGGCTGGGCTCGCAGCGGTACCGAGTGGCCCCGGCTGCCCGGTATTTATGGGGTGGAGGAGCAGGGCGGTGCTCGGCGCTGCGCACGGCGGGGCGGGACGGGACGGGACCGTGCGCACCGGCACTGTGCTCACCGCCGGGCCGTGCTCACCGCCGGGCCGTGCTCACCCGGGACCGTGCGCACCCGGGACCGTGCTCACCCGGGACCGTGCGCACCCGGGACCGTGCGCACCCGGGATCGTGCGCACCCCGGGGCGGCGCTGAGCCGCCCGCCGTGCTGCCCGAGGGGCCGTGCCCTAGGGCCGTGCTCACCGGGGGTCGTGCGCCGTCCTGGCCGGTGCCGTGCTCACTGGGGGCCGTGCCATTGGGCCGTGCCCAGCGTGGGGCAGTGCCGTGGTGCCGTGCCGTCACCGGAGAGCCGTGCCGTGCTGTCCCCATGGCTGTGCCGTGCTCACCCCGGGTCACGGACCTGCTCGCACCCCTCATGGCTTCCAGCCACGGGGTCCTACCCGCACCCCTTTCTACCACCACCCCCTTGGCAGGGTGCTGCAGTCCTGGGGGTCCATGATGCTGGAAGATGCCAAGAGGGGGGTGACAGTGCTGGCACGGCACCGCCACCAACTCTTGCACATTTGGGACAGCCCCGTGACAACACCTGGCCCTTCTCAGCCCCACGTGCCCAAGCGCTGGGATGCGGCTGTGCCCCCACCCTTGGGGAGGCTATGGGATGTGTGTGGCTGTCCCCAGGGATGGGGCAGTCTCAGCATCCTCGGGGAGTGTGGGATGGCCCTGGGGCAGCCTCCATGGGGCTGGGGTGCTGGGCTGGACCCCAGGAGGGGTGGGCATAGGGGTGCAGCACTGGGGTGCAGCGTGGGAGCGTGGCGCAGTCTGCCCAGTGGCTGCTGGGAATCATAGCTTTGTGTCACTGCTGGTGCCTGTGGGTTGTCCCCCTTGTCACAGTGTTTACGTCCCAGCTAGCTTCCACTGCCCCCCTCCTGCCCACAGCCAGCTTGGCGTCTGGCATGGAAAACAGTGGCTGGGTGAGGGACAGGACATTTCCACACCTGCCCTGGTGCTCGTGGTGGTGGCAGTTTTGTTGCAAATAGGACTAGTCTGGGCTCAGTGCTGGTGTGTGGACGGGGTTGGTCCCCACAGAGCCTGGGCCAGCGAGTGCTGGAATGAGGAGCAGGTTGGTGGCCCTGGCAGGTTGTGCCAGGGAACGGCTTGTGCTTGTTTGCAAAAACATGGATTTTTTTTTCCTGGCAGTCTTTCACGGGCAGCAGTGAGGGAGTGTAAATACGAGGCTAAGCCAGCAGGCGTTGCACTTGCCACTGGCTGAGCGGGAAAGGAGGAGAAGTGAAGTCACAGTGCACGTGTGGTCTTATTGCACATAAACACGGGTTGTGAAATCGCTTCCTGGACACTCACCCAGCACATTGCTGCTGGCCAGTGCTGCTCCTCTGCCCCCCCTCCAGCGGGGATGAGCTCTGGTACACCCCTGTTTGAAGAAAGCAGAGCCCCCCACAACCAAAAATGAGGACGTGCACCCCAACATGGGGCTGTACTGAAAGCAGGGGATGACTGTACAGGGGTGAGGCTGCGGAGGAGGCAGGAGAATTCCCAGATTTCTAGGAATCCCCCCAGGTCACCCATGGATAGGCTGTGCCAGGTCCCAGGGCACGTGGCCCCAGGCCTCCAGTCACTGCAAGCGGGAAAGGGCAGCACTGCATCCCCATGGAACAGTGTGTAGAGCAGGAACGGGAAAAGAACCTGGAAAATGCCCTGTTTTGCAATCTGGGCATTTCTGCTGGATAATGAACTCACTCCGTGGTGAGACAGGGATGAATGAGCCATGTCTCCCCCCGAGCCGCAGGCTTACTCAAATGCCGGGATGCAGGGCACATGCCAGACATCAGCTGGGAGTGGGGACCTTGTGGGGTTTCTCACATTGCTGCTGATAATTACGATTTCCTGGGACCGGCCACGAACAGTTAATCCCGAGGCTGTGCCTGTGGAGTTCCAGGTCCAACTCTGATTTTTACAGCAGCTGTAAAGTGAGCAGAGGAACCACAGCTGCCCAGCATGGGTGTCAGGGCTCAGAGCTGGGCTGCTGGGACCCCCATATGTCCCCTGCTTCCCACGCAGGCAGAGCACAGCATCCGATAGCTGTTCTCCATTGTGCTGCCATGGACCATGGGGATGCACAAGGGGCAGAGCCACAGGGCAGGACTGATGCAAACCCATTGGGGACAGCAAGGCTGGAGGGTTGCTGTCTGCCCCAGTGGTTAAACCACATGTTTGGGGATAAATCCTAATAGGATTCACAGTTTGGGTGCTCACCTACGGTGTTTTTTACAATGTTGGCACATAAATCTCTGTGAGTAGGAAGGAACAGAGATAACTCTGCTGTTTGCAGAATGGAGTTTAGGTGGATGCTCCAGAGCCGGTGCTGCACCCTGCCTGCGGCATACCTGCCCTGCCCTACATTTCAGCTGGCACGGGGACGTACTTCACATTCATCGGAAGTGTGGGGTGGTGGTGACATCTCAGGAAATGCCCTGGGGGAAAAGCCCTCCTGGACTGGTGGGCAGAGGTGGCCTCAGATGTGCTGAAACCCTGGCTTAGTCCTGGAGGTGGTGGCTGGTCAGGTCAGGGAGGGGTTTGGAGCTTACAAAAGCCCCAAAAGGCTGTATTTGGGGAGTGCAGGGACAGACAGGACCCCTTGTGTGTCCTAAGAAGCAGCACAGTGCCCTGTGGCAGCATCCTGGCAGTGGTGTGGCTGTGTTTGGGCAGGGTGAGCATCACACCCCAGCACAGGCATCACATCCCATTGCAGGCATCATGTTCTGGCATGGGCGTCGCACCCCATCATGGGCATCACATCCCATCATGGGGGTCGGGGCTCCCCACAGAAGCTCCCCACAAGGCTCACAGTGGTTGGGGGGGGATAAGCAGTGTGGTTCTTCCAGCCAGTTCAATTAAATTGCCAGGAGTCAAACCTGTTCCCCTGCCACAGCACCTGCCATGGAAACGTTACCCCTGGAAATGGGCAGGGCTGCAGCGGTTATTATGCTGTCGGTGAAGGCTTGTAATAACGAGCTGCTCATTAGCCCAAGGATTTCTGGTGGAGGAAGAGAGCATGGGATTTGCCCTTGGGTAACAACAGGGTGGGGAAAAAAACCCCAAACTATAAATTACCTCGTTGTGCAGAGAAAGTGTTAAAATAAGAGTCAGAGCTGCTGACAAGGAGGGCAGAGCCAAGAGTGGAAGAAAGGAGCAAAAATAAGACATGGGCTCTTTGCCATGACCCCCAAATGTGCTGCCTTCCCACTCTCCAGGGAAATCCCCCCTTCAACAAAAGTGCCAGGTTCCTTATAGACCTTTATATACACATTGCTTTATTTAGGTAGCTTATTACATGTCTAAAGTGGCAAACACTAAAGATACCTGAACACATATAAAAAAAACTCCAACATACACAATAAGGTTATTTTTCTTCAGCCCCTCAGATGTGCAGCACCCGCAGATGTGCAGCCAGGGGTCCCTATTTGCAGCAGCTGCACTTGGCGGAGGGCGGCCCCTTGCACACGCAGCCCTGCGCACACTTGGCACAACCCGCCGGGCAGCAGGAGCAGCAGCCTGTGGAGGGAAGAAAAAGAAATCAGGCACATTCCTGGTGGGGCTTGGGGGTGTCCCGTAGGGGATGGATCATTTGGAGACTTCCCACCGACCCGTGTCCTCTCCCTTCAGCAGCATACCCAACCCCATCAGCATCTCCCAGGGTGTTTTTGCATCCAGGGCTGGGAGGGTGCAGGACCCCAGAGGCTCACTGGGCACCCCCCAGCCCCTCTCTGTGCAAACCCTCCCGCACATGGCTCTGCCCCGGGGTGATGGCACCAGGGGCAGCTGGAAGAATTCCCACTTCTGGTTTCCTCACGCAGCATCCCCTTGCCCTGGGCCTGAGGCACCAGTGAGGGGTACACAGAGTTTTGGGTTATATCATCTGGCTCATATTACCTGGTGGGGGGGGCAGAAGGGGGAATTCATGGGGCGCTTCTTTGGGAGCAAAGTAATACAGGAGGAATAAACTCAACTCGGGCAACACTGAGCCTGCTTTAATTCAGTGTGTCCAAGGATATGTAGTGAAAGCCCCCACGTGTGTTTCTGCCTCCCAGCCCCCTGTGGGGCTTGGGCTCCTCCCCCTTACCTTTTTTGCATGATGTGCATTTGCAGTTTTTGCATTTGCAGTTGTCCCCACAGGTGCAGGTGCCACCTAAAACACAGAGAAAAGGAGAAAAAAGGGTTGAGAGGAAGTGGTGGAAAGAAATCCCCACATCCCCAGGGATGCTCCGGGCAAGTGCGGCAGGAAGAGCACCACTGCCCTTCTGAGCATCCTCTCTCCAGCAGCAGTGGCTGGGGCTGAAGCTTCAGCCTCCCTCGGTGGGGAGGTCTTGGCATTCCCGCCCGTTCCCAGCAAGATGCTCCAAGTGTGACACCGCAACACTGGAGGAGGATTCCAGCAGGCAGCCCGGCCAGGACAAGAGCATCGGGGACGGCGGAGGAGGTCACCAGGCGGGTGGTCCCACAGGGATGCTCTGTCTCCTGCATCCCCGCAGGTCCAAGGCGGAAGGAAGCGCTGCCTTACCCGCGGCACAAGGGCAGTCCTGGGAGTCCATGTCTGCCTGGGCTGTGTGCTGGCTGTCAGACGCGTTGGGCGGTGAGAAGAGCAGCTTTGGCAGGACTCACAGCCGCCTCCTATTTATCCTTGGCCAGGCGAGAGCGAGTGCAAAACCTCCGCCCCTCGCAGCCTGCACACGGCTCAGCCCGGCACCTGCCCCGGGCGCTGCTGATTCACTCCCCGGGCAGCCAGGCAGGACTTGGGGCTCCCATGTCCCCTCTCTGGTGCTGGTGGCAGCAGGTGGTCTGACTGGGTGTCCACCACTCTGCCACTGAGATGTTGGTGGAGGGGTGCAGAGAACAGCCAGCTCTCATCACATGGATGGCACCTGTTTTGGGAGCACTGCTGCACTCTCAGGGACTGAGGGGGTGTACCCAGCAAGGCACCCCCCACAGGCAGGGGCTTTGCCAAAATCAAGGTGTTGAGCCCCTAGATGTCTTGTGGGGGTGCATTGGTCCCAGGGCTGCCACCACTGCTGGGAACTCTCAACCCCTCCTCCAAGACCCAGCACAGTGGGGTGATGGGGAGCTGGCACAGCGAGGTGACAGGGGTGCAGTCCCTGTCCCAGACCCCATCCTGTGGCTCCAACACCCTCCCCACAAGCAGGACCAGCAACAAGCTGAACTGGCCCAGCCAGAGCCTGCCATGCCCTCCCAGCGCCCCGGGATGGCGGCGCCCACGTCCCCTCGGCGCCGTGCATGGCACCTCGGGGGCCCTGTCTCCTTCCCGGCTCTGGTGCCTCGTCCCACTTATCTGAATTAATTTCCGCACACCATTATCCGGGTGTGCAGGGGAGGAGGGTGACGGGCAAGCTGCCATTACCCTGGTCAACACCTCTGGCAGGTTTTACCCACCCACTCGAAAGAGCAGTGAGGGTTTGGGGTGGAAGGTGTGAAGTGATGCTTTCTGAGATGCTGGGTGCAGAGAGGGACTGCCCAACAGCCAGGAGGCATTGACAGCTGTGGAACATCCCTCCTCCTCACTCCTGGGGTTTTGTGTGCTCCCCGATGTTGGTGATATCCCAGCCTGGCTGCCCCGCACTCTGAAACTCCTTTTCTTCGGGGTTTTATCCCATCTGGGGTTTTGCCTGCGGTGCCTGGCTAAGGCGGTTTGTTGGAGGCAACGCTAATCCAGCCGAAACAGCGGGCCATGGAGTATTTTTACCACCCAGCTGTCTGGGCATGTTTGGAGCTTGTTGGGTGGTGAGCAGTGCCAGCACCCGACTTGGCGTCTCCTCCTGGCCAGCCAGGCCAGGGTGGGAAATTGGTACATAAAAGCTTGAAGAAGGCAGAGCTGATGGGCCCCTTCCTCGTCCCTGCTGCCCTGGCAGTGGCTCGTTAGTGCCCCAGCATGCCAGCCCCGCGGTCGTGTGAGTGTCACGCTGCTGCTGATGTACCGGGGCGTGATGGTGGGGACGGTGCCAGGGACCGGGTGCGTGCCAAGGGCGTCAGTCGCTCTTGCAGCAGCAGGGAAACACAAACGTGCTGGGGAACACGCATGCAAGTGACTGCCCACCAGCCTTGGCTGCAGCCCCCTGTGCTGTGGGTGTCATGGCAGAAGTGGGGGGACATCTCCTCAGAGTCCTCCTCCTGAAATAACCAGCTGAGCACTCCCACAGTGCAGGAATATGCCCAGGAAAGTGCTTCCCGCTGTGTTGGAATGGATGCATGGGGAACAGCAACACCACCGTGGCAGCCACTGTGTCATCCCCCACTGTCTAGCACCCTTGGCCACCCAGGCAAAGCCATAGTGTGGGCAGATTGTCCCTGTCCCTGGCTGGTGGTGGCCCAGAGATGCGGGCACAGGCAGCCCCTCTGAAGTGGTCCTTCTCCTCCAGCCCAGGGGAGGAAGGTGAAGCCCATGTCAGTGGAACAGAACAACATCAGCTGTGCTGTGCATTCCCTGCCATGAAAGTACAGGGTAGAGGAAAATCTCTTCAGCACCTCAGTTCAAACCACATCCCTTTTTGCTCTTCTTTCCTTTGTTTCTTTCCAGCAAGGGAAAAAGCATCTTCCAGGTGATGCAGGAGCAGGGGTCTGGGTTCTGGGAGGTCCTGTATTGCTCCCAGTTTGTTCTGTAACTAATTTGAGATACAGCTAGAGCAGTGTGTTGTTAAACAGACGTGCATCAGCCACAGCAATTCCAGGAGCACCCTGGAGCTGCAGAGCTGGGACCCCAGGAAAACCCGCCTGCTGCTTAAATACCCCTGTTACAAGGCCCTGTGAGCCCCAGTTTCCCTTTTGGTCCATGCTTTCCATTTGCTGGGAAAGCCTGGGGGTTCCCCATAATTTAAATGAGCCTGATGCTGCTCCCCAGAGCCCAGCAAAATAGGCAGCATCCCTGCACAGCCATTATTCACCAGCCCTTGTCGTGCCAGAGCCGTACCCCTTGGTGGTCATGTCCCCTGCATGGTATTCCTGGCTCCGTCCCCAGGCACATCCGTGACAATCACCCCAATACTGCTGGGCAAATTAGGGCGGGTGAGTCAGCACAATGCTCTGATGCTTCAGGCAAAGCTGGAGATGACACTCACTGGTGGGTTGGTGATGGCTGAGCCTGGGTAATGACTCTGCAGGGCATGGCAGGAATGGGGCTCCCCAAAAAGGAGTGAAGGAGGCTGGAACCTCCAGGAAGGCACGGTGGAGGCACCCATCCCTGTGACAGGCATCTGTGACACCCAAGGTGCCTAGAGCCGATTGCCAAAAGCCATGGGATGGCGCTGGGGCTGGTGCCGGTGGCTGGCAGTGACTCAAGGCTGGTGCCAGGCAGGTGAGGAGGAGCGTGCAGCAGCCAGGTCCCGAGGAGGTGACTGGCACAGGTCTGCCCTGACTCCCCGCTGAGGGATGTGTGGCTCCTGTCACCCACAGTCACGCTGTGGCACGTGACAAACCTGCTTCTGCCTCCGGTTGCCTGTGATTTTCTGTAGTCACCCCAGCACATCACCTTCAGCAGACCCTGTGGGTGACTACAGGTCCCACTCTTCCCATTCTGAGGGTATGTGTGTCCCCAAGGCACTCTTTCTGTGCTCATTGTCCCCTCCCAAGTAGTGCTGGGTTGGGTGACCCATCGTTCTGTTGGCAAAGCACCATGGCTCAAATTGGTACGGCCCACAGGTACAGGTGCCAGGGAGATACAAAACCAGTGTGGGCACAGGACAGAGATCACAGGGAACAGTCCTTGGGGCTACACTGCCCCTCACCATTGCCTGCTGCTTGCCAGGCAGGGTGCTGCTGCCCATGGCATCCTGGGTGTGCAGGGCACCCAGGGGTGTCCCTGACCCTGCGGTGGCAGCGAGGGCAGCTCAGCTCTGCCCATTCCAGCTCCCTGTTCATGTTGGAGCCTGGGCAGGAGAGCCATGGCTGGGGCTGAGTTGCTGGGAGTGCAAGGAGCCATCACCCACCTGGGACCAATCTTCAAACCAAAAAAGAGGAAATAAGGGTTTTACGCATCCCCCCCAGCACCCAGCAAACACACAGCACGCTCAAAATGCTGAAAGCCAGCAGGAAGACATGGGAGTGATCACTGCTTAGAAAGCAGACTCGGCTTTTATTTGACGGGTATCTCAGGTTATTATTTGCTGATGATAAACAAGTGTTTAAAACATGGGAAATAGGTGCTGATGTCATTTTGTTTTGCCAGAGCTTGCCAGCCCTTTGGCAGAGGAGGAAGAGGATGAATCACCCCTCGCCTGCCCCAGGAAGCCGATCCCAACCGTTCCCCATGCGCATAGGCAAAGCCTTGGAAACCATTTGGGAGTGAAACCGGATCAGTGGGCTGACTTCACACTGTGGAGGCTTCTTTTATTTTTTTTTTTCCCCAGGAAATGGTGAGCAAAGACATGTTCTGGTCTCAGTGGCAGACATGAGCTAAGCCCATCACCTTCTTTCCCTCCTCACTCCTTTCCCAGGAGCTGCCCGCTTTCCTGCCAAAGCCCTGCCTGCACCTCAGTCACAGCTTTGGGAAAATATATCCCAGTTGACGCTTCTCCAGATGCTCAGCTATCAGCAAAGACATGGCGTGTCTCCGTTTGCCCGGGTAAACACACGCCTCAGTGGGCTTCGCTGGCCCATGATCACACCTGTAGCAATAGAAACCTTTGGCACGGGCCCTGCTCGCAGTGGGAAGGGGATAAGCAGATTTTCATTAAGCAGGAACTGCACCTCATGCAATCCTGCAATGCTTTCACAACCCTGCAGTGCGCTTTGATGTGGGTTGTTTGGGAGCCACCTTGCAACCCAGCCTGCTGTGCCAGGACTGGGACTCCAAGTCCAGGTTTCTGAGCCAGGCTCAGCCACCAGCTTGTCCCATAGCTCTGGGCAAGGGCTTGAAATTTATTCTGTATTTCTTATCTGGAAACGAGCTATCAATATTACCTCCCTCTTGAAAAAACAGTGCTGAGAGGGTGGTGATTTGCTGATTATTTATCCTTAGGGGGAAGGGAAAGGAAGAAATGCTGAACCGATGCTGTGAAGTTGGGTCCAGGAGGGTGAGCCTGACCCTGCAAACTCCCCACCAGTTTTGGGGTGGGGGACCCCAGCACAAGCCCCCACCTGCTGGTGTGGGGTTTTTGGGCTGGGTGATGTGTGTTTGGGCATGCCTGGGAGATGAAAGGGCTGATTCCTCTTTTGATCATGAAAGTCTCATAAATGTTAATGGGAATTACTTCGAGGCCTAACGAGAGCAAAATTGCAGCCCCCAAGGGGAAGAAAGGGGGGAAGATGGACTAAGCTTTGGCTGGCAAAAAAAAGGGTTCAAATTTACCTTGTCCCCCACCAGTGAGAGCAGGGTACTGGTGGGTCAGGGGTTCCCCCGCATCCCTGCAGACCCTCCTGGGAAATGGGATCCCCAAATGTCCCCCACCTTGCCCAGCACCGCTGGCACCTGCACAGACAAGCTTTAAGCATCACTTTAACTCTTGTCATCATTTTTGCTCACAAACGTAATGCTTTCCCAGTGTACAATTTGGATTTTCTTCTTTCTCTTGTTTTTATTTCCCCTACATCTTCCCTTGCCTTTGTGTCTTTCAGGTTCCCACAGACTTCAAACTCACCTGCTCCAACTACTTGCCACCTCCTCCGGCTGAAACGTGACCTGGAGTTTCCAAGTATCGTTACCTTGGGCATATTTAATTATTTTATTCCCTTTTAGTTGCTAATTAGAAGCCAAGAGTGTAGGGGATGAGTAATCCCCTGGGATGTCGAGTAGGCACTTGTCTGAGCTTGTAAAGCAAACACCAGCCCCCTTGGTATAAAGGTGTGAAATAAAAGGATGTGATATTTTCCTTGATGTATTCATAGCCCTGCTCCTGAGATCCAGAGATCATGGTTGTCTATCCCGGAATGATTCACACAGCTGCTGCGCCAGCACAGCGGCTCTTCTCACCCCCATCCGAAGGCATCTCCCATCCCAGGGATGTACATGGGAAATGGGGAGAAGCTCTGCTCTGTCTCAGGCAGCAAACCTGGGATGTGGAAAGAGAAAAGCCCCTGCAGATAGCAAAGCTGGTTTGCTGCTGCTCAGACAGGCTCAGTCTTCAATTTAAAAAGTATTTGGAGCGCAGATGCTATTGCTCACCCCTCCCCACTCCCTCTAGCCATATTATCCCCTCCTCGAGGGCTGGGGATAGTTGTTTTTGCCAATTTTTTCCTAAGCTCAGTATCTAAGTGCTCCTCAGGGTTTAGCATCTCACTGGGAAGACCAAGCAGGAGGATCCCCTGCCAGGCAAATAAGGGCATAGTGAATCATGAATTTTCAGTTAGATTTGAAGTCTTTAAGTCTTTGCCAAGAAACAGCTCCTGGGTGGGTGATGATCCTCATACCTGTTGTGCTATCATTGCCAGATTCTCTGTGCAACCTGCCTAGAAAGCCAGCGACCAAGTGTGGTTCTAGTCTAGTCTAGTCTAGTCTATCTTGTGTATGTAACATTACAATAAATTATACTCATAGAATATTAGAATATCTCAAGTTGGAAGGGACCCATAAGGAACATCAAGTCAAAATTCAATATATTATATTGAGATATTATTTATACATATGTGTGTGTATGTATATATATATATATATATCCCCAGGAGCTAGAAAAGAGCAAACACTCGTCATAGGACATGGCCTTGCTCAGGTTGTGCAGAGCAGCTCTGGGGTCATGCAGGAGGGATGATGGCCATGATCTCTTGCTGGATATTGAGACTCCTGCCCTGATGACACAGTCAAATCACCCCTTGAGTGCAGCTGCACCCACCACAGCTGAACTGCAACCCCAGCTGTGCAGCAGCAATACACTGGTGCTCTTCCTGGGTGCTCAGCAAGGATTTTATGGGATTTCCCCTGCGATAAAGATGGGAAAAGGGAAGGAGTCCTGTCCTGAGCACAGCTGGACGGCTGTGATGTGAGTGGGGCAGTTGCAAAACTCAGGACTAGATGCTGTACATATAATATAGACGTCAGGCCTTTCAAACGAAGGGAAATGAGTGCTAAGTCATTATTTCAATTTTAAGGGTTTCAGAGCCAGCAAATTCAAAGTGGCAGCTGTAACAGGCAGCGTAATTTAACCATCTTGCAGACACACTAAACCCAATACCATAATTACAGATGCAAAACAATATTTACAATCCAGATCATACATATTTAGCAAGAAGCTGGTATTTTCATCTGGCTGCAAATTTACTATAAAAAGCTCTGAGTGTAGTTTTTTCCCTGTTTTGCTCAGTCAGGTTTGCAGAGCCTGGCAGATCAACGCTTGGTGCTGCTGGGAAGGGAACTGGGGATTTTTGCTGGGAGGGCAGCAGGATTTGCTGGGTTCGAGCAAACACTCTGTTGCCTGAGTTCATGCTGGTGCTTTGCCTTTGTGTTCCAATATCCAAAACGGAACCCAGGAGAGGAGACTCACTGCAAGGCTGGCACTGAGACCTGTGCTCGCCCAAAAGTAGATCCACAAAGGGAAAAAAAACCCTCTTTAATATGCCGCATGTGACTGCTGCCTTGTTATGCACAAGTATAATGGTACATTGATAGAGCTTCCAGAAAAAATTGGTAAAAACAATTGTAAAAAAAGATTAAAAGGTGGTTGTCGCATTGAGTCGCATGATCTCTCCTCAAGCGCTGCCTTTGAGAGCTCTCCTTCGTATGCAGGGCAGGGACACTGCTGCCGGCCGGGGCTTGGCTGATGCACAAGTAAATGCCAACCCGAATGCGTCTGCCAGCTTTCCTAGAAATAAATGAAGCTTTGCCTCAATCTGGTGGCCTCTGCAGGGAAAGGCTGTTGTCCCAGCGCCTCCTTTTCCAAACCTGCCTCTTGCTGGGATGGGGGTGATGGATGATGCCAGTGGATCGCAGGTGCTGGTTCAGGTGCTGGTCAGAGGGGGTGGCATATTTACAGCACTCCTGAAAGTTATTGTGTTAAAATTATTTCTTAAACTCAAAATAATTTAATAATTTAAGAATGTCTAAAGTCACGACCTTGAGCTGGGGTTTCTCCATCCAGCCTGTGGATGGGTAGGGAGTGGTCACTGCTGGGAGGAGGGACCCTGGAGACCTGTAAGGGTCTGGATACCAAAATCCACACTGGGATGGGGACAGGCATTAGTGTTTATGCTGTGGCCTGGCAGGTTTTGTCCTCCACCTCCCTGACATTTCAACCTCCTCCTGGCACCACGATGGCCGGACTCTGTACAAAGTGGTGCATAAGCCCAACGAACATCAGCACCAATACTTTAAGGTTGCTTTCTCGCAGGCAGCACAGAGCATTTGAACAGGAGGTTTGGCTTTGTTGGCTTCCTGCTTGTCGGTTCCAGATTGTCTTGGTTTAAAACTGAGCACTAGGCTACTGGCGAAGGTGTGAGAGATGCCGAGAGAAGCAGCATTAGGATGAGGTGGGGGGGCTGGGGACAGGGAGGGGACACCTCTTGGCCTCAACTGGGTGCTGACCCCACAGGGGAGCCAGGACTGGGAAGGTGGTGCAGGCGTTGGGGACCGCTGCTGCTGCCCAGGGGACAATGACCTCTGCTGTCCTGCTCCCAGCTACCCCCCCTTGCCCTCCAGTTCCTCCAGTTGCTCTCCCACCTCCCTTGACCTCTGCAAATGCTCCCCCCAGTCCTACACCTCCAGTTGCCCCTCAGCCCCACCAAATGCCCCACGCATCCAGAGCCTCCAGGCCCACACCCCAGCTGTCTCCCAGATGCCCCCCAGTGCCCCCAGTTGTCCCTCAGCTCCCCTGACCTTTGCAACTGCCCTCCCCAGTCCCACCGCCCAGTTCCCCCTGCTGCCCCCACCCTTCCATCCCACACCCCAGCTGCCCCCCTGTTTGCCCCAACTGCCCCCCCGGTCCCACAGCGCTCCCCGCAGCCGTCCCAGGTGCCGTAGCACGCCCCCTCTCTGCTGAAGCCCCGCCCCTATCCATCGATACCCCGCCCCTCTTCGCCACGACCCCGCCCCTATCCGCCGCGACCCCTTCCCCTCCTAGTGACGCAGCGGGGCCGTGCGCGAGCGGGGCGGTGCTCGGTGCCGGCGGAGGCCCCGGGTAGCGGCGGGCCCCGCGGCCCGGCCTCTCCGCCGCGATGCTGGTGCCCGTGTTCACGCTGAAGCTCAACCACAAGATCCTACCCCGCATGGTGGCGCTGGGCCGGTTCGATGGGACGCACCCCTGCCTGGCGGCCGCCACGCAGGCGGGCAAGGTAAAGGGGCGGTGCGGCCCGCCGTCCCGCCCGCCTCCCCTCACGGGGCCGGGCAGGGCGGAAGGCTCCGTGCGCCCGCTGAGCTGAGCGGGAAAGGCCCTTCTTGGGGCCGCCGGGGCTTCTCCCGCCTCTTGGGGCACCCAGGCGGGCGCTCTCCCGCCGCAGGCCCGGCGCTCGGAGGGGCCCGCGGCTCTCGGGGTGTCGCAGAGGTCGCCGCCGGCCTCTGGGGTTTCGGCTGTGCCGAACAGCCCCGGTGCCGAGCTGGTGTCCGCCGCAGAGCAGCGTGTGGGCGCCCGGCCGGTCCCTGCCAAGCCCCGAAAGCCTCGCAGGGGAGCGGGTCTCGCTGCTGCTCCCCGTGCGGGGCCGGGGCCGAGGCGGGGACAGCGGGGCTGTCCAGCTCTGCTGCGTGCTGACAGGGGTTGCGCAGAAATTAATAGCTGGTAACTCAAGTCGCTAAGGAAACTTTACCGTTTTCTAGCGGACAATGGGTTTTTTTTCAAGCCATGCGTTTTGTTGTACCGCTCTCGGTTACAGCAGCGAGGCTTTGTGTTGTTATGGACTTAGCTTGGTGCTGATGAAGGAGACGGTGCTGAGGTTTCTATAAATGATCCTTGTGGGAACAGAAAACGTTGTGTGTGCTCTGTTTGAGTTTGAAATACAAACAAAAGAGGGTTAAATACAACTAAACTAATAAACAAAACAGGTTCAAACATAAGCCCACAGAGGTTGCTGTAAATACAAATGTGGTTCATCTGTGGTGTTTCTCAGCAGTATTAATTTGATTTCAGAGCCTTTAGGAGCAGCATAGAACAAGGGCTTGCTCAAGACACAGGCTCTACAGACATAAAGCAAAGGCTATTAAGTGTATTATCCTGTGGTCTCCTGACTGCTTCAAACAGTTACAGTGACTAAATATTGGTCAGAGTGAGAATAAAATCATCATTATTGCAGGCCCCTTTCTAAATTAACCATGTTCACCTACAGATAGAGATTACAGATAGGTACCAGGTAAATGGTCCTAATGTTTGGTTTTTTTGGTAACACACCAGCTGGATAGAATTTGTTTGATTTGTTGTTGCATTCTTTGGTTGGCTTTTTTATCTTACTCCATAGACTTGTCAGCTGCCATTTTCAGAAACAAAACAAAGGTGGCAGAACTCCCCTGGCTGGAGCAGGGTTTTCCTGCCATTTCCCTTTTTGTGGTTATCATTTAAAACTAAAGGATAACTGTCAGAAACAGTAGTGTCAGCAAAACCCCCAGTCTTTTGTCCTCAGTTTTGTTGAGGACAGACCCTTCTTCCTCATCATAGTTATTATCCAAACAATAGTCCTTAATGTTTGTGTACAAACACATATATAATATTTAATAATATTTATATACATATCTCTGTTTCTACAGGTTTTTATTCATAATCCTCATGCCCGTGGGCAGAGAACAAGCACAAACCGAATGGTGCAAAGTAACCAAGATTCTGACATTTCACTTCTCAACATTAATCAAGGGATCACTTGTCTGGCTTCGGGAGTGCTGAACCCTCAGCTTGGTTATGATTGTCTTCTGGTTGGAACACAGACTAATTTATTGGCTTACGATGTATATAATAACTCAGATTTGTTTTATAGAGAGGCAAGTTAATTTAACTGTCTGCTTTTATTTAGTGTCTTCGTTTTCTTTTTCTTTCCATTCTAAAGACCACAGTTTTATGTTACTTTGTCAGTTATGCTTCTGTTCTTTGTGTTAGTTATTACTGCATTGAGAATATTTTGCCTTTAGAATATCCGGAGTATTTTTTTAAAAAGTTAAGTGTGGACGTGATGTATGTCTGTGTATGCATATGCGAGAAAACTTTTCATAATATGTCACACATCACCTAGCAAGACAAAATTTAATAAATTTAATAGGCATTCAGAGCTCAATTAAACCGATTTTCACTGGTGAAGCTTTTTCACCCTAATCTATCCAAGTTACAGTTCTTGGCAATGGTGGGAATCGTGGCTTTTGTCAAGGAAGCAGAGACTAATGGCAAAAACTTGAAACGGCATTTGATTTATTTAACAGTACGACTTTTCAGCATGTAGTAAGAGGTTAATTGTCAACGTGTGCGTAACGAGTCATAATAACTTACTTTTGACTTTATAACCTCTTGGCCTGACTTCATGTATCATTTATTTTTAGCCTGTTTGAGAAATGGTTATTGTCAGTTTTGCTTTGCGTTACGGTTACGCCGCTGTAACTGGATCCATGAGGAGGAGTGGGTCTGCACACACAGATTTTATTGCAAGGCTTCGGCACCATTAGGGAGGAGACAAACATGATAACGTTGGGAGCTCTCTTTTTGATATATGTGCTCCGATGTCTCATTCTCTGCCATGTTTCTTTAATGTTTCTCTGTAGGTTACAGATGGAGCCAATGCAATAGTTCTTGGAAAACTGGGAGATATTTCATCTCCACTTGCTATTATTGGTGGAAACTGTGCCCTGCAGGGCTTTGATTATGAAGGAAATGACCTTTTTTGGACGGTAAGGCTATGCATAGTGCTTTTGATGTTATTACAAGGTTCTTTCAATGGCACTAATTCCCCTTGATTTTTTTTATATGATAAATACTGATTTGGTTGTCAAACAGATCAGATATTTCCTAATTTATCTCGGACCTTAGATGAAGTGTTTTGATCATGTATTCAGTGCACTCAGATACTGCTTGAGTGTTGACTGTGTTCATTGTTGTGTTGCAGTTGAGATCATGAAAATACTTCAGCTTCTGACAGCTGTCATCTGTACTGAGGACTGTCTGTCTTATTTTAGGTTACAGGAGACAATGTTCGTTCATTAGCACTGTGTGACTTCGATGGTGATGGCAAAACTGAGGTTTGTAACCATTTACATGTGATTTCAACTGCTTTCATGGTGTTGTAGTGAAATTATAATTTTAAAAATGGGTTATCAAATATGAGTGCCTTATATTACCAGCTAAAGTGATCTTTGTGTGGAAGTTGTGCCTTTTTCAGGCTCTAATCCGGCAAAGATCTGCACAAATGCTCAGTCCATGTACAGGGAACAGCACTGGTCTCTGGCACTATTTGAAGTGTGTAAAATTAGGTGTATCTGGGGTCTTTACAGCATTACTGCCTTGCTTTGGTGAATCGATTCTACCTGCTCAGCTAGGAAATAGGAAAAGAACTAAGATGTAAGAAAGGGTAAGGAATGAGAATGCAGAAGACCCAATTCAGTGCTGATGTCCTATTTGTATAATGGTTTACATCAGGTTAAAGCCCATTCTACCCATGCTTTGCAGTAATGGCAGCCACCCTTTAGTTTGGAGGAGCAGTGATGGTTTGAGTTTGTATTAAATGAGGAATGTTCAGTGCTACGCGATGATTTTTCTCCCGCTGTTTGTTCACAGGCCAGTAACTGGGAGTTGGTGTTTCCCTGAACCCACGTAGCACAAGTCAGAACTGAGCTGCAGGTCTCCTGCTCCAACACAGGCAATATAGTATTTTTGGTGTGTATAATTGTAGTTACAAATTAAAACACCGAATGTTTTACAGTAAGAAAGGAGCATAGCCCTGATGTTCCAAAGTATCTTTTCTCATTCCTACCCCAGATATTTTACTATGCTTTTGTACAGTCTGGCTTGGCAGGAAAAGGTATAACTAATACTCGATCAATGGGAGACTTCTGAAATCTTGTCTTGACAAGATTTTTTTTTTGTTCCATTGGCAGCTCTTCACACAGTTGTTAAAACCTCTTCATCGCCAGACTTGGAATATTTATTTGCCCTCTGGGTCCTGGAGAATGTCCTTTTTATTTCTTTAGCCTGAATAACTATTCTTAAGGTAGACCCTTTTCTTTTTTTTTTCTAGCTTCTTGTCGGCTCTGAAGATTTTGACATCCGAGTGTTTAAAGAAGATGAAATTGTAGCAGAGATGTCAGAGACAGAGGTAAATTGCTTTGAGCTATTGTTTATTGTAACTGCTGATGGAGCTGAAAGTATTGTGTACTGTAAAGCTTCTCTGGTTCAAATATATTGTGTAGCTAAATAGTTATTTAACTATTTGGCACAGCATTTATTCTACTAGAGCTGTGAAAGTTAGAGTTTCATAGTGTCTTTCACTATAGATGGGCTTTTTTGCTTGCTTTATTTACAAATCCTTCACCAGGTTGAAAAGAGTAACTATTGCTTGACTGAAAGTTAGGGCCCTGTCCAAAGGTGATGATGCTTACTGGATTGTGACTGAAGCTCTCAGTGCCTTCTGAGCAGAAGAGTATCCTCTACAGTTTTCCTCAAATGTGTTAACACGATCATGATGAAGTAACTTGCTCCTGTGTGTATCCAGACAGTGCATGGCAGGGCAGAGGGGGTTGCCCAGGCAAAACCAGGGGTTTATATTGCAGTTAGAGTTACATACTGGCTGTATCAACAGAGCTGCACCTTTGTAGTGCCTAAAGTAAAATATGGGGCATGTAGGTTTTCCAGGAGAGTTGCTTTTTAGTTTAAGAACTGAGAGATCCCCATTGTTAAATTTTAGGTACTTGGAGAAAAATACCCTTATCATTGCATTTAGGAGTTTTCTTAGCCTTCTCATGACTCTTCTGGGCCCAGGGTAGTGTAAGGACACACTACAGACCTTTGTCCTTGGAGATCTGAGGTCTCCCCCAGCCCAAGTTGGGACTAAAAGGCTTAGTTAGCTATTAAACCACTTAGGAAGAGCTATTAAAGACAAATACACGAGTGTTCTGGAAAAGGAAACTCTTGCTGTAGCTAGAATTAGAACTGAGCCTATAATAAGTTCTGCTGTCTGTACAGTAGCCAGTCTAGAGTGATATTGTGATTTCTAGTTAAAGGGAAGTCTGTCACTCTCTTGTATGATTTACTTTCAGATCCATTGTAGAATTGTTTTAAATTCAGACCTGCAGAGTCTTTAGAGGCTTGTTACAATCCTACTGTTCTAATTTAGAGAGACTGAGCTCACCTAAACCTTTCCTTTTGGGAAGGTAAATTCAAGGAACAATGGCTTTATACATTGTGCTTGTTTTGGAAGACTTGAATAATTTGCATTTTCTGTGTTTAATCAGTTTGTTGAAACTGAAACTGTAGACTGTTGTGATTCTTGGATTTATAAATGGACAACCAGGGTTTAAAGGAAGTGTTGTTGCCTTTGTGAGTTTCTGACTGTTGCTGGCATCTCCTCTCCTTACTGGGTGGTTGAAATTTAAAGGGTTTTGATACTTGGGAAAGGCTTTGTAAAAGATCTGTCAGATGGAAGGGTAGAGGGTTTGGAAGCCATATTTAATGGTAAAAAAATCAAGGAGCACAGTCAGCTGAGCTTAAGCAATTAATGAAGGATTTAATATAAGGACATTTCCTGTGCTACATTGTATAGAAGACCACACAGACAATTGCTGTTGTTCCTCCTGACATGAAAATGTCTAGTTTAGTGTGTGGAAAAAAACTGCATTTCCAAGCACTGAGAGTCTCAGCAAAATGAAGAATTGTAAGGTAATAGGTCTTAAAAGGAGTGAGAAACAGGCTGAGTTACGACTCTTGGGTTTTTCCCTGGAGCAGTTACTTATTCAGGTAATACCTACCCTGGTGTTCTGATCGGAGCTGTTAATTTTTATCTCATTAATCTGGGGCAAAAATTTTCTACCAATAAGTTCTCTAGGGCTTTCCAAACCCGTGTAAAGTTGAACTCCTTGGCATCCTCAGGTCCTGAAGCTTTAAGGAGTGTCGTGTGTTTGGAGTAGGTTTTCAATTATAATATGTTAGTGCTGATGACTGCAGGAATCCTGTGAGCAGTTGTGCTGCTGCTTGTGTCAGGGAATATTTGGTCAGAGTACACAGTTTGAGGGCAATTCTGCAGTCTTCGCTGAGATGTATCTTAACACTGGCAATGCAGCTTGGGTGAGAAAATCCTACAAGGCCTTTGGTGATTTCAAACTGATTTTTAAAAACAGTTGCTTCAGTACTTAATGCTTCCTACAATAGACTTATTTAGCATTTAGTCAGTGTAGAGTTCATACAATAGAGAGATTGTACAGTCTGTTCTCTGTTACATAAAGATGCAGAAGTTTTCACTCGTGTGTTCTCTCTCTCCCTTTTTCCCCACAAGACAATTACTGCACTCAGCCCCATGTATGGCAGTCGGTTTGGCTATGCGCTCGCTAATGGGACGGTTGGAGTTTATGACAAGACAGCTCGCTACTGGAGAATTAAGGTTAGTCCCATGTTGGAATATCATCACTGAAAGCTTGAAGGCTGCTAGGAGATTTGGTACCTAGTCTCAGGTTGTTCTGATGTTATACTGACTCCTTAGATTAATTTGAAATTTTCTGGTGAGCATAACACTTAATGTAATTTTGTTCTTAAAAATCTATGCATTTTTATATATGCATGCAATATTAATACCATGTCAGTTCATTCAGTGCTTTTGGGATTGTTGGTAATGGCTTAAATGGCACTGATACAACCATACAACTAGGGATGCTTCAGCTTCACAGGGTCAAGCCTGTTGCTTGTTAATCCCATCTGCCAGAAACGTCTGTTCTAGGTCACTTGAGCTGCAGAGATGCAACACAGAAACTTGAGTTCACTTTTAAAAAATGCCTCTGGCTGTATTGTTGAAATAATAAACTGTTTTGCAGAGACTGAATTAATCTTGTATTCTGTACGTTCAAAGCTCATTTTTTGCATCCAGAGCAATTTGCGGCTGCGGGAAGTCATATTGGGAAGATCCTTTCGTGATGCTCATTTAAATATTCTTAATATAACACGGATTAGAACAGTAATAAGGGAAAGGATTCCTTAGGAGGTAGCAGGAAGAGACTAATGGTTTTCTGTGATAGTATCATTTTATGACCGTGTTGAAGCCCTGGTATTTTTTTTTTCCTTACAGAATTTGGCTTTGTATACCATTCTTTTGTGAGTTCTAATCATCTGCTTGGATAAAAATGTATTTAAAGGAAAGAGCAGTTCCTTTGAGAGCAGTGGACTAGATTTGTAATGCAAAGGCTAAGATTTCAGACATGTGTGGCCTTAAAGATAGTGATGCTCAAACTTCATCTTAAGAGATATTTAATATTCCTTACTGTAATCTCTGTAGCTTCAGACTCCAGCATCTTGCATGTTTCAATCATGTGCAATTTAGAAAACATACACAAGCTTAATTTTTTCTTTGTTTTCTGTCCTCAGTCTAAGAACCACGCGATGAGCATACACGCATTTGACCTGAACTCTGATGGTGTGTGTGAGTTAATCACTGGCTGGTCCAATGGGAAGGTGAGTTTATACAGTGGAAAATGAGGACCTGTGAGTCTGGAAGCTGTGTTTGAACAAGGCGGTTACACTGTCTGAAGAACAGTGAAAAACTTTCAAAGACCGTTGAAAGCTGAGTGCTGGAGAACTCTTGCAGTAAACCTCGATTGGCTGGCGAATCCTCTGCCAAGTGCAACAAGATCAGAGAAAAGCTGCTTCCTCTGATTAGCTCCGAGTCGATTGCTAAGGTGTGTCGAGTTGTTTCTATGGTAGCAGAGATCATATGCCACATCCTAGAGCTCTGGAGTGTCTCTCTTCAGCTGTGTCTTGAGCACATGCTAATAATCCCCTGTGATGTTTCCTGAATGTTCTCAAATGGTTATGTAACAGGAGAGCAGCGTCAGTCTTGACTCTGGCAGGATTAATCGAGCATTAATTTTTTTATGTAAAGGCGTTCTATACAACTCAGTCCTAGTCTCTGCCAGAAATGTCTGTTCTAGCTGCCAAATCTCTCCTGGACACAGCTTGCCAGTTGTGGTGTTTTTTTTTTTTTTTTTTCTTTCCGGTAATGTTATGCTTCTTTCTTCACACCTCTCATTACTCTTATTACCCAGGGGGAATTTAATTAGCTTCATATCAATCTGGCAGTCTAGAGCCCAGATATGTTGTAATTTATGTTGGATTAGGTGTATAACATTGTTAAAGACAGAACCTCTCCTTGCTTTACTCTTTGTTCTTTTCCGCTGGCAGTCTCTACCCTGTTTGTCGGTCTGAAACATTCTCCAGCGCCTAAAAAGAGTAAAGCTGGGTCGTGTGCTTTGGCAAGGACACACTGCATGGAACTGAGGCCCCTCTCTGTTCTTCTCCAATGAAAGATAATTAAAAGTTGTGGTATTTGTGGATTAAAAAAATAATTCGCTGCACAAGGGCTGCAGTTGAGAGAGGAGATTGTAAATATTGCATTAAGATTATTTCTGGTTTAGTCCCATCACTGCTGCGTTAGTGTGCTCATAACCTTCCCAGTGCAGACTTGCAGTCCTCCTTCCCTTCCTCTGGTTTGTAACTTAAGGAAGCATTTCTGAAGAGCAGTTCATTCTGAGTCTGTGCAGAGGTCTTTTCTTGATGGTGTTTTTTTGATGTGTGCTGGTCTGATCAGCAGAGCTGCAGGTTCACCTGCAGTTCTGTGAGTGGAGCTGGCTTTTGGTTACAGCTCAGAGTACGGCATGTATTTTGGAGTTAACTTTTCTGTTCACGCTGTGCCTTGGAACTCTTTGTTGTTCCAGGTTGATGCACGCAGTGACCGGACAGGGGAGGTCATCTTTAAGGACAACTTTGCTTCCTCCATTGCAGGAGTGGTGGAGGGGGATTACAGGATGGATGGGAGCACCCAGTTAATCTGCTGTTCAGTTGATGGTGAAGGTAAAAGCATTGTTCAGGATATTAATTTAATACACAATAATATCAGGCACGTCATTACAGATTAGTTCCACAGGCATTTTTGTGTGCCAGATTCCCTTTGCCATATGCAAAGTTAAGGGAATTTTGAGTTATGCTATCTGGAAGAGTGATTTTGGCCTTCTCTGTGATAATCAACATGTGTTTCATTATGATTCAAGAAGCCATCAAAATTTATTTGCCTAATGGAAGAAGTTCCATCCTAATAATGCAAAGATAACTATATTCGGTACAGACTGTGGTTCTTCAGGCAACGTTATTTTAGATGGGTTTTTTTTTTTTTTCAATGTGATAATTCTTCAGTGCTTTGCAGTGGGTAAAGGTGTTTAGAGAGCTAACAGTATGTGTGTTTTCACAGAATCATAGAATGTCAGGGATTGGAAGGGACCTTGAAAGATCATCTAGTCCAATCCCCCTGCTGGAGCAGGAACACCTAGATCAGGTTTCACAGGAACATGTCCAGGCGGGTTAGATGTTTTTTTTTTTTCTCAAGATGAATAGTTTTATAGTAGAAGTTTTAGATGTTAACAGTGCTTTGTTTCCCGGAAAATGCTTTCCTGAAACTGGAGAGCTGGTGGATTTATCCCACCATGCATTCAAGGAGTCAGACTTGGTTACTGTGAGTGGAAACAAATATGATCAGAAATTATGTAAGTAAGCTCAGTGTGAATTTACAGGGATGGCTCCAGGAAAGACACAGGTGTGATTATCTGACTGCTTGGCGTCAGTGGCCTGAGACAAGCAGGTCTGGCACAACCCATTTGGAACAAAAGCCCGTCCTTGTTAAATAGCACAGTGTTTTGCTGCCTGTCTTAATCACAGGTTGCAGGGATTTGCTGTGCTTGGGCTTCAGCATATAAACCTTTTTCCCAGGCTCATAGAAGGGGAATGTTGCGCACAGTTCTGAAGATACCTTGTGCTAGCAGAGCTGTGTAGGTTAATATCACTGAACATGATCATCCTCTTCTGATGAGTCCATTATAAACAACCTTGGCATGATGGGGATCCCTTTAGGCTGGAGTGTTTATGTGTTACTAAATAGTAATAGGCCTGTTGTTGGTGTTACATGGACAACACATCCTCATAGTCCTTGTCATTAGAGCTCTGTTTGGGGCCAGCATCCTTTCACATAAGGTGTTCTCCTGTGTTTCAGTATATTTTCTGTCTTGCTCTCATTTTAAATTAATGATTCACTCAAATAATAAAGCGGGTCCTTTCATCAGAGGACAGTGTGCATGCTGGATGTTGTTCAAGTTCCCTGCAACTTTTTATGGGGGTTACACAGTCAGGCAGCATGTATTTCCTAGATAAAAGATGTTTGTCCCTGGATTTCATTGTCAGCTGCAATCAGAGTGCACAGCCCTAGAGCAAAATGGAAGTTTACGGCATGTGTCTTTGTCTCATCTCTCTTCAGCTCTCCTGTCTCCGCAGGCAGCTGGAGATATTTCTGTAACTCTGTGCTCCACTGGGTACTGGGAAACAGGTCTTACCCCTTGGGATGAAGTATCCCATGATTTGGGGAAAAACTAATCCAAGTAAATCTTGTTTACTGGCTGATTGACAGTGATTACAGTCACTTCCAGACAGTAACAACTCCTCTGACCAGCTCTAAAAATCCAGGCACACAGTTATTAATTTTGTGTAATTGCAAGCTTGCCTTAGCACCTGAAAGAATTATTTCAGTTGGAATCCTCTTACAAAAGGACCAGGTGCTGTGCTTGTCTGGTCAGGTGAAGGCAGCTTAAAGACAGGCTGGAAAATCACCTCCTTTAAAGTGTGCAATTCTCTTATCACCAGGAAAGTCAAAGCCTCTGTGGGTGTAAATCAGTGCTCAGGTTTTCAGCTGAACGGTACACCTAAAGACCAGAATCAATGTCTGCTGCTGAGATGGCACAAAGGGAACTTGTTACGGAAACTAGAGTTCTGAAGAGGCTGTAAAAGGCTTTGCTGAAACTGGCCGTGTTTTGTTTCTGTACAGTCCGAGGCTATCTACCAGGAGGTGAGGAGATGAAAGGAAACCTAATGGATACAAGTGCTGAGCAGGATCAAATCCGAGAACTTAGTCAAAAGAAACAAAATCTGCTGCTGGAATTAAAAAATTATGAAGAAAATGCAAAGGTACTACTTAGACAATGTTTGGGGCCAAAACACACCTTTCTGTTGCTGTGAATCTGAGTAATCTGGGAAGCCCGTTGTGAGGCCGTCCAGACAAGTCAGAGCTGTAACCTGTTAGGATGCAGTGAGATTGTCTACTGAGGATTCCTGCTTCTGCATCCGAGTTGCTCCTTGTGCAAGTTCAGAACTTGCTTTTTGTATTTTAATAAGTAACATTTTCCTTGCTCCTTTGTCTTGCCAGAGCAGTTGTGTTTGGAGCTGGATTCTGTTCAGTCTTGTGCTTTGCCTTATGACTGCAAATTGTAATTTTCAATGCATAAGCTGACTCGGGGGTCAGATTGTGTGAGGGGATCAAGTAATTGGGTGAAGGCTGGGAGCACTGACAGGGTGTAGGAAGCACACTTGTGGCTGAAATAAAGAGCTTCAAAAGTAGTCTGAGGAAAGAGCAAACTCATATTTGAACAGTAAATGACCACCATAGCAAAAGCATGGAATTATATAAGCTTGTGCTTAAAATATAATATATGTTAAGTGCTTTTCTGGATAGAAGTTTGGATACAGAGCTGAGCTCTGTCAACAATAAAGCACTTGAACAAATTGTAGCACAAGTGTCTGCAGCTCCATGCCTAATCCGGCCACTGTTCATAGCTATGTGAAGTGACTGGGAATTGCTGTAGTACAACCTTCTCCTGAAAAAAAAGAGAACTGACTTATGCATATGTTTACTAGGTTGCTTGAATGAAAATCTTGAAATTCTCATACTGAAGGGTGTGTGTTTTGCAACAGGCTGAACTGAACACTCAGTTGAAGGAAGCTGATGGGCAGAGAGGTGTGATTCCAGCAAATACTCAACTCCAGACGGCCCTCTCAGTTAATCTGGGCTCTGACAGCCAGTCTGCCCATGTAGAGCTGTGTATTTCCACCACAAATGGTGAGTGGTAACCTGTAACCATTGACATTTATTTTATGTAAATTCATGCAAATGTTTAGTTATATTTAGCTGATGATTTGCCTGTCTCCCCTTTATTGTCTGTAATTTCCACTTTGTGGTTGCTTTCCCTTCACAGAGTTTTGAATCAAGCTGTGTTCCTTTGGGTCTCGGGAGAGGAGTTTGATGGGATTTGTTTCTTACTACGTGTTATTTTCTGAGGCAATTAACATTTAACTTGGATGAAACAAGTCTTGATAATCCCTGTAACATTCCTTGTGTTGACATTAAACATTAACTTGCAGCCGTGTTAGTGAGGGTGTTACATGACTGCAGCTGGGCCTCAGCTGACTTTATATGCGAAACTGGAACTACCCCAAGACAGCAAATTCACTTAGCATCAGGCACGCTGAGGATGCAGTTGGGTCCCGGTATGGTAGTGCTGGTCCTCAGGGGTATTTTAACAATTCAGAGAAGGGGTGTAAAGCATTGACTGTGCTTAATCCTGAAGACAGTGGTGGTTTCTTGCCAGAGGGCAGCTGTTAATTTAGGAACTGCTTTTTCTTCCTGTTGCTAAGACACAATCATCCGTGCTGTGCTGATCTTTGCTGAGGGCATATTTGAAGGAGAGAGCCATGTGGTACACCCCAGTCTCCAGAACCTCTCGAGCTGTGTTCGTGTTCCCCTTACACCACCCAAAGATGTCCCTGTGGATTTGCACATCAAGGCCTTTGTGGGTTACAGGAACAGGTGAGTTTTGTATTGTGATCTCTGCTGGTCTCCAGACCTGACTGTGTGACCAGGAAACACAATGATGTGGCTTCGTGCTTGTCCCATGGGAAGTGCACCGTTAATTCCCTGGTGCCCCACTTCTCTGTGTTACTGGAAGGAGAGCTGGAATGCTTTCTCAAAAACACTGTTACAACCGTGATACTGAGCTGTTCTCCAGACAAAGTCTAAATGCTCTGGAGTCACTGAGACCTGTTGTGCTCCAGCTCTGTCTTTAGAGGAGCAGTGAACATTTCTTGTCCAGGGGATGCTTTAGTGTGGGTCGTTGTGGGGGGATTCAAGAGGCAGAGGCTGTACCACTGCCTGCTCTCTTGGCCCCAAATGGTGCCTGCTCTGAATCATGGAATGGTTGGGGTTGGAAGGGACCTCTGGAGATCATCCAGTCCAACCCACCTGCTAAAGCAGGTTCACCAGAGCAGATTGCACAGGATCACATCCAGCTGGGTTTTGAATGTCCCCAGAGAAGGAGACTCCACAACCTCTCTGGGCAGCCTGTTCCAGGGCTCTGGCACCCTCAAAGTAAAGAAGTTTCTCCTCATATTCAGATGGAACTTCACATGTTTCAGTCTGTGCGCATTGCCCCTTATCCTCTCATTGAGCACCACTGAAAGGAGTCTGGTCCATCCTCTTGACACCCCCCCTTAAGATATTTCTAAGCATTGATAAGATCTCCTCTCAGTCTTCTCCAGGCTGAACAGATCCAGCACTCTTAGCCTTTCCTCATGAGAAACAGTAAATCTAATCCCCTAATCATCTTTGTAGCTCTCTGCTGGACTCTCTCCAGTAGTTCCTTGTCTTTCTTGAACTGGGGAGCCTGGAACTGGACACAGAACTCAAGATGTGGCCTCACTGGAGTGGAGTAGAGGGGGAGGACAACCTCCCTGCACCTGCTGGTCACATTCTTCCTAATGCACTGTAGGACACCATTTGCTTTTTTGGCCACAGGGCACATTGCTGGCTCAAAGTACTTGGACAAAGTACTTGAGCAAGCCTGGAGGCACAGTGGTGTCTGTCAAACTACAACATAACCCTGAACCCATTTGTTTTCAGGGCAAATAGAAAGGAGCATATGCTTTATTTCAAGACAACACTTTTCCAGTTTCCCATAGAAATAAAATATGTCTTCATATATACTTGAAAACAACTTTCTTCCTGCTCACTTCTCCCAGAACTGACGGTACCCCTGGAAGCAGCATCCTTTCCCTGAACACGGAGGTGTGTTTTGAGAAATGGTCAACTACTGCAGGAAGAACATAGAGGACTGGATTAACCTTATGTTTTCTGTATTTGTCTTTCATCATTGCTTTTAATAAGACTTCACTGAACCTGAAAAGAAAATATCTAGTCACGAAAGTAAAATAGTAAATGTGTTGGCCCAGAGAATATATTTCATTGGAAGGATTATGGAAAGTGTAAGCAATGGGGAGGAATTATCTCATGCTGTGATAAGCCTGGAATTTCCAAGTTCCAGTGTTTTTTCCTGGAAAACAGTAAGCAACAGATTACACAGCTGGAAGCTGCTGATGTCAGTAGCCAGCTAAAAAAGAACCATGCAGTAGGTGAATCCCTAGTATGTTAGTAACTGTCTCTATTTTTCCTTTGGATTGCTTCCAGCACACAGTTCCATGTATTTGAGTTGACGAGACAGCTTCCCCGCTTTTCCATGTATGCCCTGAGCAGCCCGGACTCCGCCACGGAGCCCCTGAGCTTTGTTAACTGTACAACAAATGAGAGGCCTCAAAGGGTGAGTTTCTGGTCCGCTTCCTATTTTCCAGTCCTGTGAAGGTGGAGGGTTCACAATTAGCTTAAGATTTGCAATAGCAAATGAAAAATTGTGCTCTGAGCTGTACTGCTGGCCTTTGGAGTCTGTGTATTACACTTGACTCAGTGGGTTTTTTCCCTTCTTTAAAAGATGCCTCAATTGAGGTGTTCCCTGCTTCAGGAACTCCTGCAGAAGCTAATGGCCTGGGATCATGAGGCGTTGCAGATATTGTTTACTGACAGCTTGATGGGATGTCAGCAGCAAGAGCCCTGTAGTGAGTGATGAATTTTGTAAATGAGCATAGAACAAGAAAAGGTAGTACAAGAAGGCAAAAAACAGGATGAAACAAAACTTTCCTTTAACTTCTTGCAGTAGAACCAAGCCTTGCTTCCCGGCTTTTCCTGGTCTCAAGGCCTGGGCTTATGTTTTGACCTTGGGTTGTTGTCTGGTTGCTGGATCTGATTTTCTTAGGAATATTCAGCTTTGGAGCAAGGATTCAACTGTCCTCATTCTAACAAGTTCCTGATGTGGGTTTAGGGGATAAAATTTACTAAACGAAATTTCCAGGGTACCCTGAACAGAGTGCCCTGGTGCAAATCACGTGCAGAACCATATTATGTGATTCTCCAGGCTTTCCACACAGGTGATGGCTGATGCTCTTTTTTATTTTATTTTTGCAAGATTGTTATGTGGCTGAATCAGAGCTTTTTACTACCAGAGGATGCAGAGTTTCAGAGCGCTCCCTTTCAGGTTTGCTTTACTTCCCTTCGTAATGCAGGGCAGCTCTGCATCAAAATCAAGCCTGGTGGAGAGGTGAGTACCTTTGTTGACAAGGGGAACACCTGTTTAATTGTACCCAAGTGAAACTTAAGGGTGGTGCCAACATGAGGAAGTGAAAATGAAGGGAATTAAAAGGCAGAGGAAATACTCATGTTTTAGGGATGTTTTTGGAAACTTTGGGGTCTGTTTACTGTTAGTGTGTAAAAGTCCAGGGCCTATTAAATGAAGAAAACTGCTTAGCTTACAGATCTGTAGAAAGTGTTTGTTCCCACACAAGAGTAGTTTCAGGGAGCCATAATTTGGGGCACAAAGGTTGCCTGTAACTTTTGCACTGCTCCTGTATGCACAGATGCCTCTTTGCCCCAGGCCCAAATAAAAGCCCCACTGAAATCGGTGTAGAGCTTGCTCATGTAACAGTTTTGCCTTTTGATAGAATGAACTGCTTTGAGCCTCAGTAGCTTTTGGAAAGACAGTCCTGCTGGGTGAGTCTGCAAGATGTTTTGTTACAGAATAGCAAGGAAGTGCTTTCTTTCCTATCTGACAGATTTCCATCAACACAGATGATATTGATCTTGCTGGTGACATCATCCAGTCAATGGCCTCTTTTCTGGCCATCGAAGATTTGCAGGTGGAAGCAGATTTCCCTGCATACTTTGAGGAGCTGCGGAAAGTGTTGGTCAAGGTGAGGAGGCATTGGGCGTTTCTAAAAGGGTAGCTAAGCAGTCACTGTGGGCATTTGTATGACAGTATCTCTAAACCGCTTTATCTTCTTTGTGGAAATCAGCGAGTGATGGCTTGCTGTATATTCTGTGCAAAGACAATGGGACACCCTCAGCATTCTGTTTGTTCCGTGGAAAAAGTCCTTGGTCCCCAGCAGTTTATTGTTTAGAATAATATAAAGATGTCATCTGGGAGACTGAGCTGTGGATTTGGGTCAGGGTGTAAGGTCTGTATCTCAGCCCGATCGCCCTGTTCTGGGGGTACAAGGTACCACTGTGGCGATCAGGGCTTGAGGGGAAGGAGGATGGTCCCAGGGATGCTGTAGCTTAAATTGGGATGTTATTTGCTGTTACATCAGACCAAGGTTTAGCTTGAACCATTACCTGTATGTCCTGATTGCCGGGGGCTCTTTCTCATGCCTGTTTGCTTTGGGCAGGTGGACGAACACCACGCGGTGAATCAGAGGCTCACTGCCAACATGGCTGAACACTCCAACCTCATCCGCAGCATGTTGGTTCAGGCAGAAGATGCACGACTCCTGGGAGACATGTGAGTGATTGCTGCTTAGCTTGTGTGGTTTGGGTGTAGCATGGCCAGTCTTGGCTCTCCAGGCAGAAAAAGAGCACCTAAAACCATTTGTGTGATATAGAGGTTGCTGAGTTACAACTCTTGATGTAGAATTGGTACCTTTGCTGAGCTCTTCTTGAGCCTTGTTTTTTTTGTTTAGGTGGAAAACCAGTCTGGGGAAGGTGAAAGTGCAGAGGTAGGGGCTTAGCATAGAGCAGGTGAAGCCTTGAGATGGTGAGATAATTAGAAAAGACACATTAAGGGAAGACAGCAGTAAAAGCTGTCTCTGGTGTGTGAACTTCTGAGAACACCAAGAAAGAAATTTGATGTGTCAGTCCTTTAACTCTGACTTGCTGTGTTCTCTTGCTGATGTCTTGTCTTCACTGTCAAGAGCAGCAGGAAAATAGATCTGAGCCAATGCAGTGTTACTTTCACTGGGGAAGGTGGCATCTCCTATTTGGGTTGCCAGATAAAGTAACTGTAAAAATAGACCCTTTTTTTCAGTAAAATATTGAGTATAACCAACATGTCTAGATAAGACTGTTGTCTTGTAGCTGGCAGGCAGGTGGATAACTGTGGTCATCACACCCACATATTGCTGCACCTTTATACTGACGAACCAGGAATAACTTTCTTGTCCCCAGAGATTCAAATAACTGGACTGATTGTTCCCCCAGGAAAAACATGAAGACACGGTACATTGAGCTGTATGATCTTAACAGAGATTTAATAAATCAATACAAAATTCGTTGCAACAATCACACAGAGCTGTTGAATAATCTGAAAGCTGTGAATCAGGCAATCCAGAGGGCTGGGAGGCTACGTGGTAAGTGTGTGTTTGTGTGTTTGTAGGGAACAGGGAGTCATGGACCCAGTGAGGCAGATAAGCTGTGTCTCAGAGGCCATCTGGGTTAGTTAATGACTTCAGGATTTTTGGCCTGAAGCTATATTAGTAGAAGTAATCTTGCCTTTCTCAGTCATAGCCAATTGCCTGTGACAGTGAACTGTGAATGTCCAGTATCATCTGGGATCACAGTTTTAGAAAGAACAGTTTGAAGCAGTGGTATAAAAATCAGTAGTTTTGTTGAACACAACTCTAAAAATGTTTTTAAATAGTGCTTCAGTTCTTCATTTATAATTCTGCTTTAAAAGAAAATCTATCAACTTAAGCAAGGTTGTTTATCTATACTAGTTCTATAGGTCTTTGAGGAAGGAGGTGTTTTTTTGTATGTTTATAGCATTCCCCTTTCAACAAGCCCTTTAAGCTCTACTATAGTAGCTCTGCAGAAAATTCTTCTTTAAACAAAAGATTTTATTTGTGTGTTAGAAAAAAGGTGGCACTTCATTGTGTGTTTAAAAAAATATTTGAAAGAACCCCTAAATTTTCAGACTAGACCTACTAAGCATTTTTACCAGTTTATTCAATAACTGAAGTGTTCTCTCTCTTCTTTTCTTTTTTCTCTTTACAGTTGGCAAACCTAAAACACAAGTGATCAGTGCTTGTCGGGATGCAATAAGAAGCAACAACTTTAACATGCTGTTCAGGATAATGTGTGTGGGAACAGCCTCTTCTTAAAATGACTGGAAGAGCAGCAGTCGCACAGGGGCAGTGGCAGATAACAGACCAGTAATGACAAGCGGTTAATTCAGTCCTCCACTATAGGCTGAAATAATTGCAAAGGTAGCATTTTAGTTAAGCCATCAGGCAATAAATGTTGTTACGTAGGCCAAAGGACAGCAAGCTTCGTGAAGAAAGCATCAGAATTTAAGTGTAGATGTGAGATTTATGCAAGACAGAGGTATAACCTTGGAACAGTTATTTTTCTTACAGTAACTTATTTATGTATTTTAATATCTTTTGTAGTTAAGGCATTGGCCTTCTCCATTAAAACATAGACTGGCTTGACTGCTTTTGCTCTGAATTAGTTGGGGAGATGTGTATGGTTACATTTATTTGTTGAAAAACAAACAAAACAACCAACCACTTTTCTGGTTTTGCTGCGTAGTCTGTGCACACTAGGCATTTAAACTCTGTGTCAGAGAATCCTGGGTTTCATTGCAGGGATGTGCTGCTCTCTAGGTAAACTACAGTTCAGTGCACTAGAAGCACCAAAGAGATAACATCTCCTTGCTGGCTTTTGAGATCTTTGAAAGCTGTCCAGTTCCAGGATGCATGCAGGTAGGAAGCAGTCTGTTCCATACCCAACACTCTCCCCACACCTGGATTGCCAAAAGTTTTGCTTCCAGCTGCTGTTTCTGTGCTACTGCTGGAAAAAACTGCAGACACTGAGGTGGGCAAAGGTGCGTTTCAGGAACAATAAAAACAAACTGCACACTCAAGCTGGTGCATACTGATGAAGAGCTGGCAGTACTTAATGGGATCAAAAGAAGGAGGTATTGAAACATCTCTTGGCTCCCGTCTCAAACCTGTTTTTTAATTGTGGGATCTCTTAGAATTGGATTAAAATATTACAATAAGGCTATATCTTAGATCTAAAGATATTTTAGAACCTTTGCCAAAGCAAATTTCTTCTAGAAGCTAAAAATATCCTGCCCAGGGTGAGGGTTGGGCTGCACTGCTCCTAGCTCCTGCACCATTCACTGCACTGGTCGGTGTTTGCAACGCCTGTGGGGAGGGGGCAGTCCAGTCCGCTTCTGTGAAGCAAAGTTCTTGGGTCGCTTCTCAGGGCTGTCAGGAATATCCGTGTCCTGTGACTGGGCTGTCTCTTACTTGCCGCTGCTGAATTAAAGCTGGCAGCCCAGCATTCATGACAGAGCAACTGGTGAGCAGGTAATCAGTTCAATGGGAACGTAATCCTTGCAATGTAATCCCCAAAACAGCCCCCTGCTGCTGTTTTGGCCCCTTCAGTACGGAGAACTGTGCTGTGGAAAGCGGAGATCTCTGTCACTTCAGATCTGCAGCAGGAGCTTGTTTCAGTCCTTTTAAGAACCTGGTTGTTAGTCAAATCCAGCTCCTCGGCAAAGGGCTGGTGAGCCACCCGTGCTTTTCTAAGCAAGCGAGCTTTAAGACTTGATTATGGAACAGTCTCCTGGCACAAGTGCTGGGCTTTGTGCCACCTGCTGTACCTGTTCCCACTGTTTCAACCTCCTGTTCTGGTGTTCGAATCCTAACGCTTACTTACTTATATTTATGTAGTCCGTTCAGCGATAAGAGAGTGGCTCTGATCAGAAAGCAGCTTTCCCATCAGCCTGATTTTCAGAGCTACACACCAGGTACTTCCAGTCCCAGTTCTGTTCTTGGCAGTGAGGTCAGTCCTTCAGTCACAGTCCAGACCTCTGGTAATGCTGACTTCCTCTGGCTACATTTCTGACAACAGACGTGTCATTTATTTTCCTGTAAGAACAACTTTTACCATTGCCAAATGTAAAATCCACATCCGGTAATCTGAAGTGATACCAGGTTTGCAATTGCCTGTTGAAATAAAGCAGCCCTTGGCTGGTGCGCAGCAGCTGGCTGACGTAAGCTGAACCTGCACCAGCAGATCGGTGACAAACAGTCCCTGCTGTTATGATTCAGCCCAGGACTAAAGTCCAGTGATCCCATTTTCGGGTACAGGACGGGAACTGGTCACAGCAGGTTAAGCTGCTGGTCAACTATGGAGTAACCTCTGATGAAACCAGACTAGTAGAGCTGTGTTGCTAAAAATGCATGGGCAAGGCTGCTTAGATGGCACCACACCTTGGTACACGAACTTGGGGTCGGGTCTCAACTATGGTCCTCCCTACCTGGGGCACTTCAGTGCCTGCCCGAACCTCCGTTTGGGCTGGAGCCTCCCTCATATGGGCCCTTTGCTGCCTGGGACGCACGCTGAAGAAGTACTGTGCTTGGATCAGCGCCTGCGGAAGGGAGGTCTATGCAACAGTGATTTTCAGTGTCCTAATTCAAGTTCTAGTTTGGAGTTAAAAAAAAACAAAACAAAACAACCTAAAAACAATTGGAACTGACACTTGACAACAGGTTATCTGATTTTAGCCCATTTCTCAAAGTCCCATGGATTGCTGCTGATCTTTATTAATACTAATTCATTGAATACCTGGTGTCAGAACTACTTTGCATATTTATGAATGCCAAAACCATACCTTTAATCTGGTCTATAACTAAGCTTTTATCTTGCTCCGTATTGAACTGTTCCTATTTTCAGCTGCTTTGCAAATAACTAACCACCAAATGCAGAAAAATGTATTGTGAAGTACTTGGACAACTCAGCACTTCAGTAACTGGAAGCTGCCGGTACCCTGGATCAAATGCCAGGCGTTGGAGGTGCAGTCAGCTGGTGGGAAACGTGCATCCTTGTACAGCCGAGCTGATCATCATCTGCATGAGGCCATCTTACCTGGTACAGTTCCTGTTCTCTGCTGCTCACGTTCCACAACTCCATTCACTTACTGTTCCCGACTGTATTTCAATTTTATTTTTCTATATTGTCCTGCTTACTCATTTGTGGGTATGTATTAATATATATCTCCGATTGGACTAGATCTTTTGAGGTCCCTTCCAATCCCAAACATACTGTGATACTGTGATATATTAATATTCCTTTCCATAATGATCAGAGTACTTTTGCAAGCAGCCGCACCTAATTGTAAATGTAGATTCGTGTCCACCAGGAGCACCTATAGAGAGGACTCACATTATCTGTACAATCTGAAAGGAAACATGTCCCTCTCTCCCATGTAGCTCACGTCATTTGAAATATCAGTGAGCGCAGTCTTTCCCCTGTACCCACGGTAGCAGCCATGCTTGGGGCTGCCTTTGGCTTTTGGGACCAAACAGGGTGGATGGGAGAGCAGAGACGTGTTGATATTTAAATCTTGGAATGCTAACTGCAAATTTGGCTTCTTGAATTACTTCATGTCAATCACCGGAGGCAGAAGGGTGGTTCCGTGTGTGATCAGACAGATACGGCTCGCTCAAGCAGAGGCTGGTACGCCCTCTAGTGTGTTAGTTGTTATTAAAAACCAGCAAGCTGCAGGGAGCCCTGCTTCTCCCCAGTCTTCTGGGACGCTGTTCCAAGATCTACCAAGCACACTCTTTGGTTGGTGATGCAGTAGAATAAGTAACTTCGTTTTGTTAATTATTTTACTCCCCACTTTGCCTTGCTGAGTGTAGTGTGAATAGCTGTGGTATCTTTGTTAGAAATAGCCCAAACAATTTTGCCTTTTTTTTTTTCCCCTCTTTAAAACTTCTGTTGCTTGTGTTTTTGTACTGGAGCGGCTCAGAATGAGAACTTGTTTTTCACCAAGAACAGCTGCTTCCCAGAAAGGCAGCAGAATGCCTCAGAAACTGATGACTCAGAGTCCTGTCCTCACTTCAGGATTTATTTCTAGTGTCATCCCCTTGTCTTTCTAAGTAGCACAAAATAGTAGCAAAGAAGGATTAAAACTGAGCAAGAAAGTCTTGGCAGCACATGGAGAAGTCAGCTTAGGGAGACAAGTTAGAATGCAGACAAGATGCTGTAGATCTCACAGGAGGAGCTTGGATCAACCACGTTCCAGCTGTTCTCCCTGCCCAGAAGCACAAGAGGGAACAGCTGGAACACAGCAACTGCTCCTGGTCCAGGACTGAGCTGACATGGTCACTGCACAGCCCAGTACACCACTTGCTCAGCGGCTGTGGTTGCCTCTTGCTCTGGCACCAGTGGGGGCCAAGACACCTTTCATTTTTAGAAGCAATGGCAGCAGCTTAATGCTTCAGTGGTTCCTTTTACAAACCTGGTGTGCTGGGATCACAGCTGAAGGTTGTTTCTCCTGTATCTTCATGAAGTTGTGCCTGGAGGACATCCTGCAGCTGCGCTGAGGGGTGCAGAGCACTTGTGCCCATGCAGCTAGCCTTGCTTTGAGCTTACTGCTCCCCTGCTGCCAGTTGGGGCCTTGCACCACTGTGCTGGGCTTCAGGAACTGACCTGGGACTGGAGAGACAGCAGACTAACCCAAAGCCACCATCTCCCAACCCAGGCGAGGCACGAGGAATAATGTGCACACACTCTCCGCAGCTCCCTGCAAGCCCATGGCTGGCACTGTCTGGCTTGGATGAGCTAAAAGTAAACCTATGTCTCTGCATTGTCAAAGAAAAAAGGTTCAGGCAAGCAGGTGCAGGCCAGGGCCAAGCCTGCGGCCAGGTGTTCTGCAGGGCAGCTTCCTCCCAAAGCGACCAACACCTCTTGGTGGGCTGGACACCTCTGCCTGGCACAGTCCTGCTTGCCATGAACATGCAGCACTGGAAGTGTGTGCAGGGGGAAGGTATTGCACCACCTTCCTTGTGCTGTTTACCACAGGAGCTGGAGATCTGCTACCCGGGAAGATCTGAGCTGATCTCCAGTGACAGAAGCCATGTTAGAGCCCAGCAGACCCCAGGACGCTCCTGCCTGCAGACAAGAAGCCAGGAGAGGTGAGTTACTGCCATCCTGCTACCAGCCCACTGCCCGTTCCAAGGCTGGAGGGACAGCCCTTTCACAGCTGAATCACAGACCCAATCATGTACCCAGGCAGGCAAAGAAGGACACAGGAGCAGGTCTCTTCTCTCGTCTATTTAGCTTGTAAATTCTTTGGAGAAAGGCCTGCATCTGGGTCTGTCTGCCCAGCATTTAGCATAATAAAGTCCTGCTCCTTGTTATGGTGCCAGGTCCTTCTCAACACCAGCAGCTTTACAGCCTCACTGCCTTCCTTCCCAACTCCACAGAGCTGTGCAGCTGGAAAAACCTCATATTTCCCATGGCAGCTCATTTATTTCTGACTCTACAAAACAGCAAACACAGTTAAGCCCCAGAAAATGTCTTGGGTGTTTTGTAACAAAACTCGCTCAACCAGACTTTGAAGCATTTAACTGACCCATTTCTTCAGGCAATATTTAATAGTAATTTTCACCCTGATAAGTTAAAAAACACATCCCACCATGCTACTTCCATGTGAGCAGCTGGAAAGCTGACAGTTCTGTGGTGATGACCCCCTCCACATAGCATTAAAAGCAGCCGAGAGTGCCTGTAACAAAGGATTTGGGAGGAGACTGAATTTCCATTTGTACAAGTAATAAAAAAGTCACCTGAACTCCACTCAGCCGGATACAGCTCGTACACAATGTTGATGAAGTTTGTCTGGCCTGGGGAGAAGCCTGCCCCCCACTTCCCACCCACCCCTACTATTTTCTGTGACAATGGTCACACTCTGTGCCATCACTCATAGTAGACAAAGGAAAAATCCCAAAACCCTGTTCTGTTTGGATGCTTTTTCAGGTGTGCCAAGCTACGATGATTGATGTATTTCACAAACTTCATGGTTTCTTTGTCTCTATAAACTAAGGCCAAGCAGTTCTCCTCTGGATTCACTGTCAGCAGCTAGAAGGAATGAAAGTAAGGGAGTAAATGAGTTTCATAAAAATGGCTTTGATATAATTTCTAGGAAGAAACAAAAAAAATGTCAAAAGCTACTCAGAACAAAGGTCTGATGTTAGAAAACAAGCTAGGTCACTATTTTCATTTTCATACCCCTCAACCTGAAGCCATTACTAGACAGCAAGGGGTTCTGGACTTACTAGAGTGGCTACTCAGCACTGTCACTGGTATGGATACCAAATGTGACCCAGTAATCAGCACTACCCTGGAAAAACATCACCTCTGTGACAGCCTTGTGCCCCTCCAAGGCTTCCCAAATGGTGCTGGTGGTACCAGGCACCATCAGAGCTGCGCCATAACTGTTACAGTGAATGCTCATCCCTTGATGCCAAAGCTACGCCCAGGGACAGTAATTGAAGCAGGAAGGCTCCTGTGCAATACTGAGCACCCTCGGGATTATGTCAGTGTAAGGACAAAGTGTAATTATGTCTCTCTACCCTAAACAATTTTATCTAATTTGCAGCTGGCAACGGAGGTCCTTACCTCTTCATCTTCACCTTTAGCGATGTAGGAAGTAAAACCACCATATTCTGGATCCCAGCCTTAAAACAGAAAAGAAAGATTCTTAGAAAGGCCAACACTGTCCAGGCTCCACGCAGCCTTCCTGGAGATGCCTTTTTTCCACCCCACTCCCCACAGCTACTGGATACAGGATGATCTCCAGTTTACCTCCCGCCAATCTTTATTTTTTTTTTTTTTTCCCAAATTGGAATCAACTTGAAGCAAATGTAGATTTGCCTCTTACCACAGACAGGCCGTTTAAGGTTTTTGGCTCTCTGGTCCTCATGTGTAAAGCAGTTTTGCCTTAGCAGATATGCAAAAGGCTTTCAGTATAATTACCAGCATGTGCCAGGTGGTTTCGGCTGTGCATGCTGGGCTCAGCTGGTCCAAAATGCTTAGGTTTATTTAGATTTTTGTTTTCACCACTATCTAACTAGCAATCAACCTAAAATGCCCAGACATGCATAAAGTAACTTTTGAAACCCCTGGGCATCGTGAATTGGAGGCGCGGGGATAATTTAGATGAGAAAAGGGGCAAAAGGGAACACTTTTAGTGGGTATTCTGGCCACCAGACCCTCCGCCATGCCCAGACCCACTGCACAGTGGGAGTATGTGTCTCCCAGATCTTCTCTCTGCCCCAGCAGTATTGCCTGGATCCTGCCAGAAAAGGTCAGAGCTGATCTCAAGGCCACAATTCCTAATTTTTGTCTAAGTGCTACTGAAATCAGGGCTTATGCAGAAGCTGGGACTAGAATGAAGTCTATAGAGCCATTCTTTGTAGGAAAAAGCAGGGAAATTTTCGCAATTGCAGCACTGCTGAGAATTCAGAAGTCCTTCCTTTATGCAGACTTTGTAAGGAGAGTCTGACATGTCTGTATTTTGTCTGCTTACCCTCACAGCCACAGTAGAAGAGCAGGTCGAGAGCAAATTCTGTTGCCTGAGTGTCATGGACTAGTGTGTAGTGCCCGTGGGTCCAGCGCCTCAGCTCCCCTGCACACAGTGGGGTACCCGAGCCTGGGAGGGAGCAAACAAGCCAGAAAAACAATGAAGCTGCACAACAGCTGCCACCTGCTGAGTTCAAGGCATGTAAGGGACAAGGGCTCATGGAGCCATCCTTCCCCGCCCCAGCAAAGTGTAACAGGAAGACAAAGTAAAACCATTGATCTCATGTTAAGTTCTTTTCTAGAGGTGGCTCTAAGTTACGTCCTTTTAACATTGTGGAGGAGTGTGGCCAAGATTTGCTCTTTGACAGGTCCAAGCTGTGAAGCGCTTTGGTTTACCCAGTTCTTTGTTTTTTGTTTTGTCCTCCCCGGATTTACAGTAGCGCTCCAAACCTCAAGAGCCAGCAACCTATCTGCTCTGAAGTACACTGCAACTACCAAATGCTTCAGGGATAAGGATATTGCTCTGAACTCACTCTTCACATGCCATCCCAAGAGGTACGCCAGAATTTGGGGAAACCTTTCTTTTCTCCTGGCTCTAGCTCAGTTTTCAATCCGTGCAGCCCCAAACTATGCCCTCCTCTTGTGAATTTAAAATCACATGGTGGGAACATAGATAAAAGGGGCAAAATCACTGGCTGTGGAAATCAGAAAAACAAAGCCTTTGTACCAGGTAAGACTTCTGGTGGGATTTTCAGTAGGCCTTTGTTTTTCATTACCTTTTATTCCAGTGTCCGTTAACTTGCCTGACTCAGTACAAGGTGAGCATTTTCAAAAATTCTACCCTTAAACTTCAAAGGCATTGTTTTAAATAAACAGCCACAATCCATGAATCAAAAATTAATATTTTATAGCAATGATACCCTGTTGCTGACAACTAAGTGGTTATTTAGGCTGGCAGCATTTTCTGAAAAGTTAAATCTTAGTTTTAGGTATTTGTTTTCTCATTCTAATGATCCTTACTTCTGATCTGTTCACATCCTTTTGATTTGCTCTCGTACAAGAATCTGCTTTATATGAAGCAAGGGTGTAATTATCGGCAAAAGATTATTGCACAATTAATTAACAATCCCCTCCTCACCCATGCCTTAACTCCTACAGAAGTCTCACCCTTAAGACTTAACTCTGTTCAAAACAGTATCTTCAAGTTAGTAATTGTTTTATTCCAATTTCTTTTAGAATGGTCACTTATTTTGGACACCCAGCCTGACATGCTTCAAGTCCCATGTTTGTGCTGGTGCCTTGTCCTGACTGCAGTACAAATGAGATCCTAGTTCCGTAAAAATCATTGGGAAGTCTGCTCCCAACATCCTTAACATCAGGATTCTGCTCAAGTCCTTTCATGATGCTGCTGCTGGACTTACTGTTCTGCATCTCGCTGTCTTGTGCTCCAGGGATGTTGTCTGGCTGATGGGGATTGCTGTCAGTGTGTTGTTCAGCCTCTGCCTGTTTGGGACTGCTGTGCCTGGCGGTGTCTGCTGCTCTTCCTTCCTCAGCATCTTCGTCCTCATCAGAGGGAGCCAGGAAGTGCAGCTTTAGGCCAGTGAAATTGGAAAGCAGTAAAAACAAGGCCTCAGAGCGTAAGAACTGCAGGAATTTCTTCAGGACATCGGGGAGGCTGTCTTCCTCCGCTGTCTCATAGAGTCTGAAACACAGCAGAGGTATCAACAGAAATATCTCCTTGTTGGAAAGCCAACAAGGACCATGTCCACGGGGGCAGCATCAAGCAGTGCAGCCTCGTGGCAGCTCCTGCTTGGCTGATCAATGAGTGCAGTGCACCGTCAGTCCCCACCTTTTATTGGCAGGGCCCCGGCTGCTCCACTGGATGTCTTTGCTCTCCAAAGCTTCACAGAGTAGTTGGTATTTCTCTTTCTAGGAGAGAAAAATAGTGCAGAAACTTTAACATTTTACTCCCAGGCTTCCCTTGGTGTGCTAGAAGCAGGATGGATTACATGCTTCCACCCTTCTGCTTTGTTTCCTGCAGGAAACAAGAATGCTGAAGCAAATGTTGTGATTTTTTTGAGGAGTCCCTGTGCAGCAGTGTACTGGCAGGCAGAGGGGACCCATCTGCACTGTCACAAAATGGTTGAGGTTGGAAGGGTCCTCTGGAGGTGATCTGCTCCATTCCCCTTGAGGGAAGGAAACTAGAAGGTGTTTGAGTAGACAGCTGTAGAACCAAGGCCTTTCCCAACCTGCATCATGTGTGGTACCCACCAGCCCTGTGACCTGTTCTGGCAGAACATCTCAGATTGAACCACTGGGCTCACCTTAAGAAAATCCTTCAGGAGAATTTCTGATCGCTCCTCAAATTCCTCCTGGATTTGAGCTTGGGAGTCCATGTCCAAATAAACTAGATTGATCCACTCATACAAGATTTCATGCTGGAAGGGAAATCAATTTGCAAAAATAACAAGGATTCCCCCTCTTCCACATGGCCATAGGGCTGGATTCCTCCCCACACACACTCCAATCCTTTTTTTTTTTTTTTTTTTTAATTGCACCATGAGTATTTGGTGCATTCTCCGTGCTATTGTAGATATGCAGAATGTATAGAGTCAAGAAAGATAAGCAACAAAAAAACCAGCTACAACTTTAGGGACAGGAAACAAAAACGAGAAAGGGATAAATTAAGGAACAAAGCATACCCAAGCATCAGTGCATCCTATAACAGGTATTCCAGGGACACAAAAGAAACAGAAATGCAGCTCAGCAGATGTAGGCTTGTTACTCACATCGTAGGGGATGTGTGGGGTCCTGGGCAAGGGAGCTTCAATGTGGCGCATGGGTCTGACTATTGACGGGCCGTGAAACCAGCCGCTCACTGACAGGCGGCATTTCTCCTTGGACAGAATTTCTGACACCTGGAACAACATTGAGCATCACGTCACTGTTCAGACTACAAACCATTTAAGGAGCAGCTGTAACAGGCACTGTGTAAACTCATTATAGGAAATGGACCTGACTCTGGGGAGCCTACTGCATACACAGAGAGGTCTGACAAGGGCTGGACCAGGCTGGATTATTCTCGGCTCAAGGCAAACTTGATGCACAAATCCATTGCAGGTTTCCAGAATCCCAGTCCAAGCTTTTCCTCCAAGCTCCCAGCAGAATTCACTGCCTCTCTCTGAGAGCTTTGAGTCACTCTCTTATTAAAAGTAATTGAATTTTATTTTTCTACTGTTTATTGTATTGAGGAACCAGCTACCCCAGGATGTAAAAATGACCTGTCACAGCTTAATCTGGAAACTCAGAAAACACCGAGCATCTGTGAGCTGCAGGAGACAATACTGGTTTACTTTTTTGTCTTTTACTTTTTTAAAAGTGCTGTAATATAAGCCATCATGAAGGGCATTTGCCTGATGCCTTTGGCTCTTTGTCTACCCACCTATCAGGCTAAGCACAGCTAAATTGAACAATTTAATGTTCTAGGGTGCTGTATTGTAATAGCAGTGTGAAGAAAGAGACATTCCTTTCTGACTGTTTGCAAGCCACAAACTCTTGTGAATTTCTGAATAGCACATAAAAACCTTTTAGTTTATTTTTTAGAAAAAACTCATAGAACAGGAGGAGAAAACAGTCTGTTCTGGAAAGGTTTTGGCTCCTACTGATTGTTACAGATCCATAGTGGCCCTTTTCTTGCATGACTTAGAGGTGTTGGCTATTTGGAATGGCTACTGAATTCTAAATCTCTTGGAAATGGAAACCACAAAGCTGCCTGGCATCAGAAGCTCATGGACTCACTCTGCTCAGCAAACACCCACAGCTTTCTTTGCCATCTCCTCAAGAAATGTACATCGTGAAGGCCAAAACCTGAAGATCTGTTAGGAAGTACTGACTAAATGCCCTTTGCCTGATGCCTGAGAGGGCTTTAAGGTTGGCATGTGCTGTGAAGGCTCTGTATTGGTCTGACTACGTAGTACTCTAATGGTAATTACTGATGAGAGGGTCAAAGAAATGATTCAGTGGGTGCGCTGAGGAGCAATTCTGGAGCAAAGTCATGGCATCTGCATGAAAAATGTGAGCTTGTTTAAAACAAGCGAACAAACAAGAAATCTCTCTTGTCACCACAGCCAAATCCACAGCAATGGCTTGCCACGATAGCAGTGCAAAGTAGAAATGGAAATTTTTCTTCCCCCAGGATGATGACTGACAGTTTAAAGTTGGCTTTGTCAGTTCTTGTCCTCCTTAAAGTCCTTGATGTCCTGCCTTTAACACACAGCACTTGGCACAAGTATCCACTCTACTCACACATCTCCCTTTCCCTTCTCCCTCCCCACCAGGACTGTAACAACACAAAGAGGGAATAACCACAACAATGAGAATCAGAAAATGAACAAGAGACAGCTCCTTGCCTGGTGGAAAGAGACTGGAGACACTTCAAAGAAAACCAGCGTGTTCCACGAAGGCACTAATGACTTGACAATTTGCTGTGGCTGAAAGTGTTCTGAGGAGGAAGAAAATGTATTCTGGTTAAGGTATGAACTGGAACTCACTAGAACTCCTTCTGACTTCATGACATTGCGACTGGCACGACACCTGGGTATCAGGGGTGGAGCTCAGAGCAAGGGCTCGAAGAGGAATCAGTGGACTTCTGCTGCTGGGGTGGGGAGTTATCCTCATCACTTTAGAGTTCTGAGCACAAAACATCACTTGTTGCCCATTAGCACTGACTGACTGCTACAGACCATCTCTAAGGTGCGAATTTTACCTATAGGTCAGCTTCTCGGATTAAGGAGAAACTCTTCATCTCCCTCGTACAGTCTGAGGAGAGAGTTGCTGCAAGGGTTGTATAAAGTTCACCTTTTTCAGCCGCCTCAAGCTGAGCTCCGAGCTCTTACCGTCTGTGCTATACAGGTCCAGCGTTCCCCCGTCGCTTTTCTCCCAGGGTGGGACAAGGTACAGGATGAAAGCGATTCTCCGACCTTCCAGCTCATCATCGTGGCACAGCAAGACATCTGCAATTACACACGTTTTGCTGCAGTAGCACCTTTTCAGTACGCACATGATTCATTCCGGTGGCTGCCTCCCAGCTTTGTCCTTGCAAGAATACAAGAAAAAACATGCCCAGTCCCAAGAACTGCATTTTCACCTGTCAGCATCGCCAGCCCAAGATCTGCAAGATTAATTTCTGTGGGATTGCTGCACTATCGGCGAATTAGCCAGCTCTGAAGGCATGGGCAGTTATAACTCATCATCCACTCCTCTGTGGCAGTCACTGGGCAGTGGACAGAGAATCCTGACTTAAATAATGATCCAAGCTCTTTTAAATACAGAACTGCTCTTTGAGTAGGTTTGCTGCTAGAATAGAGGGGAGTGGGAGCCCTGGGAACAAAAAACTGGACCAACACTTAATTGCACAAAAGACTTTCAAAAAGCAGAGCTGACAGCAGTAAAAATTTTCCCTTTCCTACAGTGACTTTTCATGACTAAAAGGGTAAGCACAGTTGTAAACTGGACTCACCAAGGTGATGTTTTAGCATCAGACTTCACAAACTCAGCTGTGGCATTTGGAAGCTGAACATGTCACCCTTTTGCATGGGAGCAGGTACACAAACACGGGCTGAACATCTCCGAAAAGCCATGGGCTTGCAACAGCATCGGGCCCAGTTAAAGCTATCAGCAGCGTGACTACAGCAACAGTTTTTCCATAGTTGTGACTTCGTTTTCAGAAACTTTGATTTGCTGCTGATAGCTTCCGGGATGCTCTGGAACTAGAGAGGAGTTGGGGTGGATTGTGTAATTAGGTATTCTGTAGAGATTTTGTTTCCTACACACCCACAGAACTTTTAGGGAAAGGATCGCTTATAGACTGACCAGTATATTCATATTTAGCACAGGAGATGTCAATAGTTGGCTCCAGCTCAATCTGGGTCACAGCAGAAAGCCACGCTCGGAATTCGTCACACAGAGCATGTCTGGGAAGACAAGCACAAGGTAAGTGCCCTTTTGTGTCATAAAGCATATCACTATAGCCTACACTAATTTATCATCTCCCTTCCAACTCTTTAAACAGTTAAAGGTGCTGTTGCTGCTGGTGACAGAGTAGAACCACAAAGAACTGGCCAGGAAAACAGCCCAGTGCTCACATTGTCACTGACAACAACCAACAGCGAGTGTGAAATCAGTTGTAAGGGGACAGCTAAGCAGTTCAGAAGTGATGGGTACACGAGGCCTGAATCACACCACACAGCTCAGTGGAAAACCGGTAACTGACTTCAGGGCCGCGATCTACATAGATTCGGCTCTTCAAGGCTGGTTTCTGGCCAGACCACCATGGCAGAGGGTGGCTGGGCCCACCCTGCAGCCCACTGCCTTCCTGGGGGACCCAGCCAGGGCTTCTCCTGGCAGCCAGGACCCGAGGGAGTGTCAGGAAGATGTGCCAGGGGAGGCTGAGGTTGGACATGAGGAAAAGGTTCTTCACCCACTGGAACAGGCTCCCCAGGGAGGTGCCACGGCCCTAAGCCCGGTAGCGTTCAAGAAGAGACTGGACAACGTCCTCTGCCATATAATGTGAATTCTGGGATGTCCTATGCAGGGATAGGAGTTGGACTCGGTGATCCCTGTGGGTCCCACCCCGTCCCAGACCGGATGATTCTACCCGAGCGGGCACACCCGGCGCTTTACCTCAGGGCGGCGACGTGGGGCTCCGGCCTTCCCGCCAGATCCTGGGACTGCGGCCCATGCAAGAGAAGAAGGGACGGGGGTCAGGGCGGCGGGCCCGGCTCAGCGCCGCCCGCCCGGCCCGGGGCCCACCTGCCGCAGAGACAGGAGGTCGTTGCGCCGTCCACGGAACCCGAGGCCCAGCAGCTCGTCACTCAGCCCCTCCGCGAAGGCCGGGCCCGCCAGGAAGCGCGGGATGATGCCGTGCAGGAACGGGGCCGGTTCCACCGCCGCCGCCTCTGCAAGGGAAACGACGCCGGTGAGGGAAGGAGCGGTCGCGCCGCCGCGCGGGCCGGCGCGGGGGTCGGTAGGTACCGTGGCGCAGCGGCTCCCCGCGGGCCCAGGCCGCCGCCGCCCGCTCCCGCAGCGCCGCGTCCCTGAGGGCGCCGCACAGCTCGGTGCGCGCCTCCCGCTTCCCGCGCTTCTTCCCCAGCGGCGCCGCCGCGGCTCCGCGCCGCTTGGCGCCCATGGCTGAAAAGCCCGGCCGGACTACAGCTCCCGGCGGCCACTGCGCCGCCGCGTGGGCCAATCGGATCGCGAGTGGGGGGCGGAGCCGTGGTCCGCTGGCCAATGAGGGGTTGGGGGAAAGGCGGAGCGCGGCCGCCAAGTGCCGGTGGAGGCAGAGTGGTTCCTCTCTGTGGTCGCGCCGGAAGTGCGGCGGGAGGTTCCGGCGAGGCGGTGAGCGGGCTGGCGGGAGGTTAATGGCGGACGCGGTTCGCGCCTCTGAGCACTGAACGCTCCCTCGCCGCCTCCCGCCCCGCCGCCATGTCCGTGGTGCCGCCAAACCGTTCGCAGACCGGCTGGCCCCGCGGGGTGAACCAGTTCGGGAACAAGTACATGCAGCAGACGAAGCCGCTCACGCTGGAGAGAACCATCAACCTGTGAGCGCTGCTTCGGGCCTGTCCGGGCCAGGGTCCCCTCCCTGCGCCGTACCGTCCCGTTAGCGAGACCTTCCCCGGGACCGCGCTTGGGCAGCCGGCGGGAGGTTTTCCCTCAGTGCAAGGGCCGCGCGGGATCCCGGTGCTCCGGGGGCTGAGGGGAAGGCAGCGCGGGAGCCCGGCGGGTCTCGGCCCCTCTGCCAGGGCGGGCAGTTGAGCTGTAGGATAGTGCGGGTGCTCAGAGCTCACCAGCCATCGGGAAGGGTTGGCGTTTGGTATATGTGCTTTAGTGTATAGCAGGAGCGTGTGACTCAGGAAGTGCGAACCCCAAATCACACGGTTAGGGAGAGTTTAGACACCGTGAGCCTGATACATGATTCTTGTACACTCTTCCATCGGCATCTGCCTTCGGCAGCAGAGAGCAGTGGGCTGGAGGCCTGGCGGGATGTGGGCGCACGCTGGGGTGTGTTTGGGTGCTCCTGGGGTTTGCTGGTTCTCTGGTGCCGGTATTGCCATTGAAATTCAGCGTGGTTAACCAGGGGAAACTTTACTTCTGTCATAGATGCAAACTATTAGCTAGTAACTATTTCCTTCCTCTGTATGAGAAGCTGTGTACTTTACCTTCTTCTAGCAAACTCAAATTGATGTATTCTTTGCTAAGTACATCTGTCAAGTTGCAGAAACAGCAAGTGTTAACTGTCTGTATTAAATTTTAGTCATTAATCACAGACTTGTATATTTTTTGGTATACCTGTGTTTATTTAGCTAGAATCTTGTGGAAGTTCAAATATGAACTTCAGAGATTGGAATGTTTTTATAGTGTTTCTGAAGAAAAGACTCATCAGGAAGCTGTGTTATCAGCATCAGTATAGGCTGAGGGTTTTGATGTACAGATTGATGTTCCTACATTAGTATAGTATGGGTTTGTGTAGTAGGTTATTAATAAATCTATTTGTGTATCTAAAGATGGAAATGAATGGAAAAAGAAATGTAGAGGGTTCTAAGCTATAGGCAAAAGGGTACGAGCTTGCTAATAAATGAATCTGCAGTTAGGAAATTGGTTGTTTTGGCTTATGTACATGAGAAAGGGCTCTAACAACTGCAACTGGCTTGTGATTTTGCCACTATAAAACATGAGACAATTTTTTTTTGGTGGGGGGAGGAATTTGAGGGGGAAGGGTGTTTGCTACTTCAGTTTGACAGGATTAAGTATTGGGGAAAGAATACACGACGAGACGCATCTCAAGGGAAACATTCCCCATTAATTCAGCCATTTATTTTGTTAATTCAGTTGCTTTATGCCCCAAGTCAATAAAACTGTGGTGCTAATTCGTTACTGCTCTGCCCAGACCTGTTTTCCTCTCCCCTTCTTACTTAGCCTGATGATTCTGTCTTCCCACCAGGCCTCGTGCTATCAGGTCTCTTTGTTACCTGGATTTTGTTGTGCAACAGCATTTTCCTCTTGCCATCTGTGCTTTCCAGGACTGACCTATTTATTGACTAGGCACTTCTGTATTTTCTGACTCTTTTTTCAGTCCCCGTTGCAGAAATCTCTTGAGTTTCAACTACGCTGTCACTGGAGAATGCCAAGTTCCTGGAGGGTGATCTGCTCAAGCCCTTGATCCTGACCCTGCGTGTAGACACTCAGCATTGCTCCTCTTTTGTGATCCAGATGTCTGATTTCCCTCTTCAAAACAAAACCACTTCTAATCGTTTAGTCTCAGGCTCATTACTACTTCTGCAGAAAACCCCCTGCTGTCCTATGCAGCTTCCTTCCGTCTCAGCAGAGCTTTTCTCTCCTGTTCCCTCTCTAACCCCTCAGCTGCCTTTTCTTGGCAGTGTGGAGGTCAAAGAAGGGTTCTGGTTGACTAATAGTAGCTGCTGGTTCTTCTTTTGAGTCAGCACCACAGTAGCGGGTTGATCAGCAGGCCTTTCTGCAGTTGGATGTACCGTAGTGCAGATCTTTTTGTGGTGGGGCCCCATAAGTCACAGACAAGAACTTCTAGGCTAGCGCCACAGATGAATTACCATTCCATCAGGCACAGAAGGTTCTGCCTCAGGGTACATGCTGTGTCATAGTGATTTTTAAACTTAGATTTCTTGTTATGCAGTAACATTTTCTCCCTTTATAGGTATCCTCTGACAAATTACACATTTGGTACAAAGGAGCCCCTGTATGAGAAGGACAGTTCCGTGGCAGCTCGGTTTCAGCGCATGAGGGAAGAGTTTGACAAGATCGGCATGAGGCGGACAGTGGAAGGAGTTCTCATCGTACATGAGCACAGGCTGCCCCACGTGCTGTTGCTGCAGCTCGGTACAACTTTTTTCAAGCTGTAAGTGTTTGCTTCTTGAATGTAACTTTTTGTTTACAAAAATGGTAAAGTGAAGCTCAAGGAATAAACTCCAATAAATGCAGAATGGTATTTGGTTACAAACAAGTAGGTGAGCTGGGTACAGCAAGGAAGGCAGGCATCTGAATTTGAGAAAATTGCTTCAGTTCATCTCATAGTTATCACTGCGGGAGTGAAATTTTAGTATTTGGATCCTATGGTTATAGTGCTGGTAGCAGTGCTTGTAGTATTTTTTAAAAACTGAAAGGTCTTGCCTTGTCTCAAGTTATCCTGCTTGTGCTCTTGGTCTTATGTTTTTAACTTTTAAATTGTTTGTTCTGAATTGTGTGTGTGAAATCTAATTTTTTATACAGATTCTTTTTTGACATCTTGATTGAGGGGACGTGTCTGGACAAAGTAGGCTAGACTCTAAAAGTTTTGCAAAAGTCTGTTATGAAGTAAATCTGGTTTTAGTTTTTTTCATTAACCTTGCATCAAATGCAAGATGGTTCCCCACAGGAGTTTTATTTTCTGCATCTTGTGTGCTTCAGTGAGTGCCGTTCTTGAGATAAGAACAAATATGGTTGGTATTTCCAACCCTTTCTTCAATTTCTAGTGGTTTTATATTGTTGTTTAAACTTTACATTTTAAGTGTCCCAGTTATGATCATGTGCATTGTTGTACTTTGTTCTGCTGAAGTTAAAGTACTTTTAGAATGGTTGGTGTTTTTAAGGGACATACAGTAGCCATTTTGGTCACAGTTTTGGTGAAAATTAGTGTACTGTCTCCAAGTTCAGCAAAGTTAGATTTGGAACTTCTGACTTAATGGCTTTGAGTGAATTTGTAACTCCCTGCTTGGAAGCACATCCAGACTTACCTGTGAAAGTCTGTAAATACAATAAAAGATAACTTTAGCTGTCATCATTGATTGTTTTAACAGACCTGGTGGTGAACTCAATCCAGGAGAAGATGAGGTAGAAGGGCTCAAACGCTTAATGACAGAGGTCTGTTTTCTTTCATTATCTTGCTATGCTGGAATGTTGGTTTAGTTTAGTGTTAATAGAATAAACCAAAGCATTAAAGTCTCCTTATTGCTTCTGTTATTTTAATGCTTTGTGATGCTCTGGGGTGGTTAACAAATAAAGCAGTAAGCTTTCATTTATCCGCATTGTGTGACAGAGTGGTCCAGTGGCTGAGCCCCTCCCTGCCACTTATGTCCTGTGTTCATTTGCAGCTTTGCTTTTTGGCTGCCTTCAGGCAAGTAAATTGCAGATGGGCAATAAAATATGTTGTGGAGCACAACTGATAAGGACTTGCCTTTGAGATAGTCTTCCCAATGCACCAGTTAATATTCCATGCTCTCCAAGTAGCCTAAATTAATTCTGCGTAACAATGCATTTAATTTTTCCCATTGGTCTGATGGGACTCAGTTCAGCTGGAATTTGAAATGCTCTCAAAGGGGTCCTTGTCAGGTGAGGCTTTTAGTAAAAAAATGTCACTTTATACAAAAATACTCTGAATTCTATTAAAAACTGTTCCAGAGCAATTCTGAACTACATCAGACCCTTATTACAGCAAGTCTTCATGCTTCCATTATACGTTAAAAAAAAAAAAAAAAAGACTTGGGGTGGTTAGAGTTTTGACTGTAACTGGATTTTTGGTAGATACTGGGTCGTCAGGATGGTGTTCAGCAAGACTGGGTGATTGATGACTGCATTGGTAACTGGTGGAGACCAAACTTTGAACCTCCACAGGTGAGTACTCATGCTGGCTTTCATCTTTTTCTGTCAAATACTGTTCTTCCAAAAGCCATCAACCTACCAGTTAGCCTGCTTAAATACCTTCTGCATGGGCAATAAGTTTTTCTCATTTTTACCTGTTTCATCTCCTTTCTGTGACTGAGAAGAAACTGCAAACTTTTTTTTTTCTGGAAGCTGTCTCACTCCCCACACCCATCCTGATGGATGAGAAACCACTGGAATGTAACAGCTTCCAGTCCTGTGTTGAGCCAGATGCACCATTTAAATTCCTTTTGTAGCCACAATGGAAACTTTGTGCTGCTGCATAGAGAACAGATGCCCAGCAAACAAAATATTCTCACTACCCTATTTCTAAATGTTTTAATACTGAAAACAGTTGCTCAGCTTGCCATTATGCATTTATGTCTTATTGGGTTGTTTTAACTGCTCACGAGTATTGGTGCCTCTGTCAATAGCTGTGACCACAACAGCATTCCTTTCTGAGTGCTTCCTTACAAAAGTGGTTTTTATTATTTGATGCCATGAAAGAACAATATACCACAGGTTGAAAGCTTGTACAGTACTTGAAAATTTATAAAGTACCACTTAAGATTGCACAATATTTTCAAAGCTCTGTACAACTGATTTTTATTTTCTTCCAGTATCCCTATATCCCAGCTCATATTACGAAACCAAAAGAGCATAAAAAGCTTTTCTTGGTCCAGCTTCAAGAAAAAGGTAAGTGTTTGTTTGCAACAAAGGATTGTATTTAACCATGTCTAAATGCTTGCATTTCATGCATGGAAATGTAGTAGCAAGTTTGTGTTCATATGATTGCAGTTGTTTATAGTTGATCACTAAAAAAGTTAAATGCTGACAGCAGTTGTGAAGGTAGGTGATCCTTTGGACATGTCAATTCTCATTCCTGCTCCTGCATCAGTATATAAATCCCATATTTAACTAGGAAAGGAATAAACCTGCTATAGTGCTCTCTGTAATGAGCTTGTTTTGAGGGGGGTGGGGGGGGTGGGCAGTGATACCTTGGCTGAATGTATGATAGTTTTTCTTACTACTCAACTTGTATTTGTTTTTAGCTTTGTTTGCAGTCCCCAAGAATTACAAGCTGGTCGCTGCACCGTTGTTTGAGCTCTATGACAATGCACCAGGATATGGACCCATAATTTCCAGCCTTCCTCAACTTTTGAGCAGGTATATTACAATTTATTTGTCTTCTAGTTCTTGGGAACACATTTTTTTGTGGGACACCAGAGCAAGGCTAGGCACTGCAGAAACCAGTTGTGAAAAGGTTGTAGCTCTCCCAAAGAGCTTAGAATCTACCTCATAACAAGGTGTGATGGGCAACTTAGAGGCACTGATCACAACTTGCTAGCACCAAAGTCCCGCCAAGTAGTTGTAGTAAAGGAAAATGTGAAGGATGTGAAAGACAGGGAGGATGAAGCTGTGCGCAGGCTGAGGAGCAGCTTCTTCCAACTGTGAGGGACACTGAGAGTAAAAGCCAAGCTGGGTGTTGGAAGCATGGATTTAGGTGTGCATGTTATCACAGCTTTGTGCTGATTATGTGTGAAGGGTCTTTTTAGACTCTGTGTACTAGAGTTTATAACATGTAGCATCTTTACAAAAGTATCTGTAGGGACAGCTGTATTTTTTCCTTTCTTTTCCCAATGTACACACTCTTGGACTTTCTTACCTGAAAATGGTTTGTAACTTGCTTCTCCAGAGCTCACCAGTCTCACTGGTTTCTGTTACTTCAGCAAATGTTCAGGCATCCCACAGCCTGTCAGCTGTTAATCAGGGAAGCTGTTCTGTCACCTACGTACTTTGATGAACAAAGTCTCTTAGCAGAATCTCAGCACTGGTATTGCCCATAACAGGCTTGTATAGTGCTAATATTTTCTCTGTCTAGTCCAAATTTTGGCAGTTGTAGCTATGGGGGCTTCCCCCTCCCCTTGCTCTAAAGACAGCAGGTTCTTTCTCCCGAGTACCAGCAAAGCACTGGTTATTGTGCAGCCGAACTCCAGTTTGGTGCCAGTGCAAGAGACACTTCCTAAAGATGGATATCAGGGAGATGAGATGAATGCCTGCTCTCATGGTGTGAACGCTGTTCCCTGTGAAAATTCAAGAAGAATTGGCTCTTCTGTTGAGTGTGTTCATGTTACCTTGGGGTATATAAGGTTGGCCCTGACAGCAGAAACACTGCGAAAGAGTTGCTGATGGGGGAACATAACTGGTATTTTCATATCTGTGAAGGTCTCTCAAGAGATGTAATGTTAATTATTAGCTCTTCTGCAGCCTTAAGAGCCTGTTGTGCAGTGCTAGTGTAGGACTGGCTGTTAAAAATTATGCTTCCTGCTATGCTATAAAGCTGTCTTGCTAAAAAATACACTTTTGTTCTGTCAGATGGTGGCTTATCAAGAGCGGAAACAAATCATTTATGTATTCAAAAATGTCACTTAAATAAAAAGAATGAAAATTCCTCACCTGGTATAATCCTTTTTGATTTTAGGTTCAACTTTATTTACAACTGAATTCCTGTATAACTGAAGAGTCTGACAGAAGAAGCCGTCTCTGTGAGCACAGCTTTCAAATGTAGAGAGAAGAATGTGTCTGATGCAAGGATTTTTTTTTTTGTCTTTCTTTTCCTGAAGGCCAGTGAGCTTTCTGTTGTATGAATAGAGAAGTGAACCTCAACTGTTTAGGTAGTGGGATGGCAACATGATATCAGTGTTTTAATCACTTTTCATTTTAATACTCACCAATTTTTTTTTGTACCACATTAAACAAAATGGTTAAGATTATGTGTGCCTTCTTGGGTGTGGTGATTTTTTTGTCTCCTACTTTAGGTACATTATTTAAACTTCAGTACTTTCCTTCAGGAATAAAGAAGATCCTGGAATTGAGAGGAGGACCTAACCCATTCAGGGACCATTTGGATGCTCTGATCTCTACATCCCTGAGCAGATAGTTAGTCTGAAGGAGAGATTAAACAGTATAAGTAGGTGCGAGATAATTTTAAGTTTTTCCTTAGAGAACAGAATTGCTGTTTTGAGGCCAAGTGTAGCAATTGTTCAAAGCTTACCAGAACTGATCTGGAAGCATTACTTTTAGTATAGGGTTTGGAGGAAATACAACGTATTTTCTATTTCTGTGCCCTGTTAAGAAAATAACCACAACAAAATCTGTTAGACTGGCCTGAAATCCAGTTAACATATGAAAGTGAAATAAATGTCGTATACTTTCTATAGCCACACGAGAGAATTTGGGTCATGTTGAAATGTTTTGCCCATGCGGTATGCAAAGTGGTTCCATGTTATGCTGAGCTGTTGTAGCAGACCAGTGTGCTGGGTCATCCTGCAAGGGCTATCCATACTTGTGGTGCTTCTCAACATTTCAGTCTTGCAGGGAGAAAATACCAACATTTACTAGTTTTGGATTTTTTACATACTTGGCTAAAGATCAACTCTGCTTGGATGTGTCACTTCCTAATGCCTTTAGCCTTCCAAAGTTTTGCTTAGCTATTTCTAAAAGACTTGTTTCCAAATTCTGCCTCTGATCAGAAAGTGCACTGTTGCTTGTGCACTGTCTTCATTTATGAAGGCAGTGTTGGAGAGTGTGTGCCGCAGAGAACTGAAGCATGCCAAAGAGCTTGGTTCTGTGGCCAGTTGTACTGGTAAGCTATGTGCAGAACAATTGTGACATCTTGATGCTTCAGGCAAATTGAAGCTGGGCAGTATGGGATCAATACTGAAAAAAATAGTGGAAAATGTAGAGTTGTAGAATGATAGAATTGTTTCGGTTGGAAGAGACCCTCAGGGTCATCAAGTCCAACTATAACCTAACTCTAGCACTAAACCATCTCCCTAAGAACGTCATTTAAACACCTTTTAAACTCCTCCAGGGATGGCGACTCCACCACTGCCCTGGGCAGCCTGTTCCAATTACTGACAACCATTTCCATGATTAATTTTTTCCTAATATCCAATCTGAACCTCCCATGAGGCTGTTTCCTCTCATCCTGTCACTTGCTACTTGGGAGAAGAGACCAACCCCCTCCGTGCTACAACCTCCTTTCAGGTAGTTATAGAGAGTGAGAAGTTATAGAGTAGTTAAGCCTCCTGTTCTCCAGGCTGAAGCCCCAGGTCCCTCAGCTGCTGCTCGTAATGTGGCACGGACATACAGTTAGCAAAACATGGCTTCTTAAGCAACTGCCGGATGGGAAGAATAAAGCTAGCGGCAGAGTGCAGAACGGAACAACTCTTGCAGGGGGAAGTGAGGAAGAGGAAGGTTTGGAAGTCAGACACTACAGGAGCAACAAGGCGCAGGGCACTGCTCTCACGGCCTGGCATTGACCGGCATCCCGCATCTCCCACCGCTGCGTGCCACTTTGAGTTGGAGCAGTTTATCTCCCAAGTGCACTGAGCCACCTCTGGAAGTGCCGCAGGTGTGGGGTGCAGTGCTCGGCTTTCTCCTTTGACTCTGTGCCTGTAGGTTCCGGAGTTACCTCAGGAGAACTCCTGATTTTTCACAATCCCCCAACTTTGGTTGCTGGTGGGGAGCAGCCCCGGAGCGGTCCGGCTGCGGAGCCTCCTCCCAACGGGCAGGGCGGGGGGTCCAGCGCTTCCCGCACCGCCGGGCCCGGCTGGAAGCGCCGCCCCGGCCGTGACTCAGCGCTGGCCGGGCCGGGGCGGGCGGACGCGGTGCTCGGAGCCGGGGCGGGGGTGGTTCGGGCCCGTTTCCTCCCCCGGCCCGGCCCCGGGGAGGGGCGGCGGGGCGGGCGCTAGGCCGCAGGAGCGGAGGGAGCGCGGCGGGCCGGGCCGGGGCCGGGGCCGCGGCCGGGCGGCGGCGAGAGCGCCGCGATGCCGCTGCTGTTCTTGGAGCGCTTCCCCTGGCCCAGCCTCCGCACCTACACGGCGCTCAGCGCCCTGGCCCTGCTGGGCACCGGCCTCAGCGCCTACCGCGCCCTCAGCCAGGCCCCCGGCGGCACCCAGCCCGACAGCGAAGCGGCGGGCACCGAGCTGGCCGAGCCCCTGCGCCGCGGCGGCCCGCGGGCCCTGGACGTCGCCTACTACCTGTTCTCCGACAGCCTCTGCGTCTGGGTGAGCGCAGCGGGGCGGGCGGCGGCGGGGCCTGCGGGCCCGGCCGGGCGGGTGGCGGACTGGGCCCGGTGGAGCGGCGCGGCGGGCCCCGCGGCCTGGCCGGGGTAGCCGGGGCGGCCTGTGGCAGCACCTCACCGCGGCTGGCGGCGGGGGGAGGCGGGCGGGCCACGGAGGGGCTTGTTTCCTTATTGCGGTTTGACGGCTGCTCCCAGAATCGAGAGGGGGCTCCCGGGCCGCTGGGTGAGGAGAGGCGGGAGCCGCCGGCCCGGCTGCCCCGCCGGTGTCCCCCGCCCTCCCCGGGGCGGGTTGAAGCCGAGCGCCCGGCAGGTTCAGCTGGGTGCTTGTGCTCGTCCCTGAGCCTCCGCCTGTCGCCGCGGGTGGGGTTTGGGTGAAGCTCTGGGTGCCTGGCGGGCGCTGTCCCTGCGCGTCTCACAGCGCTGTGCGCCCTGCTCCGCCACAAACCCGTGTGAGGAACATCAGCTATTCGAGCCCAAGCTTTGCCTTCTTTTTTTGAAGTAACGTTTAAAGTCGTGCGGGTAAGAGGAAGCATTCTCACCGTTTAAGAAAAACAAAGTTTTCTGTATCTCTTTAAACCAAACCTGGCAGTGGTGTATAAATCTTGGCTCACAAATTTCTGTATTTGAAATAAAGGCTCAACAAGGAGATATCAAAAACCTGGCTGAGCGGCTGCTATTGAACTTCTATGTGTCTCTCAGTCAGAGGTGGTGTTGGTTGCACATCTGCTTTACAATGTGCTTGCCTGCTGAGCCGCTGATTTTTTAATATACCAAATACAATCAGCCTGGTGAAACTTGGTCTTAGGGCCTTAAATAACAAGCCCTGGAAAAGCTGATTGTGTGTCCTTTAGAGAAATGACAGTGTGAGGCAGCTTCGTCACCCCTTCCTCCCCTTTTTAGTGTTCTGTGTAGGTCAAAAGTCAATTACAGGTGTCTTTGTCAAATGTGAGAGTTTTCCCAGGCCCATGTATTCTGCTCCTTGCTGCTTTGCTTTAAAGCACTTTCCTGAGAAGGATTTAAGCCTTGTTGTTACAGAAGGAGTGTGTGTTACTCAGTATGTTTCAAAACAGCGTCTGAATCTTTTTTCTGTAACAACAGATTCACACTGGAGTTTTCTCATCTGCCATATGTTAAACAAAATGAGCATCTTGGTGATCTGTAACTTTGTCCCAATGTCCCTTGGTGCTAAGATTTGTTAATATATAAAAACCAATTTATCAGGAAGAGGTATGTTTGTCTGTTGGATATGCTGGTGTATCAAACTGACTGTGTTAGTATGTCTAGAAAAAAGTTAAGTGACTTATGAGCTATTGTATGTGTCTTGGAAGAGGCCAGGCTTAAATTTCACCAAAAAAAAAAAAAAAGGCAACTGAAACTAGTCTGTGAACAATGGTAGGTTTTGTTAGATGCATTCTTTTGCTTTCTCTCTCTGTTTCTAAATAGGGCAAAAGTATTTGTCGCTGACTGCTTTATTTCTTTCTAGGTACTAGTGAACACTGCGTGCTGTTTTCTGATGTTGGTTGCTAAGCTCATCCAGTGCATGGTGTTTGGTCCTCTTCGCGTCAGTGAGAGGCAGGTAAGACAGCCACTTGCTGCCTTGGGTATCTGTGGTTCAGTATTTTTGGTGTATGACTGGTGTGGTGTTCTGTGTGGAATTGCTTGAAACTACACGAGAAAAATGAGTTTTAGGACAACTTAAGTCTTACCGTTATACTTCTTGCTTCTGAAAATGCTGTCCAGTAAAAGCATACAGAAGAGAGTCTGCCCAGGAAACCCTTCACGGTTAGCTAGGATATCCACAGCCACAAGCTTCCACTTGGTTTCTGAACAGAACTTTTGCTTCTCCTTATTGCTGTTGTATTTTATAAACTTATAGTCAAATTGAAAATCCTGCTTCCTTAATGAACTTTTTCAGATTTCTTACAAGTGCACCCTCATTTCAGAATATTTATAAAGTGTTCTTCTCTACTCAGTTTGCGTTTAGCAGCATTTCTCCATTGTGTTTCGTAGTTAGTTATCAACACTGGCAGGCTGAGCCCCCTCTTGTACCTTGTTTTGTGCTTTGACTGCTGGAGAAGTGTTTTCCATGCTCAGATAGGTGCGAGTGGTTTACCTGTCCTCAGGTTTACAGGGGAGTAGGCAGGTGTATGCCTGGAGAAAGGAGGTAAGCGGGCTGAAAAGCTGTTTAGTCCTGCTCTTGAGCTTAGTGAGAATGTTTAAAAGTTCAGCGAGGGAACTATTGAAGTCCAGACTTTTTAGAAACAGTATCATGCAGAAGATAAAAGCAGCAGCAGTTTGTACAGTATCTGTATTTTTTTTTTTTTTTTAAAAAAAGAAAGGCAAATGTATAAGTTGCTCTGTGTGAGCTCAGTGGCAGTGGTTTGAAGTATGTTCATTTTTTTTTTTTTAAGTGTGTAAATGCAGTGCTTTAGGAAAAATCAGGCCATGAGGATTTTTGACATGCAGAACTGAGGCATGTAAAGCTTCATTAATAGCCATGGACCTCTCAAAGCCTATTGTGTTTGTGATTCAAACCCCACAGAGCCTCCGAGTGGAGTGTATTAAAAACAAGGCACTCTCAAAACTGAATTGGGCCAAATTTTCTTTCCAGTCTGCGTTGACTGTAAGGGTGTGGAATTTTAACCCATGATAATTTCCAGGATGTTCTCTACCCTCTTAAAAACTGAAGTGAAAAGCAGTAACAATGTAAATCCATTTGCATTTGCTTCAGTTCTCATGTAAAGGAAAGCTGGTTATTAATATTGGCGAGCCAAAAATGGCCACATCACAAAGGAATTTGGGGCCTGTCTTAACCAAACTCCTGGTGACTTCATCGTGTTCTTTAACAAAATATTTTATTTCATTAATTTTTTAATCCCCAAGAAGCTGGCTTACTACCTGCTGCTTGAGACCATCGTATTGTTTCTTTTATACTGTGTGTGCGTGGGATTTTTTTTTTAATTGCTCATCAATCCCCTTCTCCACTGTAGGCATTGTGCTTTTTAAGAGCAGGCTTTGTCATCTTTTCTTAATCATCTGTACTTTTTGACAGGTTTTTGGAAGCAAGGTTTGGGCATCTTGTGTGACTAATGGTAGCAGTTCTCCTAGCAAAGAGGACGTTGTGTTTGCAGCCCATTAGATGTGTTGCTTGGGTGTGGAAAATCAAACTGAGATCAGTTATGCTGCGGTTGGTACAAAAGACTGGGTAGATACTAAGGGCCACTAATATTTCTAATATATTTTTAATTCAGTAAGGGTAACAAATACTATTCAAGATGTGCACGCAGCAGGCTTTTACTAATGTATTGTCACATTTCTACCTCCATCTTTTTTTCCTTTTCCCTTGTTCTCTCCCTTGCATGTAGATTTTCAGTGCTTTCACTGCAGTAACCAAATGTTTTGCTTTACAGCATCTCAAGGATAAATTCTGGAATTTCATTTTCTACAAGTTCATCTTCATTTTTGGTGTGCTGAATGTGCAGACAGTGGAAGAAGTGGTGATGTGGTGCCTCTGGTTCTCTGGACTTGTATTTCTTCATCTTATGGTTCAACTCTGCAAGGATCGATTTGAATATGTAAGTTTTGATTAAGGGCTCTCTTTTGAGACATGCAAAAGCTGTGTCTGGTTCGGACACTGGCTCGTGATTGGTTAGGGACAGATCGGTTTGACCTTTTCCTCACCTGGCAGTGCTGAACACGCTTGCTTCAAAGTGCAATGTCAGTCTTACTCCTTCAGTTTTCCCGTCAGACAGATGGAGCTGAAGTTACTTATTTTCTTTGATAAGTTGTGCCCTGTAATTAGTGTTATGTAACTGTGGGAGATGTTTTCCTGGCTGCCCTTAGTGAAAATATCTTGACTAGAGAACATCCCTGGGACTGGTGGCCTTTGGGTTTCACCTCTAAAGGCTGTTTGTGCAGGTTTCAAGATTATTTACATCTACCAAATATTGATTGCCGCTGTCTTTGCAACGTACAGTGCAACTTTCTCCATAGCTACATACCGGTTTCTGTTAATATCAAGAATAAATTTAGTAGAGATGCAGAAATTGAAGGCTAGGCAAGGAAGGAGGAACTGGAATTTGAACAGTAAAACTTGTCCTTTAAACACCTGGAATGGACATGCATTTTCCTCAGCTCCTCTGTCCTGGAGTAGAAGTTTGAACTAAGTTGAATCTGTGAATTTCTTTTTGGTAGTTCTGTGATTTGCAATTTTTAAAAAAAAATTATTTTTAAATTTTTATTAATAACCAGTGAGGCCTGTTAATTTCCAAGTAGCTAAGAACTCAACTTGAAACTAGATTGGTTGGGCTTCGGAAAATTGAGACAGAAGCGAACAAGGCAGTCATTTGCTATTTTTAGTGTTGTTCAGAAAGCTGTTAAAGAACAAAGCTCATGTGGGAAGAAATTGTTATTATATTCCTTCCACGTTCAAAGCATATATCGTAATTCCTTACTTGGACAAATGGTACTTGTGTGATCTGCCTTGCAAACTCAGGGGTCTGTGGAACTGAACCAGATATAAACAAGAAAGAAAGAACTGTTGTAAAAACAAAACATTTGACTCAACTTCATCAGTCAGACCAGCGTGAATCTTTGGGGAACTCCTTCTTTCCTTGGCCTGTTCTTCCCCCTTCCTGCCCTGAAAATAAGGGGACGGACCACCTAAATATTTTGTCTCTTGGATTGTCTTTGACCTGGACAGCCTAGGTGTAGCCAACTGTTAAGGTAGTTTAGAAAATTAGTATTCTATACATGCTATTGAATGAGACAGCTATTTTCAGTAGACTCTGTCTGGCCTTCTTTAGCTGCAAGTTAAATTTTTGGGGGAGATGTCTCTTTCTTTCAGAAGAAAATGACATTGGAAGAACTAGAGGCTGGAAGATAAAGCTGAATGAAGTCAGATCAGCTGTAAGGTGAAAAACTGGCAGAACAATTATGCTTATTGCTCAAAGACTATATATTAAGGTTAGGTGTCTTTCTAAAACACATGTTCATCCTGAGCAGACGCCATGGATTTGATGCAGAAACTACCATGTGAGAAGGTGTCTATGATTTTTATGCAGAGGTGATCTAAACATTAGACCAAATAATCCTAATGATCCCTCTGGCTTTAAAATCCTGGTGAATGTAAATGACAGCGAGATGAACAAGTCTTTGAGACGTTGCGTGGTTTTAGCTTTATTCTGTATCATTTGTTACTACATTGTGTGATTTGGGTTGTGAAATTGGTTTTATTCTAGAAAGCAAAAAATTTTCCTGAATAAGAACCTGTTTGATGAGGTGACTATGGAAGGCAGGGTGGATGAAGGACTCCTTTAAACCTGTTATGTATTTAAAGTCTTTTTTGTTGCAGCTTTCCTTTTCTCCTACCACACCCATGAGCAGCCACATCAGAGTCCTGACCCTGCTCATAGCCATGCTCCTGTCCTGCTGCGGATTAGCCGTCATCTGTGGGATTATTGGCTACACCCATGGCATGCACACGCTGGCTTTCATGGCAGCAGAGGTGAGACTTCCTTCATACGTGCGGTGGTTTCTGCTTTGCTTTTCGTCCTTCACGTGGGGGTAACATGGCACGTGGTGGGTTTTCTTTCAGTTTCCCACAAGGAAGAAACTTCAGAGAAGCAAACAAGCCCTCCTCTGTTTTAGAGTAGCCAGATCTGCGTGCTTTCTCTCTTTAGGGTTTAAGCTGTCAAGGAAAAAACAATCTTTGTCTGAGAAAGAGAATGAGAGGATAAATCTGCAAGATGACACTGACATCACATGGCAGCCTATGAAAAAATAATGCTTGTGCTTCGTGAGCTTTGCAGGAAGGGTTAGTTGAAATGGCCACTAGAGAGACAGAGGGAGCATATATGAAAGTGTAGTGTGCACCTCAGCCTGTTTCTTTGAGGTTGTCTTTTCTATTTCATTCCTCCCAAACAGGAATGAGACTAACATCCTTTCCTTAAGGCCTGCTTGTGTTATTTGCTTGTGTTTGTTCAAAGAGATGCATTCTCAGCTGAGATGAGCAACTCATGTTTGTGCTCTTCTGAACCCTTTGCAGTGTGGAGTAAACATCAATATGTTTGTGGAGCGAACGTCAGTATGTTTTTGATGTTATGGTGGTGGTGTGGTTAAGCCCCAGCTGGAAACTAAGTACCACACAGCCACTCACTCATTACTCTCCATCCTACCAGAATCAGGAAAAAAAAGGTAAAACTCTTGGGTTGGGATAAAAACAGTTTAACAGGACAGCAAAGGAAGAGGTAAACAACAATAAGATAATATACAGGTGAGGAATACACAGTGCAATCACTCACCACCCAGTGATGCCTAGCCCACTCTCAGGCAGTGATCCCCTTTCCCTGACCAGTCAGCTCTCCCACCTTCCTGTGAAGATTATCCCAGCCAAACCCAGGACAGGTGGGTGGTTGTGCTCTGCCTGAGGAAGCTCTTAGTTCAGATTACAAGTAGTATATATGGTTTATTTTTCTTCTCCTATCTTGAATTCATACTTGGAGTTACTGGTAGGAGAATATGATGCTGGTCACACCAGTTATTTGTCAGTTCACTTTTCCCTAAATACGAGAATAAGTGAGACCAGATTTGTAATTACACCGTGGAATGGTGTTGAAGATTTGTCAGTGTCTCTCGTAGGTGGGGTCTTGGTGGTGGTGTGTCTCTTATCTTGGCTTGGCAGATGGATTTATCAGCCTTGTACCAGCATGGTGTAGGTTTATCAGGGAGTGTTAAGGTGCCAAAGTGTTCCCTTGTTAGCACCGCACCGCGTATGCTTTTGGGGTTGCAGGATGGGACTCAGCTGTTTCAGTGAGAGCTGTTCTGTCTCCGTGTTAACAAAGGATGGCTCAGCCAGCAACCGTGGGTGCTCCCTGGCCACAGCACCAGCTGGGGCGGCTGCTGGACAGCAGAGGAGCTCTGTGGGGAGTGTCTAGGAAAGGGTCTCCTACCCTCGCTTGCAGCAGCCGGCGTTTGAGGACATTCCTGGGCTAAGGGTTGCACAAGCCTGTTGGGTTTGATATCCTCACATGGACTCTGGAAAGTTGACTGATTGTTTATTGAACTCATTTATACTTTGGCCTCTGCAATATCTAAAGGCAACAAATTCCACATTTAACTTGGCTTTGTGGAGGCAAAGTTGTTCTGAATCATCTGTCTGATAATGTCCCTGACTATCATCTAATACATTTATGTGAAAAACTGCACAGACTCATTCCCTCTTTACTCTTCTTCACACCATTTGTGATTTTATAGACCTTCCTCTTGTTCCCCTTCTGACTTTTCTTCCAAGCAAAATAATCGTAGTTTGTTTAATATTTACTCACATGAGATTGTCTAATATCTCACCCTTTCCTGAAGCTTTTAAATATGCTCTACATGGGTTGGGTAACCGTAAGTAGTTTCCTCGATTTTAATACCTGGCACTCCTGTAAGTGGAATAAAACATTGAGGTTTCTTTCTCTACAGTTACTAGCAGTGACACCTCGTGGCAGTCCCCAAGCTCAGCAAAAAGTGTTAAATCTTGCAGACTAGAATGTTTTCCTGGTGATGGCTTGTGTGATGCTGTTCGAGAGGGACCCTGCCAAATGTATTCCATTAGTGTGTATTTAATTACATTAAGTTACATTAAGCTATTCATCTTTCTCCTGACCCTGCAAACTGATTTCACTTGGTGCCTCAGGGTTTTCAAGAAAGCAATACAGATGTTTTTATTGGGTTCTAGTTGGGCTTCCCCTTCTTCAGTGTTGTCAGCATTTTCTATCTTGCAAAGAATGGATGTGAAATGTGAAATTGCCCAGAGTCAAATAAGGACAGTCTGTGTTTTTAAGTGAGCATTAAGGTTTTTGCCTTAATATATGGTATTTGAGAATTATAGTGTAGCAAGTAATGTCCAGTCTATCTTTGCACCTTTTTAATTGTAAGGAAGATTACTCCATTCCTATAGCAGCTGTCCTCTGATCCTGTTTCATACATCTCAGCTAAGGCCATATAATGATACTGATATTCAAATCTTAGAATTGTACCTTACAGGTAACAGTATATTTTCCTGTGTAGCTTCTCACGCTGCATCCATTATGTCAGGGTTTAATGCTTCCCAGTTGTGTGCTTATCTGTGTGACCAGTATCTGCCAGTACCGCGGAGTCCCTGGGCAATAAGTGTGTGGATAGTGGAGCAGAGCAAGAGCTTTAGAGGTGCTGGCACTGAAAATGTCCTGCTGTCCATTTAGAACCTCAGATTATGGAGATGTGTAACTTGTAATGCAATGTTGTACTTTGTGCAAAGTGCTTATTTTGTCAGAATGCTGAAATGCATTTCTTGAAACAGTGGAGGAACCAGAGACAAGTGCCTTGACCAAATCTGCACTAGCTCGTCCTTTTAATCTTGTTGCTCTTGCTGCCTCAGCACTAGCCAGGATAAATTACGTCTTGTCAACTTTTAACTTCTCAAAAGTCACAGAGACTAGACTCTTCAGATTTCTGCCTGACAGCTGTCTTCCTTATTGGAGACCTTCTGCCATGTGTACTGGTTTAGGCACAGATTTGTGCTCAATGGCACATTCATCCAGCAGCTCAGGTCATCATTCTGTTTCACCACTTACATGGCTAGAATTTGGATGTGTTTACTTTTCCTCTGTGGTCTGCCCAGAGTTTCTCCATAGCCAAAAACCTCATGTGAACAAGATGTAGGATCTTTCTGGTACCCACATGCAGCATAACAGGAGCCAGAAGAGCGTCTCGTTAGAGTGCTTTGCAGGAGCACGTGGTGTGCTAATTTAACTTTTTTATGAAAGATGTTTGTGATGGCAACAGAATACCATGCTAGATGACTTGCTGTTATCTTCCTGACTTTTTTTTGTTATTTGAATGATGCGTGCATCTTATCCTGAATCCCTTATGTGGATAAAAGATTGCAGCAGTATTCAAATAGTCACAGCAGTACTTACTTTAAAGCCAACTATTAAACAGTTGGCAGATATGCTGGATATTGCTAAGGGTTAAACATGCACAGAAGCATTTTAAGAATGCTTTTTACAGATGGAAAAATTAATTCAAACCAACTGTTTCGTTGCTATATTGGGAAGTTAGTAGTTTTGATACTGCTTCTGTGCTGTTTTTAATACTGGAAACAGTTCTTTGTGGTCGTTTGTCTTTACACTTTTGATCTACTTACACTTTCTGATATACTCATTTTTTTTATTTGTGCTTAGCCTTTAGAAGTAAGTATGATTAAAGAGAAGGGTTACTGCTGTAGCATTCACATCTTGGCAAAAGGGGTAAATTATTTGGAAGTGCTTCCATGGTTCTTCCTCAAATTCCTGCTTCTGTTCAGTTCTTCAGATTTTTCTTGAGCACTGGCATGAGGAAAGGTAGTTTGTGGGATTGTGGTCTCTACACTCACTGAGTGATAAGAATCAAAAAAGGTGATATGTCCTACATAGTGGGGCAAAAAGTGAGACTTAACATAGGTGCTAGTGGCTGCTCCAAGACCGTTGTGTGTTTGAGAGTCATGTTTTCCATGTTTATTTATAAGCTTCATCTTTGTCACAGGTATTTTGTGCACACAGTCATCTATAGCGACGGTTGCTTCACAGGAACTTGTTAAGCTGTACTAAATGCATTTTGTGTTTTAGCCCTTCAGCTCCGGCCTCGGCACCACCGTCCCTGCCAGGATGTCGTTAATGTATCTTTATTTTTCTGTCCCCAGTCTCTTCTTGTGACAGTCAGAACTGCTCATGTGATTTTACGGTGAGTAGTTTATGTTTTGCAGGATGGTTGTTCAGGAAGGTAGTGCATGTAGCATTTGTTGATTTCAGAGGTGTATGTAGTTACCTTGTTGAATTGCAAGTGCACGTTTGGAGATGGACAAAGCTGGTTAACCTTAGCCTGTACTATTTTTAAGCATGAATTCTGCATGAATTCTTTTAGTGGGTAGCTTTAGTGGGTGCTGATGGCTCGAGGCAGAGATTAAAATGCATCGGTGCTGCTGTATGAGGGTTGATATATACTACTTAATGTCATCCTACTGGGTTTCTTTTCAGATCTTAATCTCTAGAGCTTTTGCTTTGAAAAAGCAGCACGTGTGTGTATCTGTAATGCACACATTTATGCATATGTAGGACACGACGTGTAGCACAGAACCTCTTTGTCTGAGTTACTATTGGCATTTCAGGTATGTCGCCAAACTAATGCCTCACCTGAGAAACACCTCACACCCTGAAAAATGTGGGTCTGTAGTTACCCAAGTTACCCTAGATTGGCTTCTGGTACTCACAGGAGTTTTAAGCAAATGCTACATCTGCTCTGACAGCTGGTGGTATCTGTGATGCCAGTGTGGGCTAAGCATTGATTGCTTTTTGCCCTTTTAAAATGATGCTGTTTGAAACCAACAACATTAAAACCAGTCCCCCAGGAAAGCAGAGTGTGGGCACTGGGCTTAGGAAGGGCAAATAATCCATATCCAGAAGTTGTTTAAAAAATGGATGTTTGAATGTTAGAGGTGCTATTTAACAAAAAAAATGAAATAATGTTAATTTCCGTGCTCTTGCAGATATGTAATTCATCTGTGGGATCTCAACCATGAAGGAACGTGGGAGGGCAAAGGCACTTACGTTTACTACACAGATTTCATCATGGAGCTAACCTTGCTTTCACTGGACTTGATGCATCATATTCATATGCTGGTATGAAATACTGGACATAATGTTAAGCAAATAGATGGGCCTTAAAATAAAGGGTGCTAGGTATACATATTTTAAATATTTTTTTGCTTTGCTTATTTTAAGAACCAAATATTACAGAGAAGTTATTTAAGTGAAGATGAAGATGTAGCGTGGTGGGTTCTGGCATTATTTCCTCCTGTGTAATTGGAGTCCTCACAAATAACTTTATTATGGACTGTTAACTACTCTATAATTATCTGTTTACTAGGTGTTTAATTGGCTTTGTTATAGAGGAATATCAAACTGAATTATTTCATTGGCAGCAGGGAACATTAAGCTGAACAGGACCGAATGCAGTTTATCTTTATTACAAATGCCGCGCTGCTTATGTTATATCTGAAGATGTAACAACCAGTAATACTTATGGACACGTGTGGTTAGTCGGAGTTGTCTCCACAAAAGAAACATTCTTCAGTGCTGGTTTCTTGATTTCTTTTTCTATTAAGACCTGATGCAGTTTCTTGTAGCAGCCTCTTGTTTCCCGTGGCATTTGTTTCTAATCACCATTGTGTTTTTTGATTTTTGTTTGTGTTTTTTTTTTTCTTTTTTTCCCCAAAGCTATTTGGCAATATCTGGTTGTCAATGGCGAGCCTGGTGATTTTCATGCAGCTGCGCTACCTGTTTCACGAGGTTCAAAGAAGAATTCGGCGGCACAAGAACTACCTGCGCGTGGTTGGAAACATGGAAGCTCGGTGAGCCCCTTATTTGCTCTGGGATCTTGATGTGGATCCTGATGGGAGGATCCTGATAAGGAAATTGGGATTCCTTGATGTTTCTTTGATACACAATAGCATGGCGTAAGCTGGAGAAATGCCATCTTGCAAATCTGGCTCTTAAGTCTTTACGCTTAGGGTATGCTTTTACACATTATTGGTTGCTGTGGAAACCCTTTCTGATTGTAACAGATGTATAAGGATAATAATAGTATTACTGGTAACATATTACTGGCAACAAGTGAACTCCCCTGTCCAGTATTGCTTCTCCTGTATTCTCTTGTAGACTCCCCTGGTGGGCTGACAAGCTCTGCAGAGCTCTACCTGTTTCACTTGTCAGATATTGACTTTGGCTGTGATAGAAATAAATGCTTGTAATTTCATTAGGCCATACCATTCAGTTACTGCCTGAAATGAGATGAGTGTATTAATTAATATTAATTAAAACCTGCTCATCTTCATGTGTTCATGAAACCTGAAGCCAACTCCAAACAGAGCTGAGAGCGCCTTGGGATTACTTTAGTCCATCCCGCTGTGGTGAGGCAGTACAGAGAAATCGAGAGGCCTGCTAGAACCTAGTGTTGTGCCAGGTACCCCTCTGATCCAATGTTTTGATAACTCCGCTATGTCTTTAACAATTTTAAGAGAAAAACGGAGTTTTTCTGTACATTGCTGTACCATTTTCATTGTGGACTTCAGTGGGTTTGGCTAGCACTGCTGGCCGCTGTAGTCCAGATGGAGAAGACTGGTTTCTCTAGAAATTCACAAAGTTTTCTTTGTGAAAAGTCATTTAATACCAGGTTAAGATCTGCGTAATAAAGTTCATCCACAACACGTTGTTTCTTTTCAGTAAGATGCAGCTGCTCAACCCCTTTAAGCTGCTCACAAAGCTGTTTGAGTTGCAAGTGTCTCAGTCTGAGCGACTTAATGTGTTTTTGTCATTCTGACTGTTCTGGAAGAACCACATTGTAGCTTCCTCCTGAAGCTGGCAATGGCAGTGTGCTCCCTGCGTTTGGGCAGTTGTTTTACAGGTATATTCCATACCAGCAGAGCTGTGAAATGTTATTATACCACTCAGCTCTGTATTGTCCATCTTTGGGTACTATGTAGTAGCTGCTTGCAGGCACTGTAGTTTAAAAAAAAAAAAAAAAAAAAAAAAATCAAAGACAAATGGGGGTGGGCACAGTCTGAAGCCAGAAATAGTCAGACCATAAATGCTTATGATCCCAATAAGACATCTTAATGGGTATGGCTATTAAAGCTCATTTTAAAAAATGACATATGCCAAATCCATACAGGTTATATTAATAATTTGAGGTTCCCAACCTAATGATCGTACTTCTTGAAAGATACTAAGACAAAGCTTTTTGAACCTACAATGGATGCAAAGCTGTGTAAAAGAAAAAAAAATTAAAAAATGCCTGTAAGAAGTCCTGGGAGGAATGTGTGTTTGTGTCTTTGCAGTGTGAGTTTGTTATGGAAGAAACAGCAAACCTGCTGGCACATCTCTCCCAGGGAAAAGTTAATGTGGAGGAAAAGGTTTTCTCAGTGCGGGATTCTCTAGCCAGGAGGCCACGCTGAGCTGGTGTAATCATTACTCCTGTCTCTTCCTTTTTCTTCTTTGTAGGTTTGCAGTTGCAACACCGGAGGAGCTGGCAGTCAATAACGATGACTGTGCCATTTGCTGGGACTCCATGCAATCCGCACGGAAACTCCCTTGCGGCCACCTCTTCCACAAGTACGTTCCTGGGACTGGACGGGGACACCTGGCTGTGACAAGGAGGGGATATATGGGCATGTTTGGGAGTTACAGCAGGATGGCAAGTACCAAACCATCAGCAAAGCTGTGATTGCTGACTGCCTGCGTCATCTGGGTCTGCCTGGAATAACAAAGTATAAATCATGTTCACTTCAGTCATTTTCATGTTTGAGTTGTTGGTGCATTTCTTTTTCTGCCCAAACTAAGAGTATGCATCTTGTCAACTAATGGGTAGATAGCGTTGTGTTACGGTATTTCAGTTTTAAGTCTGTGCCCTGCTTTGCTGTGTAACTGTTTGGTAAGGCACACGCTTTTCCCACTTTTGTTATCCTGTCCATTACCTCTTCCATGAGGGGGTGTTAGGTGAGGAAGAAAAATTGGAGTTAGATGCTTAAGTCCCTTTCAGATATCAGCTTTAAAGAGAAAACAGGGAATATTTTTATATGGTGTATCCTTGCATGGTGATGAGTCCTCCAGGACAGTTGTGGAGACCAGGTCTGATTGCATGATTTCATAGGGGGATGAGTCCATTGGACCTGTAAAAGCCGTTAAACAAATCAGCTGAAGATGTCCCTAAGCAGCTGGTAGTTGAAACTTGGAGGCTCTTGGCCACAGGATCTCTATATGCTGTTTCTTAGGCTCACTCAGTAGTGAAGAGCGGCAGATGCTTGTGGAGACAATGTGCTGAGCTAGATGCACCTTTTCTTGGATCATTTTTAGCAGTGCTTAAAAATGAAAGAAGATATGGGATCAGGAGCTTGTGAAGTACTGTGTGATTTACATGCACGGTCAGTTAAATTGTCCCTGTGGTGTCATAGGAGCAAGTTATTTTCTGCAGATAGCTTTTTGCTTTTTCTGGTAACTGTCAAACCAGAAGTTATAATCTGTGTGCTAATTTGTTGTCATTTATGACAAACCTTGCCATAAATATTTATCCGTGTTCCAAGAAGTCTCTAATGAGATAATGTGCCCCTGTAGCAGAAACTCGTCTTCCAATGCTTCTGAATCGTATGAATATTTAATCACCTGCTGAGCACTTGAGAAGCCCAGGGTCTTCTCTTCAGAAAGTGGTTTTCTCTGTATCTAAAAGGATCTTTTTGTATTTTTTTCTGAAGCCGAGTTACACTTACCTCCTTGGTGCATTTAGGGAGGGACCATGTTAAAGTGGATGACTTAAGCTTGCATATAAAACCAGATGTAGTTAATAACATTATTTACAACCTCAGAGTGGTTTGTCTCCTCATAAAAGCCTGATGATTTTGCCAATAGGCTAAACATTGTGTCCATTCTCAATTACAGGGGAATTTTTTCATAGCCATTTATTTGGAGTAGAAGAGATGGCAGCAGGGAAAATTCACATTGCGGAGATCATCTCTGTGCCTGAATATTAAGAAGTTTAACAGGAGTGGGTGTCTGAATCTTTTAGACTCTGTTGAAACTCTCTCCTTTATCTTTTAGGAAGCAATTTCAAAAGATTTTTCTTTCTCTGAAGCATTGCCAGCCTTGACCTGTTGTTAGTCATCCTTCTGCTGAGGTGCTGTAGGTGACTGAGCCCTTCTGCCTGTGTGGTACAGGATGGTATCACCACGGCTGGATGCTGCAAACCTTGAGGGTTTGGTTCTGATTCAGCCTGAAAGGGCTTGGTGTCCATTCCAGCACCGCAGCGGCTGAGGAGCAGCTGTATGATGGGAGCTTGTGTCAGTCTGGGTGTTTTATAAGTGACCTTTTGAGTACAACTCCAGCAGAGTCTGAGTTTGCTGTGTGCAGGGTGGTTTTGCAGTGCTGAGCTGTGCTGATGACCAGGGTGGTGGAAGATGGTAGAACTTTACTGTAGTGTCTTGGTTGTTTCTGGGAAGCCCATCACTGAACTTTCTGAACATGCTGCGTATCCCTCCATTTAAATATGATGGAAACCACTTTGGCGATATGTCTGTACGCTACAACTTTAGGAGTCGTGCAGGGCACTTGTGTCCTTCACTTTGCTGTAATCCTGCAATTAGGACTTTTTCCTTGCTCTGTCTGCCCAGACCTGTGATCTCTGCCTTTATTTGCACATACACAATTTGGGAAACAGGTTTATTTTACTTTTTAAATGTCTCTACCTTTCCAAAGTATTTTGAGACCTTCTGCTGGAAAAAAAAAACACCACCACCACCATCCTGCAAGTACATGTGGTAGTACTGACATATGTTCAGTTCTGTGAAATTCTGTTCTTCCATACTGAAAATTAGGTTTAATGTGCCAACAGATACCACAACGAGGTCATATCGGTCTGAATCAAAAAGGAGGCACAGCTCTGAGTGGTGAAACCTGCATTTCAAACAGTTCTCACTTTCTGCAAGAGAGCAAATGTTCAGAATTAAGTAAACATCGGAATGTCACAGCACTGGTTAGTTAATAAATCTGTTCAGAGAGCTCACAGAGTGGTGAGTTGGGTATTGATATTTTTGAAAAGATATTTGAAAAACTTTGGAGGTGCCATTGCCACATCACCCTGACAGAACTGCTGTGAAAATGTGTCAGTACATTTTAGATGCTTGTCCAGTTGGTTTTTGTCCTTTTTCAGATGGGGATGGTGAAACAAGAGAAATACTTTGTTTCCCCTTCCAGGCAACACTTGCTTGTTCTGAGCTAGAGGAACAACAAAATTGGGAGAGTGTTTTAAGTGGTAAATCTGCATGCTTGTTTATAAAATGTGAACACTTGAGTATTTCAGCTGGAAGATATAAGAACCCTGTGCCAGAGTCACCAGGAGCTCATCCAGTGTACCTCACAGGTTATCTCTGAACAGCCCATGTGCACTGTTGATGTTTTGTACAGAATATGCTACAACTCCTTGATGTACTCATCATACTGACGTCTTGGAAAAACGCTGCAATCTCACCACAATACTGCTGTTTTTCTGTCAGCTCATGCCTGCGGTCCTGGCTGGAACAAGACACATCTTGCCCCACCTGCAGAATGTCTCTTAATATCACCGACAGTCACCACGTGCGGGAGGATCACCAAAGGGAAAATCTGGATGAGAACCTGGTCCCCGTGGCAGTAGCAGAAGGCAGACCACGCCTCAACCAGCACAATCACTTCTTCCACTTTGACGGTGAGCTCAGCAGATTTGACATCCACTACTGTTGCCTGAGGAAACGAAGGGAATTCTGTCTGTGTTTAATTTGAAATTTAAACTGTGCCTCTGCTTGCATTTGTCAAACTCCTGTTTTTTACAGTTCTTTTGAAAGAGCTCAGGTAAGTGTCTCTCAGGTTGTCCAGAGCTACAGAGATTTCTTCAGAGACTTTGTACAAGTACTCCCTTTTCCTTGATTTATTGTGGTTAGCAGCTTTAATGCTGGCATTTATTCATTGTGTGCCCTGTTGACTAACAGAATGGGAAATTCATGTGTCTTAGTTTGTTACCAGGTGGTTGGTTAATCAGCGACAGTCAAAGAGAAAAAAGCCCACAACTATATGGTACTGTCTAAAAGTTGATCTTTCTTCTATCTGTAGCTAATATGAGGTTGTCAGAAGTCCATTGCCACTTAATTTGCAAGAAAATTGCAATGTTTGCTTCGGTGCAGAAGTCTGCAGAAGCTTGATTTTAGAAGGAATCATGTAACCCAAACAGTTTTACGTGTATTTTTTTCAATGGGGTGTTGTTACTACTCACAAAGCAGTTGGGATTTCAGACCATGATGAGTTCTCTGTGTGCAGACAAACTTGTTCTGTAAGAGACAATTTCTGTTGCTTATCTTTGAATTCTTTTTTCATAGTTTTGGTGTTAGTGTGTACTTGTCTTCCACAGTTTCCCAGGTTTTTGATGGTAGTCTTGTTGCTTCTCAGTAGGTTTCACCAGTGCAAATACTCAGCTTCGGGCCCTGTCCTTGTGGAGCTCCCATGATGTAGCTGAGATGCTGCAAACTTAGACAGTGCCTTTGTCTGTGCAGCTTTTGCGATCTTTCGATGTTGTCAGAGAAGGGTCAGACGTTTCTAGGTACACTGAGACTGGCTGATAGATTCATGTATGGCTCCCACTTCTGGGGTGCTTTAGGTCTCCAGAGGACGTTTGTATTTAAAATACCACTCTGGTTTTCAACAGCTGTCCTCCCCAGTGCTCTCCTGTGGCTTGGAGATCCACAAAATTACTGTGGAGATAGAAGTGACATAGATCAACCCCTGTGTTTATTTAAAAAGAAGCACAGGAGGAGAGCCAGCCATGCGCCCTGCTCTGTTGAACACATAATTGCAGCAGCAGTCACTTTGTTTGGTTACTCCGTGTCCCTTTGTGGTAGTATTTTCTGGGTGATGCTAGCCCTGTATAGGTGACCCATTTTGCGACCAGATTCAGCCTGTTTAGAAGGTGGCCTGTTTTCGGTAAAATTGCTGGAGGTATTAATGTATTCCAGAACTGATTTTGGCTCTGGATTATTTTAATTTTCCCTTTAATGGGGACATTAAAACAAGAAAACAAGGATGTGGTGTTTCTCGATCCTCTTCTGGCCCTCAGGCTGTTAAGCCGCTATGACGGTGTGTTTGAAGAGACTGTCAGCAGTTACTTGTTCGCTCCAGCTATCTCCATGTTTGGGAGATGTCAGGGGTGGATCACACTGCGGAACTCCCTGTGTATACCTTGTGGAAATATGAAGAGTTATGTTAAATACACGTAGAAGTACTTTGCTTGCTGAGAACCTCGTATTCTTGCTTGACTTTCTTGGTGATTTCTTATTCTTAGGCTCTCGGATTGCCAGCTGGCTGCCCAGTTTCTCGGTGGAAGTGATGCATACTACAAACATCCTCGGAATCACACAAGCCAGCAACTCCCAGCTGAATGCTATGGTAAGGCTGCTTTAATAGTCTGCGCCTCAGCCTTCCTCTTTGTGATGTGGGGAGAAAGATACATGTGGATGGAGAACATAACAGGGAAGTCAGAACAGTGTTTAGATGTTACAAGAAAGCTATTCTTTTGAGTGAGAGAAACTTTATTTTAGTGAAGTTAGGGCTGTACGTTGCTTCAAGTGTGTAAATATAAAAGAACAGGTCTGGAGGTAGGTAAATGAGAGAGAAAAATTACATGTACTTTCTGTGTAGATAGGCAGACTTTTTCTCAGGTTGCTCAGAGCAACTTATGTGTTTTTGTTTTAGTACTTTTCTTTACTCATAACTTGCGGTCACAAAGGATGTGAGTCTATAACCAGAGAATTTAGCTGTTGGTCTAGTGGTAACTGATCAAACGCATTCTATAGCTTTTGATTTTTTTAGTATTTATTTTTAATAGCACTGGGCTCCAGTATAGCTGTTTCTGTTTGAGTGTCTTGTCAGTGTGAGATGGGGCTCTCCGTAGCACAGTCGATTCTTGCTGATTCATCATGATGATAGGAGTATTGAGGATGAAATCCCAGGTTTGTTGACTTCATACATAAACACTAATGTAGTACAAAAAAGAGAAGGATACGGCCCTGTGAAACACACTTAGTACATTTAGTTTGAGAAGTGGTGTTTCTTGTGAGTTCTCAAAGTTGCTGTGTGCTAGAGCACATTAATTAATATTCAGTGAGGTATCTTATGAAAGTGATGACATTTTCAGAATGCGAGATCTCTCCCATAACCTTCACAACTGTTTGAGCCTCAACAGGATAAGGCCAAGATTTTTAGGGGGTTTGAGGGAGGACGGGTAGGGAGCATTGAGGTGTGTAGGCAAATGATAGACTAGTTAAATATGCAGAAAATCTCTTAAGGCCAGTTTCGTTCTTCTTTTACTTGGCAGAGTGACACAAACAGGCTTTTGTTAAGGATGAGTAATGATTTCTTAGCAGTGTGTATGATTAAAAGTACAGTAGCAACTTATATGAAAATTCCTGCTTTAATGGAAAGTCCCAGGTTAGCAAACTATAAAAGTGTTACACATTTTTAATAGAAAATAAATGAAATTCTCCTTTGTGTAGCTGAATAAAAACCTAGGGAAGTATTTTGAGAGAAAGGCCAGAGGCTGAAATTCTAAATTGGTCATTTTGGTCACAAGATAGTACAATGGAGAGGTAGGTTTGCTGTAGCTGCTTGTGTTTGAGCTCACTGTCAGCTGGTGCATGGCTTTTGCTTTGCTCTCAAAACTCCTTCCACCCGTCTTTTCTTACTGTGGTTGTCTTCATTGCCCCTCCCATAGCTTTCAGCACTAGTTAAAACAGAGATTTTAGTCTTTAATGAAGTCTAGCTGTTGGTCTCTAAAAGCGTATTTTTGTCTGCCCTGTTACTTTTATTAATAAATCTTTTTAATATGGATATTATTTAAGTAACTTGAAATTCAATAGTAACAGTTCCCTAACAACTTGGTTTAATTTACATGAGCTTTCAGACCCTATTAAACTGTTTTGTAGGCAGGGTGGCTGAAGAGAGTAGGTTAAAAAAACTTATTGTGCTTGTCCTTACCAGCACTATTTCAGAACCCATCTGGGGTAAAGAAAAAGATACATTTTTTTTCCAGTGTTGATCTAGTTTCAGTCACTCATGTGAATTTTGTGCAGATCTTTATTAAAAAGGCTGTCATAAAAAGAGGGTCGGGAAGCTGATGAAGCCTTTGTGCATCTACAAGCACTTTTCAGGGAACTAAATTTTCAGGACCATGTGGTGTCTTCACAGGAGTTGCAGTTTTGCTGTTGGCTTCAATGGAGTCAAAATATTGTCCTGTAAGCCAATACCAGCATGGGTTTTCTTTCTCTTGTTTTTCTTTCTGCGTGTGGGTTTTCATATCATAAACAGCAGCTTTGAGCTGTTCATTTTTTAAATCTCTTTCTGTTGAGATACTTCCCAGCTAACTTTTGTGTACTGCTGATACTGACTGTATTGACCTTGTTTTCTCCAGGCCCATCAGATTCAGGAGATGTTCCCTCAGGTTCCTTATCACGTAGTTCTGCAGGATCTGCAGCTCACCCGGTCCGTAGAGATCACCACTGACAACATCCTGGAAGGGCGCGTCCAGGTACCTTTCCCCACACAGGTAAGTCATCATCACGCCTAAAATAACTAACTTTCTTAATTACTGCAGAGCTGAACCTGTTAATAATGAGTGAGGGGAACAAGGTAAATTCAAGCACTGGTGAATCCAGCTTAGCTTAATGCAATAGTATTCTTCAGATAGGAAGGTGATGTAGTCGGAAGCGCCAAACCGCTTTCGGCAATCTAGTCTTTGCATGTTGCAACATCTGACTCAATTGGAAGGTCTCACAGGGGTGTGTGATTGAGGTATACATGTCTGTTCCTTGCTGTGACCCTTAGAAGGTGACCTTTTAATATATTAGGATGGGTCTCGGGTGTGCTTTAGCATTATCCATCCTAATACGGGGTATTTTCTTTATGAAGGAAAGTCAGGGTCTATCACCTGTGCCCTAGAGCTTGTCTCTGATTGATGTGGTTGGACTGCAGGATGCACAAAGTGCTTGCCTGTATAGTTTCAAACACATTACGTAGTGCCAAATTCTACTTAAAAAACCTCAGGATTTGTTTTTTCTTTGTTTAAATCTCTGTAGACGTAGTATATTCAGTCATGTACCAAAAATATATTGAAAATGTTTTAGCTAGACTACAGAAAAATATTTGCTCAGTTAAAGCAGCTCTTCTCAGTCCCTTTTGTGCAGAGCCTTTAGAACATTTCCAGTTGATTTCTCTGCTGACAGATAATTGAATTGTACCACTTAGGAAGGTTTTCTGCAAAGAAAGTAGTCGGCAAAATGATGCCTTGTCCTTAATTAATGACAGCAGATTTCAGTAGAGCAGTCTGGGGAGCATGTTCCTGTTAATAAGAATATTGAATTCTCATTCTGTGCACATCAGATAGTACTGTTATCTGGAGTCTGCGTGCGGGGAAGCAGAGACAATTCTCTTTCGACACAGTGCACTCTGTTTATTGCTAACTTATCTGTTTCTAAATTGAACATAACACATGACGTTGCAGAAGGCAGAGTCTGAATGCGTTCAAACAGCTCGTTTTTGTTTTACTGTTTTACACGCTGTATTAATATTAACCCACAATGTTTGCATTTCAGCGTGCAGATAGCATTAGACCTGCATTGAACAGTTCTATGGATCGGCACAGCACTGATCAGGAGGACACTGAAACTGTCACTCAGGTAATTTGGCATCAAAACGGGCAAAAAGCACAATTAGAAGCTGCACAGACAGATTGGTTCTGTATGAGTTCAGGTTGTAAAGAATTACCTGTGTGCTTTTCTTTTTGCTCCTCGAAGGAAAGCGCTCTCAAGTGACACAAAGAACAGAAAAGATCACATCTCTGTTCACATCTGGTCAGGCCTGTGCCCATCTGTGGAATATGAAGAGCAGGACGCTTTGCCCTTCTCCTTCCTCTTCCCCTTCCCATCCTGTACATCTCCAGACACTTCCCCTAAAATGAGTTAGTATTTATCTTCTGGGTATAAGAATTATTTTGTGTTCTGGAGTAAGCACTTGGAGACATCGAGAACATTGAGGTGAACGGAGTGGGATAACAAACAAGACCAAGAGATAACAACCTTTTTACGTATAAACCACAATAATGGGTTTTGCTGTTCTTCACTAAGGGCTTTATTAGGCAGCATGTGCTAACTAAAATGTGGCAGGAAGAAAAAAAATAGTCTGCAAGTAGAATAAGGTTTCATTCCACTTTCCTTTTCCTTGACTGTAGTAGCAAAATTGTGAGGGTTTCTGTTTTATAATCCTCCTATTCTGCTGGCTTAGAGAATGAATTTGTGAGATTTGTGACTTTCTGCCTTTGCAACCTTTAATAACCTGAATAGCCACCCTGTTACTCACCTGCAGTTGAACTGTGGCAGTTCCCTCGTCAGCAGGTTGCGAGGCAGGAGAAGATGTAATCTGGTTTGACCCTGCAGTCGAGGCTGAAGAAGAGGTGCTGGGGCTCGGTACCAGTGTTTGATAAGAGCCTGGGGTAGCAGGAGTGAAAATCTTGATCTAAGTCTAGCAACTCTTTAGTGACTTTTCGGCTTAACTTGAAGGTTTTGGTTTTCCTTGTTCTTTATGAGTAAAACCTCTCTTTCTGCAAATGGTATCTAACTCATGCTCCTTAGTTTGCTACTGTCTTCAAATCTCACTTTGATCACCTGCCTGCCTGGCACTGCCTGTGTGTCTGTCCTTCCTTCTGCAGAACCTGAAAAACCTGGGAGTGGTGTTCATGCGTTACATCCTCGAAAACATGTTCTCTAATGATGTGTTTTAGTTGGAGCAAACGGCAGTTTGGACAGAGACTGTATTTTTGTTTTGTGAAATAGCACAGGGGTAGCCTGGAGATACGTCAGGAGTTGTGCATTTCCCGTGGCGGAGCAGGGCTGCCGGTGGCTGTACTTGTGGAACAAGCTGGTGTCCTCCGTGCAGGTTTTCCCATCTGCATACTTACTGTGCCAAATGGGGTTCGTAGGCAAAGGCTGAAGTGGGAGACTGAGACTGCCGTGCACCCAGAAAAACTTGCTGCTGGGTAGTGTGGTGAAAGCTCCAGTTGCTGCTGTCCTCCTCCTGCCTCGTAAATGCTTTGTGCATTTAGTGTTAACTTCGTCTGGCTTCAGACAATCAGATCATGCTTGTCATGCAGCCACAGAGCTCTGCCCAGGAGTCCAGCTCACTCACCTTCCTGCTATCCATAGTATTTCCATTGTGGAGAGAAGACCCAGGAGCCCAGGGGTGTCCTTCCTCTGGGAAACTCGTGTCGCTTTTCTGTCTCTTTGATTCTGATTTCAGTTTTTAACTGAGCACCTGGTGTATTGTAGATGTTCTTTTTCTTCTTGCCAGGAGAATATGTTGCTGTAGTCAGTTGAACTCTAGTTTGTGTGGAAAGGTCTAGCAGTAAACAAGCTACTTCAGCAGGTTGCGCTTGGTTTTTAGGAAGCTTTTTAAATGCAAGTGGGAAGGAACATAAGAAGCCATCATCATCTCCTCTGGGTAAGACTTGTATTTACAGACAGTGGGTAGATGTGACTTCACGCCTTATGGCACAGTCCCCAAGAAAGACTGTGGCAGCTCTCGTTGCTTTGTGCTGCAGCCTTGGAGTAAGTTTTACAAGCTCTCCATCTCTTTTTTTCTTTTTTTTTTTTTTTTTTTTTAAATCAGCACACTTATTGAGAATCTTTATAGATCTCCAACAGCAAGTGCCAGGCCCATTGGAGTTCTGTTTGTTAGAAATAGTACTTAGGGGAGTACACATGCTCAAATAAAAGCATAAAAGCACCCTTCTTCATGAGTAGCATAGATTTTCTTCTGTGCCGTATGTCAAATGGCTTAATTCTATCTAGAATTCAAAGATGTTAAAATAGGGATGATTGTTGTTTGTTCCCCCCCACCCCCAAAATATAGCTTACGGCTTTGGGGTGTCAGTGCAGACATAAGGGTAGTTGAGAGACATCTCTGAGCACCGTCATGGTATAAATCGTGTTAAAGGTTTGTGAGATAATGCTCTGAACGTTGACAACTTCTGACAGCCCTGGCCTGGACGCTTCACAAGACGCTGTGCACAGACTTTTCTCCAGTTGTGCATGGAAATGCGAATGTTTCCAGCAGCGTGTCCCTTGGTCACACGCTCACTCTCCATCCCCGTCATATTTACCCTCCCTCCCCTTTTCTCACTCTGCTGTTATTCCCTGTAACAACAGATCCCGGAGCAGCTACAGCTACTTTCTTTAAGCTTGTGTTTTCCTGTACTAAAATGTATTTAAAGATTATCCTTTAAAATTTTGTGTGTTTGTTTATCTGTTTCTATAATCCTGGGTGGAGATTGGGCAGGACTGCTCAGACCTCACTAGTAAGCTGTTGTTACAAAGCTGAAATTTGCCTGCTGCAGTTCCTGCCCCCTCCTTGAGAATCCAGTTTATTGTCATTGCTGAAGTACTTGGTGACTCTAGGGACACTTCTGAGGCATCCCATGGCTTTCATGAAAGTAACTTTTTTTCTTCTTGGAGCCTGAAGGAGGAGTAGTTTGTGTAGCGTACAGGTTTCTGCATCTGAGATCTGCTCTCAAACTGAGCCTTGTCATAACCCGCACTGCAATTAGTTAGGATATTTTTGTCTCTAAAACCTCCTCAGTAACCGCTCTTGTGCTCAGATAAAGGAATGGGCTCTGGGTATTGATTTTTGCATCTTTGTGAGCTAGCTTGGATCTTCTGATACAAATGGCCCAGGGAGGAAAAATGTTCTTGCGTGAACATTGGTTCTAATGAGCACCCTCCTCGCTGCTTTGCCCAGCAGAGCTGCCCTTTTCCGCACCCACCTGTGTGATGATGGGATGCAGCCGTTGGGTTGTTCATACCTGGTCTGCCGAGGTTGCCGTGAGTCTGTGTAAAACCTGGGAGATTGTTCCGCGGAGCTCTGGCTTCCTCCTCTGAGCTGTGGCACTGCTTTGAGGCCGTCCAGCAGTGCCCCACCATGTTATCCCAGTGCATTAGTGTGTGTGACACAGGGAGCCCTTCCCCAGCACGCTGGAATTGATGGGTTTTGCTGAAATAGGCTGAAGCCATACTTGTGTTTGAGGTTGCGGTGTTTGCCCTGCTCTGGCTGGGGCCCTGGCTTTCCTGCTTGGTTCACCGCGTTGATGGGAAGTGACAGCCGTCCCGGTGTTTGCGCTCCGAAGGCGTTGCGTTGGCGAGGTGGCGTTACTGGGACGTCTCTAGGGCTTTGGGATGACTCAACTTGTTTTGCACATCAGCTGCTGAAACATCGTGCACTGTGATACGGCTGAGCTGGGCTGGTGGGACTTGGGCAGCGGTTCCCCCGCGGTCGCCGCATCACCATCTGTCGAGGCTCTTGCACGAGGGCACCAAAGGCCCAAGACTCACGGTAGGAGCTGCTTTGGCCAATACCTCTTTGATGCGTCCTACTTGAGTAATCCTCTGGGATACCAAATAATGGCTCAATCCTTAAGCCTTTCATTGAGGTGATTTGTTTTTTGATGCTACCACGCTTAGTAACATCTTGCCTTTCCATCGCAGAGCTGATCTGATCGTATATGACAGGATGGGATCAGGATCTGCTGCTTCACCTGTTCACCAGCGTCATCGTTCATCAGCTCAGTTCTCGGGGTGCCGAGCTGTGCGCGGGGCTGCCAGCTCCTTTCATTGACACGCCGCGCTTGGGACGTTGCCAGCCCCGCGCCAGCAGCCCGAATACACGATGATTTCAGTGAACCGAAGCCTCATAAATTCCCTTCTCAAGCACGCATCCTCTTTGCAAATACATTTGCTATTCTTTCTGTAGTACATGGATTGCTGCTCTTTCAACTCTTTACTGTTGCATTGCTTGTCAAGTCAGCTGCAGAATCTGACTATTAGAAGTGCCCCATTTTCGTAGAGCGTTAATTATGAGTAATTAATGTTTGTCTCTGAGATTACTTTCAAGCATGGCATAAAAGATACAGCATTATAGAATACAGGCTCTTTGAACATGTTTTGAAATAGCTTTGTTATGTATTTTGGCTGAGGTTTTCAAAGGAGCCCAAGGGAATTGGGTACAGCAGGTGAGAGTCTCGTTTCTTCCAGTGCCTCAGAAAATGACAGTTCTTTGTAGCTCATTGATTTGGTGCAAAGAAGACCTGTTAGCAAATTTTGCAGAGACTTGTGACTTTTTTCTCCTTTTTCTTTTCTCTTAGACTGAGCGAGTGCCACTCGAACTCAACTCAAGACTGGAAGAAATGGCAGAATTCAGTGAAATGGAAGCAGAGCCCAGTGAAGCAGAAGATTTTGAGGCCAGGGGAAGTCGCTTTTCCAAGTCAGCGGATGAAAGGCAGCGTATGTTGGTTCAGCGCAAGGAGGACTTGTTGCAGCAAGCTCGAAAGTATGTTCTTTCCTAACGTTCCAGGATGAGTACTTGGTTATAGTGCCCCAGAATGGGTTGCAAATGGATTGTGACCACCGAGACCCTGAGCTGATCCAAATAGTAAGAGGAACAAACACATCTGCTCCAGCAGGCTCAGGGTGCTGGTTAAGTCAACTGATAAACCCAACTCTGAAATAGCTCCGTGTGTCCCAACGTGTACACAGCTTCCTAAGTGGCTGATGCGAAGCTCTTTGAAATCAGAGGGTGATTTTCCAGCTTCGATGGGCTTTATTCTGAGCCTGTAATAAGTGAGAACATGTCACTTGTGCCGAGTTCTCTGGTAATCTGTAGCTTGTCTCCCAGCACACGTGTCAGCCCGCGCTGCCTGTGCTCTGACAGCTGACCCGGCTGTCGGGCAGCGCTCCTCTCGGGTACAGAGCAGTGCCTGCAGCACGGAGCGGTTTGCAGTTGGCCGGCACCCCCTTCCGAATGCGCAGAGAGCGGCTCCTGACCCGCGGTCACCGCTGCTGGCGAGAGAGCGACCAGCTGGACGGCGTCTTTTAGCCCAGCTGGTAAATGGGTGCTATAGGTAGAGTTCAACTTTTCTTTTACATGCGTTCCAGTCATATTGAGGAGCTTTACTAGCATCCAGTTGCTGATTAAAAAGAGAACGAAAAGCACTTCAGTGGTGTAGAGAAAGCTTTTTAGCATTTGTAAGAAATGTTGTCCCGGCATTTGTATCACAGGGAGACTAACGGACAGGGTCTGCAAAACTATGTTGAGTTATGCATCCTTTGGTGTTATCAGGCTGCCTACACTGTTGGGTTTTTGTTTGGGGCTTTTTGGTTTTGATGGGGGTTCTTTTTGTTTTTTCCCCCACACTGAAACGCCATCATATAAATACATGGGACTATGACACCTTTTAAGAGTTTGTCTATAAATAGGATTGTTCTGAGCATCTGTGAGAGACTGAAATGTCAAATAATTGTCTCCAGGGCCTTACAGCATCGTTTTCCTTGATGTCTGAAAAATGGCATTTAGGGCAACAAAGTATTTTTGACTTTCTAGTTTACTGGTTCCTTTCCAACGGTGAAGAGCTGCAGAATCACAAACTTCTATATTTTGTCACTAAGTGTAAAAATTCATTGGGATGTTAACTCTGGCAGCTGCTTCCTTGTATTTTTGCCTCATCTTTCACTTTGCGGCCCTGGTGCCCCTTCTGGCCACGGCTTACTCATCATCAGGGTGGGACTTCTTGTGGTGGATGCTGCAGCATCTTACAAGTGGTGGAATAACAGGAGCAGAGAGATTCAGTAACTCACCTGCAGCCTCAGGGAGCTGCTCTGAGTTACGGGTAGAGCCCCAGCCCTTAGAACTGGCTCCTTATGGACACAGGAATCTTGCACAAAAACTAAGAGCTTGTGCCAGCTCTGCAAAGCCTGTCTTAGGTAATACAGGCTGTTTTTGGAGTGCGTAGCTTGTGTCAAGGTATGTTCCTGCTTTCGGTGAGCCTTGCGATCTTCCCTGACTCCACGGACGCACCAGTGATGTCTTTTCCAGAGCCCACACGAGGCAGGCTCTGCTCACCCGTCTTTTCCTTGTTCCTCTTGCAGGCGCTATTTAAACAAAACCTCTGACGAGGAGCTGGCCCCAGAGAAGCCCTGTGCTGCGCCCGAGGGAGCGCCCGCCGATGCCGTCACGCTGCGCCGCAGGACGCTCGCTGCCGCCGCCGAACGGAGGCTCCAGATGCAGCAGAACTCCTAGCGCTCGTGGCCCCCCCTCCTCCTCGTGAGCAATGCTGATAAATAAATTAAATACAACCCCCCCTGCGCTTTCTATACCAGCAGGAAAGTGTCTCTTCAGAGTCCAGCCAGCTGTGCTGCCGAGTGAGCTGGCTGCCTCTCTGCTGTATAAAGCATGTGGTCTAATAATGTTTGGACAGCTGACAAATTAACCTTTTTTGTAATATTTTCTATGTGACGTTGATCCCCTCCACAAGCAAAAGGCAAATTCTAAACTGCGGGCGAGATTTCTGCAGGTAGCGTGTGGTACCAGGCCGGCCGCGCAGCAGAGGCCGGGGAAGGTGTGTTCCGAATTGGCAGCTGTGGGCGCAGGTTGCGGAGGGCACTGGCACGTTCAGCTCGAGGTCAGGGAGAGTTATACCAAGAAAGCTTAGAAGTTTGCAGCAAACCCTGCGGTCGATGAGCAGGTGCCCGCTCTGCAGTCCCTGTGCGTGTCGAGAATAACGGGTGTTACACAGGGCGCTGTGAAGGGCCGGGGTGGCGTCGCTGGAAAGTCCGTTCGCAGACGGATGGATGGAAGTTGTCTGGCTACGTAACGCAGAAAAAAAACCCAACCTAATTAATGCATTTTGTAGCAAGCGCCGGTTCACATGATTCCAGCATGAAATAGTTTGTTTACAGTTGCTGGGCCCCTCTGCACTGTCAGACTCTGGCTCTGTTCCCTCACCAGGGGCTGCGTTATTTTCCTTTGCCTTTTGTGACCAGAAACAAGCACGAGATTGAGGGGAATCGAGTGAAGAAGACGGGGCGTGAGGTGAGTTCCAGCCCCCGCAACGCAGTGTTACCATAAACCAAGGGAGTATAAGAGGAAAAACCCGCCTGTTCTGGACTCTGGAGCAACACGGATGGGACTCCATGGAGAAAGCTCCAATATCTTGCTTTTTATTTCATTTTTTTAACCCCACAATTTCGCCGTGAGTTGATTCAGAGCGCCGGGGAGCCGGGGCGCCTGGGCCCCACCTGCAGCCCAGCCCGCCAGCCTCTGGTGTTTTTAAAGAACTTTTGACACTCGATCCCCGTGGAGCTGCCGGAGCGAGCTCACGTAGTTCAGTTTTCCACGGCAATTACTTAATTTTTAAACTTCTGAAGAGTGAGTTCTAGTATTGCTGTCCTTTAGAAGGAACCCAGTGTTATCTAGAATTGTTGGTAACTTTTTTTACTGTTGGTTTTTAGGACATTTGAGGGTGAATTTAATGAGAGGAGTTGTATCTCGATGTTTAGGTGAAAATAATTTATTTCAATAAAACTCTTTGGGAAGCCTTACCTTGCAATGCTATTAGTAAACTTCAAAGAACTTTTTTTTTGAGATCTTTGGTTTTGCTCAGAGCTGCTTTGTTTTTATTGTTTAAAAAAAAAAATAAACTCTTGGTCAGTGTTGGAAATTGTTTGGAAATTTCTGTAGCGTGACTTCTTATGTTCCTGGTGTGTGTTCGGTGTGTAAATGTAGCACCTGGTCCCCTTCCATCCCACTTTCTGTCGTGATGAGAGGGGGCACAGCCGCCCAGCGCCGGGTTTGGGAACGTTTTCCCAAGCCTGGGGCTGCAGAGCAGGAGCTGCTCCTGTAATTATCATGCTGTGAGCATAGGAATGGAGGAGCAATAGTGTCTTGAGTGACTGTAAAAATCAAACGGGGTTTTGAACTGTCTGGCAGTGTGCAGAAGGGGTGAGAGCTGCTGTACGTGTGAACAGGAGGGAGCTGGGGCTTTATTCAAGCAGCAGAGTCGATGTTACCTCTGGGAGCACAGATGGGAGAGGGGAAAACAGCACAGAAATCCTGCCCTGGGCTTCCTCGGGGTCCTCTGTCCTGCTGCATTTCTGGGAGACTTTACATGATGATGCAGAATGACTCCCTCACCCTTCATCTCATCAGAGGGGATCCTGCAGCCAGGACAGGCTTTGGCCTAGCTTTGGGCTTGGCCTAAAGGTCTCCACCACCTTGGTGTGTCCTCTCCCAGCCTGCCCGCCTGCCCAGGGAGGGACAGCTGCCCCTGGAGAGGTTTCCTTCTCTCTCCTCAGGTGCAGAAGCTGAAGAGCCCCCAGTTCCCTGGGGGTTCCCTGGGCAGTAGCGCCGCACAAACCACCCCCGGCCTCTGCTGAGCTGTGCGGCATCTCAGCCACCCCCACAAAACAGAAAAATCAATCCCTGATTTCTCATGTTCATGCTGGCCTGGAAAGGTGCCATTAAAGCAACTCTTGGCCACCAGCCCCTCTCTGCCTACTGAGGGACCCTCTGGGGGGTCCAGCCCTTCACCCAGCAGCAGATCAGCTGGGAAGGAGAAGGTGTCGTGAGCCCATTGAGCAGGGAGGTGATTCTGCCCCTCTGCTCTGGTGAGACCCCCCTGCAGTGCTGGTCCAGCTCTGGGGTCTCAGCACAGGACAGACCTGTTGGAGAGGGGCCAGAGGAGCCACAGAAATGATCCAAGGCTGGAACAGCTCTGCTGGGAGGACAGGCTGAGAGAGTTGGGGTGTTCAGCTGAAGAGAAGGCTCCAGGGAGACCTAATTGCGGCCTTTCTGTACTCAAAAGGGGCCTGTAAAAAAGATGGGGACAGATTTTTTAGCAGGGCCTGTTGCAATAGGACAAGGGGTGATGGTTTTAAACTGAAGGAGGGGAGATTCAGGCCAGACATGAGGAAGACATTTTTTACACTGAGAGTGGTGAAACACTGTCCCAGGTTGGCCAGAGAGGTGGTGGATGAACCATCCCTGGAGACATCCCAGGCCAGGCTGGACGGGGCTCTGAGCAACCTGATCTGGTGCAGATGTCCCTGTTCATGGCAGGGGTGGGACTGGATGAACTTTGAAGGTCCCTTCAACCCAAACCATTCCGTGTTTCTATGAAAACCCAGCACCCTGCGCTTGCTCCGGCTGCCGCAGGGAGAGTGAAGGGGCTGATGCGAGAACTCCTGGAGCTGAACCGAGGCGGGTGGGATGGTTCACAGACTCCCGGGCTCTTCTGTCCAGACTGCTCCTCTTGGATTTCTCACCTTCTCTCCCGCTGTTCCCTGGGGAGCAGGTCCTGGCCGGGATCTGTCCCCACGCACCCTGGGGACACAACTCGCTGCAGGGGCGGGGGCTGGTTTGGGCAGAGGCGCGTGTGGAGCGGTGGGCGACCCGGGACAAGGAGGATGTAAGAAAATTGACCCAAACTGCAAAAATCCCCAAAACCCTGAACTGTGAGAAGAAAACCCAAATTGTGGGGGAAAACCAAACCAAACAAAAAAAAAAACCCAACTAAAGCCAAACAAAACAACAAAACCCAACCAACCAACCAAAACCAACCAACCAAGAGAAAATAACGACAACCAACCAACCAAAACCAACCAACCAAGACAAAATAACGACAACCAACCAACCAAAACCAACCCAAGTTGCTTCTGCAGCAGTGAGAAGATCCCAACCTCTCGGAGAACCTTCCTCTATAGCTCAGGGGAAAAAAAACTCGCACGTTGTGGGGTTGCCGATGTTGCCACAAAGACAAAGGACTTACCCTGAGGACTCTCTTTGCATTCCTGAAATAAACACAAATAGTTTATTGCTTGGGGAATTTTTTGGGAGGGATTTTTGCTCCAGCAATGTTGGGAAGCGACCTGAGCCGTCTCAAAGGCTCCACGCACCCACTGCGCCCGCTCTCAGCCCACCCCCCGGCCCTGCTACCAGCAGAAAACCCCCCAAAAATGTGGTTTTGTTGCTATTTTTCTGTTATTCCCCCCATAAGAAGCAGGCGGAGGCGCGGGGGGGAGAGCCCGGGGTACAGACAAACATTCTCTTTATTGAGCTACACATGAATTTTTCCATTATTCAGAGAAAGAGATTGGCAGTGTGTAATATATCACAGAAACCTCACTGATTGGTAATAGAAAGGCTTAGAAAGACCTGGCGCTTTATATATATATATATAATATTTTTCTTTTTTTTTTTTTTTCCTTTTTTTTTTATTTAGTTTCCTCTTGCTTTATGGGTTTTGTTTCAAACAGGAGTGACCGCTCTTCTCCAGCAAAGGTCAAAGTGAAACCATGACGTCGGGTACCAACCAAAGTAGAAATGACGAAGGATTGGTCATGGAAACGGTGGCTCCGATGTAAACACTACATTCGATTTTTGTTGTTTTTTTTTTTTTTTTAAATTATTTTTAATTATTTTTTTGTGGTTTTGTGTGTGTTTTTTAAAATTTTTAAATCATTTTCATTCTTGCTTTTTTTTAAAAGTTTTTTTTTTAAGTTTTTTTCTTTTTTTTTGTCCTTTTTTTGTTTTGTTTTGTTTTCTCAGCACAAACATCCCCACATGAGAGAAAAAACACCATTCACTGGGGGGGACGGAGGGTCGCGGGGGGGAAAGAGAAAGCAGCACAGAAAAGCGTTCACCGGAAAGGGTTAAAAATGAATAAAACCCAAACAAAACCAAAATATACCCTAAACAAACAAACAAAAAAAGATAAAATAAAATATATATATCTGTATAACCTGCCCCGATAGGAGGGGTTGGGGGGTCCCATCCGGGCTGTGCTTTTGGATCCGAACCCAGAGAGCGAGCGGGGTTGTTAAACCATGAGGGGGTGAAAATGGGGACAAACCCCGCGGCTCCAGCTCTGGGGGGTTGGCTTTTGGGGGGGGGGGGGGGGGTTGAAAAAATCTGACCCAAAACACCCCAAACCCGTTGGGGGGGCGGCAGGAGGGGGTCCCAGCCCAGCGCCCCCCACGGGAAATGGGAGAGCTCTGCTTGTCACTGTTCTTTCACGCTACAGCACATGGACGGGCCGGGGCGCGAGTGTTCAATCCCCCCCGTTTTTATGTATTTATTGAAAACACTTTATCTTTCAGCTCCTCGAGCTGGCGGGGGGGCCCGGGCAGGGCGGGGGCAGCTCGGCCTTCCCCCCGCTGGAAATCAAAATAATTCGTCATCGCTAAAAAAAAAACCCAACCCGCAAAATTAATAACAATAACTCAAAAATAAACCCCCTGGTCAAACACCCCGCGGCAGGAGCAGCGCGGGGGTGCCGCTCGGGGGCCCCCAATGCCCCGCGCTGGGACCCGGGGACGGTGCGGGGGGTTCTGCCCGCAGCCCCGTCAGACTAACTAAAGAGGTGGGTGTGGACTCTTTTTTATATATATATATACGTATATATATAATTTTTCCTTACGCCTTTTTATTTACCAACTTGCACGATTACGATTACGATTTTTTTCTCTCACGCAATCTATTTTTTTTCATTTTGTTTCGCCTTTTTTTTTTACTTCATTCCCGCGCACGCGTGTGTGTGTGTGTGTGTGTGTGTGTTTGTGTGTCTGTGTGTGGTTGCGTCGTTTTTTTTTGTTGTTTTTTTATTTTTAACTTTACTTGTTTGTTGCTCCTCCATTCTCCGGGTGCCGGGGTGGCCGCCGTGGGTCAGTACAAGCCGCAGCCCCGCAGGTTGTTGGCAATGATGATGTCGGTGACGGCGTCGAACACCACCTGGATGTTGTTCGTGTCTGTGGCGCACGTCATGTGGCAGTAAATCTCCTTGTTGGGGGAGCGGTTTTTGCTTTCGAATTGTGCTTGGATGTAGGCGGCCGCGTCCTCGTAGGTGTTGGGACCTGCGGGCAGAGGTGGGGGGACAGAGCGGGGGGTGTCAGAGCCACGGTCACCACCTTCCCACCCCCTCGCTGCTTGCAAAGTGCTTTATGTCTATTAAAAAAACAAACATAGGTAAAACATATTTATTTTCCACTTTTTTCCCCCCAATTCACCCCTTAGCAGGGTCCATTTAGGCCTTCTCCCCCTATCCTTTCCCTCCCACCTACACTTTTCCACCCCATCTGTCCCATTTTGGTGAATGACCTATTAGAGAGCAGTATGGGGAAAGGGACCTGGGGGTCCTGGGGACAGCAGGATGACCATGAGCCAGCACTGGGCCCTTGTGGCCAGGAAGGCCAATGGTACCCAGGGTGGGTTAGAAGGGGGTGGTCAGTAGGTCAGAGAGGTTCTCCTGCCCCTCTGCTCTGCCCTGGGGAGACCACATCTGGAATATTGTGTCCAGTTCTGGGCCCCCGGTTCCAGAAGGACAGGGAACTGCTGGAGAGAGTCCAGCGCAGGGCAACAAAGATGCTGAAGGGAGTGGAGCATCTCCCGTGTGAGGAAAGGCTGAGGGAGCTGGGGCTCTGGAGCTGGAGGAGACTGAGGGGTGAGCTCATTAATGTTTATAAATATATAAAGGATGAGTGTCAGGAGGATGGAGCCAGGCTCTTCTCAGTGACAACCAGTGATAGGACAAGGGGCAATGGGTACAAACTGGAACACAGGAGATTCCACTTAAAGATGAGAAGAAACTTGTTGGGGTGAGGGTGGCAGAGCCTGGCCCAGGCTGCCCAGGGAGGTTGTGGAGTCTCCTTCTGTGCAGACATTCCAACCCGCCTGGACACCTTCCTGTGTAACCTCATCTGGGTGTTCCTGCTCCATGGGGGGATTGCACTGGATGAGATTTTGAGGTCACCTCCAATCCCTGACATTCTGTGATTTTCCTTCCCTTTTGCCCCAAATCACCGAGCACCTGGGCTCTGTTGGAGCCTCCTCCCTCCCTCCCCAGGTGTTGCCACTTTCCCCTCCCCACCCTCTCTCCTTTATCACCCAGGGAGGGGGAAGCAGCCCCCAGCTGCGCCCTGCTGGGCTGTGCTAGGGGTTGTTGGATGCTCAGATCCTCGTCCCAGCATCCCCGGTGAGTTCCCCATGGCGCGACCCACAGTGGGGGGGAGAAAGGCCGGGGGGCCTGGTGGCCCCCCGGTTGGTCAGGCAGGGGGAGGGTTGGTAGCCATTGCAATGTCACCCATGGGTGCTGGGTGGGTCCCCTTAGCGGGGTCTGTGAGCCTGGGCTGGGGGAACAGGAGCTGCTCAGGGATGCGCTGCTGTTGTGTTCGCTCAGCTGAGCAGGGTGGGGGGGTTCACTTTGGCAATGCAGACTGGAGAGGGGCCAGATGTTTGAGCTGAAAAATGTGCATTATTGCATTAAGCTGCTTATGGCAGTGAGAGTGGCTGCGCCCAGCCCCTTGGGGAAGCTGCAAAGCCTGAATTACGCCCCTAAAATCGCCTTTGGAAGAGCTGCTGTTATCTGGAGATTTATTTTCCTTTTCCAGTTTGCTGGTTTCTTCCTTCCTGATGCGGCAGGTGGCTCAGTGACACTGGGCTGTGTCCCCCCCCCAGCCTCCCTGGGGTGGCTGGGATGTGCTGTACAGCTCCATGTGGGGTAGTTTGGCATGTTCCCCAGGTGGCTGGGATGAAAGTACTGCTGCTGTTGTGCTGGAGAAACCTGAGAACCTCTGGTGGAAATGCTGGAGCACAGGTGCTGTGGGAGGATGGGCCCAGTCTTGCTGGGGGACCCACTTGTCCCCAGGGTCTGGAGTCCAGGGTGGGTGTGTGCTGGATGGGATTGTTCAGAGGTGTTCAGGTGTCTGTAGGAGACGCTGGAGCCTCTGAATCTGAACTGATTTATTTTTTTTATTTCCCTGAGAGAATTCAGAAGGGACATCTATTCTTGCTCCATTTTCTTGGGTTTTGTTCTTTCTGCCAAGCAACGTTGGTTTCAGTTAAAAACATATGATCTTGTGGTTTCACAGATTTCTGCTGTAAAGGGGGTCTTTCCATCCCCAGCTGCACCCTGTGCGAAGGCACTCCTGGGAGGACACAAACAGGGGATGCAGCTCAGAGGACCATATGTCTTGGTTCTTCTAGCAGGAGCTTCTAAGCAAACGTGGGCAGTTGGCTTCCACCGAGGCTTCTCCTTTCCACAGCTGCCTGGGGCCAGACTCGTTAAAGCTCATCTCCATTTGTCGTAACTCATCTTGACCATCATCATCATCTTGACCATCATCATCATCTTGACCATCATCATCATCTTGACCATCTCTCTGTCCCACTGGCTGGTTGTGCAGCTTTGCCGTAAGAACCGACCGCGCGCAGGACGTGACCCCTCCCCAGGAGCAGGGTGCTGGAGCTGCACCACAGCTCTCCAAGGTGGGCAGTGCTTTTGCCCCCCCATAAAGATGCCCTGTTCCCTCCGTCCCCCTGCCCAGCTCTGCAGCGAGATGCAGCCCCCAGCCCCGGCGGTGCAGTGGTGGGCGTCATGTTGGGCTGTGCCGTGTCAGCCCTGGCACCTACCTGTGTACTCAGGGAAACAGATGGTCAGAGGTGATTTCTTGATCTTCTCGGCAAATAGGTCTTTCTTGTTGAGGAAGAGAATGATGGAGGTATCGATGAAGAATTTGTTGTTACAGATGGAGTCGAAGAGCATGAGAGATTCGTGCATGCGGTTCTGCAACAGGGAACACAGAGGGAGGAGAAGGGAGAGAGAAAGGCAAAGAGAAAGAAAGAGTTAGAGAAGAGGAGAACACTTTTCTGAATTGAAATGGTTAGAAAGAAAAAAACAATCTCTAAAACAAGACACCGGTAAATGCGAGTGGTTATACAAGAGGAGGAGACAGGATGCTGCTCTCGGCCCAGGCTGGAGGATGCAGCTGATCTCCCTGCAGAGCCTCTGCCGCTGATCCAGCAGGGCTGACGCCTGAAGCTCCAAGGAACAGCAGAAAAACCCCCTCACCTTCTTGTCACCTGCACAAACTGAGGAGTGGGAAAGGGGGCTGCAGCCTTCTGGTCTCACCTGCATCCCCTCAGGGGCTGGTCACCCCAAAGCATCACTTGCAGAGCCTAAATAAAGGATGGACAGGCAGCACTGGCCACCAGCTGAGATGTGCTGGGCACGGGGACTGGGATGGAGGGAGTTTTGGCCATCTGGCGTGGTCCCATGGACCTGCCTGGAGGGGGACATGTGCTGAGCAGTGCCATGGTGTGGTGTGACCGGTGCTGAGGGGTTGCCCAGAGGCTGAGGCAGGTCCTGTCCTGGCTGTGCCCTTCTGCCCCTGCGAAAATATTCAGCCAGTCTTTGAAAATACCATGGTGGTGGCTGGGTTGTGGGTGAGGAACCCACTGCAGGTGCCTCTGCTGGCCACCTCACAGCTCTCCGAGCACCCTGGGCTTGCAGGCTGCTCCAGAGAGATGTTCAGCACAGAAGTGTTTAGTAGGAGCATAAATAGAGGCAAATCTCACAAAGCTGTAACTTAAAAAAAACCCAGTAATTCTCCTTTCACATGTGGACCAAAGCCATATAAGCCATTTCCCCCCTGTGCTGCAGAAGCTGTTACCAGAAAGGAGCAGAGAGCAGACAGGAGGACAGGAGAAGAGGAGGAGGAGGAGGTGGGGTTGTCCTGTGCCGAAGCAGCTGTCACAGGGCACCACTGCATATTTTCAGGTGTCACTCAAGCAGCCACAAGGTGTCCATGCGGGCAGGCACATGCACTTGCTGTTAGTGGGAAGGTGCTACTGGACAGGACAGATCTGGCTCTTGAGGAGGGCTCAAAACATCTTCTCCATCATTAACTTGCTCTTAGAATAAACAGAAAGCTGTTCCATGCTGCTCCACTAATGACTTTGGGAGAACTTTCAGGCGCTCTGTGCCCAAACTGCCAATACCCACCTTGCTGACTGCTTGCGCTTGCAAAGCTTCTGGTTCCAAACCAGGGCTTGGGAAAGTCCAAAGCTGCTAGTCCTGCTGTTGCCCAATCTGTAACCCCCTCCTGGGGCTGAGCCCCAGGTGCTGGCGGGGCTGGTCACACAGGGACACCCAGCTCTTTAGAAAAGCCTTGGGTGACACCGGGAGCAGCAGAGACCCCCTCCTGCAGCAACATCGCCCCCAGCCCCTTTATTTTTTTGGCGGCGCAGCAAGGGAAGGCTTTGGTCTTGCCAAAGATTTGCGATAACACACGTGTTTCCTAATGAAATGATGACCCAATTACACATTTTGGAGTTTTCCATGAATGTTTTATTAGTGAGTCATTTTATTAGCTACACTTCAGCTGTAGCTTTGCATGCAAAATTTAGCAGATGTCTGATTTCATCTTGAAAGGCTCTGAGATTACACTGCTGGTTCCTTGACAAAGAGTAGCGAGGGATGCCAAGCAACTGCTTTCCAAAGCTTCAGGTCCTCATCTGATCCTTCTTTTAGAATTAAAAAAAAAAGCCTCATTCACAGGGAAAACAGAAACTGCCACAAAAGGATGTGGTTCTTCTTGACTTGCGGCTGTTGCAAAAATGCTGGGTCTTAAGATTTTCATGGAAAGTGTCTGGGTGGGCTTTTTCCTTGTTGTCCCATATATGTATGTTTATATAAAGGTGCGATGGTGGTGGGGAGGAGGAGCAGCTGAAACAAAGCATGTGTCCGTGGGACTCAGCATCCTCAGCGCAGGGAGAATAGCCCTGGAGGCTTTTGGGCCCTGGGCGGGATGGAATTCTCAAGGAATTTTTAAAAAAATCTCCAATACAAGTATACAAAGAAAAGTCCTTTACCTCAGAGCTGTTAGTTTTTCGCGGAGCTGGCCCCTAATTCTGTCTGATCCGCAGGGTGGGACGTTTGGGGATACGTGCCCAAGGATGGGTCCAGCTGAAGTCGCATCACTGGAAATTGGTGAAGTTGATAAACATAACAGTTTCTTTTCCTTTGCTGAGGTTTATGGAAAATTTTCTCTTGGCTTCTTCAAGTTCTTTGCGTTTATTTCATGCCCCAAATAATGGAAGATCTTTGGTTTAAACATAAAAGAACTGGCACAAATGTTATTTCAAAGGAAGAGAAAGGTGCTCCAAGTACTGTGTAACTGCATAGGGGGGAAAAGCACCATTTATTGAATCGACCCAGAAATGGCTCTTTTTGCCTCTGATTGCAAGGATCGTGTGAAGAGATGGCGGAAAAAGAACTGCAAATCTTGCTCATTTGGAGGAGCAAGAGGGTGGCCAGGAAAACAAAGGAAAAAAAATCCCCATCAAATACTTACATACAATTAAATACCTTTTGGTTACATCCTTTCCAAATTTCTTATTTCCAGGCGAATAAGGCTGTGGGAGACGACTGACACCACAGGCACATGTCATACGTGTATGCACAGAGCAGACGTGGGGTAAATAACGGGCTTGAGCAGCCGGACACGCTCAAGGGAGACACAATAAAAACCCTCTCACACTAGAAAAGAGCTGGCACTTTATTAACATTTTGTAACTAATAAATACATTACCAACAGCCAATAAATTATTACAATAACTAATGCTCTATTAAACCAGTGGACAGTCACTCTTCGTACAAAATTACAGTTAATACAGTTTGGGCCATTGAACATGCAGGAGAAAATGATGCAGCGGGAAATCAGCAAAAAGAAATTCGTGGCGGCCTCTGGCAATCCGTGGGGAAGAGCTGTGGTGGGAGTGGGAAGCCCAGAGGCGGGTGATGGTCACCGTTCCCTTGTTGAGCTGAAAGGAGGTAAGGGAGGTGGGGGGGAAAGGGGTGAGGATGTTAAATTAGGGGCTGGGCTATTTAATGGAGCAACATCCGGTCTTTAAACAACCCTATTTGCTCGTCTGGTGCTGCTGGGTTGTTCCTGCACTGGAAAAACTGGTGAGATTCCAGCAATGCTGCAAATCCTGTTGTTACCCGCTATGATCTCCTCTACCCACCTGGAGCAGGGGAGTTAGACCCAGAGCCACTTGCCTGCACTACAGGACAGTCAGGATTTGGTCTCAAGACTAATCTCCAAGGCGCTGGGTGGGAGAGGGGCTGGGACAGCGAGCGTCAGTCCGGCTCCTAGCCCTCCACCTCCTCCCCGTGTCTCTGCTCCCATCCCTGCTGCTCACAGTGCCTGGGAGGGCTGAGCTGCTCTCTCGGGAGATGGAAATGGGTTTTTCTGCCTTGTCTCCAACCTGGCTCCCTGCCCTTTCCTTCCCCTGTGGGGTGCTGGCTGTCAGGCTTTGGTTCTCCCCCTCTTATTAACACCTCAGCGTTTCAGAGCAGTACTTGCTCTTGTTTGCTCGCCAGCCTGGGCAGCACAAATAAAGCTCTCGCAGGCAGCTGGTTCAGACCCAAGCAGTCCTGTAAGAAGCCCCTTTCTATAGCCACATTCTCCATGTAACATCTCATATAGGTCACGTACCTATATCTGTCAGCACCAGTTATCTCATGTCATTACAGAAGCTCAGAAATTACAACATACACTCAAGTCTCTGGGCGCTTTGGGAGAGTGTTTCTGTCTGCTGGTTCCTCCAGGAGATGGAGGCAGGACCGCGACCCGCTCCTTAGTGCCACCCAGACGTCTCTGCTTTCTGGGGTGTGTGTCAGGGATGCCGGTGTGTGAGGGGTTTGGGTGGTTGGGGATGATGCTCAGTAGCACCTTCCCTACTGACCGTGACGCATCCAGCATCAGATCATTAATGAATGTTCTAGTCTCCTTGGAAATGGTTGTGGAGTTTTTAGTTGTAAAGACAAACCTGGCCCACGACAAAGACACAAACACACTAGTACTAAGCTTCTCTAATCGACTTGACAAATGGTCAGCCTTGATCCCAGGAACTCAACAACAAATGTCTCCCTGGCTACAGCTGGAGAGTTTTTGGCCACAAAATGCTCGGGCACATCGCACAGGCGACAGTGCAGGGTTGGTCCCTTTTACAGCATCAGCTGCGCAATCCATGGAGGGATGTCTGGCACCCCCAACTGAACCCGGTGCCTTGTGGAACAGCACAGTGAGGGCTGCCTGATGCTTTACACAGCAGCAACGGGGTTCATGGGGATGTTTTGGCAAAAGGACATATTGGTGTCCCACCCTGACCTCCTGGAGATGGCATTCTTGGCTTGAGAACAAAGTCTGTTCCCTTGCAGGCAAGCATTTGGCTCATGCCACAACAGATTAAACCCACCAGTTACATTACAGTACAGTATTGACTGCTCTCATTAATACACCTAGTGTCCTGTAAAACAAAATCACATTTACTGAGGAGGCACGGCAGCCTCTTCCTGAGGATGCTCTCCGCCCTGTGGAGGGACAGACTGGCCAGGAAAGCTGGCTGAAGGCAAGAAGCTAATTCTTGTACAACACTCCTGAGAGAGATTTAGGAGGAAGAATTTCTGGGAGGGCGGTGGGAGCCTGACAGACCCCTCGCTAGACCTGGCTTGGGCTTGTCAGGAGGGCAGGGCAGCAGGGACAGCCCGGGGCTGGCAGACGGAGGGGACAGATGGTCCCGCTACCCTGCTGCTCACCTGGGCTCCTGTGGCCGCCTGTTAAAACAAGAGTGTGAACTCTATTTGCTAAAGACAAAACTGGCCTTTGAAGTAGGTGGCTGTACTAATATTTTAATGTGTGCTTTCCTCGTGTGTGTTTATTGCTCACTCTCCTAACAAGCCCAGCTCCTGTATCCTCCCAAGGAGCACAGTGCTCTGCAGCCTCATCTACAGAGTCATTTCAAGGTTTTCCTTCTACAGGTTTCTCTATTTCATTGACATTGCTGTTTAAAGAAAGGAGCTATTTGCATTTTTCTTTGTCTCACAGCTCTGCACCTTTGACCCTCTCGTTGTCGATGGAGCAAACAGGAGGGCTCCCTTCTTTATTTTTGCTGCTGCCTGAAGCTCATTGCGAGTTGCTAATGCTGCTTTCAATATAACGCCCCTTGGATGCTGCTGCTGGACAAGTAACCTGAATCATTAAAAAGCTCCCGCACCCCAAAAAGCGCATCTTTTGCCAGTTCTCATGTTAGGTTTGAAGGGCAGCAGGGTGTATGTGTTTCAGTTTTGTGAATCACTGCGCTTTTAAAACATGTCCCCCATGGCCCGGTATGATTTCTATTGCATCTCTACCAGTTGCAACATCCCTACTACGGGGTGACGGCAAATTCAACACAACTCGGGGCCTCTGAGGGTCTGGATTTGGAGTGTTGTGACTGCAAAGCACAAGGGACTATTCAGAGGAGGGCTTTTGAAAGCAGGGGATGCATTTCAAGATCCTTCTAGGTAACTGGTGTAGGGATTGCTGGAGTTTGGAAAAAGCGCGGGGCAAAAGATTGCCTGCAGAAGGCACATCTGTCAGAAAAGGCTTGGGAGGATGCAGAAAGCCAGCAGTGAGTAATGCTTTGGCAGGCATTCTGGAGACAAAAATCTATACAAGGCCATCAAGCGGGAGAAATAATAGTGTTTAATACTGGAAGCATTTCATCTTCCAAACGCTGTGTTCAGCCTTTGTCAGTGAATCCTCACGACACCCGTGTGAGGGAGGGAATGTCAGCAGCAGCAGCTGAAATGAAGCTTTAGACATACAATATGCCAAAGAAAATGAAAGAAAAGGCGCCGCCTGTCAACATTTCCCCCTCTTTTTCTCCCTTTTCTCCCCGTGGACCACCAGCCGTGGATCATCATCACCGTGCCAGGGAACCAGCAAGAGCTTCGGAATGGCTGGGGCAGGAGGGTTTGGATCTCACAGCTGGGCATGGGTTGCCTCCTGAATCTAGTGTGGTGGATGGCACAACTGCACCAACCTGACACTGGTGACTCGGATGCATTTGGTAGAGTTTGGAGTTAATTTAAATTGTCTTCACCAGAATTTTCCTGTGTGCTTTACGCTGGGAACTCCTGTAGCCTTGGCTTGGTGCTGCCTTCACTGGGAACAGCTTCTGTTACTTGTTTGCTTGGATAAAATGTCACCTAGAGCAAGGGGTGGGAACAGAAAACCTCCAAACCTCTAGTGCTGCTGATCAAATCCTTCTAGAACATCTTCCTAAAGACCTGCCTCACTGCTAGCCCAAGTCATGAACTCACCACTACACGCAGCTCTGGTGCTTCACTTTGGGTCTGGTTGTTACGTATGCTTCATGTGCCAAATGTAACCAACACTCAGCTTTTTAGCCCTTATTCTGACACTCAGCACACATTTGGATAGTGGGTGTTACTGATGGGACTTGGTCACCTGCATGGGATGAGCTCCAGGAGCATCCCTGCTCCTCTGCATCCCTCTAGTTAATTCCCTGCCCCTTCTGTAGCAGAAACACTGTCCTGTTGCCACTGAGCATTGCTTGAAAAGCAAAGCAAGGGACTGAATTTGGAGTAAAATGACCTCTGAGATCAGCAGAGGGGATGCAAGCAGAAAGCTCAGCTTGGAGTGGAGGGGAAGTTTGGCAGGGGTGGCCCTGATTCCTGCATATTTCTTTTTCTCATTGCCTATTTGTGCACCAAACTTCTCTTCCTGCAAAAACAAACAGGTTGGTGGCATTTTACTGTCATTCCCTTGGTTTTAATCCAGGGACTAGAGCTCAACATGCACTTAAATCTCTTCAGGGTTGGGGCATGTGGCTGGTCCCTTCCAAGGAACCAGAGGACTGGGCAGGTGCTTCCCACTGAAAATCCTTTATTTGAAAACCTTTCCCACTGGCTCTGAAAATCCTGAGCTAAACCAAATACAATTAAACACACAGGCCTTGTGGTCAGTGTTCCTTTGGTTTACGGTTGTACAGCAGGGTGTGTTGGCATTAAATGGAGCTGGGAGAAGGGCTGAGACCTGGGAAAACAAGACTTAGGGGTGGGATGTGCCTTAAGGAGCAGAGAGGGGCTCCTGGCTTTGCTGGCTGGCCAGCTCTTTGTGGGAGCTGATGTTGCCAGAGGTATTTTAAGGCTGAGATGTAGAAGACAAAGATGGGTCAGAACAGGGAAGGCAGAGCCCCCGTGTCATTACTGTGAGCATCCTGCAGAGCAGCAGTGGAGCTTCAGGGTCCAATATTAAATCCAGTTCTATTATTTATCGCTATCTAGGGGGTTGCTGACCCAGCTGCCACCCAAGCTGGGCTGGGAGCTGGTTAGATGGGCAAAAGCCACTTTATTCTCCTCCACAGGCCTCCCCTGTTTGCCCCGCGGTGCTCCCACTCGCATCCCTGGCTGGGTTTTGTCATGGTTGTCCCACATTGTCCCAGCAAAACAGCCTCCTCTGGGGACTTCCCTTCACCTCACAGCTGCCCTTCCCTTCCTTCCAGCTGCCTCAACCTGCCTCATCTCCCTTCTAAAACTTCTGTCCCAATCTGACCCCAGCAAACCTTTCCCAACAGACCTCTCCACCCCGTGCCCCCTCTTGCCTTGGGCTCCAGGCTGCTCTCACACGATCCTAGGTGGGCACAGTGAGAAGGGAGGTGTCGTCCCTTTCAGACATGGCACTGGAGAAAACTCAGACCTCCTGAGACCTGAAAGCCACCCCTAGCCTGGGCTCCCAGGAGAGGACAGCTGGGCTTGTGGCCAGCCTGGAGAGCCTCACGATTTCCAGGATCATGGACATTTTGGAGAGGCAGAGAAGAGGCAGGGACCAGTGTAGCCTCTGTGCCCTCAGGTGCCATGCCGTGGGACCTCAGAGGTGGCCATGTCACCCAGCCATCAAACAAGCTTTTGGGGTGGGTTTCTAAGGGTCCCTCCACCTGCCCAGAGGTGACACCCCAAATCTTACACTCCCCTCTGCCTTCACCCAACAGCAAGTCTTGGCCACACGTACCCCAGCCCAGCCATGTTTGTCCTCCCCATGTCTGTCCTCCTCCCTGTTTCACTGTGCTGGGTGCTCCCCTTGCCCTTTCCACACCTCTTCCCCTGCCTTCCTTCCTCCTTTCTCTCTCTTCTCTGCACTTTTCCTTCCTATTCCATCAAGCAGCTCAAATCAGCTTCCTGACCCTTCCCTTGCCATGACATGTCCAGTATGAACCATCCCTCTTGCCTTAGATATTGGTAAAGATGCCCTGACTGCAGACACCAAACCTGGAGCTGTCTCTCCTGGATGCCCAGGGAGGAGATGACATGGGCAAGCTCCCTGCTCCTGCGATTGGGCTTCTCCAGGGTATTTACATGCCTGAGGTGTGATAAAGAGCCGCGAGGCTCTGCACACCCTGCAGTCACCCAGGCACCTGAGGTTTCCCAAAACACCTCTCTGTATTTTAGGTACTTGAAGGTCAAACCCTGCCCACAAGAAGCCAGGGCTAAGTATTTTTGGTGCACCCCCAAGTATTTTAGGGTCAAAGTCTGGAAAGAGATGCCACATATTTGCAGAGGAGCATTGCTTGTGCTGAAATCATGAGGCTGGGAGGTGCTTTGGGAAACGTCCTGGGGTCCCCCAGCTGGTGTCCTCCTTGGGATGTCACCACGTGCAGGGTCCTCACCAGCACGCTGTCCCCAGGACATCCGTGCTGCTTACGCTCCAGGGATCCAAGCCCAGCAAAGCGCCTCACATACAGGTTACTGAAACCACTAGACATATTTTAACATCAATTTTTAAAAACTTGAGGTAAAACTGTTACTGGTAATGAATGCTTTTAGATAAGGCTTAGTATGTTTTTTTACAGTGTCCCTCTCACTCAGACACCAGCAGAACTGAATCTGGCTGATTTACTTGTTCAAATAGCTGTCTGGAAAAAAGGAGAATAAACAAATTCAAGCTGTGGTGGTTGCATTCAACACCAACCCCTCTGGCTCTGGGGTAGAAACTGGAACCGTAAGGTACCCTCAAAATGATCATGTTCTACCTAGCACTTCCCAAATGAATAGTGTTTACGAAAAGAGGATAAATAGCCAGGAGAATTAAAAACATCCCTTAATTTCAAGGACAAGAAAAGTTTTGGTTCCAAACTACACTGTTGCTGACCTTTTTAAGGCTTTGAGTTTTTTCTTTTTCCTTTTTTTTAAAAAAAACTGATGTATTTTTGTCTTTTGACAGCTGAAAAGCACTTTGTGGGCAATGTGGTAGCTCCCCCTACAGTGCTGTGAATTGGAACGGAGGAGTAGAACGAGGCAGCAAGGGAATGAACCAAAAATAAACTAAAATAAAATAAAACAGGCCTGGGGAAAGCAGAACTCGCTGCAAAGTTTTCTGGGACAGGAGGAGGGATTTATTTCTTCCTCGTCATCTTCTGAGGAGGAAAAAAAAGAAAGAGAGAGGACCTGTCCGTGGGACTGGATGATGCTCCCAGGCGGGTGCGAGGAGGGGAGGAGAGTGCGTTAGTAGAGTCCGCATCCCCGTAAGTTGTTGGCGATGATGACATCCGTGACGGCGTCGAAGACGAATTGAATGTTGTTGGTGTCGGTGGCGCAGGTGATGTGCGTGTAGATCTCCTTGTTGGGGGACTTGTTCTTGCTCTCGTACTGAGCCTGGATGTAAGCCACCGCCTCTGTGAAAGAGCTGGGGCCTGTGAGAGTCGAGACAAAAGGAAAAAGAGTGGGTCAAAGTGATCCCGTAACCCTAAATCCATTGGGTGCCTGCAAGAGCCCCTTTGTAGGGCTCATGGCAAGTTCATATGAGGCTGCTGCAACCCAGTTGCCCCATCTCCATCTCAGGGACAGGCACTATGACCAGCCAGGGTTGCGGCAAGGAGGAGATGTTCTCTGATTGTCAGCTCAGCTGTATTTTTATTCTGAGTTGCTCTTTATAGTGTATAGAGATGAAATGGGTGAGGGAACCAAGTGTTAAACAGGCTATGATGGGGAAGCCAGAAGAAATAATGCTGACAAAAAAGAGAAAGGACCTGCCAGGAATGCGGGAAGTGTTTGACCTGGTGCAAAGGCCTAGCTTTTTCCCATTTTTAGTTTTTTTTATTAAAGTTTCAGCTTTTGATGGAAAAGAGGAGCAAAAATGTCCATGGATTGAAGGCAGTATTGGTAACTGTGCCCTTCTTTTCCTGAATCACTAAGAGAAAAGGACATGAAAAGATCCAGCCTCTAATACAGGGCAAAGTGGGGTTCTTTAAAAAAAAAACCCACAAAAAGGTAACACAAAATGTCCCTCCTTTTGAGGAACTCGGATGCCAGTACCCTCTGTTAGAGCTGTGGCTAAAATCACACCACAAGGAGTTTCTTGGTTTGATGTATAGACATGTCTGTGCCAAACCTGATCAGCCATCAGGTTTTGTGCTAAAAAAGCTTGAGAGCACCACACAAACGAGCAGATCCTTTCTGGTCTGGCCAGCCTGGACAGTGCTCACACACAGAGCTCCATGCTGGCACTTGCTTAGCCTGGATAAGCCCAGTTTGGCTCAGTTTCTCTGGCTGGCCTGGAGTGCACCCCACAGCACCCCCGAGCCCCGGTGGCCTCTACCTTGGTCACACTACTAGTGCTCTTGAATCCCTTTATGATGCTTCACTTATGGGAAATGTTGTTATCTGCCAAAGAGAAGCTTACTTGGGCTTGAGATATGCTGTGGTTGAAGGCAGCTGATCTGGGAAATCGCTTGCACTCACGTATACATACTTGCTCTCTACAGCTACCTGAAAGGAGGTTGTAGTGAGGGGGGTTGGCCTCTTCTCCCAAGTAACAAGTGATACAATGAGAAGAAATGGCCTCAAGTCATGCAAAGGGAGGTTTAGATTGGATATTAGGAAAAATTCTTCATGGACATGGTTGTCAGACATTGGAACAGGCTGCCCAGGGAAGTGGTAGAGTCACCATCCCTGGAGGGGTTTAAAAGGCATGTAGATGAGGTTCTTAGGGACATGGGTTGGTGCCAGTGTTGGGTTAATGCTTGGACTCAATGATCTTGAGGGTCTTTTCCAATCAAAATCATTCTATGATTCTACACATGCATCACTAGTTGAAGACAAGAGCTCATGAAGACCGTGAGACCTAAGAATATGCTTGAAGTAAGACAAGCAAAATGTTTGCTGGAAGCAGGTTCTTGCATGAAAACCTGTGTAAAGAGTTTGGGAAGAGATTCACATGCTGCACACCACCAGGTGGGTCCTTTATGAAAGGGAAGCTGGTTGTTCAAAGGCATGAGGATTTAGATGCTGGATTCCACCTGGGAAAGCAGGGAATCAGTAGTGCCAGCTTGGTTTAAAACATGCCCTGGATTCTGCTGCTGTTTCACTAAGTATTGTGGATTAGTTAAAAGCATGAGTGAATTAAGGGGATGGAAACAGTCAGTGCTCCAGCATATAGCAAGCAAATTTGTGGATGCAGTCTTCTAATAATTCCCTGTCAGCAGAACTAATGGACATCAGGAACTTAATTTTATTAAAAGCATTCTGTGGAACCGACTTGTGACGTTGAAAGTCTGCTTGTTTGATTTATAGGTTTTCATCAAATAACTCTTTTTAACTCCAGGGCAGCTTTCTAATAATGCTGCTTTTTTCACAAGGCAACAAGGGCTTCATCCACCCAGCTGTGGCCAGCAAGGCATGGGTGAGCAAGCTTAAGTGTTCGCTTGGGTCTAAAGTCTGGCTTGATGTTAGTATGAGCTACCTTCCAACTTTTAACAGAACTGCTGAACGCCTTGGGGTGCAATATTCTTCAGTTCTGTTTCAGATACCTGTTGGATCAGTGGAAAGACTTTCAGCCTTCAGATTTCCAGCCCTCTCCGATGGCACGAGAGAAATGAGGCCTGCGGAGGGTACCCGGCATTGTGATAATTCCCAGCTTCCAGAACAGCACCTGGAAGGAATTCAGAGCATCTTTGGAGTTCTCTGAGATTTGAAGAGGAATGGTTTGGTTCTCCTGGGGCTGAGGTGCTCCAGAAACAAGCTGTATTTGTTTTCCTCTGCATAGTCAGCTGAGAGGGTGTACGAGGGTCTGACTCCCCCTGAACTCCTCCCTTGGGCTGGGGTAGCTTGAGATGGAAAAGTTATATGTAAACCGAGATCCCTTCTTGTTCTAGTCTCTCTGCCATCAGGGACATGTAAAGATATTATTTCAGAGTGGGATACTGGGAGACTTCAGTGAAGATCCACAAAGCCAGGTCCACAAAATGTAATCAGGAAGGAGTGAAAGGTGCAGATTTCCTTCACGGAGAAAAGGGAAAAAGAAAGACTGCAGGATAAAAATCTTCCTGTACATAGCAGCACTGCTGTAAAGAGGATTGTGAGGATCTGCTCTACAAGACATCCAAAAGATGGCAAGCAGCAATCTAATTTGCAACCAGAAAAATTTGGGGTTGGCATTATTGTGAGCTTTCGACTGTAGAGACTGTGAAATTTCCATTATTAGATCTTTTTAGACAAACATGTCAGGAATATGTTGGTTCTGTCTGGACCAAGCAGCTGAGGCTGAAACGTGTTGCTAGTGACAAACATCCAAACCGTCCCCAGAGAGGAAGCCTGCAGAGGCTCTTCTGAATTCAGATGGAGTTGTCGAGCTCCATAGTCACAGACCATTCAGCCCAAAGCAGCAATGATGGATCGCTTTTGCCTGTTCACAGTGAAAAATCAAGTGCTCAGAGATAGGAAGCTCTGGTTAATAATTTGTTGGCCTGCCCAGAAATGTGACACTCTTGGTACTCCCAGTTCACAACTGTGTTTCCTGACAAAGAGATCTGCTTCTCTGTCTGTTGGCTTGATTCATCTGGATGTCTCCGGTGAGCTTAAATAATTCATGACAATAAAAGTTTATTTTTAAGCCGTCTTGGAATGGTAATGAGGGTTTGTGGAAGCTGGCGAGATGCAGTGGGAAGCGGCGGGGTGCAGCTGCAGCCTTTGCACGGGTGATGTATTCTCATCATGAGCAGGTCAGATGCCAGCAGCCAGCAGCAGTGAGGGCTTCTCGGCTTCTCGCACGCTGCCCTGTTGCAGAGTCTTCTAGGATCTCCAAGGATCAGGAAGGTCTCCTCCTCCCTAGCCAAACTCGGGGCATGGCTCGCCACGGCTTTTCCCTGCCTGCACCATGGGATAAGAGATGTGGGTGGCCAGTGGACGAGAAAACGAAGCGCCTTGTTTTCTATCTGCATTTAGCTGGAAGTGTTTTCATGTCCAGATGGTTGACGTCAGCGAGCCTGAGAGCGAAACTGGGGACCTCCTAAAGTAATGTGATAAAAATGTGCAGCTTGAGCTGAAGGAGCCAAGTGGTGGGACCTGCTGTCTGCAGCTGGTGGGCTGGTCCTGCAGCCCCTTGGGGTCTCGCAGCGGGTGGTGGCCAGGAACTGCTGAGGGATCCTCATCATAGTCAGCCAGGACTCAGAGGGAAGGTGATGGGTTGTGAAACAGCAAAGCTGGACTCAGCTCAGGACAGCCTAACAAGCCCTGTGTGTTGGTCTCCTGGACACCGGTTACCCATTTGTTATGGTTAAGCTCACTGCATCTTTTTGAGAGACCTGCAAGAGGGTTCGTGTCCCTGAGCAATGCTGGGAACCCACATGTGGGTTTAGGGAGAGTTCTGCCAGCCTCACTGTGGGTCTTGGCATCGAAACCAGCCGTGGGGCAGAGACCAAATGCCCTGCCCAGCACTACTGGCCCTTTGCTGGCAAAGAACTTGGGTTTAAGACATCCTCACACTTTACATGGACCACTGAACATGGTAGCGGTGATCCTAGGGCATTTATTGAAATAAAACTTGCAGGGAAGCGAATGGGAGCTGTAGCTACACATCTTTAGCCTCATGGCCTGTGAATCACCACAGCATCAGCCTAGATGGGAAACGCTCCATGATCCCTTCGCTACACATTCCTGTACAGCCAGCTCTCTCATTACCTGTGTACTCAGGAAAGCAGATAGTCAGTGGAGATTTCTTAATTTTCTCCTCAAATATGTCCTTCTTGTTTAGAAAGAGGATGATAGATGTTTCTGTGAACCATTTGTTGTTGCAGATGCTGTCAAAAAGCTTCAGTGATTCGTGCATGCGGTTCTGCAACAGAAAGGAGAGATCACATCAAGCCAAAGACAGCGACTCGGGGATGTTCAACATGTAGGGAAATCTAAAACAACTAAATTAAGGAGGAAAGCAAAAAAAAAGCTACCATATACATAATAAATTTATGTATACATACAGCTGAACGTATACGTACACAGATGCAATCCCTATAACATCTGACATACAGTTAGTAACTTAAGGGCATTTAACTTTACAGAGCTGTTTTGATTTTTGCATAGCATGTAATTTACAGGATCCCAGCTCACAGAAATCATCATGCACCATGCATGGATGGGGAGTTACTTTTGCCCCTTGATCAGATTTAGGTGTCGGTGTAGCTCATGCAGATTTTCTAAAACGTTTTCATTTCTTTTTTTTTTTACTTTCTCGAGTGTGTGTAGCACACAATTGGTTGGATACATTAACCAAGGACTGGTAGATCCTTGAATTAATCTAGAGTTGGAAGCAGATATCAAGGTGACATAATTTTGGAAATGACCTTGCCGTGACCTTTGCCATGTTTTGTTATTTTGTTTAGTAGTGTTGTCTGGTGTTGGGATTTTAATTTTAAATTTTAGTTTTCTTGGAAGATGGCTCAACACAAAGTGTCTGGCAGAGAGGAAAAAAGTGAAAAAGGAAGAGGAAATAGTATAAAAAGGAGAAATATAACAAAGGGCATCTAAGAACAACCAGACTAGGAGTCAGGCAGCTACGACTGATGTTAGCTCATGCCTCTAGAACATTACTACTCGCCAGCAGAAGAGCCATACGTTCAAACGCACACACAGCGAGAAGTCAGCGCTTTGGTTATAGGTCATGCAAAAAAACGACACAGGAAAGGAAAGAGATAAGAGAAGTGAAAAAAACAGACCAGCTAGAGAGTGGCGAGGTCTGCCACATGGTTTTATGGTGGTGGAAAGAGCTCACGGCAAAGTCAACCAAGTGTCATGTTCCCTGCTGCTTTCAACTCTCATTTTTTTTTTTTCTCCGTTCAAGAGAAGCTTCATACCTGCCAAATTTGGTTGGTCTCTCAAATGCTCATTTTTTGGCCTTTGTTTGGCTAGATAAGGTCAGACGGCCGAGGAAAGGCTGCGAAGGTGCCGAGGCTGGCGATGTGTCGCGTGGCCACCTCTGAGCCGGGAGCAGCGCGGAGCAGGCGCGGCGAGGACGAAGCAGCAAAGGCAAAGCCCAGCACAGACCAGACCGGCTCCTCGGCTTTTCCCAGCGGCATCTCCTTGGGACAGCACTCCCCAATCCCGCCAGGCCGCATACGAGACTGGTGACAGCGACCGCAGGAGAGACGCTAGAGAGAACAGGGCTGCGCGGGCTCGTTGCCGGAGGGCTTTTTGGGGGCAGGTGCAGCATTTTTCCCCCCTCGCTCCCGGATTTAGAAATTCGGTGTGGTGCAGGAGAGTGCCGGGGGCTTTCACGCCTCTCCCGCTCCATTTCGTGCCTGTGCTGGCAGCATAATTGAGCCCAGCACTTTATTGATTAACACTTTCCTTTTCATTGATATACTTTAGCTGCTGCTGAATGTTTTATTTAGATAAAAGTGGCTCTGTAGATGAAGGAATCATCCAATCTGACCCAGAATGAAAGAGGATGCACACAATTTGCTGTACCATATACCACACGTGTTGCTACCAAACTGGAAATGACCGAGCATCTCCCCACCGTGCACTGTAAGAAGTGATCATGTACAGATGTAAAAATGCATTTACTTATTGGGTTTCACTTGCAAAACGTTGCTTATCTGGACCATCCCACGTCTATGTGCTGCTTTTTGCTAACCCGTTTTGGGCTGGCTGGTGTGGGAGCCCCAGAGCAAAGCTTCTCTTTGCTATTTATGGTGTCAAAATTGCAACCATGTAGAAACCTGCAAAGGTTTTGTACAGAAGATCCTTGGCTACCCAAAGCCTTTGGGAGGAGAGAAGAAAGCGGAGGGCGGTCAGGGGAACAGAAAGCAAATATAATTAACCATTTTTTAAGCAGAGTCCCTCATATAGCATGTTTTATGACATTTTTATCACCCTTGCCAATTTAAAATAAAAGCAGAGAGAAACACATGTACGCTGCTGGTAGGTTAAACCATTCCCTCATCTGCATTAGCCATTGGCCTGGGGCTCCCTGGCTTACCAGGCTGCCCGTGCCAGCCCAAGCCACGCTGCGGGGAGCAGCCGTGTGCGACTGCACCTCCTGGCACAGCAACCGCGATGAGTGAGATGGGTTTTGGTTAGGAAATAGAAGCTGAGGACTTCTCCCAAGCTGGGCTTTGTGGCTAGGTGAAGCTGACTTTCCTACAGCAGCAAGACTACGTAAGGATCCTACAGAAATCCTTCTGCTTCGCTTATGTGGTTTGATTAATTTGCGTTAATTAATACCTGTCAGGAAATGAGAGTGTTTTCCCAAGAAACAGTGACTCTTAGCGTCCAGCCGTAACCACAACATATACATAGCACAAAATGACACATCCTTGTAGAAAATGAGAGTTACAATAAAACACCTTCATTCCTTTCAGACTCCAGAAACAAGTTTTGAAGCTCCCTCAGGCTGCCTGACCTGGCTTTCTGGTCTCTACATGTTGATTTTTCCCCCTCTGCCCGCTCTTCCTTATTTACGAGGGAAAAGTTCTGATTTCAAAATCCACCTTTTCCTTCTCCGTCACTAAAGACAAGACGACATGACTCAGAAGCAAGAACCGCTTTCTGTGTGCAGCAGAGGTGAGGAGCAATGTTCGGGTGAGCAGGTATGGATGCTCCTGGTGCCAAACCTGGGTACCACGGGGGAAATGCTGTCGCATCCCAGCAGGGCTCCTGGGAGCCCATGCATGGATGCAAGCTGTGCTGGTGCTGGCTAACACCAGGAATGCCCCACTGCTTCCCTTTCCTTCCCCTTCCCAACCATTATTTGTTCACTAGATGTCTGCAGGAGCCCTCCAACAGCTCAGGCAGGCCCTGGCTGAGGCGTGAGGATGGGGACGCTGTCTCTAGGTACCACATGTAAAAGGCCAGGCTGCTGCTAAAGGAGGAGTCAGAAGTTAAAGCCCTCAAATAATCCCCCTTCTACCAGTGAATCCACAGGGAAAGACCCTTTTAGTCCCTTAAAGCTTCCCCAGGGCCCCTCTCAGGAGCACCCGCACTGCTGTGATGGGGCAGACGTGCCTGCTCTGCTAGGAGGCACTAAAGATTACACTGCTCATACTTCTACACAAAGTGATAGAAACCACTTCACCTGCTTTTGGACTCATTGTGCTGCTTTGTCGTACTTTATGTTGGGTGTATCACTGAGGGAAGGGCTCTCAAAACATTGGCTTCTAATGTCACTTCCTATTTCAAAATCCGTAGTTTGGATCCCCACGCCTGCAAATATTTATTCCTTAGTAAGGAAAGCAGCCCCATCAGCCAGGTTACAAGGCAAAAACCACTCACCCATACAAATCTGAAGTCCAGTTAACTTTTCCTGCACAGGACAAGAGACAGAATCGCTTATAGCTGAGTTCAGATGCCATTGCACAACCCTCTTCCCATTGCTGTTGTGAAGGGCAAGCAGCTTTCTGCTGAGCGTAAGGGATGAAGGACGCTGCGCTCAAGACTCTGCTCAGGCAGAAACATGCTCATAAAACCCATCTTTCTTCCACCAGAGCATGGGAGGAGACTTGGTTATTTCTGCAATACACAGCTGATTCAATCTTTTTTTTCTTTTTCCTTGGTGAATAAGTGCTAACTGTCATGCAAACTATAAGGACGCTGATGGTTATCCTAGGCACAGAATCTCCATATTCCCCCTCTTGCTTACATTTCCTACGATGCCTGAGCCACTTCCACTTGCTTTATCACTCCTAAGGCAATTTCTGAGCCCTGCAATTCAATTTTCCTTGCCCAATGACAGCAGAGAGAGCACGCTAACCAGGTCATGCAGTGAAATAGGAACCAACAGGCCAACACTAATGCACACCAAGGGTCACCACCACAGCACCTTCAACCCATCCCATGTCCACAATGGGGACACGAACAATACTTGCATGTCTTGGCTAGATATGGATGACCTAAATATCTTAGTTTCAGAGGCAGCAATGTGCAGCATCAATGTTTCCCTCTCTTGCCATGACTCCTTTGAATTGGCGAGCTAAAAACCAAAGAGGATAGTCTCAGTTCCCACCACAGGTCCCATGACATTGCTGCCTTTTTAACAATTCCATCAGGAATCCATTTAGAAGGAACAATAAAAATCTACCTTTGTTAATCATCTTCTCCATTTTACCAATTAACATGACTGCTGTCCCTCTCTCCTCCCAGATTACAGATCTGAGGCTTTTCCTCCTGTAACATCAGCTTACAAAACATAAAGATAAGTCACAAATGAGACAAAATAGCCTCGTTATGCAAAAACATAATCCATGGAGTTGCTCAGTTAGTTAAGGCAGGATGTTCCCACTGTGCACAAACACGGCAGAGAGCCCTGCAGCTCCTCGCTAAAGGCAGATGCAGAGGCAGGTGTAATACCTTGGAGACGGTGTCTTGTGGGTTGGATGGGCTGGGCTGAGGGTGTAATTTTGCCTCAGCTCTAGCTGTGGGCTGTGGCTGGCAGCAGTGAGACTGGCAAAGGCGCTGCTTGAATTTCCCTGGAGGTTTGCTCACCTCCCCTGGGAGCCGGACACACAGGGAAGCAGTTTAGATCCATCAAAAGTGGTGTAAGAAGGTATTGGGGGCAATGGCAGAGGGTGGACTCAACAGCATTGAGGATTTCTATGCAAAGCATGGTCTTTACGGGTGTATGGGCCTAGAAATCGCAGATGCAGAAAGTCTTCTTAATTTTATTTACCTTTTTTCTGATCCAGACATAGAGAAGTATTTACTTTCCTTCACTCCCGCCATGTTGCTCTTTGTGGCAGGGAGTTGGAGAGAAAATATATTGCTTATAGAAGACTACCTGGTCTCAGGGAGTGATGTTTGCAAGCAACAGCCCTTTTAGCTGCTGTAGGAGGACGGGTCTTCAGTCTTTTAAAACAAAGAGCGCAATACACCCCCCAAAAACTTAATGAACATAAAACTGCACTTTACTTTTAAGGGCAGGGACAGCTCAGGGGGTGCTTCACCCAGTCTTGTTCAACCAGTTCTTTGCTCAGTCTCATTTGAAAGGATTCACAGTAAACCTGTTGTTTGTGAGCCGCTTTCAGCGAGACAAGCTGACCCTACGACTAGGCTGGTCCCAAGGGTCCCACACAAACTGAGCTTAGCAAGGCAAGGCCCTGCTCCATGTTAGGCTGACTTTACCTAAACTGCAGTTTCATCTGCCTGAAGTGAGGTTTGACTTAGAGAAATGCAAAAAGCCCCTGTGAAATCCTGTAATTGTTGTCAATAGGGAGCCGAGCGCACGAGGAAAAGCTGTTCTGCCTACGCACCCAGCTTTGCAAGCAGCTTTCTGGGCACCTGAGATGCAATAGAGCTCTTTCCCTCTCATGGTTCCATGCAGCAATGAAAGCTCTACAAGTCTTTTTATACTCACAGAGACATCTGTACAGCCCCCAAACCTTCAGTGGCTTAATACACCTGGAAGAGCCTGGACCGTAGTAAGTATCTTTATAGAAAACTGAGATGGAGGAGCAGCAACCAGCTCACTCTCTCAGCTGCCTCCTCTTCGTATTTTCTAAGTGAGAGGCAATAAAAGCTGATTTACGTCATTAAAGCCAGCAGATGTGACGGATGCAGACAGACGGCAAATCAGCTGACTGAAGAGATGCTGCTTTTACCGCTGGGTTTTTGGAGAGGGACCACTTTAGCAGGGAGGAGACCGAGTGCTTGCGGGTCCAGCCAGGAGTAGATCGAGTCTGTGAGAGCTGCATTTTCCACCTGCCATTTGCACTGGGGGTATAATAGGGCAGACAAGATCCGACACTGTCAATTTTTCCTGTTTGCATTGGCCTCATTCAGGTTTGTTTATTTGGATTAGACAGGGGCGTCCCGCAGGTGATGCTGAATCCTTTCCCTGTTTACGCCGAATGTGTAAATGAACAGCAGCTGCCTCTGCCCTCCTGTTGCTCTGCATCCCCAGAAACCGCTTTGTGAAAAGGGATTGAAATCACAAGCAAATGTCAGCACTGCACCAGAATGCAGCTCCAACTTCGCTCTTGCGTCTGGAAAGCAAGCTTGCTTGCTTTCTGTATGCAAGAGAGAAGTTGGAGCTGCAAAAATCCTGGTTTCTGCAGCAGGGCACTTCAGGGAGATGCTGTAACCTTCATCTCAAATGAGACAAAATAGCCTCAGACCTGACTTAAGGCTGACATTTAAAAAAATGGCGCTGGCATTCAGGTCCTTTCATTTCGCGCTCCATGGCTTTGAGTCACAGGATTGTGTAGACAGGTGCCCAAAGCTGACCTGCATTAAAGGTTGCCTTTGGCTTCAAGGTTTGAGTGTCACGGCCCAAGTTATACTGACAGAGCACCTTGCTCTGTGCTCAGATTGCAGCATCGCTCCTTGCCCCCTGGCTCTGCCCTCTCCCTGCACATCCTTCTTAATCTCCTGGGTGTGTTTCCCCAGCCCAGCTGCAGAGCTCAGTGGCATTGAGCTAATGGCTGAGTTTTTCAAATCACGTCAGGAGATTTTTGGTTCCTTCCCAGTAAATCCTATACGACTGAGCATCCTTGAGCGTGTCAGAGGGAGGTGACAACTGAGGATTACAAATAAGTGGTCATGAGAAGGTATAGGGTGTCTCAGTCAGTCTGGAGGGACATACAGTTATGATGTTAATATCACCCCAAACTCTGACATTAATAGACCCAAACAAACAGGTGACTTCATCAAACAGTTTGCCAGAACTCATAAATATGGCTTGAAAAGGCCAGAAACCACAGCCCCCTCAGTCTTTTGGGGAAGAGACAACAGATACCAAAGAGCAATCTTTCCCTTGATTCCTTCCTCATCAACAGCCTTCTGCAAGCCAGACATCTTTACCAGCAGGAGAACATAGACCCTCAGAGAGACAGAGCTGGCAGGAGGGACCTTCCGTGCTGCTGCAGACTGGACATGGATTAAATCATTGTCAAGACTGAGTGTGGCCTCTGATTCCTTTTCGTTAGACAAATGCAAGTGGGTGCCCGCCACAGCTCTCATTACTTCCAAAAGCATGCATCCCTGTCATAGTGAATGACCGGCCAGAATACAGTAATGAGTCTTCTCGCATCCTTTCTGTGTATTTAATTCACTTGTATTAATTGCATTCTAATATCAGGGAGCACACAGGTCCTCACTAGCTTTATTTCCAGATGGTATTTTGAGCCTAATGTCACAGTGGGAAGTCATAAAAGCTCACCTAGAGCAAATTACCCAAGGAATCAAACAGTTCCAATCTCACTCAAGAAAATGAATTTCTGTAACCTGAAGAAATAGGTTATACTGCTGGACCGAGCCTGCCTCGGGTGTGCATGGCCGTCCTGCACCTCTGCACCATGGCGTGAACAGTCCCGCACATTTGTTTTAAAAGCCCACCTAGCTATATCTCTTGTTGGATATAGGGTCACATTAACACACTTTGAAACACATAGGTCAGCTAGAAAAGAGAAATAAAACACTGCAAATTTACCGGTGCAAGGAAGCATTACCTGGGCTTGCAGCACTTGATTTTGAAGACTGTGGAGGAGGACAGATCTCCCCAGGATTTCATTGTCAAGGGGGAGCGACTGACAAAAGCACATTACTGTAGCACCCCAGTGAGTATTCGGTGAGCTCTGAGCAGTTGCTGGCTACACAGTATCCCATAAAGAAGTGTTTGGGTCTCCAAGACCCAGTTACACTCACCGTGGTTTCATCTTCGTGGAGCACCTGGTCGTAGCCACTCAGTGCGACACAGAAAATGATCGCTGTGACATCCTCAAAGCAGTGAATCCACTTCTTGCGTTCTGACCGCTGGCCCCCAACATCGAAGAGCCTACAGCACAGGAGAGGAACATCAGTGCCTGCTCTTACTTAGTTATGAAGAAACTTTAGCGTACTTGACATTTTTTTCCGACTATATGGTCCCTGGAAGGCTCCAAACACAAAGCAACAGGTCTTTCACCACCTCCTTGGTCTCCTCCAGAGCCTGGAGCCCAGGAGGAGCAGTTGCAGCAGGAGATGTGGGAATCTGTGGGAGAGGTTCAGCAGTGTGCTGGGTCCCAAGGGGTCTGTGCAGGTGGATATGGCATGCTCTTGAGTTTTATGTGCTCTAAATACTGTTTGTGTGTGGCTTTCTGTCTTCTCTTTACTGGCTGGCATAATGAATTCAATATATAGTATTAACCACATGTGACTGACCCGCTTTAGAGAAAAGATTTGACCAAATATTTTTACATTTATGAGCTTGATCAGACTTGAGGATGATCTCATACCTCCAAACAAAGAGGTGTCGTTTGGGTTAGAATAAGGTACCATGAGCATCTATGTTAAAGGCAGTGATTTTCAAGACAAGATTGCAAACACTGCATATCATTGACTCCCTGAAATGCTGGGTCCTCTGCAGTGGGAGCTATCCATGCATTAACCGGCAATTTAACAATTTTTCCTTTGGGAGCTATGGGGAAACACCATGACAAAGAGATGCCCTGAAAATTTACTGGTACATGCAGTTTTAGACTAACCTGAAGTGGAGGTTTTTGAACGTGAAGTGGGTTTCTACGATGCCAGTTGTTTTGACCCTGGTTCGGAGGATATCCTGCTCCGTGGGCTGGTAGTCTGCAGCTCCGATTCGATCTAAGCTGTCTAGGTAGCTAAAAGAAAAAGAGAAAAGAAAAAGAAAATAGATAAGAGTAAGACAGACACTAATCTTTGTCAATCTCAGATGAATCCTTCAGCTTCCTATTAATCTTTTTCAATCTCATTTTTCACAGCGGAATGTATTGTAGTTAAAGGAAAAAAAATCCTATTCTGGGGAAGAAGAAATGTTAACAAGCCCACTAACCTAAGCATAAAATCTGATAGTGAACCGAAAGCAGGAAATTAAGTGTGTGTGTGTGTTGTGAGCCCTGATTGCAATCTGTGAAAATACACAGTTTTAATATTACCTGCTATTTTTATTCCCTGAGGGACAAAGGTCCCAGTCGGTCCATCATGCTGGATGCTGTATGCACACATGCTTCTCTGCAAGGGTTTATTCAGATAAGAGGTTGGAGCATATATATCTTTCTCCCAGAACAGACAGGGCAAGTCACCTTTGGGAGATCCCTCTCTGGCTGCTGGGAAGGGAGGAAGACGGGGCAGCTTGCTCCAGCGAGATGCTTTGCTTTCAGTCAACTCAGATCAAGGGAGATGAACCTGCCTGAGTGAGTCACCGCTTCGGTTTGAAACCCAGCGCAGGGCTGGGACTGCGGGAGATGCAGCGCTTGGGCAAAATCCAGGGGCCTGCTTAGACGGTGATAATCTGGGAGTTTAAATTGAGGGGTTTTTTTTGAGGGGTGGAGGGGAGGTTTAGCTTTCTAAAACACTTGGATACTTTAAAAATATTTACCCTTATTCTGCTTTAGGCTTAAAGTCTAGGAACATAGGCAATGACTCCATATGCTGAAATTCTGGGTAGGAAGTCTTGTTTTTCAATGGGAAATGCTTTTGTAGAGGAACCCAACAGCTGTGCACATATGACCACAATCAATTTTTTCATCTGTATTCAAGATGGTTTTCAAAACAACTCAGCCCCACTAAATGTATTTTATAAAGAAAAGAGGAATTTGGATTACAATTTAGTACGAATTATAAACACAGAGCTGCGTCATGCAGTAAAGTCTTTCTCACCGCTGTTGAGCTGCATGCAGACACTCCAGTTCCTCTTAAAGGGGGTCTGATGTGCATTACAGGGCCTAAGTGCATCCCTCTTGCCCCAGGAGCATCAACCTAATGCACATGCGATGCATTCAGTATACTGTGAATATAATAAAGCAGGTCTGTGCATGAGCAGTGCTCTTGCCCTTGGGATCTCCGTACTTCTGGCAGCCTGGATGCTGCCCAAAGAGGCAGCAGAGCAGGAGGTGACAGGCAGGGGACAGGAACCCCTGTACCCATTCAGGTGTCAGCCAAAGGATGGCAGCTTTGCAGAGAATAAAGGGTGGCAAGAGGAGGTGTGCAGTTGTAGGGAAGGAAAAGACATTGTTACACCTGGTGAGCATGAGTTTACCAGTGAGTGCAAGTACATATGAGCTGGAACCATTCACATGAGATAGAATCACAGAATAACAGAATAATTTGGGTTGGAAGGGACCTTCAAAGCTCATCCAGTGCCACCCCTGCCATGAGCAGGGACATCTTCACCAGGTCAGGTTGCTCAGAGCCCTGTCCAGCCTGGCCTGGGGTGTCTCCAGGGATGGGGCATCCACCACCTCTCTGGGCAACCTGGGACAGTGGCTCACCACCCTCAGTGTAAAACATTTCTTCCTTATATATGAATCTCCTCTCTTTTAGTTTAAAATCATCACCCCTTGTCCTGTTGCAACAGGCCCTGCTAAAAAGTCTGTCTCCATCTTTATTATCATCCCCTTTTAAGTACGAAAAGGCCACAATAAGGTCTCGCTGGAGCCTTCTCTTCTCCAGCTGAACACCCCAACTCTCTCAGCCTGTCCTCCCAGCAGAGCTGTTCCAGCCTCGGATCATTTCTGTGGCTGCTCTGGCCCTTCTCCAACAGGTCTTTCCTGTACTGACACAGCACTGCAGGGGGGTCTCACCAGAGTGGAGCAGAGGGGCAAAGACAGCCATGATATCTAAGCTTGACTTTCTCTTTCCATTTAGCTAAATACGATTTCTTTTGTGGGTTTAGTCCTGATGAGCAGTCACACCAACACGGTAGCGAGCACACTTCCCTCTGTTCCTTGCAAAAGCACATCCTGCTGGGCCTGAATGATATGTCCTGTCCTGCTGCTGGAGGTGCTTTCCCGGTGGCATCAGAGGAACTTTTCCTGCTTTCCATCATGTCCTGGAGAGAGAGCTCTGAGCCAGGCGGCTGGAGCAGGACACCTGGTGTGCCCAGGCCCTGCACTCTGCTACCCCGGAGAACTCATCGCCACCGGCTTTCCTGCCAACCCCGCCAGCCTGCGAAAGCAAATAGGCAACCAAACTCTACACTAAGGTGAAAAACAAACCTCACCCCGCTTGCATCATGTATTTTGGCTACCCATCATTTTTATCATTCACTTTTTGCTGGAGAATTGCAAGAATCATGTCACCCAGAGAAAAGTATATAAGCTAAGCAGGCTTATTTTTATTGTGCCTTTTTTCAAGCATTTAAAGGCATTGTGGTTTTGTGACAGATGCTCCCTTAATAGCCTTATGATGGGCCCTGGATGGATGAATGGGGCTTCACTTGAAATCAGATCCTCCGCTGTGACAGCTGAAGCCACGATCACTCATCTATTCACAACTGGTGTCAAGTCCTGTTATTTAAGAGACAGCTGGATTTCTTCACATGTCGCTGCAGACTGAGGCAGCTCTGCAGGGCTGTTACCCAGAGACCCAGGCCCTCCTCTGTCCTCAGGAACAAAATACTTCAAGGTGATGGTAAAAAATGGAGGTGTAAGAGAGGGAAGGATTTTCTTTCCCTATTGCAGCTCTTGGTAGTACCCTGAAGACCTTTATCACTTCCTTTGTTTTAATTTTCTGTATTTTCCTATGATTTAACTCTCTTCAATTTAACGTTCCCTATTGATTCCTATTCCTATTCCCTAGTCTTTTCTTTGAGATCCTCCTTTAATGATGGGAGTGCAGCAAATGAAGAAATCTACTGCAAACTGGCCAGAGGACTTGGCATCCCGGCAGTACAGTGACAGAGAAGTTCATTACTGTAATTACCGCCTTCGGTGAGCAGTGATTTGCTTGTGAACAGCAGCATCCTTTAAACCCCAGGCCGCACGCCGGGACTTCAAGGGGTTCTTTCTCTCGCTGCTGGCATGCACAGCCCACAGTGCCTCTCCCTGGATGCTCGACAGCGAATTATTTCCAGATTTGATTTGATCCTGCACACAACCTGGCTTGGAAATGTGATGTGATATCACAACCTGGCTTGGAAAGCATCGCCTTTCTTCATGTCCTTGTCCTTGGAGGTGATGCAGCCTCATATGCCCGGCTCCACTGGAGTTGCTCTGTGGTATGAGAGGTTTGGGGGAGCTGATGCAGCTTCTTGAGGGGCCAGGATGATGGTGACAGGATCCAGCTCATTCACCGTCTCCGTCCTGACAGCATCCAGCTTCCAGTCCCAGTTGGGGTATCTCCATAGGAACCTTCGCTGCGGGTTCTCTAGCATCTGTCTGAGTGAGGGCTCTGCTTCCCAGTGCTTAACTGGTGGCGTGACTGAGGAACACTCAATATCCCCTGTACTCAGGCTGTCCTGGCTTCAGATGAGCTGAGCTCCATGAGCCCAGTGCCTTGGGGTCATTGGTCACTCCCAGGCTGATGCATCCAGCCGGGCTGGTGGGCACCCCAGCTCTAAGCCCAGCTTGCCAACAGACCCTCTGCCTTTTCTATTAACTCCCCGCTTCATCTCTTTCCTCATCTCTAGTCGTTTCCATGATTCTCTGTGCATTTCTCAATGCCCTAAATTCTCTCAGTTGCCTGGGTCTGCTTTTCGTCTGTTCCCTGTAGTCTCAATGAGGGTCAGCCATCAATTTATACATTTTCAGTGGTGGTTTAGAGGCTACATTCCAAAACTGTTTACTCCTCTGGCTGCTCTCCCCTGGAATTTCTCCCATCTCAGGCTGCAGCAGCTATATTTTTTTCCCCTGGACTTGGTGGCAGCTTCGTGGGCCACATCAGCACATGCACCCCAGGAAGCTCAGCCGCAGGAGTGTGCCACGGCACAGCTGCCACGCAAACGTCCCGCTGTGGGAATGGGATGCTTGGGCAGGCTGATGTTTGGATGTTGAGCTGATGTTAGCTATTGCTTGTTCCCCTCGGTTCCTACTCCAGGTATCTCTGAGGCTTCAGGGGAGCGCTGGTGCTCCCTGCCCATGCTGCTTGGAAGGACCTGCTGGGTGCGAGCCTGAGCTGGCAGAGGGTGGGATGTGTTGGGGGTGTCATCTCTTTGGGAACAGGGAAACCCACCTGGGGACAAATTGCTACACATGGTGCTGGATGTGAGCACTCCTGGTATGTCTTTTGAACTGCAAATCTAAAAGCCAAACTTGCTGGAGATGAGTAGTTGTCGCAGCCAACAGGCTCGATGACACCTAATCTGCTCCAAAGCTGGCATCTGTTTAACCAGCAGAAATAAGAGCACTTCAGAGGCCATGGAGCAAGCTCTCGGCTCTCCCCCTTCCACATCATCTTCGTTGCATGATGCTGGCATCAGAGCTCCTTCCACTTCCCAGCTCCGGGGTTTGTACGCTGGAGTGGAAGCGCATCTGAAATGACACATCGGCTCTTACTTGCAGCCTGCCTTGCCCACGGCTTGGAGGGGTTAAAAAAAGCTGAAGAAAGGTTAGAAGGTTTCTGAGCACATGAGTAACCCTCTAGCATTTATACTCCTGAGCTGAGCAGCTCCATTACTGCTTATATCTTTTATCTTAAATACTTTGTTTTGAAGCAGATTGCAGGTTTCTGAGTCAGTTTATCGGGCTCAGGGAGGTGAAGCCCAACTCTATTACCCTGCTAAAAGCAAAATGCGCAAGAAATGGCATTTCCCAAATACAGGGAGAGGAGCTCATCAAAGTGAGACTACAAATGGCAGACACTCTGTAAGGACTAGTTGCTATTAAATATCTTCAAGCAGCAATATTGAAAATAATATTGAAAACAGGGAGTAAATATAGTTTCTTGTGCCTTGACTTGCTGTTTCCAACGTCATGGGGTAGCAGCACTGCTGGAGCCAGAGACACTGCAGGCAGAAAGGGCTGTTGTCTGAGTTATCCCATGGGGACAGAGCGGTGTCAGCAGCCTACGTGCAGTGCGTGGATGGAATCTGTCCCCAGGCACTCTGCCACCATGGGAACCTTCTCCCAGGGTTGTGCTGCCTATGTCGAAGGCTTCCTTGTCTGAAGAAGCAGAGCTGAGGTCGCTGGTTGCAGTTGGAGTTGGATACCTGTGGCAAGGCTTACACAGACATACATTCATGGCTGTTGAGGTTAATGGCAATAAAGTGGTTAAACATCCGTTGGGTTTTTGTTGCCTCAAAGGTGACACCTTGGCAGGCTTTTGGCAGGCAGCATCCAGCACCTGAGGTGCTGACACTGTGCCAACGCCAAGCTCACGTTCCCAGTGCCTGAGAAGCGGTGGTGCAGCAGTGGCCACAGATTGGTCTTGGTCTGGGACAGGCGAGTGGGAGCTTCAGGAGAACAAACCTGGAGACAGCGGCATCTTCCCAGCTGTTCCTCTGTTCTGCCAGTCCTGGCCTCTGTCCATGTCTCCTCCATGAAGGAAAGGCCGTGTGTGGGACACCCTGGCCTCGTTCTGTTGGCTGGCGTTGTATTTGATTGAAAAAGCAGATCCCCGTTTGTCAACAGATGCAGCTGAGTCACCACTGGGATATTTTCTACTCTACGCACAGAGGTGCTCAAGGGTCAGCTCCAACATTGTGTCCTGGCGAATGCTGAGTTTTTAATCAAGGTTGTCACAAGCAGGATCCATCTCATCTCACTCCAGATGCTTATGTGAAGATGTGTCCACCTGAGCACTCCTTTCTGGTTCATGGATGGAAGGTTATCTGCATCTGACCTCAGCTTGTACCCTAGCTTCTTTCCTTTCACTGATGAACACATAGTTCAATGTATATTTAGCATTAAACTATTTAATATTTACTGATTGTAGAGTAAGGATTCAGAGGATAAGGGGCTTAGGGGGTGTCAGTAGTGGCTCTACAACAGCATAGTAAACTCTTGTAGTATCTTCTACCAGAAGAGTAGAATCGTGTGGGCGCTGCTTCCTGAAGGTGTGATACAGCTCGGTGCAGCTCCCCAGGGCAGCCGGCGCTGGGCAAACACCCAGAGATTGTGGCACCGCGGCATTTCGCCTGCAGATGTCATCCCCAGCCATATCTGCTCTATTATTTTACGAGAAGGGGAAAAATAAACCACAGCCCACTCTCAGAGCCCAGCGCTCATCCAGCACACACAGCGGTGATGCAAGAAATGTCTTAAATAATCGTCAGTTATGAAAGGCTTGAAATGGAGCCACGCTGTCACACTGTGTCCCTTCAGAAATCAATCCCACTGAAGAGTGGGGACCACAACATGTCCTCCTTAACAAATCCATCAGGTGTTACGTGCTGTTCCACGGGAGCTTCCAGGTGGGTTATGGCAGGCAGGAGGAACAAACCTTAGGAGATAAGTAATTCAGCTAAGAGGGCAAGAGCATCATCTGGCATTTTCTGAGCCCAGCCCAGAGAAGTGAGGTCTTGGGAATTCACTCCTGGGCTTCGGGCAGCACATTTTGTGTTTCTGGCTGTGTTCCCTGCTTGGCCAGTCCTGCCTCAATGAGAATCACATCAATTACACAGCAGGCTATGCTGTTCTGCTGCTGCTCTTGATGATGAATCTCATCTTACTTCCAACCATATGAGATACTGGCATGGACACTCTTCAGCTTCCCCCCCCTAAATCCAGCCAGCGACAAGACATTTCTAGTGCCTGTTTCTTGCTGGCAGCTAATGGCTGGAGTGATGGTCACCAGGCCCAGAGATTACTGGGGTTATTTTCTCAAATGAACTGTGCTGGATACCCTGGGTTTTCATTACTGTACCCTGAGAAATGAGGAGGATGGTGCCAAATCTTGACAGAACAGTGCTACTTTGCAATGCTTTTTTTCCCCCCGCCTCCCTGCATTGAAGCAGGGCTGTACAGGCCTTGTACATCAAGATCAACCTGACAAGTTGATATTAATACTAATGATAGGAAGGAGGAACGAACAAAAGCAGGTTGGAGTTTAGCTGTCCTAGTTAGACTTGCAGGTTTCCAAGGCATGACTGGATCCAGAACAATTTTTAGCATCGCGTGTGGATGAGCAGAGTCATTAAATAGCAACCGTATAACAAAGGTACTTCAGGACATCCAGGGAGTGCGAGCTGCCAGTTTCCAAGCATAAGCTTTGCTCACTGGTGGTGGTTTGGTCAGCAATATATCACGGTGTTGTTACTGCTGAAATAAAAGGAGAGTGTGGTGCAGTCTGAGTTTGTGATCAGAGAGCTCTGGCTGGGGGAGAGATGGGCTCTGGAGGAAAAGCCAATGCTAACAATCTACTCAGAAATGGTTTTGGAGCAGCCCTGGGAAAGCAGATGTGGGCTCATCTTTCTGCAATGAAATTTGAAAATTGGACGGTATGTAAGAGGGGATGATAAAGATTATTTTTTTTTACATGCTGGAGTCCTTACAAAAGAGAAAAACAATGTGTCTGGATCAGACCAGTGACCAGCCCAGAATAACTGGGGTTCAAGAGCAGATGCTGGGAGAAGAATACAAACACAGGGCAAGTATGTAGCACTCAGACGTCTTTCCCAGCCTCCAATACTTCATACGCATAATGGAGTTTCAAAGAGAGGTGTAATATCTTTATATTTATTACCCCTCAATGATTTTTCTTCCAGAAATGCATTTATGTGCTTTTTGAAGCAAAGGAAACTTCTAAGAGCCACATCTGCACCAAGAAATTTCCCAGCTCAGCTACTGTCTGTGAAAAACTGCCTCTTTCTGTTTTTTAAACTGCCATGTCAGAGTTCAATTTTCTTACTTATTGTATTGGAACAGTTGTCCTGTCCTCCCTATTCCCTACTTGTTTCTCTGTAGACATCTCCACAGACCTCCATACGTCCCCTGAGGAACATCTCTGCTCCCATGACATTCGTGCATGGAGCCTTTTGTCACACTGGGATGGGTTTTCCTGATCTCCTGGATCCCATCTGAGATGGGGAAAGGAAGGACCCACAGCTGCCTTGACCTATACGTTACCATCTGCTTTACAGTCACTTTATATGGTGCTACTTTGAGAACCAGTGAGTTTAACGCCAGCCCCTTGGAGCTGCTGCACAGGCAGACCTGGTGACCATGGTTTGCTAGCAGTCTTGTGGTCCCTTTTAGAAGTGTCCTCATCTGGGCGATGCCACTGTTTATATCAAGCCTCTGCGATTTAAATCCTTGTTTAGCACAGAGCTGCTGACCACAGGGCACCCTCGCCTTTGTTTTCATAATGAAAAGATTTGTACAGGGTCTGGCTGGATCTTTCCAGCGGCACGAGGTCAATCCGAGCCTGCTGGGATGACGCATGGCTTGGCCGTGCAAGGTCTTCTCTGCCGGTGGCCCTGCATGCAGGTGTCCTCCGCACGGCAGGGCAGACGCAGGCACTGATGGAACCCCGGCTGAAGCAGAAGGCGGCTCAACAGCCCCCGCCCAGCTCCTGCTTTATCTAAGCCTCTGCTTCCTTCTGACAACCAGCTCCGAAGGACAGTGGCTGAGCTGGAGCAGGGACGAGCGTGGTGGGACTCGGCACCCTGGAAGTGAGCAGGATCTATGCCTAAACCTTTATGCAACAGAGTAAGTGGGTTTGATGCTTTTTTTTTCCTCCAGGACTGATGTTCTAAACTGCTGACAGTGGAGCTGATGGCTTTCTATACCATTAAAAAAAAAAAAAGAAAGAAAGGAGGGATTAAAAATAAGCCATGGGGAGATTGGGATAATGAAGGGCTTGTTCTGGGAAGGAGCCCTGATGAGAGGACGCAGCTCCCGTGCTGCAGCCGGGCTCCCCACTCACCTGCACGGCACTGAGCCCAACCAGGGGACAGGCCCCCCAGCCCACCCACGGCAGCCCCGGGAACACGCAACACAAAGGCTTGCGATCCCAGCCCTCCTTCCATCACACGGTGGCCGATTCAATTTGGCCCCAAGGCAATCTCACAAGCTAATTACTCAGAATTACTCCAACCCTGGAAAGCAAACAGCTGTGACTGCACTCCCATGGATTTTAACCTTTTCATCAGCCACTGGACAGGGAGATTCACCAGGGTGTGCATGAAGGCCCAGGACATCCATTTACACACTTGTGGTGGGCAGTGAAGTAGCATTAACGTCATCATTTCTAAACTGGAAGGAAAAAACTAGATGTAGCCGCAGTGTTCTTGTAGTGCTAGGTGTCTGTCTGCGGCAGGGCAGCACTGGGGAGGGACTGAGATCTGAAGTCACAGAGGAAAGTCTTAATTACTGAGATTTGCGCTCTTGTAGCAACTAGAGAGAGGACGCCTGTAGCTGGATGATGGCGCAGTTAGGAAGTGGGGGGGTCTATCGGGAGCTGACTTTGATCAGGGGCCTTGTTTATACGCTCACTGTGCTGAGGAAGATGGGTTGCTGGTGATGGAGCGGGAATCATGTTTCTGGATCTTCTCATTTGTCTGTTTTCCTGACTTACTAACAAGCTATAGGGATTTCTGCTTTCAAATCCCATTTAGGCACCCCTGCCTGAAACCATGGGTACCAAACCCAGCCAATGCTCTGCCACGGACAGATGTGACCCACAGCCAGTAACAGCAAAACCTGGCATTTCCACCCTTTCGCTGCCCGCTAAAAATGTCTTGGCTATCCCAGATATCTTGGATCTCTGGGGCACGTAAAATCTGTGCTATGAATGGACTTTCTGGTCCTTCTCAGCGTCTGTCAGGCTGAGGCTCCTCTGAGAATGGTTTTGCTTGCAGTATTGCAGTGTTTTGGTTTCAGTCCAGGCCGGATCCAGAAACAGAGACACATAAGGGAAAATTAATGGAATTTCTCATCCCTTTAGAAAACATTCATCCAAATCGTTGTTAGGAGATTTGTTTGCCGTGTATCAAAAAGGCTTGATCGTTCCCACCAGGGAAGGCTGTCACCTGGGCTAGGATGGGCTGGTGAGATGTCCTGATGTTCCTTTCTCTCTTAGGGGCATGAGCAACCTCAGAGAAGTCTGTAGCCATTGTCTCCTGTCACCAGACAAGCACCCCTGGAAGGTCAGGCTCCTGCAGCCCACCTAACAGTGGTTTGGGTTGCTCCCAGGTCTCGGCAGGAGTGGGCTGATCCCTGTGTTCAGCTGAAGATGCATCAGGGACATGTGTGGGATAAAATCAGCTTGAGATGCTCCATATGGGACGGCCCAGCTGCAGAGCTGGTGTGGGAGATGAGCTGAGGACACGACCTCGGCTGGAGACAGCTACTATCTCTGCACTTGACATTGAGTAGAGATATTCCCCTGTGCCCTGGGGACACATTCCTACCAGAAGAAGGCTTTGCAATGAGACAGTCTCTGCTGTCTGCCCATGGACCTGCCAGTGACCACGTCTTTTGGGAGTGAGCCATGGGCCAAAGTGCTGCAGGGAGCCAGGCGGGCAGACCAGGAATCCCTGCCTGCTTGGTGGAAGACGTCTGAACTGACCCAGGAGCACTTCAGTTCCAGTGGGAGGACGGAGCTGGCCCAGAGTAGCATTAGGTCTGGAAAACATCAGAAGTTCTAGCAGTCAACAGACATTATTGCCAATAAATGCTTTTGTTGAGCTTCCCCTTGGCTGCAGAAGGGGAGAAGAACATCTCTAGCAGATGGCTGGTTAGCACAAGCATTGCCCTTGCCCGGCCCATGTTTCTGCACTCTCTGCTGCTGGAGCACCTCAACTCTTGCTGAGCATGATTGATGTGTCCTCCCAACCTCCCACCAGGGTAGGGAAATGTCATTAATCACACTCGCTTGAGGAGGAATTTAAGTACTAAGGGGTAGATGACTTGCCTGAGGACACAATGGGAAGTCTGTGGTGGTACTTGGAAGCTAGTTTGGATGCCCTAAATCGCAGTCAGGAGCTTTAAACCCAAGACCTTTCTGCACTGAGTTTTATAACCCTTAAAAAATATTCTTCCATGCTTTTAACAGGGATTTTCCCCATGTAGGGGCAGATAAGGCTGGTAGAAAGAAATATATTCCCTACATGAAGAGCAGCCTATAAAACAGTGTTACAATTGATGATTAAATTGTAAGTTAACCCAGAACAGAGATAAATAAATGCTCTTTTTTTTTTTTTTTGTGAACAAAGCAAACTGAAAATGGATGTTGTCATGTACTTTTCTGCTCCATCCAATATAATTTCATGCATTCCTATACAGATTTTGATGAATTCTGCAGATCAATGACGCTGCATTTAAACACAAGCTAAGTGGTAATTACAGATGCATGCACGATTTATTCATCTGGTGGCACTGCACCAGCTGATGGAAGGCTCAGCCGTATCCAATCAATGTTTGAAGCCTCTCAAAATAAAGAGCTTTTTGGCTCTCACTGCAAGGTGAAAATAAAAATAATCCCCTGCACTGTTGCGCTCGCTTGGCCTTGCCTTTGCACACCCATATAGGTTGTTCACATTGGGTCTTCTTCATGCACTTACTGCACGACCCACCTGTCCCTAGGGCTGAGGGTTGGACTGATGAGATTTAAGGCATAAGTGAGGAGAAAGGAGGAGGATAAGCAGTGTGGAGGAAGCAGCAGGCAGCCAGTGTTCCCTGGGATCATCTCCCATGTGCCAGAGAGAATCCCGGCTCGGGGTGCAGGGCAGGGAGCCAGCGGGATGTGTCACACCATGGGGTGAAGGGAGCAGCTGGGGGACTGTGGTGGAAACCATGGAGGTGCATAATTTGGCTCTGTTGTTATGGGAACACATGGCATGGGATGCGAGGTAGCATGTTTAAAGGCAAATACTGGATTTCATATAATTGTTTTTCAGGTTTTCCCTGTTGATGTGGGCTATACGTCCATGTAGAATCATAGAATAGTTTGGGTTAGAAGGGACCTTTCAAAGCTCATCCAGTGCCACCCCTGCTATGAGCAGGGACATCTTCACCAGCTCAGGTTGCTCAGAGCCCCGTCCAGCCTGGCCTGGGATGTCTCCAGGGATGGTTCATCCATCACCTCTCTGGGCAAACCTGGCCCAGTGTTTCACCACCCTCAGTGTCAAAAATTTCTTCCTTGTGTCTAGTCTGATGGAAAATCTCTCCTCCCGTGGAGCAAAGATGCTTGCTCCCTGTTGTCACTGTGAGATGCCCTGATGAGCCAGGGGGTCCCACTCTGTGATGTTCTTTGCTGGGGCTTCAGGCAGGGGACAAGGGCTAATCATACACCCAGATTTCTTGTTAAGGTGGTGGAAAGCAGCAACTCACCAAGCAGAGTCTACAGGGTCAAAACTAAAACCTGCAGCCTTCCCATGGTACTTATGTTCTGGGGCAAGTGGAGACAAAGATGGCAGATGTCTGAATGAACACAGCGGGGATGAGCATCAGTGCCCTGCCTGTGTGCTCCACTTCAATGGAAGCTCCACTGGTGCTGGGAAGCATAGGCAGGTGGAAAACCCCTCCAGCCCTCCCCAGAGAGCGGCGGGGGTGGAAGAAGTGGCCCAGAGATACACCCAGGGTGTCATAGAATCATAGAATGTCCTGAGTTGGAAGGGACCCACAAGGATTATTGAGTCTGACTCCTGTCCCTACATTGGACAACCTGAAAATTCACACCATGTGTCTGAGGGAGTTGTCCAAATGCTTCTCAAATATTGCCCTGTAATACAAGGTCCCCTCTGTCACTGTCGGGACTTGCACTGTTGTCACAGCGTGCAGGTGGGACCCGGCTGAGACTCTGGGTCATGAGATGCAGCTCTTCATCGCGGGTGGTGAAAGGCTCTTACATCCTTTGTGGTGGTCCCCTGGGCAGGATACAGGTAGTTGAGCTCCTGGGTAGAAATGTGTAGCCTTTCTTCCTGAGTTTATTTGTAACTTTGATATTTGTGTCATTTCTTTGTTTACATTTTTTTTGTTCAATGAGATACTTCTCTGGCGATTTCTTAGTAAAACTTGCTGCTTCCAGCATTTGAGCAAAGATTTTTGCCTGGACTCTGTTGCCACTCCTCAGCTCTCAGCAGCTGCTAGGTAGTGCCCACGTCCTCCTTCTCTTTCTCCTATCCCTGCCCATTGCAGGTTTGGCCTCACTGTTCAGCACAATCCCCAGTGCAGTATTTCTCATGTTGGGGATTGCAAGACTATTTAACTGGAAATGGTTAAACTGACATTAACGCTGCTCAGTAGGATGTACTGGCTGTTATTTGCCTGAACAAGGATTTGGAAATTATTCTTATGCTGTCATCAAACTTTATGCACCAAGAGCAATACTGAAAGATTGGGAAATGCTGATTTATGCCATTAAAAGTGCCGTCAGAGCCTCAGAGCTACAGTGCCTGCTCATGGGGTATCTCATGGCCTGGGCTTGCTATTCTGGGGCACTGAATTTCTTTTCAGTGCTGGTGCTTCCAGCAAACCTGATGCTCAGCACTGAGGTGACAATGTAGCCCAGCAGGGAAGGGGTTACAGTGAGGCAAAGTGCATCATAAATCCCCAGCAAGACTTGGACTAACCACCAAAACCCAAGCTGACGCTTCCCTGGCATGGCTCCACAGCGTGGTTTGTGCCTGGTTTCTTTCCTCCCTAAACCTCTTCCCTCCCCTCCCCGAGTGGAGAAGGTGCTGCCTAAGATCCAGACTCAGCACCATTTCTCCTCTTTTTTCCAAATAAACTCAGCCCCAGAAGAAATCCCCAGGGACCTCGGAGGAGGTGCCTCTCCAGGCACTCAAGCAGTTAAATGCATTAAACATATTAGAGGTGAGGAAGGTGTAAGCACAAGGATTTTGGCACAGAGATGGTTGTTTGCTCCAGCCTCCTTCTGCTCTGAACTGTGTGGTTGTGACCAAACCAAGCAGCCTGCCCAGAGCCTGTGCCCACAGAGCGGAGCAAGTGTGTGTCTGTCCACAGTAGCCCACGCAGAATTACCCCGAGAGCACAGGCTGCCAGGAGGTCAGAGGCAGGCAGGAGATGAGATGGTTTTCTGATGGGGGCTGGCAAAATAGGAGTTGTAGGTTTGGACCTGTGTGTTATGCCAGTGGTCTGAAGGCAAGGAATGGATCTGGAGAAGGTAAAATAACTTATAGACAGTTTCAGTGTTGTTTTCCCTCTAATAGTTAGTCAATGTAAAACGTACAGATGAACTAACTGATACAGAACTAGCACTCGGTCATTGTGTAACGATAGGTAATGATAGAAAAAGGCCAAAGATCTCCCTACAGTATATCTGGCTCACTGTGCTGGCTGGGCTCATGTCTGGCTTGTACAGGAGAGTGGCACGTGAGGCAGTAACGCTGCAGCGTCACGTTCCCCTGCCCAAATCAATGATCGTCTCATCAGCATGTGCATTGGGAAAAAACAGATACGAGCCCTTTGTCAGGTCTCCAAGAGAAGGAGGAGGCAGCGAGGCCATCCCTGGCACTGACCCAGCCTGGAGCTGGCCATGGCCGGGTGACACATCCCTCCTCGCTGGTCCTGCCGACTTTGTGGAGCCCAAGGCGCTGGGTGGAGCAGCCGTGCCTGCTGCTCTCCACAGGGCTGAGGGAAAGCACAGTCCTGCCTGCCCTGCCTGCGGCCAGACACCCCCGTGCCAGGTCTCCGAGATGCCCCAAGTACACACCGTATGGCCCCAGCTGTGCCCAAACACATGCCTGTGCTGCCAAGTCTGCCCAGCCCTGGCCACGTCTTCTAGTTGAAGAAAGAAACCCCATATTTCTCCCTTTGCCACCCAAAAGGCAGTAGGAAACCAACAGCTGGGGGCTGAATATTGGCTCAGTGCTTGGCCTGGATAAGCAAGAGACAAAGTGGTGTTTGCTACAGGGCTAATTAGAGCTATTACATCAATTTGTCTGTGAAATGAGCAGTGACCACAGCTCCACCAGGTGAATCCCGATTTCGGCAGGACTGTCTGGGCCGAGCGCTGGGACTCTGCTCCCATGGGGCTCACCGGACACCCCTGCCACATTCTGCCCAACCCAACAGGCTCCTGCCTGGCTCTGCTGCTGCCTCCCCTGCCCTCACCACCATAGACATCAGCGTCTCGTTAACAGGAGTGTGTTTATTGTCCTCAATGGGGAGGCAAGACAAGGAGCTTCAACCCGCTGACTGATGGGTCTCGTGGAGCGCTGCCTTCCTACCGGGGCCGTGCCACCCTCCCTCGGTGGGTACAGCTCTGGGTGCTTCATCCCCTTCATTGCAGAGTCCTGGAATTTCAGGACAATTGCCACAATGTTTGCTACATTTTTTATTTTCTTATTAATTTTTGTTCTCTCTCTCGAAGGCCCAGCCCCTCAAGGCTGGACATGAGATGGACTATTTGCTTAAAGAAATAAAAAAGGACTTTCCAGCTCTCATGTTCACAGACAAAAGGCTTTAAAGTATAAGCCAGAGGGCTTAGGAAGCAGCAGATAAAAGCAATTTTCCAGTGGTTGTCTTAATATATATTGAAAAACAGGGGCTTTTTAGCTAAGCTCATGATTGGTTTTGGATTTAACTCCTAACCTTAAGCACCTGAGCACAGGGGTGCTACACTTCTCCCCCTCTTCTAGCAGGGGCAGTGTGTGTGTGCACAGGCTGGACCCCAAGAGAGGGCAGGGGGATGGCAGCGGCTGCACAGATCCAGCACTAACTCACCTGATTTTGGGGCTTTCTCAGAATCACAGACTCATTTTGGTTGGAAGAGACACTGAAGATCATTGAGTCCAACCATAACCTAACTCCAGCACTAAACCATGTCCCTAAGAGCTTCATGTATATGTCTTTTAAACCCCTCCAGGGATGGTGACTCCACCACTGCCCTGGGCAGCCTGTTCCAATGCCTGACAACCCCTTCCGTGAAGAAATGTTTCCTAATATCCAATCTCACGTGCCATGGGGCCTGAGGAATTGCACTGCTCTGGCACAGCACAGCCCCTGAACAGGGCCAGGACAGGGGACACGGTGAACAACGGAGGAATTGCACCCCTGTGCGCTGTGGTCTGGGGTGGGGAGCATTGTGATGAGAAACCCGGGGCAGGGAAAGGCTGGTGGTCGTGAAACCGTGAAAGCAGGGAAGAGAGAGGTAACTGCATCCTGAGAGCATGAGGCTTATCTGATTTCTGGGACAGGACCCTTGCAGGGGAGCATCTTCCCATCACACTGTTGCCACTGATGTCTGCAGACCCACGTGGAAGGCAGCTTGCTCTGTGCTGGAGCCTGGCTACAAAGAAATTTCTGCGTTCCTGCCATTCTTTGCCATTTAAGGATTTCAAACAGACAGCAAATACGTCGGGAAAAGACGTGCCACCACCACGCTCGCCTCCGAGTGTTGCAGATGGTGCCAGACCTGACGCCAGGCTTGTGAAGATCCAGGGCACGGTGCTCTCCTGACAGTTTTGCCTGCAGACATGTTGCAGACCCATTGGGGCTGCCAGCAGCCGGCCGGTCCCCACTGGGCCACACATGGGCTCACAGCCCCTGGTGATCCATGAGCCGGACACTGACCAGCAGGCACAAAGCAGGAATTACCCACGCAGAGGGACATCTTTGCTAGAGCTACCCGATTCCTTAAGGAGCTTCTAACAGCAGTCGGAACCCTCTCTGGTAGGAGACACCCTGTCTTGTGCCCTCACCCTGGACGGGTGACGCCGTTTGTCTTGCAGGACAGGCTGTGATGGTGGAGCTGGGAGTGCATGGTACATCAAACTGTGAGGTGCAGGACGGGAGGCGGAAGCTCGGGCTCCCTGGCTCTGTGGGAGAGGATGAGCAGGGGCTGCAGGTTCCCAGGAGAGCCTGGACTCCCTGGCTGTGGAGCTGTATCCCGGCGCTGCCGTCCCACGGTGTGGAAAGGAGGTTGGGGTGAAAGGTGGGAGACGGCGGTGATGGGAGAGCTGCAGGTGTGAGCGCTGCCCGAGGGAGGGGGGCTGCGGACAGCAGTAGGGTGGCAGTGAGAAAACAAACTGAACAGAACAGAAAAAAACCACAAACCCAAGCCTTGGCGGCAGCCTGCCAGCTCCAGTTGGTTTCGTAAGGACGTTTCAGCCTAAAAATAGACAAATACTCAGCCAAAAAAAGTCAAATCTTTCTGCACTGAATCTGTCACCCACAGCCCTTTGCAAGGCAGGAAGACGTTCCTGTTGGGTCTGTCAGCCGGCGATGAGAACAGATTATCCAGAGTTCAAGACGGCAGTTCAGCAGGTTTCCCTGGGGGTGAATGCCCTGTGCTATGTTTATCAGTGGTGCTGGCTGCGCCTCATCTCTAAGCAAAGTGTGAAAAGAGAAGAGATTGTTCCCAAATTCTGGCAGTGTCCCCTCCTCCAGGCAGCGTGAACTACTGCCTGGCTCCTGCCCTTTCAGGTGGGAGACTTGCCACAAGTGGGACAGCCCTGATGGGTATTATGGGTCATTAAATAGCAATTTATTAAGTCAAGATGTCAAGATTTTACTAATCCCCAGGCCAAAGACAACATTGTTACAATGCAACGTGGCAATGAAAATGGCAGGGAGGTGGCAGGTACTGCTGCCTCTTTGTCCCCGAGGAATGAACTACCTATGTAACTTCTCAGCTCCTCCTTGCAGAGCAGTCTGTGTTGTCTCCTGGGTCTCTTCAAACAGACCTTAGAGAGATTTTTTGGGGATAAAGCAGGATTAGGAGAGGGGAAGTGACAGTGCTATACCACCAGCTTTTGCCTGCAAGATCCATATTAGAAGAGGTGCTGAGTTTTTAGTGAAGGTGCCTGCAGAACTTGCTATTTCAGATGGTTCAGCTGATGAACGCTTTCCTGGATGTTTCCATGTCGCTGGGTGCTGCCTCAAGCTCCCTTTCAAAGCCCAGCTCTGTAGCTCCTCCTTTTGATGGAAGAAGTTAAGTGGGGGGGTGATGGCATCTCAGATACCTTCACACAGGCCAAGAGGGGATACAGTCCTTCAGAAACCAGGTGTTCACAAGGGATGGGACCTCCTACTTCTCCTTCATTTTCTGTAGAGTTTGCATGAGCTCCAGCCAGGAAATGTCTTTTAAGACAGTCTTCCCTTTCCTTGTTGACTTACATGTGTGGCTTGGAAAAGGTAAAGGGCAGATCCCAGCTCTGGGACTGAGCTTCTGGGTGGCCTCTCCTCTGCGCCTGCGTCTGAGAAGGGACAAGTGGGGTGGCCATTAGAACAAGTGGCAATGTCTCACGATGGAGCTGTCATGCAGAGAGTCCTGCAGGCTTCTGCTCCTCCTGCTCGTAATTTGGTTTGCTGGTGAGGAAGCTCAGTCCTCACGCTCTCCTGGCAGTGTTTGGTGTGATGGGAAGGTGAGCATTGTTTAACACCCACCTTCAAAGTACTGTGACATGGTCTCCACCCTGCTTTGGACCAACAGAGGCAGCCTCTGGAGAGACTGCACCCAATTTTGGTGAAATTGGATCTCCAGGTGGATGAAGACTGAGGGGGAGATGTTGGAAAACATTCAGCTGATTTCAAAGACAATATCTTTCCTGTTGTGCCTTTCCTCCAGCTCATACTCAGCCCTAGGTGTAACCATATAATGACAGTTATTCCTTAATTTATGAGGCCCATAACGAAGCCTGAGACCTCTACCAAGCCCTGCTAGACTCCAACCAGCTGATGCTCAGCCCGTGCCCATCTCCCCCACCTCGTGCTTCCAGGTGCAGCCCTGCTCCAGACCTGGCACCGCAGACCTCGCAGGGCTGCTCCTCCCTGGACATCTATTTGCATCTCATTTGTGGGAACTGAGCAAGGCTGGCGATTCCAGTCAACCAGCTCTGGCCTTTACGAGCCATTTTTTTTTGCTTATCATAGGGGGAACTTAATTATTCAAAGCTGGTGGGCATATTTACTCACGGAGGTAAATTAAAGCATAAATTCAGACAAATGTATCTACATCTCCACTTGTGATGTATTTTCCCTTTCTGCTTTATTGGTGCTTGGGCTCCAAGAAAACAAAGGTGGGCTGTTCAATAAACAGCACAACGCAAGTCATCCCAATTAATTGTATTGTTCTATTTATGCTTCTACTCCCTCCAATTAAATGCAAGGGAGGGCAAGTGACAGGCACGAGTAAGATGGGTGTGCAGAAAACCATATTCTAATGCAAAAGCTGTGATGAGAAAATGGAATCTATGCACCTGACAGGAATATTAATGCAGAACCTTGACCTATAATTTTTCTTTTTTCAGTCTGAGGGAGCTAGCAACAATTGCAGCTCATTAAAACAGACCATGTCCTGACAGCCGTGCATGATGCCCATGTCCCACAGGTCCCACGGTCTAAACGTGGTGAAACCAGCAAGGTAAATACTTAGACCATGGGACTTGCTCGCCGTGGGCATTATCAGAGCTGCATGGCCCTGCATGCCTGGGAACAGGAGACTGCAGCCAACCCTAAAGACCCCTTCTGCCTTCTAAACCCTGTGTCTTGAGAGAAAGAGCGAGGAGAAAAACAAACAAAAGGCAAACCCAAAAGTGCCGGTTTGGATTGGACCTCTGGAGTCCATCTGGACCATTCCTCTGTTCAAAGCAAGGCCGACTTCAAAGTTAAATTCAGTTTGAAAGTCAGCTCAGGTGACTCAGAGCTGAGTATTTCCAAGGACGGAGATTATACAGCCTCTCTGTGCAGCCTGTTCCAATGCTGCCTGGTCGGGGCTCAGTCTGGAAGCCGTTCACCACATCACAACAACATCTGGCTCAAATTTCTTAACTGTTTTCTTGATCCAAAGTGTGCGTTGGCATGTGGGATGCAATAAGTATCGGTAGGGAAGGTGATATCATCATGCAAAGACAATTCTTTTGCAAGGAAAAGAGACCAGAAATCAGTCCCACGTGAGACAGGGTGAGAAGGAAGGCACTGCAGTATTTTATTCTGAGTTTGACGCCGCTTTTCTATAAGGCATTGCCAGAGGAGTTCTTGAAGATGAAGCGACCAAAGTGTTCTCTGTTTTGGGCTTTGTACTTGGCATAGACTTGAGATGCCAGGGCAGTGGTCAGCTATGGTACAGACACAATTGCATCTCTCTCCACGGAGCAGTGAGGTCTGTATCCGTCTCCAGAGGCATCTCTCCCTCCTGTCACTCCCTCTGGAGAGAGCCAAGAGCAACAAGCTTCCTGACACCTCCGATATGTGTGAAGATGGATAGGTTGAACGCAGGCCTAAAATATTTTACATTTTCACGGTAGTTTCACAGCCCTGGAATTATCAAATGCTCTTTCAATGTACTTGGAAGCAGGAGGAGAATAACTTGAGACAGATTTTGGCTTTTTTGTGTCTGTGTACTCGCAAACTGTTTCTGCCTACACATCTTGCAGGGCCGGTGCAGGTTTGGATATGTGCACAGAAAACGGGTGCTCAAGTGGGTGCTCTGTCTGCTCTGTTCTTCCCCTGAAGTTCAGAGGCCATTCGAAGCAGGACCCCACCCCTGGGTGGTTAAGATCAAACTTGCCCTATGCACTGTACTCCACTGACCAGGCTAGTTAGGAACTCGAGGCAAGGAAACACAAGACAATTTAAAAATCTGAACAAAAGTAGGAGATTAAGGAAGCCAGCTGGAAACCTCTATTTTGCTGATTTTGAAAGCAAAATGTGGGTCACAGATGTGCTTCCACAGACAGAAACTGGCTGGAGAAGAAAAAGACATCAGCAGTGCCCACACTCTTTGATGATCAGAGGTAGATTTAGCTCCCAGGCATGGAGACAAGAAAGGAAGAGGAGATGAAGTAGGAACAAAAACATAATCAAGAGATTAGGAATATGGGACTCAACCCACCCGTAAATTTGCCTTAGGGAACAATGAAAGAAATGCAGTAATGACAAAAAGATGAAACCAACTGCTCCATCTTACTCTCTTCCCTTCCCTTGCTGTCCTTATGGTTTTACATTTTGTGGTCCAAGACACCGGAGTCCCTTTACAGAACCTCCTCTCTTCCTTGGTTGTGCTTTTTTTTTTCTTCAAAAGTGCTGTTTCCTTCTGTTCCTTCGCACTAGTTATGAAATCCTTGCTAAGGGACAAGCTGACTTTAGAACCTAGAAGAAGCAAATCTTTGCAGGGAAGTTCATACCATTAGGCAGCCATGCACGGCAGAGTAGAAAGCAATGCGCTCCTGCCCATCTTTCATAGAAGAGAAAAGCCACTACTCACTTTTTGTTTAGACTAATACAAAACATTAAATCTGTTTTCAGTTAAATTAATCATAGACTAATAAGAACCACGCTGCTAGCTCTTGCAGGCTGTTGATGAGCCTGTGACTTGGTCTCCCAGGGGCCGTAACAGAAGGTCTGTTGTTTGAGCTGTTTAAAAAACCTCAAGGTAAAGCACTGGAGGAGCAACGTAGGACAACAGCAGCACTGACTCAGAGAAGCCCAAGTGGTGGTTCCTCAGAAATAGCCAGGCAGTGGAGGGGGCGTTCTGAAAAACATTCAGGGCATTCGATGGGTGGTTTTTGGGGCGAAGGGACCTGGACCATTCCTGAAGGTCCCACCTGTGCTGGCCATGACAGGACCTGCTCGCTTGGTGCCTTCAGGCTTTGTGACATGCGTCAAGCAGCCACAGACTGCTATTTCTACCTCCTGCAGCAAACTGCCCTATTGCCAGCAAAACACCAGTCCCTGTGGCTTAGCACCGAGAGAAGCCTGAGATAAGAGCAATGCTAGTCCAGCTCACTGCCTGTCACTGTTTTTCAAACTTTGGGGAACTTCAGATGCAGTTCTTGTCTGGAATTTATTTTTCTCAGCCCTAATGAAAACACATTTTGTAGTTGCTAGTGTTTTAAATCCAATATCAGTGTCGATAAAGATAAGCCCTTTCCCAGGGGGAAAAGAAAAGAAAAGAAAACTGTCTCAAATCTTTTGCTCATGCAGAAGAAAACAACCCCAAAGCATTGAAGGATTAAATGAAAAATGTGCCTCTTTTCGCTGGGTGTCCACTGGGCGTGAATAAGCGCCAACTGAGCTCTCACTCGCATCACCATCTGGTGTGATGGCACCAAGGCCTAGAGGTGCCGCAGGACGCGTTACAGTGCCCGGCACTGTGACAGCATCTCTGCTCCTGGTGACAGAACCACCAGAGCCTCCTAAACAGCAGCAGGTCCACCAGTGCAAAGGACTTTGTTATCTCCAGCTTCACCATCTGACCCAGCCCGGAGAAAACAAGTGTCCAGCCATGGCACGATTCACAGTGTGGCCAAGAAGAAAGGCAGCACAGCCCTCCCCCGGCATGGAGGATCCTGCCTCCTCCTCTGGGTGCAGGAGATTTTGTTACAGACACAAAAACTCATTTTGCGGGGCTGCAACCACACGTTGATATTGCTGCAAAGACCACAGCACAGACTCTTCAGTTGATGTCTAGAAACTGCCTGTGGTTTCAGAGCCCTTGCTGATGAATTGCCCAGCAGCTGGTCACATTGGGAGGGCTATGCTTATTATTTTCAACTGCTATCTTGCACGGAAGGAAAATCAAAATACTTTCCTCAAGGTAATTGGCTCTAAAACAATTGAAGAATTTTCCACAAGGTTGTAATGCAATTAGGACTGGCGTTTTGTGTAATTTATATCTCTAAAGGTATGTTTTTGCCATCAGACCTTAAAAAAAAAAAAAAGAAAAAAGAAATTGCTGGCAAGAGAAGGCTGATTTTGCTATTCCAGGCAATGAAATATATATTAAACATGGATGTCCACCCAGTAGTGATTAAAAGGCAGCATAATGTCAGGATCATCCCTGAGATGTAGTCGCTCGTGGTGAGAAATGGTTGGGTAGGATGCTGTGACACCAACCACACATCTGCAGGTTTCCCATTTGGTTTCTGGTCAATGCCAAGTGATGTGTCATCACTCGCCTTCTGCTGCAGCACCACAAGAGCAGAAATAATCCTGCGCTCCCTAACTGCCCGGCCAGCTGGGATGGGAGGAGCTGGTGCAGGCTGGGGGCAGTCAGGCTCACCACACAAAAATCCCATCAACCACACCAGTGTCTGGGTTTGTGTTTTGACAGATATCCAGGAAAACCCTAAGCAGAGGTGCCAGAGAATCCGAACACACAATAACAGCTCCAGAAGTGCATGAGTGAGTTGGTGAACTTGTTGACAAGGGATATTGTGAAAGCCAAAAGTATGGACATCACATTCCCCTGTCACCATTTGGGGAAGCCTTTATTTTCCTGACTACCAAAAGATCCAACGGTATAACCGGGGAAATGATCACTCCATGCTTGCTTGTTCCTTCTTATACTTAACCACGTTTTACTGACTCGGTACAGGGCCAGGCGGTATTTTGCCTGACTGCAACAGCTGCTGGGATCTAAATGATAGGATGAAAAGCTTTAGCCTCCTTGCCTAGGTGGATGCAAACAGATTGGGTGAGTTATCACTTGAAATGTGTCTGAACTGAAACTGAGGAAGCACTCAATGTTTCTTCAGAGCCAGAGCAGCTATTAGACGTCCTGTCCTTATGAGAAGATGAACCAAATACATGGATTCAGATAATTACCATTAAAAAAAATCTGGATGTGGTCCCTGGTGGTAGAGATGCCACCGGCTGTATGACGAGAATAAGACAACGGCACTATAAAGGCAAAGACATGCCTTCCTCTCGGTTGTAATCCAGCTGCCTACCAGTACAGTGCATGACTGTCAGAAAAGCAAACCCCGGAGCTGTGCCGCTGTACACGGCAGGTGATCACACCCTCTGTTCTCTGTCAGACAAAGGAAGAAGCCATCAGCCATGTCCACTGCTTGGTCTGTCCCTGCTCACTAGATCCGTGTTTGTAGAAACCTACCTTGAGCCATCTGGGAGCAGTTTGGAAGCCTGGCCTTGGGGTCACAGACCTGACCCCAGACTGGCCAGAGGGGACACAAATGTCCTGCCTGCTCTCTTCTGCCTTGCAGCAGCCTGTGACCAACATTCATCTCAGTCTGTAAGCAGAACCACGTTCAGATCCACTGCTACAAGGTCATTAATTTCAGTTAAAACTTTAACAAGCCCAAATGCAGCTCCTTTCCACAAAAGACTATGGACAGGGATACTCACTATTGGGCCGAGTCATTAAGTTGATATTCCCGGGATCGATTGAAGCATTCTTGGATCCCAGAGTCTGCCCAGAGTCTCATCATGGCTGACAGCAGCTCTGGAGAGAAGGGCTCTGTGTCCTCCATCCGACTTACGACATCGCAGACCATCTTGGCATCAGCCTGCAGAGGAGAGAAACAAGAGGTCACAGAGACGCTCAAGGCAGAACTGGAAGCCAGAGATTTCAGAAAAAGTTCAACAAACTGTCAGGGGCAAAGAGGCTCCGTTTCTTGGGATGAGGCTTTGGGATCCACACTGTATGATCCAGCAGAAAGGGCAAAAGGAGGATGGAGCAAGGAAACCAGAAGGAAAGAAGCTATTAGTGCAATCAACAAATATTTGTATTCAGCAGGCAAAGCAGTCCATACTACATGAGTGGAGCTTCTTGGGAACAGAAGGAAATTCATATACGTACAAGCACATTTTAAATTGTTAGCAAAGTGACACACTATCCTGCAAAGATACCCGTTTTAAATGAGCGTGTAACCTTGCTGGAGTAGGGGCTGTTTGTATCACAAAAAACAGCAAAAAGGCTCCAGAAACAATTTTTTGTCGTATGGTGGTTTATTGCTTTTCCTGAATTCTTGTTCTTTGCTTTGAGCCCCTGCTCCAGGGGATAATTCCTGTTAACACAGACCACCTTGGCTGGCGGTGGTGCTTTGTGACTCAGAGGGAGCGGAATCTCCTGCGGTTCAGGAGTCTGGCAGGGAGGGCAGGGCCAGCTGGCTGTTTTAAGATGGAATCTTTTTTGGTGAGAAAAATGTGATTCGCTGGAACAGCGTCTATTCCTGAAGGATAGTGCTCTGACACAGCTCAGGTCCGGAGGATGTCTCAGATTTAGGATGGGAATGTCTAGACAGCCTTGGAACAGCTGAGTCCAGCCCTACTGTACTAGTCCACAGTGGTTGATGTTTCACTCATTTGCGGAGCAGGACGCCCAAATTCATGGCCCCCTCTGTCTGCTTTGCAGTAAGTGGATCTTCCACACCCCCCACAGACTCATGAAACCCCGAGGGTGTTGGTTAATTGGCAGAGTTCTTCTTTCACTGATTCAGAAATTTTGGACATGTCTCATATTTCTACCAGCTGAAACAAAGCTAATTGTTATTGCTATAATTAATTGGAAAATAGGAGATCTTATTCCTTATGTGTGCTTACAATAAAACAGTGAAGACAACCTCCTTTTTTAAAAAAAGGAGGAGACCCTTTCTCTTGTCTGCTAGATTGAACCCATTCTCTGACAAACACAGGTGGAAGTCCTCTCCTTCCAGGGTGTTTGGTCTAAGTCAGTGAACACTGACCAGAAACATAAGTCTCACAAAGAGGAGTACAGGCAGTGTCCGTCCTCTGCTGTCACTGTCCCATGGCCAAACAACCCCTGTCAATCCCAGTGACCTATTTCATGAGCCCAAAGCCACACACGGTTGAGTGTGCAGGTCCTGGGGAGCCTGTGCATCATCTGCTGGAGGAACTTCTCCATCCTTCCTGCTGCAGCAGGCTCTGTCCTGCTCCTCTACCCACCCAGCTGGTCCTCCTGCCTGATGCTCAGATTTGGGCAGCTCTAAAGGAAACAGCCCAACTGCGGAATGGGTCGCTCCCCCCTGGGGACAAGGTGTGACAGGTTTTGTGGCAAAGCAAGTAGACTGCACCTTAGGTCATGAGTACAAAGAGAAGTGGAGGAGTGCCCATGTTGAAGAGCGCTGCGATAACCTAATTGCAGGGGTGGGAAGGACAAGGGGTACGACACGGCCTGCAAGGCCAGGATCAAAACTCCTCTGCAGCCTCTCTTTATTGAATACTGAAACTGCTGAAAAATCACAAACCACTAGCACTGGAGACTGGTGCTGCTGGAGGTTTCAATACTCAGAGAAAGCCCCAAGCCCCCGGAACATCCAGTGTTTATGGGCTGCGGAAATCTCCATACTGTATGGAGACACCATCCCATAAAATTTAATGGGGTGGAGTCTCTATGCTTCAAAGACTTTATGAACATTTAAGTATTCTTGCAGAATACTTAACTTCATATTTTACTGCCCAGGAATCCTCTCGGCCCTCTGTACAGACTGCTCATTTTGCAGATACAGTATCGGTGACTCACACCTCAAAGCCAAGACAAACGAAAAACCTTGAAGAGTTCAGTTAATTTCAAAAGCTTGTTTTCTGCCCCGGAGTGCTTCTTGAGCTCAGTGAATATTCACAAATCATCAGTACAGTTTTCCTGCCCTGCTGGAGCTGTACTTCTGCTCTTTTCACAGACTCTAAATAACACCAAACCTGCTAATGGCCAGTCCGCTCTGAGCTGCGGTCTGGCGTGGCCTTGCTATTTGTGCATGGGTAGTGCAGAAAAAGCATCCATGCTTTCAGTCAGGTAGGAAGGAGGTCTTTCCTGTGTTATCTTGACTACTGCGGGGGAATAATAGGTGTAAGTCACAGATCTGTTCATCTGTCTGTGATGGTAAAGCACATTTGAAGCTCTTATGGGCAGGGTCTGGGCTGCTTCTGAGCTTTGTGTATTCAACTGCAGGTTGCTTTCTGCAAAGCTTTAGAGGGAACATCACAGTCATCGCACTTCCTGTGCTGGGAAAGAGCTGCCTCACCTTTTCCACCACTGAGACTTGTGGAAGTCCCTTGTGACTTACGATGCATCGCAAGAGGGTTTGAGCAAAAGACACAGCCAAACAGCGATGACCGGGCAGAATGGGAGTGAACAGGACAGGCACCCCTGCCCGCGGTTATCAGGTCTGCTTGGGCCAGAAGTGAGGCTGAGCTCGTAGGACAGGGGATTATGTTGGTCCATGTTCCTCAGCAGTCACCAGAGGTCCCTTTTGGGGATGGGAGAGGTTGTCCTCCCGCACAGCCAACCGAGAACTGACAGGGGAATGACCTGTAGGAAAGTTTATTGCTCCTGCTGAATGGTAATAAAAATATTCCAGCCTTAGTTTTATTTTGCAGAGTGAGCCATTGAACTCTCCTTTGTGCAGACACAGAAAAAGCAGGTGAAATGAATATTTTTAAAAATACTCCTCCCCCCTACCAAGGATGAAGTCCCTCTGTCAAGGAGCATGGGGCCATCCAGGAGTTCAGGCATTTGTTAGATGATTTAACGAGCAATTAATGATCCAAGAAGAAAAGATGCCCCTTTCTTTTCTCACTCTCCAGGCTGCATCTCAAGCTGGGAATGACATTAAAATCTCCAGCCCCCCCTGGGCCCAGCAGGTAGATTTTTAAATACGGCCTGATTGACTTTTGCCTTCCCGCCTCCCCTGGGTCTGGTGCTCCCGCTTTTCCCGAGGCGAGAGGAGCCGAACCTCCTGCCACGCTCTGCCTCTGTACTAAAGCCAGCAATTAAATAAAGCAAAACAAAACAGACCAACCAACCAGCCCCCCACCCCACAGTTCCCATCCAACAGGGTTTTCGTTAATGAATATCACGGTGGTATTTCAGCTACTTTGGGAGCTAAAAGCAGGCAGCGCTCTGCCCCTGAGACTGCTGGAAGGAGCCATAAATTGGTGCAGGGCTGCTCCCCCCACTGCTGCCTCCGCCTTTCCCCAGCTGCTCCATCTCCCGTCCCCTCGGTACCACTGGCCGGGAGGAGGGTAAGGGGATGGGCTGGTCTCCTCAGGCTGGTTCTCACCTGGCAGGAGCATCCCAGCCCATCCCTGGAGCTTTCCCAGGCGTCCCGCTGCCACTCCCCAACTGCCCGTGTTTTCCACAGAGGGTCAAAGCCTCCAGCCCTGAGCTGATCGCATGGGGGTTGTTTGCTACCGAGGGCACGATTTGTTAATCTCTGGGTCACTCCTGAGCGCTGGACGTGTCTACCTACAGCAGGAGACCTGGAGTTGGTTGGGCTTGGCTTGGGGAAACAGCTGAGCTCAGAAACCCTGGGATGGCTTCAGCCATCAAGCTAGAAGACCCCTTGTTAAAGAGCAAACCTCCGTATCAGTCAGGGAATGGAGAGGGCTCGGTAGGGCCAGGGCAAGGCGGGGTTTTAATATGACAGTAAAATCCATAGGCAGATGTGAACAAGAAGCTTGTAAACTTAGTGGGAAGGCAGCGCGTCTCCTTTCTAACCCCGGTTTGTGCATTTACCTTCGCACCAGACACATGGTACAAATTCAGTCCATAAGGGGATTTGTTTTCTCACTAACCTGGACATAACCACGGTTATTTAATTGTCTCCCATATGTCAACTGTCACCAAGCACACAGGCTGTGCTCAGCAAGCAAACTTGTGACTTCAGTTGCAACAGCCACAGAGTCCAATTAATTTGTTACCTTGCTGTAAGGGAGAGGGGCACTTCCTAGCAGCCTGACGTTACTGGCAGTCATGTCTGTCTCTGCAAGCCAGTTATTTTGCATCATGAAGATCTATATCACCCCTCATTATTTGTTCCTCATCACCAGCCATGATCTGTGCCCACAAAGGTACCAGCAGAGCTGCCCCTGCCCTGCCTGCCATGGAGTTGTACTGGAGTGGGACCCAGGTCCTCATCTCTGTGAGCATCCCAAGACAAATCCTGGTTCTGATCCTTTGGAAATACTTGGACACTAACTAGGGGACTTTTTTCCTTTTCTTTTTTTTCCCCAAAAGCAATAGTTTTCTAGAAGGGGACAATTTAAGGGAAAGGCAAAGCCTTATGTGAAGCTATGTGGTAAAAATCTGCAAAACCCTACAGAGCTGCACTGACTTACACCCACAGGAGAGCTGACCCAGGGTGTCACATTGTACCGTGCTTTCCTTTTGGTGAATTAAATTCCAGTAAATATCATTTTTGCTGTTATTTACTCTGATTAATCACACTTGTCACTCAGCCCATCTCAAAGGTTAACACTGGGGCAACTGCCTCTGGTGGTTGTACTCAAAGCTGCATTTCAGAGCATTTCAGAAAATCCATGGGGTGGGGAGAAAAGACAAACGTTGTGTTTTCCTGGCCACGCAAGACAAATCGGAGACATGGTACTATTTATCAGCAAACCAATATTGTGAAGATTGGTGGCCATCACCAGCCAGCAACCTGGGGGAAATCAAATTGATTGATTGTCTTGAAAGCATCAAGCATCCCCAAAGGATGTCTCTGGAGAGAGACCTTCTTGGAGGACTCAGACCCAGACCTCGGGGTAGGACAGTACCTGCTTCTACTTCAGTGAGAAACAAGGTCCGGTAACCTGGGGGCAGAACATGGCTCATAGACTGAAAACCTCCTCCTCCCAGAGCATGTCAGGAATCTGGACCCTGCTTCCCAGCTGCAGTGTGGCCACACCACAGCAAAAGCCAGTTATTTTCACGGCATTTACAGCCTGAATGAATTCTGGAAACAAAGCTGGGCTGGTGAATACGCCTCTCTCAGAGACATCCAGGGCCCAGCTCCAAGTCCATATGAGTTTTTGTAGATGCTGAATAAACAGCTACACGTATGACTCTCCCCCTCATTCTCCCTCTCTTTCTCACACATCTGTGTTTCAGAGCTGACCTCTGAATCTGTGGAAATCTGTCTGGCATGAAGCAGCTGCTGTGCATCGCAGGAGAGACAACCTTCTCCCTTCCTCCTCCACTCTTTCATCCACCTTCAGAACATTTAATCAAGGCCTCCCACGTCTTCTTGGCATTTGGCTTGCTGAGAGACCCTGGAAGGCGCTGAGCTAGTAAAAAACTACCCAGTAGCTTATTCAAATCTATCCCTCAGAGAATACCTTGAGGTGGGCACCCAAACTACATCCCCTCTGCACTTTTGTTAGTTGGAGGTGGACCTGGAAAGCTCCTGAAACAGATCCCAGCGGTCTGGGAAAGACAGGTTTACACTGATGCAAAGCTCAGCGTAGCGCTCTCTAGCAATTTGCATCACACAGCAAAGCTAAGCCTAACAAATTAAGTTAGAGATGGTTGGCTTTCCACAGTGTCACGCTGGCCATCTTCTACCCTGCTCGTGTAAAACAACTCACAAAAAGGTCGGTTGACTTGGGTACAATGCCAAAGGGCTGCTGTCTGGCTGCGGGCAAAGACAGTTTTGTACAGAAAACATAACCCGACAGCCACGGTGACGTGCAGATCTCCCCTGCTGAGGCTGTGCAGTCTGGCTAGAAATTAGTAAAGCCCTGCGTTTTGTATCCGTCTGGAGCCAAGATGGTCCCATCACCTCTGTCTCGGCCAAACAACTTCTGTGTGTCTGGTACTTGGTCTAGGATGTCTGTCCTGAAACCTTGTTACTGCTGTATTTTCTGTCTGCTGGTTCCTATTTGGGGAGATGTTGAGCAGAACTGATATTATAGATTATTACGGCTCTGAAGCAGGCCAGTTGCTTTGAGTTTGGTACTACTTTTACTCCTACCCATTCTGTATGGTACTGCAGATGAGCAAATAAAATTTGCTAGCTCTTAGGTGGGTACAAGCTTCTTTTCATTCCTGCAACACACATACAATAATATTCCATGTTTGCTTGGACTACTGACTATCTGGCAATCCAGGGACTGGATAGCGCATGGACTAGACTAAGACCTTGGACTGTTAGTTGGCCAACACCATTGTAAGAGTTCCTACAGCCCTACGTCCTGTAGGAAATAGCAATTCACTCACCAGAGAGGTGGAAAAAATCTACCACCCAACAACACAGAACTCAGCCTGCAAGAGGAATACCACCAAAGGGCAAGTCATTTCCCAAATTTGCTTTGTTCTAGCAAATCGTAGGTTCTCCCCTGTTCTGGAGGAGCTCAGAAGAGCTCCTGAGCTGGGCAAGACAAACACAGTGGATAGCTGACATTTCCCATTCCCATTGATAGCAAGTATGGGAAAGCCAGAAAATGTGTCAAATGGTCTCAAAATCGGTTTTGACCTACTAGCTGCAATGGAAGGTGAGAAAACCACTGTCTGTCCCAGTCACTTCAAATTCAAGAAGTCGGTATCCCTGAGAGACCAAGAGCCGCTGCAAACTTCACCTGCATCCCCCTAAACATGGGATGCTTTGATGGGTCCTCTGTCCTACAAGAACTGAGCAAAAGGGCTGGGCATGGGATCCACAAAGACAAACATCACCCCTCACTGATGGCGTTTGGACCACTCAGGCACAGCGCTGCCCACCAGCGAGGGGATCAGAGAGAGGGTCACAGAGGGGGACATCCTCCGCATGGCTTTGTGCTCCACAGGGAAGTGCTCTGCCGCGGTGCTGAGGAGGAGGCTGGAAACACGTAAAGACGAGAGAACAAAATCCTTGCAGCCTGCTGCTCTTCTGCTTGCTGTAAAATCCTCTCTGCTGGTTAGAAGTCCATAAACTGCAATGGCACCAGAATGTTTGTGTTGCAGTAAACGGTGGGGAAATGCCTGATATTGCACAGGGGGAAAGCAGGTGGGGACGCTGCATCAGCTCCAGGCATTTATAAAATAAATGGCTATTTTACATTCATTGCAAAGTGGATGGCTGAGGACAAGCTACGCGAGAGTGATGGCGATTCTCTGGGAAGCCGCTCAGGGTTTGGGAATTCCCAGCAGCTTTAGCCTGCACGTCTTCCACTTTTCAAATGTCTTTAAGATTTTCCACCCCAAGATCCCTCCAGGTAACTGTGCAAGTGTGGCAGGGCAGAGGGGACATGGTGACGTTCCAAGCTCTCCCACCACAATGGGAGAACAGGGCTTTGTCTTTGAAACAGAAAGGGAAACCAGTCCCTATGGTGGGAGTATTCCCAGGAGAAAGCCAGATTTTTTAAACATCTCTGGCTAAATGCCGCTCGTGTGTGATGATTTACAGGGCAGCGCCTTCCTGCTGGGAAGCCGTGCAGTGCTGGAACTAGTAATTAGTTTAATGCTCAGAGCTTGATGCTGAACGGTGGGTGCTAATCTCCACTCCACAATTAATCTCGCAGATTTATCAGTGCCTTGTATGATGAAGGACTAGGGCTGTGGGTTACAGTCATCTGTCCCTGAAGAAAGAGATGGTGTTTCAACCAGAAAGAGCCTTGTTGCATTTTATGGTCCTGTTTTACTGGGTGATCTGTGTTGAAGACAAAGGAACAAGGTGGAGAGTAAAAATACCTCCAGCCCAAACATGCTAAATTTCATCTCCCTGTTACCTCTTCTCCTTAACCCATAATTGGGATATCTGGGTAGGGATTTCATACTGTGCTCCACTGAAACAGTGACAGCAGTCGGTGGGTTTGGTGTCCATATACAAGCCTTCTGCCCGACAGGGTGTCTCAAAATTATTTCTTGCATTGCTGGTGTGAGAGCAGGTATCACAGCAGCCAAATAATATGGGATTTTCCATTTGGTGGCAGGACCGAAAAAAACGGTGATGTAAAAAAACCAGCTTCGATCAAACATGTTCCCCTGCATGCTTCTGCAGACCCAAAATCCTATGAATGCATACGCTCACTGCCTTCGCCTGCACTGGTTTGATAACGCTTTGCTTTTTGGTCTGAGGCTGCACACAGCCAGTGGTGGAGCCGCAGGGTGACCTGGGGGCCTCTGCGGTCTCAAAAGACGTCATAGTAACACCATGAAGGGGATGGCCTGAAATAAGATGTGATTCACTGAGTGGCTGGTTAGCAAAGTTTTGCCTGTGAGTTGTTATTATTACAACTTTCATTTAGCTTCCCTCTCTCCTAATTTCCAGCTGTCTGTGAACCCTCCTCTGCAGGGACGACCAAGATGTTGGGGCGGGGGAGCATTTGGCTGAGGTCTTGCTGTGAGTGGGAGCTGCATCTGACGGGGCTGAGGCTGAGACATTACTGGTCGAGGTGTTTGTGGCTGCCTAGAAGGAGCCCCAGCGTTTGGAACAAATGAAAGATGAATTTGTAGCTAAATCTCTCCCGTGCTGCTGTATTGCCAGCAAAATCAAGACTTGAGTGCTTGTAATGGTCCCAGAGGAGTTCTTCCTCTGATCAGCGGGGATTACAGAGACTAAACCCCAGCAAGTTCCTCTTTACCCGAGCAGAGGCACTTCACACACTAACGGATTTGCTTATATATCATTTCAGGTTGCTGCAGAGAAAAAATGTCCTATATTTTCTTTACAAGAACATCAAAAAAGTTCCCCAACACTTTGGTAGGCAGAGGAAGGGGGGGGGTGAAGAAGAGGAAAAGCGAGAGAGAAGGGAAGGATTTGGAATCTGGTGGGTTGGGTGTCAGCATTGCCATGCCAGGGGAAGCTGTTCTCAGGCTATTAACAGGAACTTTCTTTTATTAACTGCTCTTTTCAAAGAGAGTGGATAAATGGGACCTCCGGTGCAGCATTAGATGACAGTATAGTCTGTAAAATAAGAGGCTGGAAGAGAAATATCTTTATAGTGGCTTAACAAGGGTAGGCAGAAATAGGGCCCGGAAGAAATCTTTGATGCTGTTTTGTGTATTTATTATTTATTCTTCTGGCACAAATATAGCATCAAAGAATGTTAAAACCAAAAAGTCCACAACCTGCTGTAGCTGATTAGTCCTACATCTCTATAACCACGGCATCACGTAATACTGACAAAGAAAATCAGCAACAATGGGAAAAAAGTGCCTGGCATTTGTGACACTGGCGAGGATGAGGCAGACTTCATCGCTCCGGTGGGGATGCACCAGAAAGGATAAGAAAATCTGCAAGCATCTTGCTAGCCTGGGCATCTGTGAGGCTCAGCTCCAATGCAAAATGCCACGAAACAGCGAAATTCCTCCCTTGTGCGCAATCATACATGACACATATGGGGAATACAAGGTGAATTCCTCCCTTAAAACACTTTGCTGCCATTGCAGAGCACCTCAAGCACCACAAAACGGTGGGGATGGCATCAACACCCATCTGTCGTCACGAATGGAAATGGCTGCAACATCTCAAGCACTGCGATGGAACCTCTCCTGGTGGTGTTCACCTCAGGGGCGTGACGCTCCCAGTCCCCGTCCCCTGTCTCCCAGCCCCATCCTTTCCTTCCTCCCTTTGCACCAGTCTCCCCGGCTCTGCAAGTCACGCAGCCGCCGTGGCTGGGAGCCCTCCCTCGGGGCTGTACGGAGCAGAGGACCGTGTCGACATGAGAAACAAGGCATAGGCTTAATAATGTACTGATTATTTTTTGGAAGATAACGTATATTCACTCTTTTTCTGGAATGCTTTTGCTGGCTTGGAAATATTTCAAGTACCAGCGTGGGATTAGAGAGCTTCTTTTATTTTGTTTTGTTTCTTTTTTTACATCTTTGCAGAAGAAGGAGTAAAAGCCTACTCTGAAATGTTCTCCACAGAGTAAGCGGGATTTGGCCATGTCCTGCAGCGAAGGCTCTGGATAAGGGGAAATAGGAACAGGTCAGCCCCTCATCCCTCACAAACCCCCTTGCAGAGGGGTCAGAGCTCTCCACAGGCGGGTTTGGGGCAGAAGCTGATATGCTCCGCAAAGCTCAGGCTGTGGTCTGGTCCTGCTGCTGACTCGCCCTGTGCCACAGAGCAGAATTGCCAACAAAACCTCAGAGCAGAGATTTCCACAGCTTTCTAATCGGTCTGGAAATGAGATTTCCTCTAAAACGAATAGACGGGACCTATAACCACCACATACATCTCGGCACGGTGGTCCCTCCATCGCATGGTTGGTGGGAAAATGGGAAACCCCAACAAACCCGAATGTCTGCCATTCTTAATTCCTCTTTTCTTCCCCTTCTCTGTTACTTTGGCTTTTCCTCCCCGGCGATCCTCCCTCTCCCTGGCAGTACCGCAGCTCTGCCTGCCCGCAGCTATCCCCAGCCCCACAACAGCCCTGCCAGAGATGCCATTTCGCTCGCAGCGTTCAGCCCGAGCTACACTGCAAAAAAAACATCCCCAGCGGAGCGAACGATGCCAGTAAGATGCTCGCCTTCCCTCCACCTCCTAGGGCTACTTTCTGCCTTGGCTACAAGCCTGCTGCATCTTTGTGTGGTTAATAAAAATAACCTAAAAGTACTCAGGAGCAGACAGAGCAATCCCAGAGACTCCAAACATCTAAGGGGCTTTGTTTCCAAGGCAACATCTTGTCTCCTAGCTGCAAAAGGCCACGGGAATGAAGGCAGCCTATGGAAAATGAATAACTCAGTGACAACAACGACAACAAAAATCTGCTGGGGAGCGTATCAAGGAAGGAGGGGTGTTCTTAGAGGGGGGCAGGAAAGAGCGAAGCTGAGCGAGCCAGGATGAGCTGCACGGAGCACGTGAAGGGCCAGGGTGCAATTTATCTCATGAGAAGCACAGTCCTGTCCCCATTGAAATGCACAGCACCACTTCCACCGCCTTAATGGGAGCAGGGGAGCTTGCACAAATCGGCTATTCTTTTCTTTTCCCCCTTTTTTAAGCTACAGTGTTTGAAGATTTGAGCTAGTTAAAAATAATCCATTGTCCAAGACAGAACCTTCCTGGGTCCCAGGGGCTTTTCAGCCAGTGCTGTAGCACACTTTTGATTTCCTCACCCCAGGTTCCCACTGCCGGAGCTGCCTCCTCCCCTCCACCACGCCGGGCAGTGAGGCGGGAGGTGCCAGAGCACGGGAGCATCCCTCCGGCGCTTCCCATTAAGAAAGAAACAAGTTTTCACTCATTTTTCTAGGTTTCCAGAGTTGTGCAGTATGTGAATCTGTCTGCAATCCAAACCGCAGAATCATTTTTTTCGCTATGGCTGCAAGGATGGTTTAGCATTTTGAGCTGGCTGGCAGATTTGAGGCTTCAGGCATGGGGAAAGCAAAGACCCCTCTGTCCTCCATGTCCTACCGGTGACAGCTGTGGCCCCTGTCGGACAGCACCTTCTCTTCAAGAGAGCAGGTCTGTGGCTCCGCTGCGGCGCTATTTAACACACATGCTGCCTTTACGCAAGTCACTGCTGCAGTAAAATGCCCCCGAGATCATTTATGGGATTGATATCAGACTGAGAAGGAAGAGGCTCCCCAGCGCCAGCCAAGACGTTTGCCTGCAGGCGCCCTGCTCCTGCTTTTCTTCTCCCTCACGTCCCACGGGAACGCCTAAAAGCTTGGGATCGTGACGCCAAGTGAGCTGATGGAGTTTCTCCTCCATGTCCCAGGAGGTGGCACAGATGCCCGGGGAGTGTGACAGGCATTGGATCGGGAGCTCCTCTGGAGATGGCTCCCAGCTCCACGGCAGCACGGCCGACACGGAGCCCCACCACGCCAGGATGGAGCTCCTGACACGGGGAGGGGAGGATGAGGGAGCCTGGGTGTTTCCCTGGGGTGGCCAGGAAGGATGGAGGACATCGGTGTGCTGGTCTCTGTCCTGGGCTGGAGCCAGTCGCAGGCCCACGCTCCTTTTCCTCAGAGACTCTTTGAGATGATGAACAACTCAGCTATTGATGTCCCGTCTCATGTTAAAACATTTTATTTAACTAATGTCTTTCCTTTGTACTGTCTCTCAATCAATACCATGTGAGCAAGAGGTTTGCAGAGGGAGAGCTGCTGGGAGATGCTCCCTTTGCACTTTTTTTTCACACCCTCTGCTCTGGGCAGAGCAAATCCATCCACATGGATGGACAACTGCTATTTATTATTCATCTTGGTATGCCAAGCAGAGCTCCATCTGAGCAGGTTTTGAGATGACGCTGTTTTGTTTCTCACCCCTCCTCCTTGAAATGGTTTTAATTTAGCTTAACTCCAGGGAATTCCTCTGAAATTGTCCCAGTATAGCAAGGCTAGAATTTGACCTGTCACCCTGCCCTGGGCACTGAGATGGAGGGGCTGTCTCTGCCTCGGGTCTGCCTGCGGGGGGGCACAGGCTGCTGTCACCACATCTTCCCCCCAAGAGCAGAGCCCAGGCTGTGACAGGCGGCGCCTGTTTGTCACCATCCCTTGAGCCGTGAGAAGATGTTGCCCGGGTGAGCAGGCAGCCTGCCCGTCGTCACCAGTCTGCTGAGAAAGCTGGGGACAACCAGGCTGACGTGTCACTCTGCTCCCCCTCATCCCAGGGGACACTTGACAGGGGCAGGTCCGGCCAATTGGGAGCTCCTGAGGCTTGGGGATGGACTGGCAGGAACAAGACATGAATTTAAGAATCTGAAAAGCGTGGGATTTGGATGTTTGCACCAAAACAAAAACAGAGGTGGTGGATGCCCCATCCCTGGAGACATCCCAGGCCAGGCTGGATGGGGCTCTGAGCAACCTGAGCTGGTGAAGATGTCCCTGCTCATGGCAGGGGTGGCACTGGGTGAGCTCTGAAGTTCCCTTCCAACCCAAACTATCCTGTGATTCTATGAAAACCAGTACAGCCATTTTACCCTCTTGCCCCCATTTCTTCCTTCTTACAAGTACCCGCCGTGTGCATCGCACTTTGGTAATTTTCTGCCCTAAACTCATTTGTGATGTTCCTGGATCACCTTTCACAGCCACAGTTTTCACCCTTCCTTGGCCGAACTTCACTTCTATGTGACATGATTCCCACAGACCACATCAAGTTTTCACTTGCAAATATTCTTTCAAAGTGCTCAGCTCCACTTCAACATGACATATATTGTGTGGTTAGTGCCACCCTCTGTACAACTGGCTCTCAGAATAGTTCATAATATTAATAAGGGGGCTGGGGATTTTCCAAAGCACTTGGTATTGACCTAACCTGATTCACACGGAGCTCAGCTGCAGATTGTTATCAACGGGGAACAATGAATGTTCCTGAAAGTCCTGTCGCTTGGACATAATAGAGAAAATAGACTTTGCAGGATACATTATTATTGGCTTGTTAAAATTCTCACCTACATGTCTTTAAAAATGTATCTGCTCAGGTCATTAATGGCATCTGCATGAACGGTCTTGTCATTATGTCTGAATGAATAAATAGTATTGATACTATAATAAATTTATAGAATAAATTAGAGCTAAAATACAGCCAACTGGGTGACCAGCTACCTATTCAGAGTAATTACTGGCTGATTTCTCATGTTGTTTCAGTCTTTCAGGAAGCACGAACAGGAGACAATACAGATCTCATGCTTGGTCCTAACGTGATCAGGTGCTGAGCACCCATTGAACATCTGGGGCACTCCGACTCCTTCCTGAAAACCTGCCTGTCCCTTAATTTTCTGTGCAACTGTTCTGCTTCAGATGGCTTAGCTCGCTTGCTCTCCACAGACACACACAGAGGCTTGATTCCAGACCCTCAGTCCAGGGATAGACAATGCATGCTCACATCTCTGCAGATAAAAATTGTCAAGCTTTCAACTTTCCATTGAGCTGCTATCTTCAGAGTAATAGGTCAAGCTGGAAATGCATTTCCAACTCGTGTTTGCCTACCAGAAGAAAGCTCCCCATTGCTCTTTGCCGCTCCTTGCGAGGCACAGCGTTCTGTAATGAGGCCATTGATGGAGCCGTGGCATGTTCTTTTGTGCCTGCCAAAACCCTGCTCCCTCCTATTCAGCTCAACAAGATGCGGAGCCCTGGTGCTGCCAAGCGCCCTTTCAGCTGCCAAAGGAAAAGGAGCTAATCAAACGAGTTGAAGAGCCCCGGTGCCAGGCTCCATTCCCAGCTCAAAGCTGTGGATACAACACCCGCTGGCCGGACCCGTGGGCTCTGAGCAGCTCCTGCTCTGCCCATCCCAGGGCGAGAGCCGTGGGCTCCGCCGTTCCCGGTCCACATTACTGCTGCCTCAGTTATCCCACATCAGAAAGCTGCCGCATTGATCCCTCTCAAGGCACACCACGGCCTGTACTCTTTAGGCCTTTATATTTTAAAAAATTCCTTTCCAAAACGCCAGCTTCCTATCTCTCCCCTCCTTTTTTCCCACAAGGAGGAGAAAAGCCTCATGCTGTTCCTTTCACATCCCCCGGGCCTGTCAGCGGGCAGCACACGTGAAGTCATCTTTTTTGCCTCCGTTTCAAACTCTGCTTGCTCGGTCAGAAATGAGAGGAGACTGTTGGTTTTCAGTATAAATATTTCAAGCATCGTATGGGTGTCTCCCGTAACACTGCTTGGGCAGCGATGCCGGCATTACTGGCTGGGTGTAAATCAGTATTGCTGCGCCGGCTCTGCTGCTGCTCAGCACCAATTCACACCAGATGAGGATGGGGTTTGTTTTCGGCTGCATCCCGATTTGCTTATTCAGGACGTTCTTCCATCTCTTCATTTTTAGCACTGACATTAAGTATTTAGAGCATAAAATGACTAATTCGCCTTTCTGCAGTCACTATGTTTTGAGGCCATTTGGGAATTGCTGAAATTATTTGCCACCTAAAGCCCAGTGAGTTTAATAAGGAGATTGTACATTTCCATAATGCTCTGGATCCCAAAGAACTTTGTGCAAACTGCTTATTTAACACAGATCTACCACCGTGCAAACGGCCAGGAGGCAGCTGCCACCGGGGTTAAACACAGGGGCTATTGAACAGCTTGTTTACCACGTGTAACAGTTTAGGATGGGAGGTGTAAAAGTTGCTTTGCCAAATGAATAACACCAAGTTATCTGTTTCAGCTGGAGCTGCTCCAGTGCTTTTGGCATTACTAGAGCTCACGGACACCGCAAAGAATATTTAAAGAGGCAAAACATAATTTGCACACTCTGGAGGTTGGCCATGGCACCGCTGTAAATGCTTCTCTGCTCTCGCAAAAATGTGCCACTGGCCCTTCAAAGGTCACGGGTGCTCAGCTGCTCGGGGTTGTATCTCTCTGCCAACACTGGGCCCCCCACACTGAAGGGAAAAATAGGCTAGCCCCGAGGTGGGGAAGGATGCTGTGTGCTCAGTGGCCCTACATCCCTCCTCCAACACTCTTCTTCCTTGCCGGAAGGCCGGCCTGAGCGATCTGTCCTTGTGTGCACTGATCCTGGCTTGGCCCGAGCCACTGGAGGGGAGGGCAGCCCTAGCACCGCCGTTCCCAGTGACATCAGGCTGGTGGTGCAGCTGAGATGCTGGCTTGCTGGTGCACACAGGCAGGGAATGGTGCAGGAGGGAGGCACCAGGCTCTCCCAGCCCTGGACACAGCAAACACATGTGGGGCTGGTTGTTGCCAGCACCTGCGCTGGTGCTGTGTCGCAGCAGAGTCAGCACAGCTGCTCCTGATGGACCTTCGGCTGCTCATGCTGAGCCCACTCATGGTTACGCAATATTGAACTCCTTTGCAGCACTAAGGTGCTGTGTTTTTGGCAGTCGAGCCCCGCTGCGATGTGGAGGTGGCACAAGAGCTTTCCAGCAGCTCTGCTCCCAGTCCCGACATGGCGGGTAAAGCAGGGATGTGCCACTTGTGGGCCCAGGTTCCTCTCCACCATGGCCCATCAACCCTGCACTGCAGTAGGGCTCCACACCACCTGTGTTTTGGCTCATTCTTTAACTCCAGCTCTCTGGCTGGACTAGGAACCGTCTGGCTGCATCGGTAGCTCCTGCTCTGCTGAAGCCCCAAGAGATGAGTCTGTCTCCTTCCTCTAAAGTCTCAGCTGAAAGGGTCATGGTCTAGAGCAGGCTGTGTTGTGTCAACCTGATTTCTGTTTATTGTCATGGGTTTGGTGAGTCTTGTCTTTAAAATCCATCTGCAAGCTTTGCACGTTGCTGGGTTAGGGCTAAGGAGCTCCTAAGGCACGATGTTGTGCAGTGAGCATCCTTCTGGGCTGTGCTGTCTGGTGCTGGGCCCCTCTCTGCCCATGTCCATGCACTGGACTGAGCTTTGCTTCTTCCGTGGGAGAGCTAATTCCCCTCTCCTCACCATTAGTCATGCTATTGTCACCTGCCCATCCATGTCCAAACCAGTTTGTGTGATGTGGTATCTCCACCCACCCTCACTGCTTTGCAGCAAGTTTTTCCCCTTCTTCCTTCTTCATTTCTGTGAGAAGCTGCTCAAAACCCCCTCCAACATTACGGGCTCGTCAAACAACCAGCTGAAAAAACCCCATGCATAACCTACACCACCAAACTCTCCATCCCACCCCGCCGGGCCAGCCTGATGGACTCATAATTTAGTAAGTTTTTCCATTTTAATGTTAACTGTCCTCATCCCCCAGCTGGGTAATGAACACTGGCAGGATTTTTCTGTGTTCGTAAATATTTCCCTGCTGCTGCAACGAGGCTGTTTTTCCCTTTCTCCATATCAGATGAAGATGGCTGCTGTGCCAGCTCGCCATGTAAATTTAATAGCATCCCAAAACCTCTGTCCTACATAAATATGAATGTATTTCATCCAAGAGGAGCTGTTATTGAAGGAGCTGCATTGCTAAATCATTCAGAAGGTTATTGTTTGAAGTACTCGCAGTCAACAGTGCCGTGGCTATTACAGCTCAAAAAAGGAGGGGGAGGGTGGAGGAAAAAAATGAGCGGGGATCATGGGAAACTCTTTAAATGAAGGAGCTTATGCGTTGAGATCAACAAGGTATAAACAGGGCAACGCCAACCAGCAGGTTTGGCCCCAGGAGGACAGGCCAGCTGCAAGCAGCTCGACAAATTATTCACTGGCAATTGCTTTCTTGCTGCTGCTCTGACTTATTTACACTCCAAAAGATTTCTGAAGTGTGTTTATTTAAGAAAGATGAATCCAGAGGTTCTGGAAGGGGAGACGAGCTTTCTAAAGGAATCCGGCCCCCCACGACACAATTAGTTTCACTCATTAGCCCTCCACGTGAGGAAGGGGCGGGAGCACACTAAGCGCTCATGCATTATGCATCAGTGCGCCGTGTCAGGGAGTTCTGATTTGATGGAGGCTGCAGGTTAAGAGGCATTTCTGTGCTTTTCCTTACTCCTCAGTGTCACACTGGAAGATGGAGCGATGTTGTGGGGGTGGTGAAATGGGAGAATTACAGCTCCCGCGCCCAGACACCCATTGCCACGGTGTAAATGGAAAGAGTTTCACAGTTCCTGAAGGACGTGTGTTCCCCTGGCGTTAACACCTCTTACCAAATTCAAACATTTCAAACCTCCTTTAGTAAATTCCTTACTTTCTCTAAACAGTTTTGTGTCATCAGCACACAAAAGTACCCAACTCCTCATCTACAGCCCTGTTAAGAAATGTAGTTCTGGGTACTGCAAGGACTCAGAACAGGCACAAGGTCCAAAGAGAGACCTTGCACAGACACTGCACCTTCTCACTGAGTTTGTAAACCCGCAGCTGACTGAGCTCGGAGTTTCTAAGCTGTTTTCACTCATTTAATTGATGATGCAACTGGATATATCTGCATCTCTGTCCTTTACTCTTCACTGATTCATCTGTTCCCCAAGCAGATGCTTAAAAAGAATTTGCTTTTTTCACACCTGCAAACTGCAGAGGCAAATGAACTGCCTGCACAAGTGTCGTATTTTAAGATGTCCATCTGATCTTTGAAAGGGCATAATTAAGCAGATGTTTATCTGCCCTTAACAAGTTGGGTTCATACTACAGTTTGCTAGAAGGGATAAACCTATCTATCCCGTAAAGTATCTTTTAGGTGCATGAGCTCCGCAACCAGCAGCCCTCACTTGCATTTTGGAGATGCCCACAATGGACATTGCTGTCCTAGTTCTGCTTCAAGGCGTCTCTTGGGTCACCATGGGATGACAACGCCCCATCATTTTGCTGCTGATCCAGCTCCAAGATAAGAAATGGTTATTTTCCTGTTGCTTTGCTCCTCCACATGATGCTGTTCAGCACCTTGTAACACCAAAGGGTGAGGACCCCATCTTGTTTCCACTTAAGTTTAACTGAATGTATAATTAATGTGAGGAGCTCACTCCCAGTGCTGCCACTGGAAAGGCACCTTTGACACCACCTGCCCTGGCCCTGCTGTGACACTAGAGCAGCACATATTCATCTTTATGATGAGTGAAAGACATCTGCCACTGCTCAGCGTTCGGAGTTTTGATTTTTGCCAACGGGCTTTCGCGTTCAGATACTGCTCATACATTGCAACCTGGCAAAGCTATTAAAAATTCAATTTGATTTTCGTCTCACTGCTGATCAGTCCAGTGGGAATTCTCACTTAATCAAACTTTAATATTTTCCTTGTAAATTTCAGAAAAATCAGTAATTGCTCTGATAATTGAATTTTCAGATCATGTATCAAAGAAATAATACCATACATGGGATAAGCAACAGTCTGCTTCTGGAAGCCCAAACATCTGAAATGGAAAATTCTGCAGAAATTAGATAAAGATTTGAATATACTTCTGGAGAGCTAAGAATAGACCGTATTATTTATATTGTCAAAGGAAGCGGCTGAAATCACAGAGATCTTTGGAGAGTAAAGATGCTCAGACAGTTATGCACAGGAATCATGTTCATGGAGCTGAAGTGGAAAGCTACTGACGTCTCGGCACAGGCGCGCGCTGCTCCCAGCGGGCCCCACGGACCAGACGGCATTTCATGCAGAATTAAAACGCCAGGCTCTTCCCTCCTGGAAGATACACTCAAGGTACCTTCCAAGTACCCGAGTAGATAGTGGGAAGTAACTTGCCCATTGCAGAGATGTCTTGTGCTCCACCTGGTGTGTCTCCACTGTGCTGAAGCCCCTGTGCACTGTTTTTGTCCTGTGTCTCAGATGGAGAGCTTTATTTCAGAGATTCATTAGTGCTTTCCCATTGAGTTATTCTCCAGGTCCAGTCCTTCTTAGAAGCTGATTTCTGACTAGATCAGAGAATAAAATGAAAGAGCTAGTGGGAAAAATTCAAAGCATCCTTTTAATTAAAAATAAAATAAAATAGAGGCCTCATAGCCATAACAGATGACTGCATTTCTCTGAAGTTCACATACTTTAAGAACTGTGCCTCTCTCTCTTGGGACCATGACAGCAACGCTCCGTTTTTCCTGTACTCAGATGCTTTCAAGCTGAGAAGCATTTCCAGAAGTACAATAAATGCCCACTTTCTGTCCTTTTTAATTTTTTTCTCTCTTTCCTACCAAGTATGTTCCTTGTCTCTTCACTGACAGTTTCCACCTTTCCCTCTTGTTCCGCATCTCTTCAACTGAAGGTGAACATCTCCAGCCTTGAAAAGTATATAGATGGATGGGTCCTGTTTCCTCTCTCTCACAGTTTGAAATTCCAGTGGCTTTTGTGAAATGACTCTCTGTTCATAGAATCACAGAATGATTTTGGTTGGAAGAGACCCTCAACATCATTGAGTTCAACTGTTAACCCAACACTGTCACTAACCCATGTCCCTAAGAACCTCATCTATGTGTCTTTTAAACACCTCCAGGGATGGTGATTCAACCAGTTCCCTGGGCAGCCTTAACTTAAAAGAGAGTCAGAGGCCACGAGCCTGCTCCACCACTGTCCGTGTGATACCTTTCTTCCATCATGTGAAGGCAACAGGAGTGTGTGAGATGCAGGTTGGAGTGTGCCCATCCGCAGGACTAGGAGACAGATGCTTGGTAGGAAGGATGCCTGCAGCTCCAAGAGGCTCAGGTGCCAGATGAAGGATCTGCCTTCCTGCGAGAAACCAGCAGCGCCAACCCCAAACCGCGTCCAGGAACCCCCTGCAGAGGGGGGAGCAGGGGCTGTTTTCACACCACCTACCCTGGGTGCCTGGCTGAGGTGTCACCAGCCTCTGCACGGAGCTGTCGTCAACACTTGCAAAGAAGGTGATCACTCATTGCTTTCATTGATTTAGGTGAGGAAGGAGAGTTGATGTTCATGCTAATTCAGGCTTCCGTTTTTTTCTTTTTTGACACTAGATGTCTATTCGGTTCTGCCAATCCCGTGTCCATCAGCCAGCTGGATGCTGGGGTTTCTCCTCTGTGCCATGACAAGAAGTTATGCTGGTTTTTACAAAACAAACATGCCAACAGATTTTGGCAAGTAGGTCTCTCCATGCCGCATTTAGATAGCATTAAGTTCTCTCACTGAAGCAGTATTAAATGTTTACTTTAGAGTAATGACAAAATATCATCCTTTAATTTTTTCCTTCCATTTTATTTTTCTTCTCACTTCCACTTACCAGCTAAGCATTGCTATTGCTATGTAGCAAAAATGAAGACACTAAAACTGTTCTCTTCAGCTTTTCACTGTCAAAAATTCCAGCAGAACCAATTTCCTTAAAAATTGTGGGATTTTGAGAAAGCTGTGTTTTTAGACAGAAGATTACTTACTGGGAAATAGATAAAATTGGATAGAGTGCATGTGCTGGCATTGGCTCAGCTCCTTTCATCTAGAGGAAGGAGAGTTGTTTTAAAATTTGTTCACTTGGATGTGCAGGAAAAAAATGTCTCTGATTTGTTTTGATGATTAAAATGTCCAAAAATATCAATTTCCTGTCCATCATGCAGAGCGTGTTCGTGTCAGACAGCAAGAAGGAAAGTTTATCCTTGAACAGTGACAGAAGACCATGAAACCAGCTACCTCCAAGTGCGGCTTGGTGGTCATTCCCACCCCATGCACAACCACTATGTCAAGGTTAAAGGGTTACAGAGATTGTGGACACGTTCATCTGCAGACCATTAAATCTGTAGGTAACTGCTTATTAATAGCTCCTTCATAGAATCCTAGAATCGTTCTGGTTGGAACAGACCCTCAAGATCATCGAGACCAACTGTTAACCCAACACTGGCACTAAACCATGTCCCTAAGAACCTCATATGTGCATCTTCTGCTAAGACGACCAGAAATTCTGTGCTAATTGATCCATCAGGCAGCTTTTGCCAATTACATGCACTGAAGTAGCAACAAGTGTCTCAGATACTTTTGCCCTGGTGGTGAAGAACCAAGCATAGCACCTGGGAGGTTTTGCTGGGGGGATAGGAAGCAAACCCTGGCCTCATTCTTCAGCATTGCAACGGTGATGCCACCTGGCACATCAGTGGAAAATAAACATTTCCCCCTTTCTCATGCTTTCTCCATTTACTGCATTTCAAGTGTGGGATGGGCTAAATGAAAAGGCTCTACAGTGGTTTCACAGTTCATAGCATCTTCAAAAGGGGACAGCCAAGGTGTAGGGTCAGGAGAGCTCTCGGGCTGCTTGGGTCCCCCGGTCACTGTTGGTGCCCTGTGTTGTGGAAGGGGTGGCTGTGGAGATCAGAGACACACATGGGGCGACAGCGAGGCTGGCAGCCCCTTCTTCTTGAAAGCTCCGATGGAAGTTTCTAAAGGCAAAAACTACAGAGAAGTAGGTGGTTTGGAGGCAATGATGAAGAAGTGGCAGAGGGAAAGGGCGCTCCCAACAGCACTTCACTTTCCACAGTGATATGTGCGACATCGCACCCCAGAGCCAGCGCTTCCCCCATGCAGTTCACACAGCAACCAAGCTTTTCCAAGAAAATGTCAGGGGAACATACCGCTGTGATGGCCTGAGTTGCATTCCTTCCTCTTACCTTCCTGGGGAGCCTGATAAACTCTCCGAAGTTACCGGGTAGCACATGCACAGGGGAGCACTACGGGGAGCATGTCCACGGGGAACACACGCCCAGGAACAAAAGCTGCCTAAGCCTCATGCAAATACACACCTCGCAGAAAAACAAAGCACCAGGTCCACTTTCCAGCACCCTGCAGGTTTATTGAGAGGAATAGCAACAGGAAAGGCAGATAAACAAGGGTTAACAAAACCCACAGGTATTTCCTGTACCAGCACAAGCAAGTTGGTCAGAGAGGTGTGGGATTTAGGAATCACATCTGTGGGCAAGTGCACATTAGAGTTGGGCAGGCTGGGGCACAGCCCCAGTGCTCACAACCAGTAACAACTACAGCTAGTCTCAGCCTAAAGATGCTCCATCAAATATTTTGTGCCCAGCCTTATCAAGGAACTCTTCATTAGACAATTACAGAGCCAGTATTCATCTGCTCTTGATGGTTAGCAGAGCCACAAAAATGGAGAGAGCAGTGCACCAGAAGGGCTTTAGCTCCAGGGAACTGGGGATGAGGGATGCCAGAGAGCTGAGCAGATGCAGGGGAAAGCTGAGGGAACACCTCTTGCTCGCTATCTCAGATAACTCAAGGGCTCCACATACTCGAGAGGATAAGTCATGTTCTAATGTAGCAATTATGGCTTCTGTTAGAAAATCTATACTCTGCTTTAAGGGGCTTCTGACAAACAGTAACAGGAGATTAGCAGAGTTCAGAGGGGCTCTGAAGCTCCTGACAGCAGTTACTTTCTTTAAGGTGGAGCTGTTGATAGGCAAGCAAGTAAAAAGCTGGAGGGATACAGCTGGTGTCTTCTGTCTTTCCCTTCACCATCATCCTTCTAACACTTTCAGAGTCTATCTGCATGCAATAGATTCTCCAAAATAGCCACCTCTCTAAATCCGGAGAGGCAAAAATGCCCATTTTGTAAGGGTCACCCAAGCTATCTGCCCCCAGTCGATTCAGCCTGCAACCCGACTGCTCTTCTCCAGCTAGCTGTTTGTCTGCACGCAGCTTTGTGTCCTCTCCCAAAGCAGGTGGCACTCATGTCACGGCATTGAGACTAAGGATCTAAGTCTTCCACACTTTTTTTGGGAGAAAAATAATCTCTACTACTTTCACAATAAAGGCTTTTCTGGGCTCTGGCTCAACTGCTTGGGCGTTGCAGCAGTGTAGGAGGTACTTTTGGTTTCAGGGTTCCTGTAAGTGAGAACAGTCAGGAGCTCAGGCGGGGAAGAAAGGGAAATCCGAGACATCTAAGCCATAGTAATACTTTTTTTTTTTTTTAAAGTTCCTAAAGAAGAGGAAAATGGCAAACTATGCCATAAACTGGAGGCTGGACCCTTGGAAACTCGTCTGACTTTGACTTCTGAACACCTTTTATTTCTCTTTGCAGCTAATTTTTGCTCTTAAGTTACACTATTCAGATCTTGTTTTGTGTATGTGTAATTTCCCTGCTCACCTTCTGGAAATGCAAAGCTGTCTTGCCACCCTAAACCTGTTCAGTAACCCACTGGCCAGATTCAGCCGAAAAACCCCCCACCAGACAACCCCATGACAGTGTCCGGGAGTGCCAGTGCTAAGTACTACAGCACAAGAAACAGCAGATTTCAAATTTCACCGTGCCCTAACTGGAGCGCTGTTACAGGCTGAAAACCCTTTTTGTCTCACTTGAGCTTAATTGCACAAATCACTAAAAGCTTCCACCCTCACTCAGTGGCAGATCTGGTACCAACTGATTTGAAACCCAAGTGCTCCCCAATCCCTCCGGCGGTACAGAGGACAGTGGATTTGGATGCAGGAATCAGGAATTCCCAGCTGCTGAACTTTTAAAGCCTGCTAGGCTGCTGTCTTTCTAATGCTTGTGTATTAACGGTACGAGGCTTGAAGACTTGTTGGTGCTGAGTCACTGGGAGGCAGAACTTGGTCTGAAACACTGGGAAAGTTCACAGCTTCAAACTGACCTGACCCTCTGACTCGGGGTGTGTGTGTAAGCAGTGTATGAAGTTTCACTTTAAGGTCAAGTTCAAAACCAGAAGATTCCAGCATTGTAAGAAATTACTTGAAAGAGTTTAGAGATGTAACGGGAAGTAGAGGCTGAACTAAAAGATACCCGGCATCTTCAAAGGCAGGAGGATCTCCGGATGTGGCAACCAAATGGGCAAATATTGCAAGAGCCTCAGATGCTCAGAGATTTTGCCATGCAGTACCAGGCAGATGAGTTTGAAAATGTCAGCAAGGAGTGCTCCATGAGAGATCACTTCCATGGTCAGAAAGTCCCAAGGTGTTTCAAACCTTGCCTCTGCTTCCCAAGCGAGTATAGGAAGGTTAAAGGGGAAGGGTAAGAGTTGCGAGGTGTGGAGGACAAAAGAAAGATACAAACACAAGACAAATCAACATTGAGTATTGTCTCACTTCAGAGTCTTCTTTAGCGTAAGAAACATACTCTGCTGGAGTTTTTATCTCCCTGCCAGTCCGGCATAAACCCAAATTAGAACTAGAGGATATTTTTTGCAATGCAGTTTTTTTTTTTCCCTGATCCTATCCTGTTACTGCTATCAGCCACGGGCAGCTAATATAATCAAGACACTAAGCACTAGAATGAAGCTTGAAGTAAAGGTCAGGCAAACAAAGCTCATGGGAGGTGGGAATGGCCACTGGATATTTGGACACTATGACAGGATTGACCTAATTGGGAAGAAAACGGCTGAGAAACCTAGAAGAGAAGCTGTTGGGTGGTGAGGGGAAAAAAACAGCAAAGGAGGTTTATTGTCTGCTTTTACACACACACAGCATCAGCTGAAAACACAGAATTGGAGAATGCATACCTCACGACTGGTTACGGGTCAGGCTGTCACCTCGTGGTACATCATCTTACTCAACATACAAAAGCTCCTACTGGGTAACTTTTCCAAAAATGCTCAGTTTCTCCTTCTATCAATTTTTGCTACAACAGTCACTTTCTGCATGAGCAGAAGCCAATGTTTATGATTATGCTTGCAAATGCCAAAGTTCCCCAAGAAAAAAAACAGACCCACGTTTACCTGTCAAGTATACTATTTTTACATCTTCTGCAGGGAAAAAAATTCCACAGTTAGGCAAGAATATACTTAAATAGCAGTCGGCTTGGCGTCATTATCACACATACAAAAAACATTTGGGGACCTCTTTTATGTGCTGAATATTTCATTCAGTCCCGCAGTGCAGTGACTCCCTAAACCTTTAGTGAGCTGAGCTCTGCTTTTGAGGCTCTAATTTGCTGTTGCCATGACATTGTTAATGTCTGAATTGCTTTTTTTAACCACTCTTCTCCTTTTTTCAATCTCTTGCAGAGGCATTCTGAAATAGTGGGCACGAGCTGATCTTGTGGAACAGCCTGTGTGTCCTCAAAAATAACAGAAGAGTGTTCGTTCTTACAAGCTGGATAGCTGATACAGTCTTGATGAAAGGATGATTACAACCCTGACAGACGACAGCTTTGTAACTGGAGAAACCACAATGAACATAACTGACCTAGCTGAGATAATTTTGGCTTTGGGATGGGGGGGCTGAGGAGTGTGGGGCTATTTCATCTGCTCTTTTTTTTTTTAAGCAGTGACATTCAGGAAAGAAACATTATTAAATAAGCAAAAATTCATTGTTCTCTTATGCTTAATTGGGCTTCCAGAGTGAGTAGATTGTGCAACATAACATTAAATTGCTCAGCAGTGAGTTTATTAACGCACTTGCTTCCCAGACCCAATTGAGAACAGAGGAGTCTCTGTCAAGGTCGACCTTAGCAGAACAACACTGCTTCCTTAGGAAACAAGTTTTGCAGGAGACATATTTCCTTTAATGGAATAATACCTTCCAATTGCCTGGTTTCTTAATAATACAGCAGCCTTTACTGTTCAGGGCTTTAAAAAGGATGTTTTGAGCTGTTCTGAAGAATAAGTCATCTCAGCTCCCCTTCCCTGGGCTTTGACTCTCCCCTGTGACCAGCCTACCTGGATGCACACATCCCGCAGCACGTCTGCTTTGGGATTGCAGTGCAGCAAACTCTCCTGTCATCACCTGTACCTGCAGCTACACCAGGCTGGCAAACACCCCATCGCCAGCGGGGGAGCGGAGAGGCAGCCTGGTCTGTCTCTGCCACTTGCTTGAGGGGCAGATCTCAAGAGCTTTGGTGCCCAAACCTGAGGAGACTCATCTGAGGTCACCTGCTGTGATCTCGTCCCAGCAAACACATCCGACACTGTCCTAGTCCCTGTCCCAATGCGAGCCTGAGCCAGACTCCAAATGTATTTTGATACTGGTATTTCTGCCTTTGGGATACGTCTTCTGGTTACCAAGGCTAGAGAACTGGAAGATGTTTAATGGGTGTCAAAACTTTAAAAAAAAAGCAGCAAGCTTGACAGAGCGAACAGCATGTTCTCTAAAGGCACTATCAGGATCGTAGGTGAGACTTCAGCAGCTGTCACAACGCAGGCGAGAGGGCGATTCCAGTGCTTGGAGAACTGGCCTGGCTGTTGGGCTGGGTCTCACACTCATAAACTGTGTTGTGCTGTAATGCAGTGGGATGTGCACGGCTGTTCTGGGGTCTCTGGTTTAAATTCTGGCCAGTTGCTCCCAAATGCTCACTCTGACAGGATACAGAGTGTTCCCATAATGTCCCAGCCAGATGTAGTTGGTGTCTTTTCAATTTGATCTCTGCTGGGTTCCACCCTGGGAGATTTAGTGGACTCCTCTCTTACCAGGGCTTTTTCCAGTCAATGATATATTTCTTATTCAATGGGAAGAAGAATGGGTCCAAAAGCATTAGGTCTTTTGGGGCCACGGAGAGTGCAAAGTGCTACTTAAAGCTTAATTACTCCATAATGACTTTGAATATTTCCTCGCTTCACTCTCGGTTTTTATAGGTACATCTGAAAGTAAACAGTGCTCTTGGAATGCACTAACAGTGACATCTGAGTATTTCCAGGGACCTACATTGTAAAAATGTCTGCCCACCACTGAAAGGAACATAGATCGACATTTCAGATAGCAAACAAATGCCTTTGATTTTCTCCTGTGCCAAAAGAACACTGATATTGTCTCTGTCTCCTGGGCATTCTTCAGTGTGCCTCATTAAGATGTTTATGAAAAGTTGCTCTATTTGTTCTGGTGTAAAATGCCAAAACAGGCCTCGGGGCCAGGTTCACTTAAGGGCACTGGATGTGCCCAGACTAAGGATCTGGGCTGAGGGCAGAGGGGGAAGAGGGAGAGACCCAGGACTGCTACTCTCTTTAGTCAGAAACCTGGCAAGACCAACTCTGCTGTTGTTAACACACATCTGTCTGCAGGATTTCAAAGGTTTTGGTCCTTAAGAGAGAGGTAGAGGCAAAGGCAGACACAGAGCACTTCTAGAAACTGTTGCTTTTCCCAAATTGGAACTCCTAAGCAAAACACATAGCTGAGGAACAGCCCCCTGAAAATATCTCTACAGTCTTGCTGTCTTTTTTAGCTCTGTGAGTACCAGGGAAATGTGTTTGGTTCTTTTTTTTTTTTAATAAACGCTTGCAAAGAGCACACCAGAGGTCCAAGGTTAAAACGTGCATGGGAAAACTTTCTATGGCCAATTCTGCCAGTGCATTTAGCAAACCTCTGGTGTTCACACCTACTAAGGAGCCTCTTAATGAATCAGATAGATAACCGATCTGCACAGTTGTATGCACATACTTATCATAACATATAAAATCAGCCCACATCGCTTCTGCAATTACACATGCCAGTGTGCTAATGGCAAATGTCTAGTCCTGCCCTTTGCTAAGCCGGTCATGGTTGCTTAACCACATTAGCCCAGTTACTTCCAAGATCTCTCCCTCTATAACGAATAATCTTCAAGTTCAAGTGGCAAAGGCCCATTTCCATTTTTAGAGATTTGAATGTCAGCCACAAACTTAGATGTAGATTGCTCTGGAGATCTACCAAATATGGACTCTTGAAAATTCCGTCCTTCTGGAAAGGTCAGAAGTGACTGGGACTGCAAAATCTTTTCTAGCCTGGCAAGCTTGCTCTGAGTTGCCACACTTTGGACTAAGTGACCCCTGACTTTGGACAGAGCTTTAACAGTGTTTTTTAATCCTAGGTTTTCAGGCATCATGATGCAATGTTGCCATGTGAACTCACATCAGCTTTATCTGCAAATCAAAGTGAAGCATAACTGTTGGCTTCACACTCTTGAAGAGTTCTCCCTGCATGTTATAGTTAATACAAACCTTTAAAATAACGTGATGGAGCAAATTTGAGTGGCGTGAAATAGGACTGTAGTTCCAACATCTAATTAGAAAGCACTGTGAATTATACACTTTTTGTAATACATAAACTGGTTATAAATAGGACAGCTGGAGAGATGAACAAGAAGTTACTTCTTGAAATCTGGTGAAGCAAAAGAGTATTACAGGATCAGCTGCTTCACCAGAAACCAGAGCACTTTTAAGATCTTCCTACCTCCGACCCTGGACGGCTGTTTCCCAGGATAGCAATGATTAGTTTCTCTAGTTCCACAAGTAGGAATTAAGTCTTTCAGCTTATATTTTCTCTGGGCATAGACGAAGGGGTCACTGACAACATTTTAAAAGTTTTTGGATGAAGATGAGCTGCTTTTGCTCAGAGTTCATCTCCCAGCCTACTTCACCTATATTGGCCAAGCAGAGAGGGTTGCTGATACAGAAGGTTCCTGGACTGGACTCTGTTCATAATGGGCATGATTCCACCACTTGCTTGACGACTTTCCCCCGGGCCACATGGAGATGGTGGTAGCAGCAGGACTACTACTCCTCCTCCTCACTGTGTAGTCTGCTGAGGTTTAGCATAGCCTGCAAAGATATCTGCCTTCCTCCACCTACACCTGCATGTAGGACTGGTTTTGCTGAGACAGGTATCTCAGGGGCTGGCTGGCTCTAGCATCCCTGGACTGCTGTGTGAAGAAGGCAGGATGCCTCCTGCGGAGGTGACGGCAATGCGCAGACCCAGAGGAACTGTCCCCTTCTCCTCCGGCACGCCCGTCCATTTGCTGGACACGTCCTGCTCCTGAATGAACGCCGGGAGAGTCACTGCACTCCCGTTTCACTGCCCTGGGGGCATTCCTGTGAGGCAGAATGACCTGGGTTCACATTTAATAAACTGCTTTGGTTTTAATATTGTTTCTTACTTGCCAATTAAAGCTCCCTGTTGCTAAAGCAACAGAAGGACGTCAACAAAAGCATGGGAAGAGCAGGGCTGTGTTACCCCCAGGAACTCAGGTGGCACAAACATCGGAGCCTCATTTGTCCCCTTTGTGCAGAGCAGCTCTGTCAGTCTGTCCATCTGTGCCATCAGGGCTGCGGGGCACTTCTCTGCTGGCTTGGTATGAGAAAGAGAAAACACAGGCAGAATTGCCAGAGTTTCTTTACTGACATCTTAGGGGATGGAAAAAGAAGCCTAGCTCCAGATAAATAGTCTTGGGCAGTGTACATAGAAGGAAAGGCTGCTGGCTTCTGCCCGGGCATTTGGGGGGGTTGGCCAGGAGGTGTGCGCTGCGGGGGTGCTGGCAGCGAGCAGGACGGCATCGCTGCCTCTCCGCAGAGGGGCACTGCGGCATCTGGAAACCAGGGGATGAAGGCTTGGTGGTGAGGATGGTCCACGTGAGCCATCTGCCTGCTTGGGTTGCTCTCTGCCACGTCGGGTGTCCTATCTGCAGAGGCAGAGCCTGCTCTTGGAAACAAGCCATTCCCAGCGATAATGGACGGGACAGCTTTAGCTCTGTTTAGTTCAGCCTGTCCTAGTCAAAAGCTCAACTTGTGGATGGAAGGGATAGCTATTTGCACAGCTAGGAGAGTACATGCAGATCTGACCTTTAGAATAACCTTTGACGGTTACTGAGATGCTACTTTTATCACTTCACCACTTGGTACCCTATTTAGCATTCAACTAGAACCTACTGCCCCTTTCTTTCCTGTAAGAGCTGAAAACAACCATCTGAGAAGCTTTGCTGGTGGTCCTGTGAATGAAATTGGATTTCTTTTCCTTCCATACATCAAACACTTCATTTCTGACCACTTCTAGCATATGTCCACCCAGACTGAGATGCCAGGCACTGCTTCAGTCGCCCTGGATTTATAGCTATAATTTTAAGTGTGTGCTCCAAGGTGCTGGCAGTTCAGCTCATTGTTTCACACAGTGTCCTGATGTCTGGTTCAAACCCAGCTGTGCCCACCATAGAGGCCAAGGGCCAGGTCTCTGTGGATTTGGAAAAATTTCATCTCACAGAACTAACACCTTTACTGCAAGTATTAATGGGCACTTTTGATTAGCAGCCTCCCCTTCCACCTCAGAAGAAACAAATTAAGTCGGTGTCTCCCTGCGGTGTGTTTGGATTTGGGCTGCCGTTTGCAAGGATGCCTGAGTGATGCTCACCCACATCCTGCCACTCGCCTTGGAAGGAAGCACCGATAATTCCCCCATTTCCCACCCTGGAGGAGAGGAAACATCTGGTTCAGCGAGGAAGAAATAAAGCAAAGTCAGCATCGCTCCTGCACGCTCAAGAAGATCCGACACTTTAGCCTGTGGATGATTATCCCTCTGCTAGAACAGCCAGAAGAAGAACCTAGTTCAGTGCTGGTGAGGGGTATAGGGACTAGCAGCTCACTGGAAACTGTCCTGGCACTATTAAACCTCCTTCGCAGTGTTGAGTGTAGCAATGTGGTCAGTAACTCCTGGTCTGAACCAGGAACTGCATAATTAGTATGAAGGGAAATCTGATTTTTCTGGCTCGAGGAACTTGCTGGACTAATTCTTCCTGATCCCTACAACTTCTTAGAGAAAAGTGCTTATAACTGCACAGTGTGCTGGAGCTGCCTGATGCGTGTAACAGGGCTTGTAAGGGCTGCTGGGGAGAATATCTGTTTACATCTGGAATTTAACTCGCAGAAAGCTGGTGCTTTGTGGTGGACTTGGCTGCTGAGCTCAGTTCTCTTCCTAAAGGGTCACTGAAGACTCACTAGCACTGGAACTAATTCCTGGTGATCTCTTGGAGGATTTCAAGGCAAGTCAGGTAATGATGGTGTGGAGTGATAGGCTTCCCCTCCCCATCAGCCCTCACTATTTATTTGCTGCCCACTCTTCCTTTGCAAAGTTGATGGCAAAGGAGAAAGGGACACAGCAGAATAGCCTGTCCACTCCCTCTATCCTTTGTGCTCTTGGATCAACCCAGAGAAATGAAGCTGAAAACGCATGTTGACAAGCAGCATGACCCCAGAACTGGGGTCTCGCCTGCCCAGGAATTTAGGGGACAGATGATTAGTGGTGGAGAGGCAGCTCAGAGCCGCTGCCTGTGTGGATTACTATTAGCAGCTCTGTCCTTATCATCTTTCTTCTTTTTCCAAATAAATGTATCAGCTGATCATGCTTTCTGGTTTTAAATGCGCCGGACGTGGCTCGCTCCTCAGCCTGACGGTGCAGCGATGCCCAGGGAAGGGCTGTTGGAGATGTGTGCAGGCAGTGGCATGACTGGCTGGCGGCTGCTGGACGAAGTCGCGTGAGGCAACTACCTGAGCAGGGCCAGGCTTTGCACTCTACAGTTCGTTCAGGAAAGAGAAGGGGGGAGCCAGAAAAGGGGTATCAGCCCAAGAGGTGGCTTTTAGGCTGATTCAGTATAGTAAAATGTCTGTGAAATGACTGCGAAATAAGCAGTGTAGTTTGGGTCCAGCTCCTCTTGGTTTCTGAAATCTCATGGCCCAAGGGCCACGCTGAAATTGCTCAGAGTCCTCATGCTGAGGGACAGGCTTCCTCCTCCTGCTACATGATTCAGGGCTTTAGCGTTGGGGTTGTTTTGTGCATGTAAACTTTTCGCTTGGATCACCAACAGGAAAGAAAAGGTGCTCGTTGCTTAGTCTGCAATGCCATAAAGAGCAGCTGAGCCAAAGGCCCAGCCCTGCAAAGCCTCGTGTGCTGCTACAAATCGTCCTGTAGCCTTCCCTGAGGTTTTGTTCTTGGAGAGAAAGTGGAGGAAATAAGGTTTTTTGCCTACTCACTCACCACAAGACCAGCCTGAACTTGGCTGATGATCCACTGTAATGCTGAATATGGTCTTTTCAGCCTTGGTGCGTCTTTTGCCTCTGAAGTAAATTAAATGAAGAAGACTGCAATAGCGCCATCCGTACACCAGTTGCAGACAGCTGATTTAGCCCCAAGCCATATGCCAGGTGAAGGATCTCACCAGTGGAAGTGGGCAAGGGAAGACACTTGCGTGCCACAGCAGCTAAGAGAAGCAGAATTTGAACTCGCCAGCAAAAAGCTGTGCACCATGGGAGAGGTTGCCTGCAATGCACATGGAGGGAAGCTGTAGTAAAACAGAAGTCTGTTTAAAACTAAGGGACGAGGAGGACAGCACAATATCACCGGTTAGAAACCTTTGCATGCCTCATTAATATGCCAGTGAACTTGGCAACAGAAAAGCTTTCCTAAGCTTATAGTACCAATAACAGTAATTAAGGAGAGTAAAAGCTGGAAGAAAAATGGCTTTGAGACTTTTGGCTGTGGTGCTGGTGAGGTGGTGAGGAAAAACTAGCCTAAAATTCCAGTGTCTTTGGCATCCACAGTAATGTCAACACTGCACCTCCAGATAGGTTGCGTTGCCAAAACCTGTCCTGCATAAGAGATAAAAATGTACACAAATGCGATGACATGTAGAGAGGAGGAATGGAGATGAGACCCGGTTCTCACTTGGAAGAAACTAATTTGTAACTTTACAGAAATAACTCAAACTCACTGGATGGAGACTATAGGGATCTCTTTCTTCTCAGAAAAATCTTCCTTTGTTGCCTGGAACATCATTTACCAGCACTAAAACCTCTCATAATTTTAAATAGAAACCCGATAAAAACGGTCTCTACTTTGGCACCGCTGCCTCCTGTTGCTGGGCTCTGGTGGCCGGGGTGATGGGCACAGGCGGGAGCTGGGCTGAGCTGCGCCAGGCTCTGCCTGAGGAAGGCTTGGCCAGGCCACCTCCTCCTCCTCCTCCAGAGCACAGCGGTTGCCGGCAGGTAGGAGGGATCAGGATAGGATTCTTTTTGCTTCCCAAACTTGTGAAGAGCTATTTTTAAGTCTGTTTGCATCTTCTCTCATTAACGGATGCTCACTTCCTTTGCGCGACACATTCCTGTCTTGTCCCTACTTGTAAAACCTCTTCAAATTGGAAGCAATTTCTCTGGAGTACAGTCTTGCTATATCAGCCTAACTAAAAAGTAACTGGCTGTATTCAACATATGACCCAACAGCCTGGACACCTGACTGAACATCTGTAATGTGTATATCCAGCAGGTAAGATTCAATTAGTGAAGCCCCTTGCCACAACGGAGCAAACATCTGCTCAGGGACAGTTTCAAATGCAGAAAGTTGGTATCACAAGTGGATGAGAACCATATAACTAACCAGAGCATGTTACTGTGGGACCATTCCTCTGTGTCACTTGATTCTCCATTCTAATCATCTCAGTGTAAAACAGGAGTAATTCCTCTCTAATCAGTGGAGTTTCAAATCTAGTCTTAAACCAATCTATAGGAAAATGAAGAACAGACAACCTAGGGGAATTATTTCTTATCAAGGGAAAAGTATCTAGCAACAGTCATGCCATCAACACAGAATATGGCACAAGCCAGAAACTCCTACAGCCCTGGAAAACGAAGAGCACAGCAGAAAAGAGGAAATTTGTTCAGAGTCAGTGGGTGAGATTTTCTTCGGTTCCCGAGTGGGTTTTGACACTCGGAGGGATGTGCTGCAGTGCCTGGAGCCATTCCGGGGAGACGTGCTGCGGATTCAGAGAAGGATGAGGCATCCTAGGCCCCCAGCGACTATCTATCAAAAACCCTAATCCGGACACAGGCTGATTCGCATCTCCTGCACTTTTTTTCCTGCACATTTTCTCTCTCTGTCTTTGACTACAAGGTTAAACACTGCCATGGTGCAAAATGATATTGTTTTACAGCAGCCTTCGAGGATTTGTTGTTTCTAATCTTCATCTGGACCTTGATTCTTTCCTTTGTTTGAATGAAACTCCAGGAACTCCTGCCCGGTCCCTAGTCCTGATGCAGGTAAACGGCATCTTTGGGATCTGGCTGCCCTGGTTGAGGTTCATCCCTGTGGCACCACTAAACATCCTCACGCCCCACTCAGCAGGTGAGGCTCATGTCAAAGCAGTAACAAGCTGTTAAAAGAGTTCCCATGTGGTATCTTTAATCAGTTATTATCAATGCATACAATACTGATTAACAGCCTCAGTAAAACGCATGTTCCAGTAATGAGCTCCTCATGTGGCAGGTCTTCTGCCACCCCTGTGATGGATGCAGGACAAGGGACGCATTTGAGGTGCTGCCGTCTCGCTGTGCCTCTGTTTGGGGGACGGCGGCTGTACCTGTGGTGGCTGCAAGAGCTGCCTCCCCCCGTGACCTACCGGGGCTGCGAGGAGCAGCTGCTTGCTCTGGAAGGACAGGGTTCCCCTTAGGGAGGAGTAGGGTGGCCTGGGGCACGTATTACTTTCCTCAAGGGCAGTGTATCACCTGGGAGCATCAGCCTCCTTGCCTCACCAGCTCAGCAAAATTCCCTTTAGGAAGGATGGGACTTCACCGCCACAGGCCAAGAAATGTCTTCTCCGCTCTGTCTATTCCCCTGTCTGGGCTGATCTGAGCGTGCGAAGGGACTGGGCTGTCAGCGAGGTCCCCGCACACCTCCTTGCTGGGGCTGCCAGGAAACCTGCTCTGCGCAGAGCCCAAGGTGGCCGAGCGCCAGAATTCAGCCCTGGGACCCAGTGCACCTGATGTCCTGTCCCTCTGGGGGGCAAATTGCTGTGGGGTCTGTGGCCAGAGCAGACCACTGCAGGAGAATATTGTGTCCAGAGTTTACTAGCACCCAGTGTAAACAGGGACCATGGCCCCCATCCCTCCTCTCCCATATGCCCAGACCCAGCCAGGCGGCTGCTCCGGATTCTCCTTCCTCCCTCCCTTCCCATTTCCCAAACCACTGTCACAAGCCCAGCCTGCCTGAGCTCTCGCTGCTTCCGAGCAAAGCTTGTGCTACCCCTCACTGCCATCCCTGAACAAACATCAAACAACAGGGCCACAGGAGAGGTCCCTTCCCAAGACATTTGTTTTATGTCTTTTTGTGAGCTAACACAACAGAGATCTGTTTAAGGCCAGGGATACCCTGCATCAATGTTTTCATTTCACATCTGGAGATATTCAGATAATAGGAACATCACACAAGGCATTTGGAAAACAAATATTTTAAATGGCACTCCTAAAACCAGTGAGTAAGCAGTGTGACTCAGCAGTGCTTCCCAACACTTCCCAGAGATGGAAATAAATCCACTTAATAACTGACATGTATTTGAAATGTGCTGAGTAGTTTGTAGTTATCTGCAATTGCTGCTGGGAGAGCTGACTTGCAATTAGAACTGGAGACAGCACCCTGTCCGCATCAGGATGCAAGCAGATGCAACCTGAACTTCAGTCTCAAAAATGGTGGTGACTTTCTGGAAGGACTGGAGCAAGTGTCCGATCACCCATACAGTCAGAAACACATATAAGCATCTTTGAAGCCTCTGCCGTGGCATGTGCTTAACCTCAGCTCCTCAGTTGTGCAGTACATCAAATAACCAGACATATTTTTTGTTCTGGATGACAGGTCCTTCAGTCCCTTCATGGACAAACAGGCTCTAGAGAAGGTCAAATAGTATTCACCGACATCGGATGCTGCCCAGGGCAAGGCCACTGCTGTCTGCTCTGCGGGGAGCGGCTGCGCTGAGCCCCATCGGATGGGCCAAAATCCACCTTGGCCAGGCGGTGCCATCCTCTGGGAAGGAGCGGGTGGTGCTGTGGAGCAGCCCCTCACCTCACCCGCAGCCCACCCTGCACCCAGGAGCTGCCAGGAAGCCCCTTTGCGGGCAGAGGGGAAGTCTTCACCTTCTCAGGGCTCTGCTCCAGCTGTGCTCTTCTGCCAAATATTTTTGAACGTCTTGCCTTTCGTGTTGTCCCGCTCTGGCACTTTTCAGGGGCTCCCAGAGAAGCCATCTTCCTCTGGTATGTTGTGGGAATGGAAAGCAGCACCCCACCTCTCAGTAAGTCACCGCTAATGTCACCGTCCCGTGGCTGCTTCGCTCTCCCCTGTGTGCTCAATGCTTCCTTGTCACACCACCTCCCTGGCAGCCCTAACTGCGCTGCATTTGAATAACAAATCACACAGGGGAAGGCAGGCAGCCCTTCTTCCAAGGGTACAGGTTTTTTCTTCTTCTTTTCAAACTAAAAATACTCCCTGCATCATCCAAAAAAAAGTATCAAACACATGAAGCTTGTGGAGGAAAAATACATCCCTCTGTCAGTGAAAAGAGAAAGTCTGCATGCAAGGAGCAGGAAAGCCGAACCTTCCTACAGCACCGGCTCTGCATTTCATAGGGAACAGGGATGCTGGACAATTTGGGGGAGGTCAGGGATTCTTTTCAAGTGCACCCTTTGCTGTTCTCCATTACTCAGAAATCAAGCCTGGAATGGCAGCTGAAAGCAGAGGCACAAGAAAAAAAAAAGCAGATCTAAAGATGGATTTGCACCTGAAGAGGTTGTGCTGCCACCAGCCAGGGAGCAAACAATGCCAGAAGTCATCTGACAAGCGTTTCTCCGGGCGGCTGGCTGAAGGGGAAGGCAATACTCAGAATTTAAAAATCACCTTTTGGGTATTTCCTATTTTCACTGTTTCTTCCATATGCAAAAGTCCTCAGGTCTCTCTTACCCCTCCATACTTCTAATGCCCAAAGGGCTGGGTGGCCCTTCCAGAGCAGGTTGTCCTATCTCTCCTGACGGCATGGAGAGAAGAGGGAAAGCGCTACGAGCCCAGCCCGTGTACATCTGAAATTCACCACTGACCACTGCCTTGACCCCTCACTGTGTCGCTCCGTGGAGATTCAGGCACCATTATCTTTAAAACCCTCTTCAGGTGGTGAAAGATGTGGTTAGATTCAATCTGGAGCTTGGAGTTGGAACTAGATGACTGTGGTCTCTCTCTTATCAATCATCTCCCGAGACATCTCTTTCCCTCCTCTGTTTTTCTTCAAAAGAAAATTAAAAGGCTAATTTTAATTGATGGTATCTGTTCTGGTCAGTGGTTTTATAGGGTGGTTAGCTATAAAGCTAATCTCAGAATTAGGAAGGCGGCATGGATGGCAAGTGTCACCAATCTACCATGTCTGGCTGACGCCAAACGCCCACCAAAGAAACAGACCTGAGTGGTATTTTGAGGTGCAATTGCATCAATTATTCTCATCTGGCTCACTCAGAAATGATGCTAAAGAGCATACAAATATTTTTTTTTCCTTATAAATGCATTTCTTAGGAACAGCTTTCTGACTGCACAGAGGGACTGGAAGATCAGGCAAACTTCTGTCCCACCCTGTCCCCTGACTGCTGCCCATTCACCACCGGGGAGAACGTGAAAAGCAGACCCAGTGTTTACTTTTGAGTGAGGATTAAAGCGTTGCCATGCCTACACCACAGACAGCATTCCGAAGCAGGACCAATGTGCAAAACATCACGCTGGCTCATCAACCACTCGGCAAGGTGGCACCTTGCAGAGAGCAGCCTTCCTTCCACTCGACACGCGTCTCCAACTTGCTACGCGACTGCCGCCCACTCTCCCCTGTTTCCCTCTGGCTCTATTTCACACGGCCTTCTTTCACTCTTTAGGAGTTTTAACTAAAAATGGGTACATTGGGCCAGCCTGGGGAAGTTTGGGATTCTAGAGCCCCGTTAGTGATTGAGAGTCTTCTGCTGGGAGAAAGTCAAGTTGGTGCCGCCTCGGGGTGCAGCGGTGTCCACGCAATTCAGTTGCTTGACTAGAGAACCCAGCTGTTGCCACTGCTATTGCGTTTTCTAGGTTGTTAATCTATTTGAGTCTCCATCCCTCCCCTTTTCATCAGAGCCAGTATCATCTCCCTCCTTCACAAACTCAGGATTTCTTCCTGCTCACCAGCACTGTGACAGGTCTGCAGAAGGCTGAGATCCTGCCTGTTGTTCATCATCACTACTGCTGTCCTATAAAGAGCTGTAATCTGTGTGGTGCCAGAGCTAAGATCACATTTTAGCCCCAAATGAATCACCAGTTTTCTATTTTAACTACCCAGGTTGGACAAAATTAGCTTAAGTAAAACTCTGCATGAAGACTTGGCAGCCTCCAACCCTCCAACCTGCTTATTTAATTGGATGGCTCTTCTAGGCCAAATTCTGTCTACAAGACCAAGCCTTGATGTTCTTATAGCCACGACACAAGCTTATTTTGTCTCCCTTTTTAATGTTACCTTTATTAGTAGCATGACTGCAGTGAACCAGACACCAGTTCTGGGCTGATCTTTTTTGCTATGTGAAGATCATCATCTGTCATTGACTGGATGATCAGGACTCCAGCTTTGCAGTCGTGCAGAGCCAATGTGCCGGTGCTGCTGCAGCAAAACAAGGTCCCCTGGGTCTGGCCGCGGGTCTCAGCCAACTTGGCTGGGATCTCTTTGAGTTCGACTCTCCCTAAGAGGCAGAGCAAAGTCATCCAAGTTGACTGTTTCAGGCTCTCTTAGTTGGAGCAAAGGGCTCCCATAAACTGTCTTCACGCTCTGCTGTTACTTTACTGCGAACATTTATTAGGGAAAGATTTTGTATTTTCAAGGGCTTAGGGGATTGGAAGGCGGCACAGGAAGAAAATACATTAGTGGGATGTGCAAGATGGAGCTTTTGGTTGGAGAGACTCCAGAGCTGATGCAGCGAGGCTGGTGGGTCATGCGCCATGCACCATGCAGAGGGAGCTGACTCTGGGATTCCCCTTGTTCTCTGCAGTCTCCCTCTTTCTCCTCCAGCCTCATTTTGCAGCAATGATCCCCAGCACATGGGCCATCTCAGCCAGCGACAACCAGCCTTTCTTGAATGAGCCAACCATCTCCCCGGCAACAAGGCAGGCTGTGAAAATAACAAGTGCTTTCCTTTCTGTTTTACGTTTCCCACCTCGTGAGAAATGCCCTGGCTTTTATGTGTCTCCACTGCTCAAAAACTTGAATGATGGTAACAGAAACGCAGCCCGTGGAGAGATGAAGGGGAAGGTGAGAGAGAAAGACAGCTTTGGTCTTAATGCAAAAGAGTGACAGATCTTTACACCTTAGTGAAGGGCAGGCTGAAATATTTGTCTGGTGCTATTACTGTGATGAGCCCAGCAGACCCAGCATAGCAGAAAGGGTTCTATACATGCTGTGGCTATTGCTATAGGGCATGCAGCAAACAAACAGACCTTGGCTGCAGCTGGACATCCAGACAAACGCTGGCAACCCGGTAAAATTAACAGGGTGGCTAATGCCCCTTAATTCCATTTTGCCTTTTCTCCCACTCCATCCTGCTCCTGCACAAAGCAGCCCCAAGTTACGCTTCACTGCTGTGACGCTCCATCACTTACAAGGCCTGGCCATGTCCCCCTGCAGCAGCAGAAACCCAGGAATCCTGTGTCCATCCCCAGATCATCCCATTAGCTACCAGTCAGCAAACGGAGGCTTCCTACCAGCACGGCAGTGCCTGATTAACCTCACCTGCCCTCCCTAAAGTTATTAGCAGCTTTTTTGCATTTCTCAGAGAGCTTTGGGTTAGGAACATGCAGTAGGAGCCAGCTGGTCTAAACAGACACCTGCCTGAAATGAAGTCAAATCCACAAATATCTTGAGCTGACAAGTAGAAAAAGCCAGTTACACAGGAGCAGGTCTTAGGAAAGAGAGCTCCTTCCACAGGCTGCTCTCTCCTGCAGCGGGTGACAGCGGCTGCGTCCCCAGGCTTGAAACTGCTGAACAGGAGCAAGGGGAAAAGGGCAGCTCCTAAAATCAGGCCAGCTCCTAAAATCGCCTTCAGCACGTGCGGAGGGGATGGTGTGAGAAGCACCGAGTTTCCATTTGCACCCTGCTGTTCAGAAGCAGGTTAAACACAGCTCGAGTGCACGTGGCCCCCTTGGCCAGCTGCCTCAGGTGGGCTGTTCAATTACATTGAAGAGAATTTTTTAATATTGCTAACAATATTTTAAAATGTCTCAGGTATATTTTTGTTTAGCTCACAGTTCAGGAGTAACACACTATATAAAGCATAATGTCACCCCAAACACATTTTGCTACAAAGCCTGAAAGAAAAAAATTCCCTATCAGAATTTTTTAACATTTTAGTGGCTTTTTAGTTTTCCCTTTCAAGTTGAAGCAGAGACATTCCCAGACTCCCACGAGGAAAAATGTTCAGTTTGAAGGTCACTATGTGCCACCTCTGGACCCCAAGCACTGGTCCTGTGACCCTGCCACCTCTGACACTTGTATCTGAGCCACACGGCTGATATTAAGATCATATGTTGAGTAATTTCTGAACAATTTCATCCTGTTTTTGTCTGGTTTATGCTAATATGAACACGGTCCACAGCTGTTTTCATACCAGCCTGCACGGCGCAGTGTGCTTGCCTGGGCAGGCGCATTGCAGCCTGGGAACACTCCAAGCTGTGGACACCCCCAGAGCCCCTAGCCCAGCATTTCACCTGAGTGAGACTATTTCCAAGCAGCTTCTGAGGTCAGCACTGACCCACTGATAAAGAGACTTTACATGCCTTCTGGCTGGGATTTCCGAAGCCAGACTTTGGAACTGGCTCTTCCAATGGAGAGATGAAAACCCATCACCTCCCTGCCCTTCCTGCTCAAGCAGATCCAACCACCTGTACCGGCTTCTGCATTCCTGGCTTCAAACCTTCGTTTCCCATTTGCCCTGCCTGAGTACACTGACAGGGACTCAGCAAGGAGCTTGCTTTATTAATACGTTTGCACTCTAGAGAACCATTTAATCCAGAGGCTACAGCCCGACTTGTTCCTGCCTGCTAATCTGATTAGAAAGGTAAGGACTGAGGAGTGCCCTATGGACCAGCTGGAGGGTCTTGAGAAGCCAGGCGAGACCTCTGCCCCTCTTCCCTTGTGTAACCCCTGGCTCTTGGCCAGTCGGGGCTCCAGACCTGGGCAGTGATGGCTCTGGGGATGACAAACACCCACGGCTGCCGCTCCTCCTGCAGCTGGCTCCTGTCTCCTTACTGACTGTTCCTTTTTCCATTGACCTCTCCCAATACGTAAAGGATTTGTGATTTTGCACTTGCACAGCTTTTCCAGAGTTTCAGACTGACCTCCGGGGCTGTGTAGCAGTAACAGCGTGCCACGAGCTGGCTGGATATGCTCCTGCCTCCCTGCATTGAAGGATGTGGAACAAGGACCTAGGTCCTGCCCACAGGTCATGAACCTTTCCTGAGCCATGCACAGCTGCAAGAAAACCCACTCTCCTGGACAAGGAGCACGTATAAAAGTGAAATCCTACATGCAGACTGTTTTGTTCTTAACCAGGGGACAGGTTCTTATCAGCAGAGAGGGTCAGCGAGACCTGGAGCATCTGCTTTTCCTGATTTATTTTGTTGTTTTGGCTCCTATTTCCTACCTTGAGCTCACTTTGACTGACAAAAGCAAAGGGGTTTGGTCTGGACTCTTCCCCAAGTCTTTCACGTCTATTAGACTAAATACTAAATATAATTATGGGCAGGAGAAAAATGAGAACAGTGAGGGAGGATTTGGTTATTTTATTTCAATAACAAAAGCACAAATCATCTCATTCGCATTTATTAAGTAAGGGAGGGTTTTTTTTTCTCCGAACATTGTCAGGGTGCTATTTGGAAGGGATAGAGGGGCAGATGCATCTCCCATGAAGTCGGGGTGGGGGAAGCTGCAAGAGCCAAGCAGCCCCAGTGGAAAACGTGTCCTGGGTCCGTGTCCCCTCCTTCCCTGCTGCTGAATCAGGCTCGAGCAGCCACAGCCCTGGCTCCCCCTCCTGAGCTCTCTTCTCTTGGGGTCTTAAGTGATGAGTAGGGGAAAATCCCCCGCTAAAATATTTGCATTGGAAAGCCTTGGCTAAGAAATGACTTTTAAAATAGAAAAGCTTTGCTTGAAAAGGGATGAACCGTGTAGCATAATACTCAACAAATCGCCTGTTTAATGGCCTCTCTTCATAGCAGCTGTGCATTAATAACAAAAGCAGGGTAGCAGAAGCCATGTGCTTCTTTGTAAGATTAAAATAAATACTATTTCATACTAATAACAGCAACTTTCTGTGGAGATTGACTAAGAGAAAGGAGCAAGTGGAAGACAACAACGTGAGAGACTTGGTTTCTTTCCCCTTTGTCTACTGCTGGATGAAGGAATATTGCTCCCATCTACAAAGGGAGAAGATGCTCTGAATCAGCCCCCCCAGACTGTGGTTTGGTTTATGTGGTTTGTCGCAGGCTTGTCTGTACTTGGTCAGCATGACAGTGTTTTCAGACAGAAGTAATTCCTCCAGGACTAAATACTTCAGGGGAAACTAAGTTGGGGAAAATTTAATCTAACTTGGTTTTTACTTTGCAAGGTGTAACTCAGGATCCCTACTGCCATGAAGCACAAATTGAAAGAAGCGTGGTTCACCCTGGACATAAGGAGAAACCTCTTCAACGTGAGGTCAGTAAAGCAGTAGAGCAGGTTCCCCAAAGGGGCTGGGCAGTCTCCAGCATTGGAGGACTTCAGACCCGGCAGAATAAAGCTCTGAGCAACCTGGCTGGACCTCAGAGCTGACCTTGCCTGAGCAGGAAGCTGGGCTAGATGCCTCCTGAGGTCCTTTCCAGCCCAAGTTATCTTATGATCTTAGGGACATTTGGCATCTTTTCCATAGGATTATGAACGGACAAGGTATTTTGTGCAGCTCAATACTCCGCCTCTCATTCCTGGCCATCGTGATAACAGCTCTCCCACTCCACACCCCGTACTTTGCCAGGCCTGGCACTAAAGCAGCGCTGAGTTTTCCTCCTCAAATTAGGACTTCAGGCATTACAAAAAAAAAAATTAAAAAATTACAATTTAAAGCTGTCTGCCACAGACTACTTATCAGACATGGAGAATGATTTGTTTCTGTTTTCCTGGGCATAGGTTTTTAGCTGAGACAAGATACGTTGCCTAGCTGAGAGCTGAGTCACCGAGTAATCAACAGATTAATGTATTCAGTTTGAAAGCCATCAGCATTAGTTCTCGGCAAGCTCACAAGAACTCCATTATGGTATCATCTCTATGTTTGGGATGTAAATGTCTCCAGGATTTAGAGTTCCTGTGGGAAAAATCCCTAGATGCAAAGAAATCAAAATATTCCTTTGTGATGGGGAGAAATAAGGTACCTCTTCATACAGTAACACCACAGCAGGATTTTGGCATCCTTTCTAGTGAATGCTTTTATTATCAACCCCCAGATAAGGAGTTCGGGGTATGTCGTACATCTGTCATTTCATAGCTACCTAAAAATAGTCATGATAAATTCAGTGTCATGTAGGACATTGCCTTTACCAGGTCTTTAATCCAAAATTATTTTATTTCCAGTGAAACCAAGTAGTTCTACTTTCTCCAGGATGGGAGCATGCAAAAAAAAGGGTAGTCTTGACTTCTGTGTGGCTTTGAGTTTCTCAATGTGGGCTTGGTCTGAGCCAGAAATGCAAAGAGGAAAGGCAGAGGCTGGCTGGGGCACCTCACAGAGGAGCCATTGTTTAAAAATAGGGAACTGGTTAAAGTAATGACAGAGTAGCAACTGACAGGCTGGCTAAGGTGTATAGCATGAGAAGGCTGCCAGACATCACACAGTTATTCTGATAAGACACATGCTAACGCTGCTGGCTAAGACCCTGTCCATAACAACCTCACTGGTGTAATACTTCCCCTTGTTCACAAGCGAAATTGTTCGGGAACACTCAAATGGGGGAAGTGTGAGTAAAAGTCAGTCAAGGCCCTGCAAAATCAAGGTAATCGTAAAAGCTTTCCTGTGTTATCAGGCTGGTGGAAGGGGTTTGAACAGCAGCAAGACTTCTCCCCGAGACACTTCTACTTGCAGCCTGTGTATCCAGGACATGCAGAGTAGACACGACACATGTTCTCACCGCTTCCCCAAGCCTATCAGTACCTCCCATCTAGGCTGTCTGCAGATAACAGATTTTTTTTTTTGTACTGACCTGGCTACCGCCAGAGCATGAGAGATTGTGGCTGTTGTGACACCAAGGTCCCCAGGGCTACACTTCCTCGCACAGGTGTATGAATGGCATGCCTGTGCCACTGTTTGTTGCAGAAGCCGTGTGTGCAATAGGCACACAACAGTGATGTAAACTGCCTCCCCTCCCTGCTTTTCCCTCCAAGGTATTCAGATTGTGCAAGTGCCTCCTGTTTGTGCTCTGGGGTCTCCAGGTGCTCAGTTCTCTGTACCCAAGCAGTGGTGATTTTCACTTACCCGTCGTTCCTTGTCACCATATTCGATGCCCAAGGTATCCATGGCACGTACAATAGCTGCCAGTGACTGTATAGTGTTGCTGTAGACCACTGGCTTGTACTGCTTCACGTCTTCTCCAGAGAATCCATCCTCGTGGATGATCCTGAAGAAAATGCAAAGGACAAGAACCTCTTGAGAATGTAATTTCAATGGGGGAGGCGTTCAAAAGACAGTTGTGCTCTTTTGAAGAGCACATCTGCTAGCTTGATTCACTTAATTTAGTCAGCATTTCTTTTGAAACTTTCTAGTTGTTCACCAGCAGTCTGTCTGAGCCCAGTGCTGGGGATTAGCATCCCTTTAGCTGTCTCTCATGAAGTTTTGTGCAGGTTCGGCGCATACAGTCCCTCCCTCCCAATCGAACCGTGAACACTGGAGCCTGGAACGCCCTGTATTCCTGAGCTCACTGGTCACAGGGGGAGGTTTCCAGGTCCTATGTTACCTTTCCTGTCAAAGTCCATGGAAGTATGTTCAATGCTTCCAGTGACCATCAGATCAGATCTTAACCACCGAAATAAGTAGTAGAAAAACCCTAGCTCTTGTCTAGTCCTTTTCATAGTAACTCCTGGGGTGCCTTACAGAACAAACCGGAGTGGAAATATCCCTGTGCGCATGGGGACACAGGCAGGGAGCGGGGAAGTGACTTAGTCGTGCAGCATCTAAAGTATCTACAACCCTTCACACCTCCTCCTTCCTTCCCCCCTCCTTTAAAAACAGTGCTGGAAGTTTTTCTGCCTAGATGCATGTTATGTTATGTTATGTTATCGTTCCTGAAGCACCATGGGAATGAAATCCACAGTTCTCTGTGGGATGGACGCTCTCTGTATTAGTCTCTATTAAACTCTGCAAAAGGAACTATTTGATGGAGCGAGTTCTTGCAGTTCCTTGCTCTGGTCAGATGACTGACCCCTGTAATTTCTTCATATCTAAGTAGCTCAAGAACTATGCCCGGGTGTGTCTAGAAAACAGCTAGGATCTGCAGAGCTAATTGTGTTTGACAATAATTCTTCCCAGTGAAGACATAAGTTATGATCCTGTCTCTTAAATATCGGCAGAGAGAATGATCTGCTTAGCTGAAATGAAGTCCTTGCTTGCTCATCCTCATATCTCACTAGACAACAGAGAGGCCTCCAGTAACAGACCTGGACACTGATCAAACCTTGCAGCCTGTCTATAACAGGATTTTTATTTCTTTTTTTTTTTTTTTCCTAAGTCAGATGCACAAACCGAGGTCCTGGCCATTGCTGGCATCCCCCCGGGGAGAGGCAGCGCTCGCAGGGATCATAGTGAGCTTGCAATAGATACAGCGCTGGGATGGCAGCGGAGAACGGGGCTGGATGCCAGCCCCGTGTTATTAACAGATGACTACATGAAGAACAAGGCTGATGGAAACATGCTGACAAAGACACAGACCTACTCCCCGTGATGTGAAGCTCACAGAAAGGTTTTCTAACACAAGCAACTGACTCTCTGCTGTCCCCACCACAACCTTCTCTCACTTGTCACTGAACACTGAGCTCCTGGGAGAAGCTGCTCCAACACCCTCCAAGTCCTGGAAAAATATCACTACTAGTGGAAAAAGACCAAGACAGACGGTGGTTCAAATTAATTGCTGTCCAGGAAATGTTAAAGGCACTGATCCAAGGAACTGGGCAGAGACCCCTGCTCAGGTCGCCCAGCCCCAGGAAGGGGGAATGGGAACAGCACGAGGAGCTGTGCATCCACCTCAGCAGGGGTGGATGAAAACTGTTCTGACTTAGTAAATTTAGACTTGCCAATTTGTCCAAACTTTTTCTATAACTAGTTTTGATTTTGATGAAGAGATGTGGGCAATAGCAGACCTTGTACTCTGTAGCTTTTATTTTGCATGAATCCAGTGCTTGTGCCAAGGTCTGGAGTAGCAACATCTGAGTAACGGAGAAGGCAGAGGGCCAGAAGAGCCGTGTCGGCACCACATCTCATGGATCATTTACTGTTACTCAGAGAAGTTGCTGAACTTCTGGGAAATGTGTTCTTTGTCAAAAGCTGCAGTCAAACCTGAAGAGTTATGGCTGGTACAAAGCACAAGGATCTGCATCAACCCTGTTTGAATTCAAGAGGGACCGTACAGCACCGATTCCTCGCAGTTATGAGGACAACAGCGAGAAGCTCGGCAGAGCAGGGGTCCCCCGGGAGGCAGGCAGGCAGCAAAAGCAACACCAGAAAAAATTCATTCTTTCTGTCTGGTTGGCTTGGGGTTGGATTTTGGGGCAGAGTGGTCTAAATGTTAGGGCAACTTGGAGAAGGAGAGGTGAGAGGCGGATAAGAAAGGGGTGAGAAGAGGACAGGCACGAGGGGCAGTGTAAGGATGCAGCTGAGATTTGTCTGGTCCAGCCATGGACCACGCTGGTGGAGACCGGAGTGGTGCCCACAGCTCAGGCTGCCTTTGGTTCTGTCTTTCACTGACAGGCACCAGCTAGGGACTTGATACGGCAAAAAGAGGGCAAGAGGTGAGCCTTGGTCTTCTTCAGAGCTTAAACCATCTCTGGCCTTGCACCATGAAGTTGTTGCCTGAAATTTTCACTTCTATGTACTCAGTGTTTCCAAATACTCTAAACCAGCAAGCTCCCCATCAAGTAACAGGGCTCCTTGTGTTGAATGGGCAGAACTAAGCAATGGAGAACAGCTCTGATATCCCTCAGCAAACATAATGCTGACTGGGCAGCAACGCCGACATCGTTCAAAGCGCAGACATAAAAGCGTTACTTTTAAAGGAGGCAGAAAAGAGCGTGGAGAAAAAACCACCCTGATTGTTCTTCTGTGAAATCTCTCCGGGAAGGTGGCCACAGCAACTGAAAGCAGCGCTGCGGATGCCAGTATTGAAGTTTTGCTGTAGGAAGTACCTATGGATTAATCAATCATGCGGTTAGAACATTACCTAATATCTGAGCAAGCAAATCCCCGCTGACTAGTGCTGTTCCAAAGGCTGCTAGGACACCGTGAACTGGTTTATTGTCCTATATGCTTTTAGTCAACGTTTCTCCTCCTGCTTGCCTTGGCCATCTGAGGGCTGAACTCCAGTGGCAGCTTTTTCCATAGACCTTTGGAAATGCTGATGCTGCTACTCACCCATTGGGGATACACCTTTCTTCTCACCTGCTATTGTGCTTTACTGCCGAGAGGACATGTCAAGCTCCAACAACACTCTTGGGAGGTATTTTGTTAGGGGGTGCCTGAGCCAGCTTGGGTGCCCCAGGACACAAGAAGCAATGGGGTTTGGATACTGTAATGAGCTGTGAGCTTTAAAAATGCACAGTGGGTAGGAACTAACAGAAGTGAGCAGTGTGTCAAGACTGAGAAGTCTTTAAAGGTACAGGCAGGGTGAGCTACTCCTTAAGCAACCCACAAATTAATGGGAACAGAGGGTTTTCAACACTAAAAATGTGAATCCTCTGCTTTCTAATTCGCTCATACTTTATCCTGTATCTGAAATGCAAAGGAAACTGCTGCAGGCAGGTTCCTCTTTGCCACATTGGATCCGGTTCTCTCCAGGGCAAAGGAAAAAAAGGGATTTAAGAGGATCCCTGGGGGCTGGGGGTGGGGGGAGACAATGCTGTAATTTTTAAAAGCGATTCTGGGCAATTAAAAAGACATTTCATTCACCAAGTGACTAATGAAACACCATGCTCTGAATGGAATGGTGAGAGACAACTGAAGCAACCTGATTGTCTAATGTACTTATTAATGCCTGCTCCCCATCCCTCAACTGCTAACAGCAAAACCCATATGTTTGCATATTATGTTGTCATACTCATTTTAGAATGGCATTAACAGACAGGTATTTGCTGGGGAAAATGGCTCCACTGCAGATCAGATCTTCTGCCATCCCCTAGCAAGTCATTAATCCTGAAGAAGTGCCCAGTGCCTCAGTGATTATTGCTTAATCACAAAATAAATGAAATACTTGGAAACAGGGGGGTGCATTCTGCATAGCAGCTCGCTTTGGCTTCCGTTCAACAAAGCACTTACGTGCCTTCAGCCTTTCACTACAAAACGAACGTATTAAGAAGGCAAAGCCAGAGATAATTTTGCCATGTGTGGCTGCTGACACGCTCTGCCCCAGCAGCTGGGAAACAGCAGCTTTGGGCAAGGCCCAGGACGGCGCCAGCGTGGGAGGGCTGAGCTCAGCCAGGCCTGGCCCAGGCGAGGACCCAGTTTGTCCGGGTCACTCCTGGGGGGAATACATGTCCATCTGTCCTGAAAACCTCCTGGAGCAGAGGCCACAGTTCCCCCCTCCCTGCTCCAGTCCCAGACAAGCTATTCTGACACTTTCCTTCTGGCCCTTCCAACCTCAGTCAGGTTTAGCAAATGCAATGACTCTTCCCTACACCTTCTCCAACTGGATCCTACTCCTTCCTGAGGCACAGAGACTCAGTCCTCACTTCTCTAACTTGCTAAGATCATTTTAAGCTGTAAAGTTTATCCTCCAATGGGCTCCACATCACTGCCAAGGGTAATTGCGTATTTTCATCCAAGTCTCTGCTGAAAATTTTGTAGAAATTCAACCTTGCCAGACCCTGTGGAGTCCTGGTTAACAGAGTCTTCTGCTCTGACCATGAACCACCAGTAACCGAGTTGTGCTACTTATCCGTTTTTGTGTAAGATCTGAAGTAGTTTCGTCTAGACTGGTTTTCCAGGTCACTTTATGAAAGTTAAGTGGGATCGTATCAAACCTTTCCCAAAATCTAGATATGGCACCAGCTATTCCTCTCCTACTTCTGCTGAGAAATCAAATGAGATTAGTTTAAGATGCCTCATTTTTGTATAATCCATGCTGGATATCACTCATCTCCCTTTTTATCTCCTAGGTGCTTGCAAATTTTTTGATTGATAGTTCAATTCTCTTGAAAGCTTCTAGAAGTTGACTGGTCTATAATTCTTACTCCTCTTTTCTCCTTCTATATTTAGAGATAGGCACCATGTTTACATTTTTTTCTTCTGGTATCTCACCTGCCCTCCAAGAGCTCTCAAGGAGAATTGTTTGTATTTCTGAGATGGCGCCAGCAGAGCCTTTAAGTATGTAGCTAGAAGTTCCTTAAACACCACGGGTTTGTAGACATTTAATTGTACAAAACTTGCCCTTCTTGTGCCAGAGGGAGAGAGATGGTGGCAAGCGGAGCCTGTTGTGGACATCCCTGCTCCCTCTCCTCCTGCCAGCACTGAGCGTCCTCCATCCCTGTCACAGCTTTGCAAGATGGGTTCTCCTTTCGGGACTGACACAGCCCTGTCTCGTCTGTTGCACTTTGCCATCAGCCCCAAAACCTCGAGCTAATGCCTCTGAAACATTTCTGGCTAAATTCAGGGAACTCTGTGTGGCTTCAAACTGTCCACATCACTGTAAAAGACACACATGGAGACTTCAAATGGCCTACAAGAGAAAATAAATCCCATACTGTTTCTGTTTTACATAAGGTGATATACTTTCAATCAGCAAGATGTTTCCAGCTGAATGAAATCTTCCCATACCAATGCACATTCCAAAAGTTACAGTTACAGTTACAGAAATCACTGGGAGATTATTACACTCAAAGTGCATCACAAGCAAATACCTTGCGAATAATAGAATCATAGATTAGAGAATAGTTTGGGTTGAAGGGACCTTCAAAGCTCATCCAGTGCCACCCCTGCCATGAGCAGGGACATGTTCACCAGATCAGGTTGCTCAGAGCCCTGTCCAGCCTGGCCTGGGCTGTCTCCAGGGATGGTTCATCCACCACCTCTCTGGGCAACCTGGGCCAGTGTTTCACCACCCTCAGTGTCAAAAATTTCTACCTCATGTCTGGCCTGAATCTCCCCTCCTTTAGTTTAAAACCATCACCCCTTGTATGAACGGTCCAGTTCTTGCTCCCCACCTTTACCTGGACAAATTAAGGTACTTGAAGGTCGCTGCACAGCTTTCCTACGGAGCCTTGTGCCCCAGCGATGATGAGTTCCACTTCTCGAGCCCTGGGACACTGAGCTCGTTTTGGCTGGCAGGGGTACCCTTTGTACCCCCCGCCGCTCCCTGTCACCTGGATGGTTGTCTGTCCATCCGCAGTGCTCCCCTCCCGGCAGGACAGCTCAGGTCTCCGCACTGCTCTGCACGAGGAGCTCCTCAAGTTCATTCACATGGACAACACGTGCAGGGAAAATTTCCCTGCTGATGCCAGGAGCGTGAGATGCTATGGGGTGTAAAGTGCTCCCTGCAGCCACAGGAGATCACCTGGGCCATGGCAGAGGGAGGTGGCATGAGAGGGACAAGGGGCATTTGCCCACTGATGCATTTGTGCTCAGGCTGCTGAGACTCCCATTCACATGTATATGGTCAGGGTATAGACTGATGCAAGGTGGATTTTACACGAAGAATTTAGGAATGAACACACAAATCTATTTTTGCTTGGCAAATTTTCCTGATATTTTTTTTTCTCCCTTCTTCTCTTTTTCTTTCAAAAATAGTCTTTTACGTTTCATAACAGAATCAAGCAGTTTTTTCTGGTGAGGCTGGGAGGGCTCGAGTCAAAAGAAAAACCTCTAATTTTGAAGAAAACTCTGTAAGCTTTGTTTGCAAATAGGGGAAAATCATAATGCAAAAATCTGACTTTAATATGTAGGGAAGAGAAGGGGTTGATCAAATTTTGATAGAAAATCCTCTGCTAGAGGTAATCAGCTACTTTGAAATTATTTTTATCTTGATATGAGGTTAAAAAGTTTGTTTACAAGGGAGTTATGAAGCTAAATTCCAGTGATTCTCTTCTCACTCATTTAATAGCTTGAAATGCGATTAAAAACTCCTGGATTATGTTAAACTAAATCAACGCAGATGGCCATGACCTTGTGTTTCAAAGACTGCAAAGGCACAGTTCAGACCTCCGTGACAGGGTGCAAATCTCTCAAAACTCATTCTTCTTCCCCTCTGGCTGTGCTTGAATGACACATTGTACATCCCATTCCTGCAAGAAATTCTCCGAGATGGAGATCAGGATGACTGCCTACACGCCCGCTTTTTTTGAAAAGAAAAACAGCTTCCTTAGGTCACCTAAAAACTGCAAACGGAGCTAATTTTAAAAAGCATCATTTTTCAAAGTGGATTTTTAACCCCAGTCCAATAAATACTGATGGAGCCCTGTGACAGACTCCCAGCTGGGGAAAATCTCCTTTCTGGAGGAAATACTTTTGGGTCACTCAAAACTGAATTCTTACTACCAAAGTATTTCTTGCATGCAAAAATGTTATTCTAACTAACCAGCTGGTTCACGTTAAAAAATAGGCAAATCCATCAGGCAATTGAAATACTGATGAAATCTATAACCCTGGAAATGGCCGAGTTTATTCGCATCAATTGCAAAAGTTTCATGAACCTGTACAGGGCAGAAACATTCTTGCTCTTCTCAGGCAGATAAATTTGTACCTAATATAAAGGTCTGTAAGCAACTGGTGCCTTCCTGAGGTCTAGTTAAAGCTGGGCATGCACTTCCACACCTTAACTGTGGGCCAAAAAGCTAGAAAATGATAAGAAACTCTCTTGTGTCTACTCAGGATGGACGTTGCTACCACCTTTTTGCCTGTAGATGAGCAGCTCTTGCGCTAACGATGATGAACTTCAAGACATGTAGGGGCCAGATACTGCATCTTCCTGAAAACCTTTGATTCCGCTTGGTTTCAGATGTATAAAATATATGCAGAATTCTCTTCATTTCCAGTTTAATACAGACCAAAACCAGAAACAAGTGCACTAGAGAAAACTCCCAATGTGGTGCTGCATCCCCACTGCCCTGTGTTTTTTTGGAAGCATCTCTTAGTCTTTTTTAAATTATTATTATTTTTTAACTGAGTTCTATACCAATGCTTAATTTTGGCTTTGGGCTGTCTTGAGGGGTGATCCCCACACTGTAGCTGAGAGGAGAGATGATTTGTTCTGGGCTGCATGCTCAGTTCCCTGCCACATGTCCTGCATCGGACTGGGTTGGTTTTTGTACCCTGCATTTTGGATGCACCAACGACCCTTCCCATCTTTGCTCTGTGAGGACTATTTCAACATTCACATCTTGTAACGGAAAGCAGTGGAGTGAAATACTCTGTTTTTAAGTGTGTGTATAAAATAAGTTTAAGAGCATAAACAGTCTACTGCATCCTGAAAGTAATTAATTACTGCTGATAAATGAAAGACACCACTACTGACATTTCAAAAGAAGGCAGAGCAAATCCACTGTGCTAGTAGTCAAAAGGGACGTAGTCATCCTTTGAAAATTAACACTGCAAAGTCAGGAAAATGAAGCATCCCTAATTATTTCCCACACCAAGCCTGACTGCACAGAGTCAACCACAGAAGTGGTTTTACTCACCTAATCATAGTTTTTTTTCCTGCAGAGACCACTGGCCGCTGGTGTCCAGAGAGAGGAGTCCCAGCACCCAGACACAGCACCCTGTTCCCAGGTGCTGACAACAGCAGAAATGAGCTCCTGGCTCCCCAAGGAACCACCGGTTCCTGCCAAGGACCCGACCCCGGTGCTGGCTCAGTACCAAACCAAACCTCAGAGCACAGACACAGGTGGCGCGGGGCTGCGGTCAGGGGAAAGATAAATCCACCAGGCTTGCTGATACAGAAGCAATATAATAAACCTTCCTTCTTGCTGCCCCAAATCAGCTTCTTCTGCTCCCAAAAGCCCTGTCTGCCCAGAGGAGAAGCCCAACGCGCAATCAGGGACAAAGGTGGCTGCCCCAGACCCCACGTCCAACACCAAGCGGGGAGCGGCGCAGAGTTGGGTTTTATGCAATGTCAGGCCACTGGCACAGTTCAGTTTGACTAAAATTTGCAGTTGGGTAACTTTGATAATGTGCCCTCTCCAGGGGCCTTTAATATTAAGATCAAGTATTGAATACCCTACATGCACCTAATTAGCTTTAATATGCGTCCTGCTCTGCTCAGTAAGAACAGAGAAGAAACACAGTCAAAAACAATTAGATCAGGATTTGTTTCGATTAAAAAAAGACAGCTGGACTACACAATTCCTGCAGCAGCATTTGCATTAGATGAGATTGCATTTTTCTGTGGAAAAAGCCTTGGAGCCAAAAGGGTTTCAAATAGCACCAGTGGAGGCTGACAGCTGTGTTCTTGTTTATGCGTTCCCAAATAATAATTCAGCAAAGGAAAAGGGGTTCCTGCTCCCAGTGACTTATCTTCTGATCCCATGCAATGTGCTACATAGTCAATCTACTTTGTCCACGCTCTGCCTCAGATCAATAAGATCCCCCGAGGAAAAGAAATCCACGCGGCCGGTGATGACCCACATGAGAGAATTCTCATTAATTCCTCAGTAATGTTACATAAGGTCATTTTGTTGAATTAAAATTATTGGGATTAATCCTCTTAAATGTTCTCTTAGATGCAAGGGGGATCCAACTGCCGCTGGATCATCCCACAGCTGGTTCCAGAAAGTCAAAACGGTGTTTTAAAGCCCCATAATGGTTTTGTTAAATTCATCCCCTGAACAAGGACACAAAGCAGCTTTTTATGGCTTTTTTAGATCACTCACAACTTCTGTAAGCTGTCATTAACTATCATCAAAGCCTGAAAAATGAAGCAAATGGGTTCAATGTCAGTTTTACTGCCCAAACCTAAATAATATTTTTTGTTTCTCATCTGCCTCATCTGAAGTGTTTTGATGGCTGGAAGGTGACTTTGCCTTTCAAAACCTGTTCAGATGTTGCTCTCCATAACCAAATATTCTGCGGACAATAGAGGAAACAAGGGACATACACAACCTTTTCATTGGCTCGTGCATTTCATCCTAATAATCAAGTCCCACCACCAAGTCCCACAAGAAGAACAAAGCAACCTTGCGTATTTTACTCAGGTATTAAAGGTCAATGCACGACTTGGTGTGGATGTACCCGGTTTGCTAGGATGTACCCGGTTGCCATCCCTCATGTGACAAACCTGGCTTCCAAAGCCCCCTGTTCTGCTGAAATCCATTGGGATTCTGAGCTCCTTCCCCTGTGTCTCGAGTCGATCTTTGCACAGCTGACATGTTTTCCTGTATGTCCTAGCTGTACTATCGCTCATTAGGAACCGCGTGCTGTCATGAAAACACTCAGCTAAAATAAAAAGACGCTTTAAAGCAGCTTTGCTTTTTTGGGATATCAAATCTAGCAGCAACTGTCTTTCTGAAGCAATAATTGATGTGTTTGATTAGCTCTGGTAGCAGATGGGGATTTTTTCAGTTCTTTGATGTTTTAACATGTTAAGCTGAGAAGGAATCCATTCTGGGAAGAGTGATTATGCCATTCCTCGTACCCTGTCCATCTCCCCTGGCATGATTACAGCTCAGGGGCTCCATCTCTGAGCTGTGTGCTTGCCACAGGCCCCTGGGTGTGCTGCCAAGCCAACATTAACCTCCACTAATCTCAGCTCAGAGATCTTTGAGTCATGGTGTTCCCAGTTCTGCAATGTGCTGCCTTTCCGTCAGAGGATACAATCAAGCACCACACCCAGAGGATCACAGTCCGAGGGAGAGTATCTGTCTGCTCAGAAAAAACCCCCAAAGGCTGCGATGGATCCTCCACTGCCAGAAAATTTTGCAATCAAAATGAGGAGGTCTGGTATAGACTCGGCGCTGGTGAGGATGCACCTTGAATCCTGTGTTCAGTTTTGGACCCCTCATCATAAGAAGGAAATTGAAATAGCAGAGAGAGCACAGAGGAGGCGATGAAGCTGGTGAGGGCTCTGGAGCACAAGTCTGATGAGGAGCGGCTGAGAGAACTGGGGCTGTTCAGCCTGGAGAACAGGAGGCTCAGGGGAGACCTTATCGCTGTCTACAACTGCCTGAAAGGAGGCTGGAGTATGTTGGTCTCTTCTCCCAAGTAGCAAGTGGTAGGATAAGAAGAAGCGGCCTCAAGTTTCACCACGGGAGGTTTAGATTGGATTTTAAGAAAAAAATTATTCACGGGCTGCTCAGGGCAGTGGTGGAGTCACCATCCTTGGAGGGGTTTAAAAGATGTTTAGACAAGGTTCTTAGGGACATGGGTTAGTGCCAGAGTTAGGTTAGGTTATGGTTGGACTTGATGATCCTGAGGGTCTCTTCCAACTGAAATGATTCTATGATAAAAGTCCAGAGGAACAGCAGTTTGGCTTCTGTTGCCCCCGCTGCTGCAGGCAGCATAAACCCAAACCTCGCCTTCCTAACTGTGGTACTTCTTGCAGTGGGGCTTCCAAATTCCTGCTGGCTGCACTCATTGGAGTGACGTGGAAGCCTCTGTGTGCAGCTGAACCACAGCTCAGATGGAGCAGAGGTAGAGACCTCTCCAAGTAGGAAGTGGTGAGCTCTTGCTTTGGGCTCCTGTGCTCAGTGACACCAGGTCATGGGTCTCAGCTCCTACAGCCTGGCTGTGCTGAGGCTTCCCGAGCTGAAGAGTTTGAGCTGAAATGTGGCAGATACAGTATTTTAAGATTCCGCCCACATCGTTAATAAGGTTTCGCAGCAGGAAGGAGGTATGTTGCACTTGTGATTAATTACATGCATTTGGATATATTTAAATCATAACTTCTACACTTGTACCCAGAAAACAGGTTATCTGAAGAAAAGACAAATGCACAGCTTTTCCCTGACACCTGCCACAAGGATTCAGTCAAATCACGTTAACCCTTTGGGGATTCTCAAATGCAGCTGGTGTTTAGAAAATACAAGTAGGGGACAAGATCTTGCCTGACTCAGAGAGATGTTCCCTATCTGTGGCAATAGGGGAAGGCTCAGCTCCAAGTCTTGCACCTACAATTAATCACCTGGAGAAGGCAGAAGGAACGATTTTTGCCCAGTGTTTCCCCAAGCCTTTCAGTCAAGCTATTCCAAAGGAACACGGTTTGAAAAAGGATTGAAGACCTCGGTCACCCTCAGCATCTCAGTGCCGGGGCACTGGGTTGAACTGGGAGGCAGTGTGCTGCCAAATATTCCCATGCCTCTGCTGAGTAGTGGAAGAATACAACATGCCACAATGAATGCACCCACTGCCAAAAAACCCACAAATAATTATTTGTCCTTGCTCTGCAGGAGCGAGCTGGAGCTTTGTAACCAGATCCAAGTACTGCCCTGTGACCTCTCGGCAGCAGCAGGAGGGAAGGATGTGGCTCTAACTGAGGGAGTTCCTATAAAATCAGTGGACCAAGGACTGGCCGCTGGCAGAAAGCAGAGGAGCTCCCCTATATCCCTGGGTGACTCAGCCAGCCTGGTGGAATACTTAGGCTGCCCTTGTCCCCTAGGCACACCAAAGGCTGGTGGCAGCATCCACCACACTCACTGGATGAGGCACAGGTCCTTGCGCTTTCCTAGAGTGTCATGTTAGCTTTTGGCATGGCAGCTCCTGCCAGCACAGAAGGGAGTGATCAAGAATCAAGTGTCTGGGATAACCTGGCCAGACACACTCTTGCATCTGAAAGCCTGGCTTAGAGCCAGGCTGGCACTTAAGTTCTCCTTGTCAGGCCCATATTCTGTTAATGGCAGCCCCAGGAGCACTGCACTACCAAGAAACAAGACAGAGACTGCTGGGAAGCGAGTCCCTCAGGACAGCTGTCAGGAAGCTTGCTGGCTGCTCTTCCCCATCCTCTTTGGCTACTGCACTGCATGGTGGCCACCAGACCCCAGCAGAAGCAGCGGGTACCACAGTGCAAGCTGCTGTCACTGGTGTATGGACTAGTTCTGGTTCAACAAGCCACCACCAGCTTTCTAGGTAGACACAATAACTGAAAGCAGAACTGCATTTAAATGGATGTATAAATATGTTTGCCTGTTGTGCTGGGAAGCAAATGCTGTGGCAAACATCTCAGAAAATGAGTGTGTTCCTCCTACTACTTTCATCAGCCTTTTGTCACCCCCATGTCCTCATCTTCAATTGAAAAGTTCCTTATTGATTTAATTTGCAAATGCCTATAAGTCTTTACCAAGAGTATCTGAGAAGACACATTGCAGTTCAAAGCAAATGTCTGAATCGCATTATAAAGCATCCAGCAAGATTTGGTAAATCTGCCTCGTAATAAATTTACTCTGCATCTGATCATCAGAGTTTAAGCTTATCTCTAGTATTATTTAACTGTCCCTGGTGTAACATGTTCCTGCCTTCTGGAGAGGTTTGATTGGATTCGTAGAGGCTGAGGTTTAATTAGTGTAGACTACTCTGACTCTCTCTTCCCACCCACCTAGCGGGTGCACTGCTGGCATTTGGATGATGCACCATTTTGATGGGGTAGGCTTTGGTTTTTCCAGAATGTATCTAGGAAAGCTTGGGCATCTCATCAGTTTCTCAAAACTTTTGAGTTTTCCAAACAGCGCAGACCTTCTCTTTCCTCTTTGGCCCAGCTTTTCTCCCTTCACCTGCAGTCCCATGAACAACAACAGCCCACAGCTTTGCTACCATGAGGTCTGGGGAGGAGAGCGGTTGGGAGCATCTCTGCCCTTTGGGGATGTTGGCGGGAAGACAAGAAAACAAACACAAAGATGATCTGAACTTGGGAAACATAGGTAAGGGAGTGCTGATTTAGCATTTTATAGCACTGCCAGTGTCCCCATTAAACAGTGGTAATTGTAGCTTACTAGTATCTATATAATAGATTTACAGTCTACAGGATATGGGGAAGTGCGTGATAAAAAGCAGCACCTAATCTATAAGCAGAGGCAATAGTGCTGAGTAACCCAAGGCAAACAAGTGGCTCATTAACCAATCAATTGATAAAGTTAAATGGAATAACTCACGCTAAACACTGCTCGGCTGCCCTGGCAGGGTGCAGGCAGGGCTGGGGGAGGCTGGGCAGGCAGCTCTGTCCCTGCTTGGCAGGGCTGCCTCTGCTTGGGAACTGGAGTGAAGAGCTGGAAATCACATTTATCCCAACTAACGCCAAAACAAGAGCCTGAGAAAGGGGCAAGGGAATGGGGAAGATGGGAAGGAGACCGATAAACTGAGCAGGGTCCCCTGGGAAAAACATTCTGCGAGCATCTCCAAGGACCAGGTATGGCTGGGGCAGAGCTGCTCTCTGCCCTCGCTGTCCTGGCCTCTGGGGACTTCGATACGGTGGCACCTGTTGAAACAGCTCCAACATGCCCTCCAGGAACTAAACCACAGTGCGAGGGAAGTCTCAAAGATGCAGGCTGTGTTGTCCGGAGGGGTTCCCATCCCACACCTCACACACTGGAGCCTGAGCCACACAGGACCCCAGTGTCAAGGTGCCGCCCCTTTCAGGGGGTGGTTGGCAGATCTATCTGTCCAGACACCTTCAGGCCAGCCAGGGGCATCTCTCACAGGCGTGTTGTGGCCACAGCAGCCCCTGCCATGAAATGTGTGGCCACAGACAGCCCATGGGCACCTGAGAGCAGTCAGGATTTGGCCCTCGGAAGAAGGGACGTGGGCCCTGGAGCCCCAGTCTGCCACTGCCAATCCGGGAACCAGACCCAGCCGTGGACTCCTTCATATGGCTGATACGAGTGAGATTTCTATGGTTGCTCTTTACTGGTACCTCTCGGGGACCCCCAAATACTCAGAATATCAGGGCATGATGCAGGAATGTTCCTTCCTCTTCATTCCTAAATCCTCCCTATAAAAGCTCCCAGGCAATGAGGCTTTCACCTCTTCTCCAGGGGTAATAATCCACAATGTAACACATTAATCATTAGCAACATTTCCTGCTGTCCTGTCAAAATTTATCTATTGACAAACTCAAATAAAGCTTCCATAATGTCATTCACATGGTTATTTTTAGTACCAGCATTGCCAGCAGAAATAACAGGCCTGATGTATTCCCTCCCCCCTTAGAAGGAGGCTTCTGAAATTATAGATGTGAGCACTAATTGAGTGCCAAGAATGCTGCAAACAGTTTGCACTGCTATGGAATCTGGTAGCGAACCAATGTGCTTCCACCCCACTTGCACGTGCAGTTATGCTGCTGTCCCCTCAAAGCAGGCACATCTCCACTGGCAGGGTTATTTGTGAGCACAGTTAATGTTTGTTGCTAGAAACTGTCCCTGGCAAGGAAACATTTCACATTTTTTGCCCCAAAAGAACGTTAAAGAACTTCCTCTCCACTGGTATTTTATTCGTGGTTCTTCAGACATAATAAGATCGAAAGGAGTCCTTCGATTCTTTTGGTTTCTGCGGTGGGGCGATGGACCCATGCCCACAGTTCCTGGACTCTCCAGACCACCTCCCAGTCCCATGCTGGGCCTGTCCAGGATGGCTTTCTTGCCAAAGTCATGCAAGCAACTGTGCACAGCTGAGGCTAAACTGTAACACAGCTACAGAGCAACAAAAGCAAAGCTTTCTGTTCTTCAGTCATTTAAACAAACAAGATAAACAGCATTTGCCAGCCCAGGAAGATTATGTGTGGCTTTTGTCTCCCCTGTTTTGGTTTCCTGTGCTAAGCGCTCACTCACCCATTCACAGTCACTAATGCCCAAGGCTCAGAGTTGCACTCCCTTGTGTTGATTTCCATGTGCACTTTAGGGTTTCTTTACATACCCAAATCCTCATTATCACTCTAAACCACGGTAAATTACAGGAACAGTGGGCTGATAAAAGTCCTCTTAATTCAAAGCAATAGTGAGCCTATTACCGCTGAAAGCACTGGTGCCCAGCTGCAGAAGCATGCAAGATTTGAGTGGGAGAAATAAAAATAAACTAGCTGTTTAAATAGCTAGGATGGAAAGATGCGCCAGTAGTGGCAGAAGCGGCACAGAGCGATGGGTGCATGAGCAGGCGGCTGACAGACCCTCCAGAGGGGGCTCGGGGGGAAGAGCCTTCTCTCAGAGGAAAATTTCCACCTCAACACCAACACGATGTCCTGACCATTCAACTCAGATCTCACTTTCCCCTCGCTAGCAGCTTCCCATCTCAAAATACATATTTCTGGCTTATTTTTCTTTCATTTGCCTCTCATTACATTCTTTTACTCTCCCTTTCTTGGAGCGTGACTATTACTGTCAGTCTTGGCTCAGTGTCACCCCTCACCAACCTGTTCCCTTCAGCCCCTGCCTTTGGTAGTTTGGATCCTTCCTTTGGCCAGTTTGTCCAGCCAGGAACTCACAGCTTCAGAAAATCTTGATAACGTGTGGCAGGAGAAGGAATTGCATCACATGGAAAGCAAAAGTGTCCTTGTTCCAAGGAAGTTGGTTGGTATTGTGGCTGTGCAGGGGAACCCTGAACTGCCCAGTGAAGACACAACGTACGCTGAGTCCTCACAACCCAAATTTCCTGGGCCTTGTGCAAGTAGCCATCAGCAAAAGGACTGTTAAGGGCTGGAGAGAAACTCTATTGACATCCCTGAGGGTTTCTATTTTCTTCCCGAAGAGCTGGATCAGGCCCTGGGAATGCATTTGTTTGTTTTTCCTTGTCACCAGCCTGCCTTTGGCTGAGAGCTATAATCCATTCAGGGAGGACCTGTTTATCTGGGAGAATTGCAGCATCGCTGTGAAGAGGTAAGAGTGGGAGTGTGCTTCAGGCAAAAAAATGCAGATTATAGCCCCGCTAGTAATGAATCCAGCACAGAAAGAAAGAAGTGCAGATTGTTCTAATTTTCTGAATAGATTTAATTCCATTTTGTTCTCTGCGAGTCCCTTTGCTGACAATTGTCTGAGTGGAGGGAGGAAAAAATGGTTCCAAGCAAAACACTTGTCCATGAAGGATGTTATTAAAATGTCCTACTTGAACACTGGCGCTCTGCAGACCAGAGCTGCAAAATATAAGCATTCTCTCTCCCTTAGACGGGCTTTGTCTAAAAGCAGAATGTTTGTCAATTATTTTCCAAAAGTGCAATTGCTGTCATCAGAATTAGACTTGGTTTGAGTTGTCCTGCCTTATTTAGCACCCACTTGAGCAGCGTGGGTTCAGAAGTTCAACAAGAACTTGAGGGCTGTTTGGACTTGCAGCAGACTTAGAAAATGCTCAGGAAAACAACAGAGGGAAAATACAAAAAATGGGCATGAAAACCAGAGAGCGGTCAGAGAAAGGAAAAAACCTGTGGCAAGTAAAAATCCACTGAAGAAACATAGTGGCAAACATCTCCGACTGGGTGAACTTCCATCATTTTGCTTCAGAGGACTTATGGTCACTCACACCTGCATACACAGATGGTTCCATATATTTACTGAACCTGGCAGTCCTTCCACAGAGGGTTTGGCTCAGGTCTGCAGCAAGGATGTCGGTCAAGTTTTAGCAGATAACTTGGCCCTACCATCCCCCTACAGAACTTCCTTTTCCTTAATGTTTTGGGCAAGGTGTCCTGTCCTCATGCAAGCACTGCAAACAGGACGGGTTGTCCTGTGAGACAGGAAAATACGGATTCTCTGACCACCTATGGGGTTTGGGGGTTTGTTCCTTGCAAGATTCAAGAGTGACGTGGCTTCCCAAGGCCCTCCTTGCAGTGCAATCAATTACATCACATCGTGAACTGATCTGACCTGTGCAGTCTGAATGCAATCTCCCTCTGTCCTCCAAAAGCTTTTCTTCAACCTCTCCCTGATCTGGGGGAGGGAGGGAGTCTTAATTCTGCAAAGCTGGCTTTCAACTAGCCCCGCTTGCCTATCACCACGGGCTAGAGGTGGCTGTCCCTCACCCCACCGCCCTCTTGAAGGTTGAAGAAACTTGTTCTGACTTTTCCTCTTAAGCAACCGGAAGCTTTTGCATCTGAATTCTGACCTGCCTTCCACATTTACATTCTGATAGTACAGCTACCAAGGGCATCATAGCTTTATGCCAAGAGCAAAGGCGAGTGGAGAAATTTGCTGAGGAGCATCACTTTCTGTTCATTATGTGTGTAGCAGCATTGTCCCCTGCATGCCAGGGCCTCATCCCTTGTGATGAAGACATGGTCCCTTCTCCTAAACTCTGACTATGTGACTGTGCTATTATTGGCATACTCAATGCTGAATGGCCAAAGGAAAACACTGGGCTGGCTCTTGCTTTTTCCAGCTACAGAAAGGACAGCAGGCACAAAGGCAAACATAGCCTCTCCTGTGCACATGTGACAGTCACAGCATCAGCGGACTCGACACTTAAATGCCTCATTCCTCGTGGTCTCGTCCTAAAACAATGTCTTAAAAGTCTGCAGCTGGGCTGGATTTTCTGTAATCCAGCTGGAACTGCCAAAGGAACAGAAAAGGCCCTGCTAGCAGAGAAGATCCTTCTTGGTTTGGAGAGAAAAGCCCTTCTCAGCAGTCTGTCTATAACCAGTAGACATGGTTTGCCATCCCCTCCTGACTGGATGTGCAGCAGTGGCATCTGAAAGCAGAGGTGCCTGGGGAAGGGCGGCTGCTCTGCTCCAGGCCTGGGCAGAGCCGGGGATTGAGGGTATTTCACAGAGCGAACAGCGCAGCCCTGCAACCAGCGAGGGCGGGTTTCCTTCACGGCTTTCACTTAGAGCTGGGCTCTTGGCCGCGAAGCACTGAGGCTGTTTCCTGCAGTGCACTGGCTTGAGACAGAGTGTACCTACATAAGACCTGGCTTAACTTGGTGGGGCACATAGAGGACAGCTGCAGCTCTGGGACAATCCAGTTTCTCACTCCTTCGTATTTCTTACGAAGTTTTACCTCATTGCTTTTACTGGGCCGTTTCAGCACCACTCTTTCTGATGTTCTCTTCCTCAGCCCCTGCAGCCCCTCCCCAGTATTTTTGAGCTGTATCTTCTTCTGAGTTGTACTCTTATATTACTACCCCAAACATGAATGATAACACTGAATAGCACTGGGAGCAGGACCAGATCATGTCAGGAAAAGCACTCCTTCAGTTTGGAAGCCAATGAAAACAATGTGGTGCTGTTTATACCACTGCTTGTTAATTTTTGATGGCATCCCTCATTGCTAAGGTCAGGCACAGCAACATTCACTTCTGTAATCCCTCTTTGTTCTCCTAAACTAGTGGTCTGGTTTTTTTTTTCCCCTTGCACTGAGCTTCAGGGGTAATCCATAAAAGGGTGCACCTCTTCATTTGCATTGTAATTACTGCTTCAGAACTGTTTTGCCATAAACAAGACATCCCTTAAAACAAATGAGAGCACTTCAAACTCAGCAGCTTCTAATGCTGCCACCGGCAAAAGCCTTTTCGGTTTGTGTGAGGGAGCAGGTGAAAAAAAGCCCCAAACAGATCAGCTACAAGCCAGCCCTCCCAAGCCTGCGGATCCCTGGCTTCTGTCCAGCCTAGAGGAGCAGTGAGCACGGAGCCCTCGCTGAGCACACTGCCTGCGATCCTGAGCTGCTCGAGCGAGGGATGTGTTGACACAAAGTGCTGTAAGAAGACAGACCACAGTAACGCTGAGCAGCGATGGTTTTTGGCTGGCTGTCAAAGTGCTGTTGGAGCTGGGTTGCTGCAAGGGCAGGTGTCCGGCTGAAGGGACACGGCTGAGCTGTCACAGCCGCACTGGGACCACAGAGGCTGAGCCCCCGGGCCTCCTCCCAGGGGAAGGTCCTCATCCTTGTCCCTGCTAACGTCCCATGGGGACCCTGCTTTCTGAAGGCTGTGGTGGCCTTGGTGAGCAACGGGGGATGTGAGTGACCAAGCTGGAAGACGAACCACACATAGAACCAGAGGACAAGCATTGCACAAGGAATTAACCCTGTTAACCAGCACACATTCCTTACAGGCACGTCACAGGGAAATCCCAGCTGGCATTTCTAAGCTTTATCCATCTTGCAATGGTTTCCACCCTTGCTGTTGTTTACAAGCTTAAACTGAAGACTGTTTGGAAGAGATCACTCCTTAATCGGGCTTGTCCTAAGGCCCATAGGAGAAGAGGAAGGCACAGTCAAACACATCAGAGACCAGCACAGAAACATCCTTATTTATCTTCCCGAAGCTGTTCTAAACTTTAACTCCTTCAAGATATGTTGAAATAATCAAGATTCAAATTCGGTGGTGACTGCAGCTGGTGCGGAAACTCTGGCATTCTGTTATCATTTAATTGTTTCTGGTGGAGTTCAAGTTTCACCCAGTTTGCAGCAAAGCCCCAGCTGAGCATCTCCTGGCTCCTACGTCCCACTCAGCTGCGGGTCAGCTGCAGGGTCCCACCTACGCGGCATTGCAAGGTGGTGAAGAAACGTCACTTCCAAGAGTTTAATTACATGTCCCTACCAGGTCAAAGTGAAAAGTAGTCCTCTAAATATCTGCTTGGGGAACATAAATCCAGGGAGTGAGACATACAGCTGAGCATAAAGCTATTTTTTAGAAGCTGAGGTTAAGGTTGGCTAAAAATATGGCCTATCCCTTTCTAGGGTTATTTTGCTTACTGTGTTGACAAGACTAAAGCTGTTAGTAACTGAACATTCAGAGTATTTGAGGCTGGTGTTTGTCTGTCAGTCACTTGTCCTCCAAAACAGCCTTGTCAACATTGGAAGGCAAGTGGGATGTATGCTCCAGCACTCCCTCCCGCCCTGCCCCGGGAAGGCAGGGAGAGGACAACGGAGCTGTAAGAGCTGTGAAATCCTGTGGCTAAAGAAAACAGGAAGGAGGCAAGGAAAAAAAAAGTTGTTAATTAGGAAAAATACTAGAAACCCTCAAATGTCTAGAAAAAAAAAGGTAGGTTTTAGAGGAAGACAATAGTCAAGTATAGGGGGGAAAATTGTTTATAAAAACCATAAAGATTGAGAAAGTGATATAAGAAGAGACAATGAGTGGAGATTACATGGGGGAAGAGGAGAAGTGGCCATAGGATAATACAGTGATCAGCTTTGCCCAGCGCAGAGCAAGAGCTGTGTGTGCACAGCGTGAACTTGCAGGACATTGCGGTTTTGAGTAAGGGCGTTTTGCCATTAAGGTACCACTTTGTGACAAAGAAGTGTGCACAGGCAAAGTGTCGCTTTCCAGGTATAACCTGGGAGATGAGGAGTAACTTTACTTAGGCTCAATATTCACCTCAATCCATGAAGTAGGTCTAAACGGATTGAGAGCTGAGTCACTTAGAGCTATCTTCTCAAGGAGCTCATCAATTTGAGTAAAACATCAGCCCCAGGCTACAGCACATGGTTGTCTTTGGTTTCACCCCCCAAAGCAGCACTGCTGAGGTTGATGGAGCTCTGTGGATTTACACAAGTTACAACAAGAGAAGAAATAGTCTCAGTGTACAAAAATGGCTCTTGTCCTGCTGTTGAAGTTCATCTCCAAGCTCTCAGATGGAGCTAGGGATGCAGCTGACCTGGCCTGTTGTGCCCACGTGCAAGCGCACAGCTCGGAAGGAAACAGCAGGTATTGCAGAAAGCCCTGAGATAAGGCACAGCTCCTCTCCTCCCACCCGTCCCCTCTGCTTTAGCAAGTCACTGGAATCTCGCACCTGCTTCTTGCTAAGCCTCCAAATTGCTTATCACTGGGCCTGAGCCGAGCCTGGACTCAGCCAAGAGCAAGAGAGCAGAACACAAGTGCGCAGTGAGAGCCCTTCCCTGCACACACGAGCTCACTCCCCAGCAGGACACAGCACGTGTCGTGGTCAGAGAGAAACGGTGAGAAAAAGCAGCAGAATGTCAACGGAAAAGGTGTGAGGTGAACCCAGATCCCCATGCTCTGCACTAGTTCATGTTAGCCCCAATTTGGAAGAAAACTGGGGAATGAAGTTGTATGGTGAGCAAAGACCCTGAAAACCCTTGTGGCTTTGTCACATTTGTAAACACGAATTTCTGTGGTGAAAAATGCAACCCATCCAACCAGCTCTCCAGAAAGAGGAGGGGTTGGGCTGCAAACTCACCAAGGGTGAAACTCTGTTTGCTTCACGTGTGGACCTTAAATGCGCATCAGCCAACAGACTGTAAATACTGCTCGCAGCAGGTTTACAAGGTGGAAACCTTTTTGAGACCTTCTGCTGCCAGGAAAGTGGGGCAAATATGCCAATGATATGAATGAATTCTAAGTATTTAGGTGTTTAAATAAATAAAGCTTTTACAGGTTTTCATAATTTATTATTCATGGTGTACTGGGGCTTGTCCAGACTGTGCACCAAGGCACATAAGCACTTTAAGAGGGTAGAAAATTACTTTTGGGCCCAAAAAGTTGAATCTGTGTGCTGAGAGCTGGTCCAGGCCTTTGTATCACTGGACAAAGGAACCTCAATTACTTCACTACCAAAGGAGACACACTTTGCTGGGCATTGTGGCCAGATGACAAGTAACAAGGCCAGAATGAGATTTTTTTCTTTTCCAGACATGTTGAGCAAGAAGAGGGGATCTCTGTCGGCCATTAACACCCCAAAGCACACAACGTGTCCCGGGACGTGGCTCAGCCCAAGGTGGAACTCGGCAGCCAAGCTAATTCATTCATTGCAACTGAAATCAGTCTAGAAATCAGCTACATAAAAACACGGAACATTTAAAGTCCTTTGTTGAAACTGTTTGAAGCAGTTGAAGAACTAGAAAAAAACATCACCATAATCCTTTTGGGATGTGGCTTTCCAGTTAACAGTGTGCCAGCCCAGTGCCACCATCAGAGCTTCAAAACAGGCTTCCCGACTCGATAAAAACACCATCTCTCTCCACGACATTAAAATGCCGTTCAGAACGCAACGTGTTCCCTGTGCCCATGTCTGTAATTACACTGCATGATCTCCGAGCCAGCACTGTTAACTGAAGATGGGCTGCTCTGACCTAAGCACCTGTCCCCTTACATTTGTGCTTTCTTCTTGACATTTTCAGCAGGGTTACAATTAATTAAAATTCCTGATTAATTAAAATGTTTTGCAACAACAACAACAACAGCAGCAAAAATTGCCTGGAGAAAAGCCTGGGTGAAGTGAAACTGGAGCCTGGTTGGTATGAATATGCATGGGGGCCAAAGTACCCTGTATCAGCATGTGTGCAGCCTGTCCCCAAAGTACACGATATGGCAAAGGAGGAACAAAGTAGCGGCTTGGCGGATACTGCGACAGGGGTATAAAATTTTGTATTACACTCTGTATTTCCCCTTCTGCCTAGAGCTCACAGGTGAAGTGCATGGAAATGGAGCGGCTGTTACTCCAGCTGGATGAGCACACAGGGAATCAGGGCTTGGCCGGCGCTCCTGCTCCTTGTTCTGACAGTCACCAGAAAAAAAGTTTGGGTAAGTCACTTTCCCCTTCTGGGCTTCAGTTTCCACTCTGTAAAATGCAGGCAACATCACCTTTCTATCTTGTGTAAAAGGCCATGAGAAGTACCAAGAAAGAAATATGCTACAGAAAGAGAAAGGTGTGTTAGCAAGTGACTCTCTTTCCTTTTGCCTCTGTCGAATCTGTGCTATAGCAGGGGGAGCTGTGAAGAAATCTTTGTTATGCTCGGAAAGTGCTGCAGCGGACAGTCACTGTCACACCGGGACGGTCATTGTCACACCACTGAGGAACAGTTCCGCCGGGGATCCAGACCCTGCTTGGGTAGGAAAGCAGCAAGCCTCAATAACTAACAATTGCTGGTACTGAATCAGGATAATTAACATTTCTGCAATTTTATAAGGAAAATACTGTGTTGTTGCAAAGAAACCAGGGGACATTTGGCCCCATTCTCTCAGTGTGAGCAGCCCCGGCTGTGCCTCTCAGAGGGCTTGTCCTCTACGAAATGCCAGCAAAGGGGATGAAGTTTCTTCCCCTTCCCCTCCATGTTTTTTTAAAACATTTTTTTTTCTGCAGGCACCACTCCCACTTTAGCAACTTACAGGCTACAGGGAAGAAATCATGCTCTGAAAGAGCAATTTCAAAAAGCGTCTGCAAATAGTGCATGTTTAAGCAGCAGTTCTGTTCCTGGGGGATGTGCAGGCTCCAGTCTGCTGATTTTGAGGGCCCAAATTTAATTTTTTCAACCTCTAGACCAAGAAAGCAAAGAGCCAGAAAGGAGGATGCCTTGCCTTGAGTAGGATTACCAGAGTCCTCTTCTGAGGTACATATGCTGGATGAAGGCAAAAGACTTTCAAGGAGGGATCGAACGTGTAACCACCATGCAGCCACGAACACTGGCAACGGTACATACACAAGTCACACACACAGAAATCTTGATTATTAGGTGTTTTGCAGATTTTCAGGTGCCTAATATTAGGCATGCTGTTCTAAAGCATATAAGAATTGCATTTCTCAAATCCCTTATTTATAAGTATGACTAATACACACACTTTTTTCTAGTTATATTTGGATTTTTAAGGTTTATGGGTCCACCTTCAACTTCCATGCTGTTACAGAGGATATCTTTTTCCCCCCAACAAAACCGGAATTGAGGTCTCTCAAATTCACATGCCTTCGGGGGCTTTTAAGGAGAATCCAGGAGGCTTCATGAGACTTCCCAGAAGAGCAGAAGTGGGAACCTTGCAGTGGCTTCTGAGCATAGTACACTGAAATTATGGGAGCAGAGCCACGGAATCTTAACATCACCATTTTATTTTGAAAGAAACAAATCGCCAACCTCAAATCGATTATTATACACTATTATTTACTAAATAAAGGTCCAGTTTTGTTCACTGAATGCTCCAAAATTTGTCTGTCAAACTGAAATGTATAATCCCTTATGGCTGTTTTAAATATGGCCAGCCCTGCTTCTTCATTTCAAATAATATTTGCTTAGATTATGCTTCAATGAGGGACTGGAGGTTTTTTGTTGCCAGCAGGTAACCAGCTCAGAGCTTCTCAGGCCAGCCACAACTCCACAGCAGTATGTAATGTGAAAGCTCAGTGAATCAGATTCATTTCTTTCAAGACCCAAAGGTAGCAAAGAGTCACGCTGAATATTTCGTGAGAACCTAAATGGCCATGACAAACAGTCCTTCCAACCCAGAGAGGCACCAACCTGTTCTTCCAAATGCTGCAGGGATCACTGGCATTTTATTGCTTCTGATCCTTCACATTTCTTTGTTTAAAATACAGTGGTGTGTCAGGCATCCTACTCTTCCTTAGGCTCAGCTTTGCAAACAGCTCTGCTTTGTGCAGGACAAAGTGTCAGTTGCTGAGAGCCCCTCTCCAAGACGCACAGTGTGTGAAGACATGAGCATGAGCCGAAAGGGGACGTGTTTTGGGAAGTGAGGATTAGTGGTTAGGACGTGGAGGAGGGAGGGGATGGGAGACCCTCTGGGTTTGACCCCTGGCTGTGCCAGATGCACAAGCCAGTTCCTCAACCTGTAAAATGGAGCAATGATATCGATCTCACCTTGGGAAATGCTTTGAGATTCACTAATAAAAATGCCTAGGCAGGTATTATTCTCATCTATCCATCTAGTCTTGCAAATCACTCATTAAAGAAAATATCTGACTGTTGGATAGTGGGGTAGTCCCACTGGATTGCAGGGAATTGCACCACTGGATGTGAGGACAGAATCCAGCTCTAAATTGGCTTAGTACAAGTCCCTGCCTCACTTTCCAGAACGCAGGGCTCTCCCATAGGGAGACTACATATTGCTTTTACAAACACAAGCAGTGATTTGCCTGAATTCAATTACAGGACACAAAAGACCCCAATCCTGCAAACATAAATGTCTCATTTTAGTCCCTGAGCAGTCCTGTTGGCTTAAATGGGCCCACACATGTGACTGAAAGTACGCATAGGCAAAACACTTAGCATAGGGAAATATTTCTATAGTATTAAGCATAATACTAAATATTAATTTATATTATATTTATATAACTTTATGGCATATTTATGGCTAACAACTGGTTCTAGAACAGAGCAACTGGAAATATTAATTAAAATTACAGTCTTTATTCATTCATAGGTTTTCTTTCCCATTCTGTTCCTCTGCTTTTTGATTTAAAAGTAATCATCACATTACACAATATTTTCCTCATTAAACTACAAAAGCAACAAAGATCCCTTGCTTCTTTGGCCAATTAGTGCCCGTGTACAATCATAAGGAATACAAATCAAAGCGTGTTCCAGCTCTGACCTAATAAGCCATCTACGCAAAATCTAAGCTCCACATTTTTCTGTTACTACAGCAATTATTTTTTTCTTTACCCCAAAGCAATCAGCATGAGCATTATTCCCTCTCTTAGGAAACGACAAACCAAAATCACAGGGGCTGGGGGCTGCCAGTCACCTCCAGCTTTGGCAGCGCTCTTCCCTGGCTTTGTTTTAATCAACAAACCCTAAATGAATCCTTCTGCACTCTGCTGGGGTGGGGGCTGGCGGGGCAGCAGCGGGAAGAGGGAACAGATCCGCATTTTGCTCAGGGCACATCCTGCAAACAGGGCCCTTTGTTCCTAGGGGCTGGTACCCGCTTCTCACCACAAACAGATCCCTCCCCAGCCTCTCCTTTTCTTTCCCTGTAAGAAAAAAACGCCATTTTCGGAATTTGTACTTCTACATCCACCCCCGCCCCAAATCTGTGTAAGTTATTCTCACTTAAACCAATTTTGCTCTCCCACTGACTGCTGAAGTGCTGCAAGTGACACTGTGCTGTGCTACTCACGCCCACCCAACATCCATTTTCTGACCAATTTCCTTCTGACATGCATCTTAACCGTCTTCAGATTCACCGCTGAATTTGGCCTAAATTGGAGAATAATATACTGAAACTCTGCGAAAAAGCAGCATGTAATTGATCTCTGCCGGAAGGTGGATCTGATCTTTTTTGTTGTTTTTCAGGGAAAAGGGAGGGGGAAGCGCTAAGAAGGGGACTGTGGGCCTGGAGTTTCAGCTCCTAGTTCCCCAGCTATGTTATGGAAGGCAATTAAGCAGCGTCTGTTCATCAGTGTGATTCTATTTATTGAAACTGATTAATAAGCCCAGAATTAGTTTTTCCTTGTCAAAAAAAATGTTTCAGTGGAGAATGTTTTCAGAGTGGCTTTAGTATGACTACTTGCCTACAACTAATTAGGTTTAATATTTGTCCAGTGGTTTTGGAAACCTGGGCAATAGTTTCCCATGATGCATTTCTCGGTCAGCTCTTCCAGGTCCCCAGGTTAGTGCATCACCTGCTGCATGTCTGCCCATCTGCTCCTGCGGGATCCTCCTGCCCCTCTCTCCGTAATGTTTCAGTTTCTTGGCCAATTTTACCAAATCCGGTGGAGGCCTCAAAGGCACTGTGCTCCTGGAAGTGGTATGAAAATAAAAGCCAGGGTAAAGCAGAGAAACCCACCCTGTTCCCTCACTCAGGAACAGGCACGTACCCCTGAGGAACCAAACCGGTGCTCACTCTTGAGACAAAACTCCCTCAAGCTGGAACTCACCGTTTCTTCTCTTCAAGGCATGATCTGATTAATCTGGTGGTTTAAAAGGAGAGGGGAGCATGAGCCCTGCAGCAGGGACTGTCTTCTCGTGCTGGATGTACAGTTCCCAGCACGACTGGATCTTGCTCAGGTTACAGCTTGCGTGTGCTCCAGCAAAGCCCAGAGTTAATCACAGTAACGGAGCTGTCCTGCTCTCCTACTGACTGCCACAGGATGTTCCTCCAAGGAGCAGAGACATCCTCCATCACAATGAACTTCTCTAATCAAATTACTGCTCATCCGAAGTGTGAAGACAGGCATTTTCTCTGGGTCTCAGGTGCTCAACCAACTTGTTGAGTACAGCCATCATTTTGTTTAAGTGAGGGGGAAGAGCAATGCACACTGCAAATCCTGCAGCATGTCCAAGCAGTTGAAACCCCCGTTAAATGCTAGGATTCTGTCTGGAACATGTATAACAATATAATGAATTTTCTAGCAGGGGTATAGTGATGGTGAAAGGGCAGAATTTGCCTCTTTCTGCTGTGATTCACGTCATTGCAAATCGTGCGGCACTTGCAGCTCAGGGCTGACCCAATGTGTTTGTCTCCTGAACCCATCAAACCACCTCTTGCCATGTGCTCCGATCCTCCAGCCCAAATTAGCAGTGGCTCCACTGCTCCAAGTGGAACAAATGTCACTGTCGTGTTTCGCTTGGTCTCCTGCTGCTGTTTTCATTTTATTTTGGGTTCTGCTGCCTGTCAGGGAAGAGGCACAATCCTGATTTTGAGGTTCAAATGAGGAATTCCACTTCTAAGCTGCACTGCACGTCACCAAATAGTTAATGACCTTTTTTATGGGTATCCTGGAAAACAGAATCTTTCTCTCAAAGCCAGATCTTCAGGGCTTTTTCTGGCTCGCTTAAGCCTGCCTGTATCAATTGCTGTCCTTATGTTGGCCAGGCAGCACGGGCACCGAGGGTGTGATGTCCCTCACATGCCCTGAGCTGGCAAACCACAGCTCCCTCAAAGTGAATCTGCCGTTCCAAGGCACCACAGAGGCAAATAATTCCACCAATAGAACCCTTGGCCTCTAAAAAGGAAACCCACCAAAAGCATGCACCGCCTTGCATTAAGGGGATGCATTTCCAGGGGTGTTTGCTGTGCTGATCAATGCCTAAAAACCACACCTTTGGCTAGGTGTGCAGAAACACCCATCATCTGTGAATGAGAGCGCAACAGAACAAGGATATCTGACGTGGAGGAAATTTAGTTAGCCTGACACAATCTCAGAATAGCTAAACAGGGCAAAACAACGTGTATTTGTGCTCAAATCCGGATGATGTTTATTTACTAGGACAAATATAGCTGAGGGTAGCAACTTATCAACGCTTGCTTTATTTCAAGAGCAAATTGCTACCATGGAACCAGACATTTGATGTTTCCCTGCTATCGCCCAACAAAGAAAGCTCGCTTTACTAACTCAGCTAATGACCAGCAAAGTTGCCTCATGTGGATTATAAAAATAAAAAGGACAAAAGGTTTAGGATGAAAAATAACAATTTCCCTTGCTTGCTTTTGTGATCAAACAGTGGGGAATTCACAGCAGAAAACTCTGCTTTGAAATAGAAAAATAATAGTACCAGTGAAAATAAATGATAAGGTCTTGGTTCTATTGAGCTTTACTGAGCCTGAAAACCCACAAGTTTTGCTGCAGGAGAGTGTATGAGGATTCATTCAAAAGTCGATAATCAGCAGAGAGGGATTAGTGCCTTCCAATAACTACTCTAACTACAAAGACGGTAAAAGGCTCAAGCAACATCCATTATCTTATCCCTTTATCCTGGCTCATCGCCCTGAGTTTCTCATGTACCATGTTTACTACTATTATGGCACCAAAGCAAATTTGATCAGAGAAACACCAACAAATAATCCAGCAGCACGTTTTAAGAAAATCTTCCTTGAGATGTCATGAATTTGCTGAGCTGCTGAACCCCAACCTGTTTATTTTCTGGCGAGTGGAACATGGTTTGTCTTGCACAGCCCAGCTACATCTCCCAGCCAGCTCCTGCGGGCAGATCTGTGCCCCAGCACAGGTCCAGCCTTGGGACAGGTCCTCGTCCCACTCCTGGACCCACCAAAGGACCCTCAGCCATGCTGGACAGCCCTGGGATGCTTTCAGTTTGTTCTGTGCAGGCATTAAAAAACGCAGGTAATTCTCCTCCTCCAGCTGAGATAAGAGCTCTGTTTTCCCATGTTTTGCAGTACACATTGACAGATTTGTTTAAAAGATTCATAATATAAGAAATCAACCGGAAATGGAAAATTCAGTATTGGATTAAATTTGTTTGGGTATCTGTGAGATGGCCTATTTATCTACTAGGTTCCCAGAGACATCAAGCACTGAATCAGTTATCTTAACACACATCTACAGATCTTAAGTTCTCTCCATTTGGGTTTGAAGTCACACTTCCATCCTGGTCAGCAAACAGCATTTTACTGCTATTCCTTATGGATACATGCCAAAATATTCTGCCCTTTCTGCTTTACTGTTAACATTTTTCTTGGATAAAAATGATAAATAAAAGCAACCTGCATGCTTATATATTCTCCCCTCCATGCAAAAATGTATTTATAGCAGACCTTTTTAGCTGGGGAACTCAAAGCGCTCTGTGAACTTGTTGGTGAGTCACCTGGCCCCCTGAATCGTTACTTTAGCAGCCACTCTAACAAGATAGCGACCTGAATTTTGTCTTGAGCATCACAAATACACATGCGAAACCCTAACGTGAAGCGTGGTGCAGGCTTGCAGAGCACATCTGGTCCTGAGATTGGCTAGACGTGGAGCCTTGCAGCAATGAGATGAGCATGGGGAAGGGCAGGCGGCTGTGTATACAGGGTTACTGGATGACCCTTGTAGCCAGGTTTCCAATTTTTTTTGGCAGAGAAAAGCAGCTGCTTTCCACTTTTGGGTTTGTGTCTTGCAGGAACTGACCTGTAAGCGACTGGTCCAGAGCAGACTCTGAGACTGCTGACTCTTGATTCAACTCTGGGTTTAGATTTTCAAACTGAAGACTTCTCTGGGATGACCAAGGCCCTGAAAAATGCTCTGGTTGGGCCAAGTGGGGATGATTGCAGGATGAATTTGTCACACAAGGCGAGATTAATGCTCCCCTGACACCAGAGAAAAACTCATGGTTTCCACACCTGCACTGCTGCTCGTTCAGTTCTTAATGCCAAAAGAAAAAGCCTGACTTTTCTCAACTTTTAAGTGAATTTGGTGTAGAATGGTCTGTGCTACGAAGTCTTCCTGTAGTCCTATGTTCATATAGTGTCTCTCAGGGCAGGGGGGACCATGTGTGCAGTGTCAAGGCTCTAGGAAGACAAGAGGCTACTACATTGGCTGGCTTCCACTTCAACGCGAATGTGTCATGGGGCTTGTTACAAGGGGTTACGTGACAAAGAAGAGGCCATGGTGCTTTGCTACAGCTTTGGTGTAAAGCAGCAAGCAGCAGCCCTACGCGTGGGCGTAGTGCGATCCTGAAACCAGCTCACACCAGAGCAGCACGGGCCACCCGCGGCCTGCGCAATAACTGGAGAAACCCACTGAACTAAGGCAACCCACAGCAGGACAGATGGTATCTCTATATGAGAAGTTTGTTATGTGTCTCAGGGAAGGGGCCTTATGGAGATTCCTAGGCTTGAAAAATAAGAGTCTCTCTGTTTTTATCACTGTGGTTTTATGTTAGAAAAGGCAGAGGGGTTGAGAAAGACGGGCAGAGCCGAGATCCACCTTAAACACCAGCAAAGAGATGCAGACTAAAAGAAACGATAAACCCAACAAAGGCACTTGCTGAAAAGACAACTATATCAACAAACCCCAGCTACTACAGCTCGGTGACTACACTGCCCGGTGACTTCTGTTCAATAAAGGGCTGATTCTCCTCCCTTTCGGAAAACAATGTGTTCCACACACTGAAATAAATAACAGCCCCTCGCCAAGCCCCCGGCAGTGTCAGGGGATGTCAGGCTCTGCTCGGCGGATAACAAAGGCGTCAGCATGCGGCCAATCTCCTCCTGCCATCTCAGGCTGCCCTTGCTGCGCTGAATGAAATTTTTTCTCCTAATGGAAATGAACAAAACCTCCAGTGCAGATAATCCTCCGTTATAATGGCAGTACATTCGGGACAGGGGCCAAGCAGTGTAAAGAACAAGCCAAATCTCTTTTACTTAAAGCCTGGCCTGAATGTGATAATGTAATGACTTTGGTCTGGATGTTTCAAATGCCATTCATTGTGATTGACTTAGCATATAGACTATATCAGCTAAAATAATTAAGAATGAGGAACTGAACAGATAGCATCAGCCCACTTACCTTTCACAACAAAGCTGGTATCCTTTTGCAAGTGGTCTAGAGGACCACTTGATCTGCATCTGGGTTAGTCCAACCCAGCCAGCACCCTTTCACTGCTGTTCCTCATCACTGTCTGCAGAACGATCAACAACACTCCTCTAAAACACAGGCTGAAGACACAGGCAGCCTCTTTGCAAAGGCAAATTTCCTCATTATTTTATGCTTAACCTCTTCCTGGCCGCTGCTGAGCACACTTTGCACTCAGAACCCGACCAAAAGCCCACTGAAGTCCTCAGGAAGATTTACATTAATTTCACTGAGTTCTGGATCAAGCCTGTACACTGAGAGTTTCTTTAAGCAATGTAGGTTTCCAAAAGCACGGTAGCCCTGGTTGTTGTTTAGCTTCCTCATATCTGTCATGGCTAACTATTATTTCTGGTTTACAGAAATAAAACACATTTCAAACTCCGATACTATGTGCAAGCTTAAAAGGGCTTTCAATTACTATTAGTAAGCTTTTAAATGGGATTGTGGTGACACCGCCAAAAGAAGCAAAATACTTATGGCAGAAATTAAGCTATTGGAATGACTGGTTATATTGAACATGCTCTTTACACAGCTGGCAAAGAGTAAAATAAAGCTGCAATAAACTGATGGCAACCACCTTCTGGAAGAATTACAGTTTATCTTAAGAGAGAAAGGACCATCCAGCTTCTCTGCTACAAGAATTTATGGCTCCAAGCATTTGCACACCTTTCCCACAAAACAAGAAACCAGTAGCAACCAGAACAACCACAACAGATCCCTTTCTATATCCCACATCAGTGTAACTGAGGGCAGAAGGCAAATGAGTGCAATGTGCCACCATTCTGATTTTAATATATCCACTTAGCATCATTCTGAGATGGCTACCCAGGGTGGAAAGCAACAGGAGATTACATTCATTGTCCATTTCAAGTCTTCCAGTTGGCAAATAAACTCAGTCCTTTAGGAAAAAAAATAATCTTATACATTGGACAAGCTTTGGAACAGTTACAAGCCAAGATCTATTGTTCTGGTTGAATTTGTTACAAGCTCTAGACATACATATCATAAAAGATCTTTATTTGAATATTTTTCTCTTCCTGGTCATCTAATTTAGCTCCTCTCAAGGTGCTTATTTATTTTTTTCACTGTTGCCTTCTTCATTTGCTAGATTTAGAGATGAAATCAAGACTCAGCAGCAGCCTTGAGCACAGCATCAATGCTAGTTTGAATTCTCATTTGTATCTCCTGAGCTGTTTTCCCTCCGAGGCCTGTTCCCCTCCTGCCCCTCTTTCTCCATCCATCCATATAGATCATACAACCGTTTCTGCCAAGCACCAGCTGCAGATATAGGGAGTTCTTGGGCATCTTCCTACTTTTAGAAAACCACCAAGAGGCTAAGTAACATGTGTGTTTGTTCTGTGAAGCTTGAAGTCTGCTTGTCGGAAAGACCAGGCTATTCGTTAACTCTGCTGCTCTCTTTGAAACATCTGTGGGACACGGAAGACTGAAGAGCTACACATTGGCAGTGCAGAGGACAAAAAGCCATGTCTGGGTTTACAAGCTCTGTTCTCCTGCATCAGACAAACATCAAATAGAAATAGCATCAAAAAGAAACACTTCTGGATTTCTCCTCCACATTCTCCAGAATGCCAGGACTCAAAATGCAGTCTAGCCACGACCTCTCTACTCCAGATTCATTTGCCATCATTGCAATCTTTCAGCTTTGAGGTTGCTCTCTTCGACACAGCCAGTTACAATTTCACTAAGAGGGATGTGAGATGCAACCGCTGAAACCTTCTACCTTGTACTGGTACCGCTTCCTCCAACCACTTCCTCCCATTGTGGCAACTGAACAATTCCTGCCTGTGGTTGAGGACAACACCTCTCACACTGGAGATCTTCAGTATGGGAAAAGGAAAGCCCCACCAGCTTCTCCATCCAAACTTTGGTAAAAAGGCTTGGAAAGCTCCATTTTAGCCCAGAGATTCACCAGTTTGTATTTGTACGCCAATAGCTGACATTGTTAAGAGCTGTTCTGTGCTGAGAAGTGATAAGGAAAAGCAAGAGGAAATTTCAGACAAAGATTTCAGGCCATTGGAGAAAGATCTTTAATGCAAATCTGTTTGCAGTTTGGAGTGATGTACAGTTGTGAAAATCTTGGTTTCTTTAGGTCATTCATAAGTACATCACACAAGCTACAGAATATGTGATCAAGAAGGGTTCTGCATTAGGGCAAAGCTGGACTGAATGACCTTTCCATGATCTATTCCATCACTGCCTAGTACAATTTCTGCTTGTAATTCATTATTCTGAAGCTGTTTACCATTTTGTCCATGACAAGGGCAACTTCCATCAATCAGTTCCTGAACCTAGAATTCCTGGCTTTTTATCCAAATAGCATTCAGAGGAAAAAGAGATTCTCATTTGAATACTCACCTTTCTTGCTCTTATACACAGCACTGATGCATCACTGAAAAGCTGACACTGTCTTTCACAGTGACGGTCTGTCAATCTGACATAACCTGAGAGACATTCAGGGTATGTTTTGCTACTAAGTGAAAGACTACAGCACTTCAGGCATTAATAATTAAGCATGGTTTTGCTACTGGATATAAGAACTGCTTCTGTTCCTATGTACGTTTGCATTTTTTTTCACACCCATCACACTGCTGTTGGATATACACTGCATGAACTTTGGGCAAATGGTCCAGTGTTTCTCCATTTACAGTCAGGATGGCTACTCATGATACTGATATTAAGGAGGTCTTCTGTGAGAGAATAAATCAGAGATTAGAGAAGGCTTGCTTGTAACTCAGGCTGAACTGGAACAGTTTCTCTCCCTTTCCTCTGTGCTTTAGTGTTGATTATCGAAGGATATCTTTTAAGAAAGGAAAAGCACATGGTATCATTTTGTCTTTCAGCTTGCAGAGTTTTGAGTCCTGCTTCTGCAGCCTCATTTAGGACATTAGTCTTCCAGGCTTACCACGAAAGGGGGGCTTGTTGGGATGTCTCTTGTTGGCATTCTCTTATTGTCACATCCTACCATGCACATCTAACAGTGCGAATGGGGGTTGCCATTTCTCCTGCCAGCCTTTTCCCTTCACAACAGCTCCGATTCTCTTATTCTTGGCACTTGCTTTGAGCAAGGTTCACATGAAGATGTCAGTGTCCAGTCCATGCACTGTTGTATCAAGCTGTTGTCAGTCTTCTGGATGACTGCTTAGGAAACAACCGCATTTTGTTACCCAGAGCCTGAACTTGATCATGATTCCGCATTTGACTCCTGCTTTTAGAGATCAAACTCCATCTCCTTCTGCCTCTTGCTTGCGTTTCACTGTCGCAGTAACTTCTTGTCTGGACTGGAGATGCCAAACCTCTACCAGGCTGCTTGTTTGTTACAAGTCAACAAAGTTAGTACGTGGGTACTTCATTTCTGTTCCCTCTGGGGACAGGAACTTAGTTAAAGCCTGAAGGTCACTGCTGCAAAAGGCAATGGGAGAGGTGGTTTGTTCAAATTCAGGAGCAAGCTTTTAATCCAGGCTGCAAAACTTGCTCCCAATAAAATGGAATGTGAAAGTGTTGTTCACCACTTACCTAACCAGGATTTTGCAGCATTTTGGCAACCCGGTGGAGGAAAGTTACCTTATAAATTACAAAGACTGTGTCTAAGGCTAAGGGAAAATAGAAGAGAGAAGTCTCCAAAGCCCAGGACAACTAAAGCTTGTTACAAAACCAGAGAGATCATTCTAGTGTGAAGCAAACCTGAGCTTTGCATTAAAAATGTAAATGTGATTGAAATAGCATAACCAGATTAAATGGATTTGACCTCCACAAACATAAAAGATGGTCTAAATACACTGAAACACGTTGTTTTCTCTGCGTTGTGGATCATAGGAAACTTATTTAAAACAACACAAAAATTTCAAGCCACGGAAAGATTTGTATTTCTCTTATATGAACTAATAGGAGAAAGAAAGGCTGGTTTGGAAAAAACCACTCGTCATTTAAAAGATTAAAGGTACAGAAAGACTTTTGAAAACTACTTTTCAAAGTCTTTGAATGTGACCAAGTTGCCCTCAAAAATTAAGCCCTATCACACTCAACTAGCCAGGAGTGACTGAATCTTTCAATACAATCTCACATCTCAAACTTCAGTATACCGCAGCATTATGGGAGCATTTGATGGATATTTCTTTCTGGTTTCAGTGATTTGTTCGTTTGGTTTTGATTTGGTTTTTTCTGGGGGGTTGGGTTTTTTTTTGAGTTATGTTAACCTAGATCTATACAAGCATCATCAAACTACCATAGCTGAGCAGGGACAGACAAAGGTGACTTAAACACACACCACCAACAAAAAGTGATGTTAATCAAACCCCAGTTTAGGATTTCAGAAGGTTGCCTGTGAAATACTGCATGGAATAAATCCAAGAAAACAACACCTAGAAGCAAAGAAACAGACCAAAGTGATGTGAAGGGGAATCAAAATACTCCCAGCTAAGCCTCATTTTTTATGCATTCTAAGGGAAAATTCTCTAATGCTGCAAAATATTGGCCCTCAAATGGTTTTAAAATAGAGGGGTAGTTCTTTAGTTAAAACAGAAGTTAGGCACATTGAATAAAGAGGCTAATTTGGATTTTCTTGTCACAGAATCATTGAATAACTTGGGCTAGCAGTCCCTGCCCAGAGCAGAGCTGCCATCTCAGGTAGGTCAGGGTGCACAGGTCCCTGTCCTATTGAGTCTTGAAAATCCCCAGGGATGACAATTCTCTCCCTCCCAGGGCCCAGCTCCACTTTTGCATCAACCTCCCCATGAAGCACTTTATCCTTAGATTCTGTCTTAATTTCCATGAAATTTGTGTCTGTTGCCTCTCATCCTTTCATGTGTATCTCTAAGAATCTGGCTTGATCTTATTAATATCTTTAGTCCTCTTTGGATGGTGGAAGAGAGCGGTAAGATCTCCCTCAGCTTTCTCTTCTCCAGCTCCCTCGGCCTCCCCTGGCTCAACCTGCGCAGCAGCCCCCAAAACCTTGGGAGCCCCAGTTTACCACTTGGTTTAGCAGACCCCAAACTGAACACTGCATTTTAGATGCGACTTTGGGAGTACTAAGTAGGGAGGAACAGGCAAGATTTAGTTACAAATGATTTCACACAACCTCGTTTACTGAAGTCATTAAATACATATATAAAATGCTGCAGTTAAACCTGCACTTCCTAAAACTAGAGAGTATTTTTTTTGTCTCGCGATACAAGTAATATCGCAAATAACTGTACCTGAAATAAATTTTAGAGCTGGTACCTGAGAGCACCTGAGGCAAAAAGAAATCAAGGGTGGCATAAAAAAGTCCACAACATAAGAATCGTTTTGTTTTCCTGATCTCTGTTTTCCAAGAGGTGTAAGACACAAAATGCATATCTGGACAAAGGTTGAATACACAAAGTGATGCTAAAATAGGGTGACAATCAGCACAAGCAGAGATGAGCTGGTCTTCAAAGCTTAGGTGCACACAAACCTATTTGCGTGCAACAACCCTGTTCTCTTCGAGCCCATTGATGCTGATGTGCACATTATTAAAAAACTCAATTGTTCTGGGGTTTGGGATCTGAGCATGAATAAAACATGAGTTAAGTCTAACGCTGGGACTTAACTAAATACAGATCAGTAGCATCTTTAATTTGGCAGCACCACAAGTCCTGTGGCCGCTGTCAGCAGTACTGAGCAGCTGTTAGTGTCTTGAAATCAGGCAGTTGAGGGGCTGAGCGCTTCTGAAAACCGACAGTGGGGAGTGAAGCACTGAGCAAGGCTTCAGGAGCATCCAGACAATTGTTCTGCTGGATGAGAAGGATTCTCCCAGAGAACAGAGGGAGCAGGATGTGTCAGAGAGCTTCAGACAGGCACTGTGCCTGCATGGGTTTGTGCCCAGCTTAATGACGGAGCCACTAAAAACATTATGATCTTGGTTATTTTAAAAATCTCAGTATATTTATCTAGTTACGGTGGAATTTAAACACACCACTTTGCCTGGGTTTGTATCATTCTTATGGACATTTTGTAAGAATTTTTTTTTCTATTTTTTACTGGAAACTCCAAAAACCTCTTTGAAAGCCCTATTCAGGAGCACTTAAAAAAATCAGAATGTAAATTTAATCCTGAATATCTTTTTATGCCAGGAGGCCTCCCTATTTGTTTGATCACAGATGGGAAAAAATAGTAAAATTTGATCTTGCTGATCAGAACTAGAAGTACCAGTGTAATAAATCAAGTTTCATGCTCTGTCATGTACAAAAAACTTTACAAATTTTTTATTCAAATATGAATTACAGACAGACTCATTTCTTGAAAGGATCAGTAAACAGAAGAAGCAGAAAAAGAAAAATTAGATAAATAAAGCCTAAATTCTGAATTTACTGAACCACATGGAAGTTACTGATTTGTAATTTTTTATAATTTATGGGCTCTCTTTTGGTATTTCTATCATATTCACATTTTTTTGTTTTTGTTTTCTTTTAATAATTAGCTACAGTGAAAGACACTGAAAAGACATCAGTATCACCAAGGACCATACCAAGATTTTGATTCACTATCAATACCTGGATCCCTCGGGGCCAACACCAGCTTTCATCTCTCCTGCACATCCCAGGGGGCTCAGTGCACGCAGAGAGATGCGGATAACAAACCAAGGACCATCGGGTCATATATCTGCTGTTCAACTTGAACATCTCAAATGCACACATTGGGCAGCATCAGGTTTCCTGCTGAAGAACTGGCCGGGCAGCAACCACCTTGAAAATAACAAGTTGACAGCGCACTTTGGGTTTTTGCCGAGCTGTAAATCAGGAGAATATAAATCTGTTGTACAGCTAAATCAAGGAAAACAAGGGCATGCTACTAGGAGCTTTCTAGTTTATTAAGTAAACATCTTCTCATTCATGTGGAAAAGTTTGTCCAATTTGGCTAAATTATTAATCACCAAAGGGTGACTGGTGTTAATGAACAGTATGATGACATTCTGAGGTGGATGTTCATCACGGCAATCTTCTTTCATCCCAGTGATTTATGCTAGTGTTACCGATGAAGTGTGAAGATAAAGGCTCTGCAACATCTGTGCTGGGGGTACGTACATTACAGTGATAAATATCTGCCTGTTTCAGAATTTGTAGGCAATGAGATGGGGTCTTCACCTAACCTTGGAAAGGAGCATCTACCCTGAGGGCATCAGTGCTCCTTACCAACCTGCTGACAAGCGACTAATGTCTTGTTCTCACATGGGCCACGTGGAAAGAGCTCTATCTCGCCAGTGGAAAGGGCTCTTTTAGCTGCAGCCAGCTCTAACTGCCCTTTCTGTAACACCCTTTTGCACTCCTTACAGATGTAAAGATGCTGTAGGTAGGTAAGAATAAATTCCCCAAATATACTGAATCAAAAACTCAGTTCTGCACTATTTAAGTAGCCAACCTGATTTTGTTACATTCAAAAGCCATTGTGAGGATGGTATGTCCCTCCATGCTGTGGAGGAACACATCCTTGCCATGCCAGCCACAGAGGAGCACGAGAGAGGAAGACAAATTCACGTAGGCTTAGCTATCACCACCTCCAATTCAGACATGCAGATCCACTTTGTGATGCCCTGGAAGTGGTTTGAAAATCTCACCACAAACTTTGGGGAGACCCAGAGCTGGCTGGCACCAGTTCCGCAGAAAATTCCTCCAGAAATACAGACATGGTTCTCTTTCATTGAGAGCTATTGAAATGAGATGATAACTCTATCACCTTTGCTGTAGAGGCAGGAGCCAGATTATGGCAAGGCCCACGCTACCGAGGTGGCAAAGAGCAGGGCTGTGATGAATAAGGAGCACAGTACTGGCAGTGAGGAAACATCGCTACAGCACTGTGAGCTACCACATACCACAGCTCCAGAACTCTAGCAATAAAACCTCTCATTTGTTATCTAGATTATTCTGCCTAACATCTGTTTTGTGCGCTCAGCCTTTCCTACGCACTTTTGCTTAATGCCTTAAAACTGGAGCTACTAACTCCAATCAGCTCGAACAGGGAGAGGGTAAACCACCAAATTCTGCTAGGAGGTAGCATACATTTTTTATTATTTGAGTGATATTTTCCTTAATACAGGGCCGTTCTTATCCCTTTCTATGATGATTCCCAGCTGATGCAGAAATGATCCAAGTCATGTGCCCGACTGTTACAGTGTGTACAAGCTGCTGTTGATGACCCTCTTGTACACAAGAGCATTTAATACAAGTCTGAAGTTGCTGGAGAGCCTCAAAGCAAGTTGAGTCACTGCTCTGCCTTTCAGACTGTTTTAGGCACGGGGGGGTGATGGTTTAGAGGAGGGACATACACAGAGGTGAAAAGTCCATTCCTGGCCTCTCTGCCAAGGTGCTAATACTGGGGTGATAGATTCTCTGAACAGGGTGTTTCTGTGGGATGTTATTCTGGGGCAGTGAAACCTGCTGCGCTCCTCTCTGCTCACTGAAGCAGCTCCCAGAGACACCCCTCATGGCCTCCCCACGTGAAATACTTACTCCTGCATTTCTTTATCAAATACCCTGCCACATGTCAAAGAGAAGAAAATTCCTTTCCTTATTGTTAAACCCTATATTTCCTACCAGCACTGGACCCTGCTTCTGCCCAAACCCACTCCCAGGTTTCCCCAAATGCCACAAGCCTAAACAGAGTCAGCCAACACCTTCAGGCTTTCTCAGGGAACAGGAACCTCAGTGCACTTACTGGGACCGATTTCTCCCAACCTTTCCCCAAAAGCAACTCCCGCAATGTTAACCAAGTGGAATTTCTGTGGAAAGATGGCACAAGTTACCCTGTATCAAACAGAATGTGTGATAAATTGTCTTTGGCTCCTGAGGACACAAAATCCCACAGGATGGCATGAAGGGCAGAGGGGGTTACTAACAGCCATGGTCCCTACTCATTAAGCTGTGGGAGGACCCCATGTTACCCAAACCTTTTTTCTCCCTCTCAACCTGTACTTCAGCTCCTTTGTTTTAAGCTTACAGGTTTTATATTCGGATGAAAGGTCTGCTGATGAACTGATAGAATTTTTGGTGACCAAGCAGAGCAGGTCATGCCCACTAAAGAAAGACAAAGCAATTTCAGCTCTGCCAATCCTTTTCTTTCAATGTCAAAAATATTATTGATTAGCGATGTGAACACAGGCATGATGTCAGCTTACTATACAGTTCCCTGGGCTCCCTTCTGCGAGAGCGCTCCTCAGTTTCCTCAATTAACTTGAAAGCTGGGGAGGGTAAGCATTTTTATTAGTAAGCTAAGAAATGCCTCCATCAAGAGTTTTATTCTATTATCGCAATAAGCACACAATGATCGAGCTTTGGATTAAAGGATGTTTTTCTACCTTTTGCTCAGCACTAGAAAACCATCAGTTCCTTTGCTTTGTTATCCAGTAGCATTTTTCAGGCATTTGTATTTTCTGATTTTAGGCAGAATTCTAATTGCATTTTATAATCAGGACTGTAATCCTCCAACCTCCCTACATCTGCCATTTGCATGAATGGCCTTAAAAATAACATGAGAATGATTCAATTAACAGTTTAGGGGGATTTTTACATTAGGCAGAGCATTTATTCAGCATTAGGAAAATCATGGCAAAAATCATTAGTATTTCCTTCTCAGAATGAAACTGAAGAATTTTTGAGGCAAGAAAAACAGCCCTACATTTAATGTGCCAATGCTTTTTGTTTCCTGGTTTTGTTTTTGTGAATGAAACGTAGCCATTTCCAGTATCCCACCAAGTATCACGCAAACATTTGAAATTCATCAGATCTCATAAAAATTGGACATTGAATAGACACCATCTTCAGCGTAGGAAGAATTTGGCCCGAAGTCCAGTGAGGTCAAAGAGAGGATTTGGGGTCAGTAGCACTGAAATGGAAATGAAATAAGTGGGGCTGCAATTGAGATGCATTTGGTTTCTGTCTCTTCATTTGGGCTGGTTTTTATTTTGCTCCCAATTCTCAGGCTAGAATAAAGACATTTTCTTTTTAATTTTTCTCTAAAGTGAGGAGAGCTGGAAGTTTTCTTTCAAAAACAAAAGGAAGAAGTAAGCAAAGAACACTTGAAAACAGCTCATCCAGTCATCATGTGAGTCCAGGCTCCACAACAGTAATTTCAGGCTCTACAGAAAACCACAAATCTTGGGAGATTTGCAATTGCACCAGGAAGAGTGACAAGACTCTTAAATACCCTGACCACCTGAATTTGAGAAGGTTTTGCCAATCTGCTTCTGCCAGAGCTCCTCTTCACATTCCCATAATGAAAAAAAGGACTAAATCCCATCTTCTGCACTCAGGGTTTAACCATGGACTTCAGAGTACACAGGACAGGTCCTTCTGTGCACTGTGAACTGCTGCTGGCTCCTAAGAAAAGCTTTTTACCTTCCTCACGGCTTGAGCAGGAGGTAAATGAACTCAGAAGTTTGCAAAATTGAGCTCTCAGACCCTGCACTTGCATCAGGCTTTCTGGCTGCAAATCCACCAGCTTCAACACTCATTTGTGGTTTTGTATCCTGCAAATCCAGGAGAAACCAGGGGAGCTCGATACTGAGAGGGGTTGGCTGTAACTCTGCAAAGCGACTGAAGAAGGCTCTAGCATAGGAAGCTCATTATGATTCTCTAAGACATTAATGACTGCCTGACTCTCATTCTCCAGTTGACCAGTAACCCACTCCTGCCTTGGCCAGCAGTGAAACATTTCTCCATTTCACTCTTCCTCTTGATCAAGTAGAAGAGGCAAGAAAGTGCCTCTGCCTCCATCACTTTGTCTCTTTTCCACTCTTCCCCCATTTTGACTACGAGCATACTGGAGAACTCCCATCAGATGTCAAGTTGTATCCCAGAGAGATAGAAAAGGACAGACCAAAGAGGAAAACCACAGCCTTTTTGCATTTGTCATGACTCAGTTGAATGTCTTTTACAACTTCTGGGTTAGCCAAGCCAAAGATAAAACAAAACAGGTCCCTGGTTACATTTGTACAGATTTGTCTCTTTCTTCAGAGCTCATTAAAAGAACTGCTTTCATCTCCTTAGACTGCTAAAACATTTCCAACAGGACTAGATGTGCCATGTCAGAATATGACAGGCAAATTTCTTTTAAGGTTTTAAAACTAGGTTGAAAGAGAAGCTATGCAGTTCACTGTTGTCACTGAAAGATATTTTTACTTTTATGAGTCCCTAAAATGAGAAACAAATTAAGAACTGTCAAGGAAAAAGAAAAAAACTAAACCCAAATTGTATTCCATCCTGCCTGCTAATATTGTTACTGCTTTTCTCTGAAACCTCTCTCAGTCTAATAACAAGAACCTTAAGTATAAAAGAATGAACTATGGTTGTTAAATGTTTTGGCTTATAAGCGCAATTAATAATCCAAAAGGAAGGAAATAACCGCTGAAAACATGATTACCCTTTGCAACTACAAGCCAAAATGAACAGCCTCACTTTCCTCTGTTCCCAGCTCTTTCTGCTGCCTGGTGCAGAGGCAATCTCCCTGTGCTGTGCCATTGCAGGGCGTGGAACGTGCTACTCAGAGCATCCCGGGGTGCAAGAAAGCACCTGGGAAGGAGGTGAGGGAAAAAGCTGCAGCGAGGGAGAGCCCTGTCCTGCAGCAGACTCCACTGGAATGATCACTCACACCCGAGTAGGAGACTCCGCCGTCCCCAAGGCAGCCAACGCATCAACTAGCTGCCATCCCACACCCCAGAACTGCCACAGCAGGTCATTTAAAACCAGACACAGGTTTCACTGCCAAAACAGCCCCAGCAGAGCTGTCTCTCTGTTGGGATCTGAAGAGCAAGTGTATGCTATACATACTGTGACAGAGTGCACTGGAGCAGGTCTTGAGAGAATGACACAACTTCACCAAAAAAGCTCTTTCCCCTGCCTAATGAAACCCAGTTCAAACAGTGCCCAGGCGCAGCCTGTCGCTGCCCTACTTTGGGCCTCAAGTCACAGAAATCCTGGAAAACAGAGCAGGAGACAAGTAAGGAGGAGGACAGCTCTGACCTGATGCGCCAGTGAGGTTTGTGCCTCTGGGCTGCTGCTCACACTGTGATCAAACAGCTCCTGGTGGAAGGCATCCCTCTGCTCACCCATGGCCGAGTGGGGTCTGCACCCACTGCTGCAGAGCAGAAAAGCTGCGCTGAGGAGTGGGATGGACCACGAAAACGTTGTTCACAGTCCTTTCCTCGGGAACACGCCACAAAGACGAAGCAGCCCCACGCTATAAGCCCCCGTGGGGTGAGGTATTCCCGGGGGAAGCAACTGCGAGTGTGAAATCGCTACAGCTTTGAGACGCAGACATATGCAGCAAAGAGCACTCAAGTGGGTGTTCACAACACACCATTTCGTTTCAATGGCATTTACCATCAAATTGCTGAGATGGGCTGTAAAACCAGTGGGCGGGGACTGCTTCTCACTCTGAAGAAGTTCATTAGATTATAAGTAATTCAGTTACACACAGAGCAAGTAGAGCCTGGGGCTGTTTTGAGGGGTTTTTTGAAAAAGGTCAAAACAATATATCAGACAGATATTGGGACTGATGGCTGTTCGGGATGAGATAGTAGATATTTAAAGATAAGCATTGTATGCTAGTGTATTTTTCTCCTCATTACATATGCCCATCCTTGTCGTACATAACCTAAAAACATTTTGCAAAAAATGGCAAAGCAAAGAAGCCTATCAAGGGAGGCACTGCCAGCATTACTGGAGAAGTGAGACAGCTGGTTTAGAGGACATGCAGGGCTGGAAGCTCTGGCATCTTTTGAGAGGGAGTGAGACCCAGCTCTCTGCTCCCAACTCAGCAGGGAACAGAAACTGCTACTTCTGCAGAGGCAAAATCCAAAACCAAACCCCAGTCCCCAAGATTTTTCCTATGGGCAGGTGAAGCCACGTTTCCTTCAGAATGCCACAGCCACCACTAACCCCTCATTGGGGAAGGTGAAGTATTGCCCTGCCTCGCCATCCAGAGTGGCTGCTGCTGAGTAGGTGGTAGGACCTTGTCTGGGAAGCCACGGCAGCTAACTCAGCCTCTCTGCCTTAGCAATTAAACACTGAATTCCCTAGAAGCTTCACGCTGATGGCAGTGGGTGGTGTCCCCACCCAAGCAGTCCATCGCTGCTCACCACTGGACCATTGCACGTATTTAACTATTCTACTGAGCAGTAACAGACAGAGATATGCTTGGTGTCTTCCTAGGCTAGGGCTTTTGATGAACAAACACATTCACTATGTTATAAGTCCCCACAAAAACATCCTAGAATAACAGCAGTCTCTATTCCATGCTACAATCCACATATTCCAGGAAGGAAGATCACATATTCCAAATTCTGCATGTGCTCAACATTTATTTCAAGATATAAGCTCTAAAAAGGTTTGACATCCAATGCAGTCCTACACCAAAGTGAATTTACTTATATGGAGTGGTGGGAGTGGAAGAAGAATTTCTTTTGTCTGGTAACTCTCACTCTCTGGCTTGGTTCTTTAAAGGAGGCAGCAGATTTGCTTGGTTAAGTCTGTTTTTTAGTTTAAGCTGAGTGAAACTAGAATCTGGTCACAGCCTGATTCTGAACACTGTGGCACACTCAGGAGTGTCATTGGCTTGCATGGCAGAACCATGACTTTTGGGACTCTTCCCCTGACCAGCTTGGCCCCAACCTTACATTTTAAGGGGTGGGTGAAAGTATCCGGACTGCAGGGCTGGTTGTTAAAAAATAACACGCAAACCTAATAAGCCAAGATCGGCGTAGTCAAAGTACAAGGGTTGAGGTTGTCAAAATGACCTTGGGTGCTAAGGAAAGTGCCATTCCCAGCCTGTGTTGCCACTGTTCGAGACGTACACACTGGCCTCCAGTTCCACTTCCCTGCCATTCACCAGTACCTCTTGCTTTGCTGGATAACTCCCTGATCACCAGCTGAAAGGTATCTCCCAGTGTTTCACTAAAACATGCTTAATTAATTTTACAAGTCCTAATCCTCAACCTGGCTACACTCTGAAATTATTGTGATTTCTACTTGTCACTTCTCCTGCTACCCAATATTTCAAGGATTAACTGGACAGCATATAACCTTTTCTTAGTCCTCTGTAACAATGTCTACTCATCTTCCTTTGTCTTAGTGTTTTCTCATCTATCTACAGATTCCTGTGCCTCTTTTCAAGGCAATATCCAAGTGTGAAGCTGCTTTAGCAATTCATGAGGATGAGATTTATTATCTATAAGCACACCAATAACACAGTATTAAAAAAATAAAATAGCAGTCTCTTTCATCAAAATCTAATGAACACGCGATTTAATCTTTATTAAGAATTCATTAGGTTCTCAGCAAGCCTATCTAATGGAGCTTGACCAGGTGTAATGCTAATGCCTGCATTATATTTAAATCAATTTTCAGAAATGCTAATTTCCCCGAGTTGTTCCCTGCACATCGCTCTCCCCGCGGCTGCGCGGCTCTCTCCAGCTGCCTGCTGCCGCGCTCATAGCAACACCGCTGTCCCCACCCAGCCTCCGCACACTTCACTGGAGTTTCCACACCGACGGACGCCTCCCAGTTTCTGACACTACAAGCCCTTTCACCATAGCAGCCTTCTCGGCATTTTCAAGTCAGGTACAAAGCCTGGCAAGCCTAGCATGTGTTACTTTCAGACTGTTTCGTGGAAAATGTACCTATATATTTATTTAAAAAATATAGAGAGAGAGAGATATATAACAGGGTATATTTCAGTCCTCAATATGCTGATCTAGTCCAACAAACAGGTTATTATCTTAGAATCATAGAATCATCAATCTTGATGCAATTTGCTTCAAGAAACAAGAGCTCTGCTCTTTGGAAAACAAGAGTTGCACTAATTGTGTAAGCCAGAGTGGTCTCCACCTGCCCTCCTGCCTGCGGGCTCGAGGTGTAAGCACTGCCGCACTGCTATTGTGGTACCTACAGCCTCTCCCTTCAACCAAAACCCACTGCCCGCCATTCCAGCATGCTTCTGCAGAAGCAATTCCTAGAGATTAAATAATTTATAGGTGTTCAACTGCAGTAATATCTCTCTTGATCCACCTTTTGCACATAAACAAATGCAAACCAAACTCACCCTAGCCCTAAATCAAACTGTTGGGGTGGAAAGCCCCTTTTCAAACAATTAAAGGGGAAGCTTGGAGCCTTTAGAGAAGCAGGGTACAGAAATGTCAGTGGGAAAAGCTATGGAGACCACCGTGCACTGGAGGTGAGCTTCCTCACAGTGAGCCCCCCCAGCGCCTTGGGAAAAGAGTCGCCTCAGGCAGGGATAATGGTTTAGTCCCCTGTGAGCCCCTGAGGGCTTGGCTGGACACGGCCGCTGCAGAATTGATACAGAAATATCCGGGTCACCCGCTAAGCCACTCTGGCTGGTGAGAAGCTGGGCTGAAGGCCCCGATCTGCCCCCATGGCACACGCACAACGCACACTAACACGCACAATCACACACTCACGCTCACACTCACGCTTGGGGCGGCTACGGGAGTGCAGGGCAACAGATTGCCGAGCGGCCATGAACCCCTTCGGTTTTTTCCGACTCCGTTCGCCTTCTCTCCGACCTCCTCCGAGCGGTCTCCGAAGGTGGCCGAGCGCGGCCTCGGCCGTCGCCGGGAGGAGCCGAGCGGTGCCGAAGCGGCAGCGTTGCCAGCGGTTCGAGTCCCCGCTGGGCGCTGTCCACCACGCGAACCGCCTGAAATCCGCAGCCGCGCCGGGACCTGCCTGCCGGCCGGCACAGCCCTTGCCCCCGCGGCGGCGAGCTCACCGCCCGGCCCCCGGCAAAGGCAGCCGCTCCCGAGGCTGCGGAGCGCAGCCAGCACCCCCTCCCTACATCCCATCCACACCCAGCTCTGCTGCTTCCCCACATCGCTGAGCAACCCCGGTCCCCGGGGGGCCCCTCCCAGCCACGGATCCCTCTGCAACCACCGGCATCGCAAAGCAGAAACCGCCCCGTGTCTCTCCCCAGCTGAAATCCAGACCCTGAAACAGCGCTCCGGGCTTGTTCCGTGATGGCGCCAGCCTCGAACCAGCCCATCATGTCTATTTCGGTGGGAAGCCGGGGTATTTCATTGTATTTTAATTAAAAAGGGAGGAGGGAGGAAGAATAACGCTGCCACGGGAGCACCTCCATCCCTTCACTAGCCTTCCTCTACACCTGCTTTCCTATGGGATGCAATTACTCCAGCCACGGTGATGTGTTGCAGGAGACGCGCAATAGGGTTTTTCGCTTCTGTTTATTGCACAGTGATGTCTAATTAAGCAGCGAGAGGCACCCCCGGGCTCTGGAACCACCTCGGTCCCCACCAGGCACCCTGGGGAGACCCAGACCCCAGGGCAAGGACTGGCAGGACGGTTTGGTGACGGGCGGCCACGCTCGTCTTTCATTGATTAAAAGGAGAGGCTGAAATCTCAATAAAAAGGGGCTTTGAACGATAGGAAGCCTTGATTCATATCCGCAGAGCCGGCAGATAACACCGCGACATTAAGCTTAAGTGACAGCGGTCCGCTTCCCGGGGACATCTGCGCGGCCTCGCCCGGCGGCGGGGAGGAGGGGAAGGTGCGGAGGAACCGCGGCCGCGGTTCCTCCGCACCTTCCCCTCCTCCCCGCCGCCGGGCGAGGCCGCCGGCCGACACTTCAGCACCACGTCGGCCCTGAACAGCAGCGGGAGCGGCGGCGCCGGGGGCCTTCCCCCCGCCGTTCGCCTTCCCGCCCTCGCGGTCCCCTCAGGTAAACATGGCGCCCGCGGCCCTCACTCACCTCAACGAGCCCCCGCCCCGTTCTCCCGCCCATTCAACGCCGTTTACTCGCCCCCCCCCCCCCCCCCCCGCGGTTTCCCCCACGGGACTTACTTCATTTGCTTCACGATGGTGCTTTTTCCCGACTCTCCGGCCCCTGTTGAAAGAGAGATGAGGGGGGGATAAGCGCGGCGGCGGTTGAGGGGACGCGGGGCAGCGGGGGGTGACCGGGCCGCCCGCGGGTTCTCACCGAGCAGGAGGAGTTTCACGTCTTTGGCGGCGCTGATCCCGTCCTCCTTCAGGTTCTTCTCGATGGCCTTGCTCCGCTCCAGGGCGGCTCTTTCCTCGGCGCTCAGGGTACATCCCATGGCGGCGATGAAAATTTATTAAAAAAAAATATTAAAAAAAAAAAAAAAAAGAAGGGGAAAAAAAAAAAAGAGCAGCCCCCGCCGCCGCCGCCTGGGCTGGCTCCCGCGGGCACAGAGGAGGAGGCAGGGGCAAAGCCAGCCACCGGCGGGCGGGGGGAATCGAAGAATTAAAGCAGATGGCGTGAGCCTCCGGGCAGCGCAGCGCCTCCGCGGCGGGGCTGCCGGCTCCCTCCTGCCCCTCTCCCCGCGCCCGAGCGCTCAGTGCATCCAGCGGGGCTGCTGCGGGCACGGCGAGCTCTTCCCGGCCGGGAGGCGGAGGCGGAGGCGGGGGAGGAGGAAGAGGAGGAAGAAAAAGAGGGTTCGCGCCGGGGGGAGGGTCCTTCCCTCTCCCGTGCTCCCGGCTGTCGCGCTCTCCTCTCCGCAGCGGGTCTCTAACGGGCGGCGGCGGCGGCGGAGCGCGCTGGCAGCGCTCGGCGGAGCCGGATGGAGGCGCGGGAGCGGCGGCGGCGGAGAGAGGGAGGGGGCGCGCCGGGGCTCCGCGCTCCCGCCGGCCTCGCCCGCTCCCGTGACGCGGGCGGCTCGCGCATGCTCGCGGCGGCCCCGGCCCCGCGCGGTTCCCCAGGGCCGGGCCGGGCCGGGCCGCGCTGCCCGCGGGGCGCCGCCGGAGGGGGTCCCGGCCAGGGCGCGCCTGGGCCAGCGGCCCCTCCGCGGCTCTTGGGGGGCAGGCGCCCCGGCGCGGTCAGGCTCGGGCTGCACACCCTCTCCGCCGCCCTGCCCCGAGAGAGATCGCGGCCTGGGTGTCCGTCCCGCTCGGCCCGGGTCACAGGGGGAGGCCGTGACCCGGACTCCTGCGCTTTCCCCGGGGCCGCTGCCCTCACCCGGACCTGAGCTCCTGCCTCCACTTCGCCGTGACCCGGCACTGGGTTCTGCCATGGCCCAGGGGCACAGGGCCGAGCTCCGCACGGGGACACGCGTGGCCGGGGCAGCGTGTGGGTGCCCTGGCTCCCCGCACACCCTGAGCGTTCTCCATGGCTCCCGTGCGCAGTGCTCACATCCAGCCCACAGTGTATGTAACCTGCAAGGAGCCCTTCCGGAGTGCCTCGTGGTTAAATAATTTTGATCAGCACTTGCAATGCAAATCATCTACATGCTCGATGCAAGCCATCAAGTTACAGAGCTAGAAGTGCTGCACTTGCACTCCACAAGTCAGCAACAAGGCACAAGGGGGTACCCATCAGCATCTTACCTGCCCCAGGCTTAGTTCATGTCTGCCAGCGCTCACACAGGCAGCCTCCTGAGCTTCTCCAGCATGAGGAAAAAATTCTTTACACTGAGGGTGGTGAAACACTGTCCCAGGGTGGCCAGAGAGGTGGTGGATGCCCCATCCCTGGAGACACCCCAGGCCAGGCTGGACGGGGCTCTGAGCAACCTGAGCTGGTGCAGATGTCCCTGCTCATGGCAGGGGTGGCACCGGGTGAGCTTTGAAGGTCCCTTACAACCCAAACTGTTCTGTGATTATATGAAAACAGCTATTTTACCCTCTTGCCCCCAGTTCTTCCTTCCCACAAGTACCCGCTGTGTGTACTGCATGCTCGGTAATTTTCTGCCCTAAACTCATTTGTGATGTTCCTGTATCACCTTCCACAGCCACAGCTTTCATCCTTCTGTGGCCAAACTTCGCTTCTACATAAAATGATTCCCACAGACCACATCAAGTTTTCACTTGCAATGATTCTATTCACTTTCATGATTCTATGGTTCTAAGTTTTACCACTATTTTTTATTATATTTTCCATCACTGTAATTTAGTGGTTGGGGTTTTTTTTGTTTAGTGTTTTTCGGGGGTGTTTTTTGTGGTGGTGGTGGTTGTTGTTGTTGTGTGTGTGTGTTTGTTTGTTTTTCCCATTGTATTGCACTGCAATCGCAGACTCTTTCTCACCAGATGACCTACCTTCTTGTCACTAACCATGCCACAACATCTAACAATTATTCAGGAATTCTAGCCAGTTAAAATCCTGCAATTTTCCTGGCAGGTTTTGCTATTTCACAAGGTTGGAAATAGAGAGGAAAACAAACATTAACAGGGAAAATAAAATAAATAGGGCTTTGTTTAAAATGCTTTCCTACTGGCCCAGGCAAGTCACGATATATTCAACTTTAATCCATAACATTGATTGATATGTGACAGTCTTGACTATAAAAAGATCTAGGGAAGAAAGAACAAAGAGTTGAGCACAGCAAACTAAAATGCCTCGAACAAAAATGAGCAAAATCAAGGACTGCTGCCCGATTTATGGGAAGAACACCCACTACTTCAGTAAACAAGAAGTCTGCCAAGGATGCTTTGGTTGTTGGGAAGTAGATGTGAACAGGCAGGCAGCTGATTTTGCCTCTGACCCCTATTCCACCTCCCTGCCAAAAAATCAAACGGCTACAGGAGGTTTGACAGGAACATCCCTGTGTGGTGGGTCTGGGCTGCGCTGGGGCCTCGCAGGGACGTGGGGTAGGCAGAGCGCTCCCATTTCTGGTGTGGGGAGTGGGAGAACAAACACTCACACCGTGTTGGTTTTCCACGTCAGACTTGTGTTCGCTGCTTCCTCTGGCAACTTCTGCCCTGCTGTCCTGAGTTCTGCACTTGCCTTATTTGCGGACCCTTCCTTTAGGGGTAGGAATACGATTTCTGATAGTAATTCTGGTATTTTAAGCATGACTTCCCTGGCGCTTTCCTTCCAGGCAAAAGTCATCTCCTCCCAGTGCTGTTTCCCATCCCACCTTCCTCCCAGAACACATTCTTCCCTCTTTCCCTCCACACTTCTGAAATGAAGGGGAAAAACATGGCACGTGCTTAAAGAAAATATGTGAGGCAGAAGCAGACAAAAGAAAGCAAAAGGGAACTCATAAATAATGTTAGTGTATTCAGACACCAGTAATATTTACCGCACATTTGTGAGCAAGTAGGTACTGTATATTTGAATTTTGGGTAATTTGTTTCTGGAAGCTCAGGGGACTGAGATGGACCAGCAAGCCTACCGTCTGTGTTCAGCAGGGAATAAACGGAGATGGGAATGGTTACAGAGCAGTTCCTGCTCTTTCATATTCGCGCAAATCTCTTGTGTAAAATCAATAGGATCAGAATTTCAATCAATAAGTTTCATTTCAATGGTTCTAGCCAGAGGGCATTATGAAAAGTGCCATATAGGAAAAGTGCAATCAAGAAATCCAGAGGCCGTGTCCTCATGAGATGGCTGCATTTTCTCCCCATCTTCTCCAGCAGCTTGCCAGCCTCGCAGTCATACTGGGATACTCTCCAAGGGTTTTACTAAGAGAATTAGTCTTTTGTATCAGCCTCTGGCTACTCGTTATCTGACAAAATTTGTAGCCTGTGCCTCCTGCCATGGAGAAAATGATTTCTGTTCTGCTTGACCAGTGTGGAGTCTGTGCTCAGCCCTTTGTCCTATGTACATCCCCATCACTACAGGGATATCTTCGAATTTTCTTCTTAAGGGAAAATCCAAAATGGCCAAGTCTTCTTGCTCTCCCAGCTCTTGGAAGGATTCAGGGGAGCAGCTGTGAAACTGAATCATTTTTGAACCATTTTTGTGCTGCTGCTAATTGAACAGAGCTGATGGAAATATTTCCTTTGAAATTTTCTTAGAGGGAAATTTCATTTTTTGAAAAATCTGCTTATTCATGGCAGATGAATTTCAAGAACCTGAAAAGAAAAAAGCCTGCCTCCCCCACCAAAAAATCAAAATACATACCAGCCTACTTGGCTTTTGATATAAATATGTCGGGTTTTGTTGCTGAAAATGATGTTTCCTTTTTTCAGGAGCTGACAGAAGCCCTCTTTTAAGAAAAAGAGGTTGCTAGCAATAACAACCTCAGATGAAAATAGGCTTTTTTTTTTTTTTTTAATATAACAGAACCCTTCTATAAAAGGTGGGGAGAAGAACCTTTTTTCTGGCCATTCCTGCAATTAAACTAATTCACTTGATGTGCATAATGAACATGTTTGTTTCTGCTTGGACTATTGTCTTTACAAAACTAGTAGCCAGCAGTATGTTTTAAACCGCAATCCTTATTCTCCTGTATCTCTGATCTGTGCCTCAGCACAAACAGGCTTCTTTCTGCTACCAGTTTTCAACCATTCTGCTGAAAAAATGAATCAGGTAGTCATTTCTTTAAGAAGTGAAGGATGGTAACAGAACCAAGGGATGCCTTTGAAACAGGGTGTGCCAAGGTGATGTTGTGGGACAGATGATGACTTGGGATCTCAGGTGTGTTGTGTTCCTGCAGTGACTGGTATCTCTAATGGTTCTCCTGGCTGTATCCAGGCTGGGGAGAGATGTGCCCTCCAGGACACCTCAGCGTCCCACGTCAGGGGTTTGTAGAGTGCTCTGGCTTTCTTCCAGCCCAGGCATCTGTTCTGGTTTTTTTTCTTTCACATAGAAATGTAGGAGGTGATGTGACGAGGTGGGAGCCAGGGAGCACACGCAGACCCAGGACTTAGGGACCCTTTCTGGGTCTCAGAGCTCAGACGTGGCCTTGGGGAGCGATTGCAAACCCCTTCCACTGATGCCAGCATGTGTTCTTGGATGCCTCACAGCTTGCCAGCAGGTGGTAAATCAAGGTGGGATAACTATCCAGTGGGCCCCAAGAAAAATGTATCATTAAGTTAAAGTCCCACAGCTACCACAACACTCCCATCACAACTGAAACTGCAATAATATTGGAGGGAGCAGCACGTTGGATCCTGTCCCCATAATTAGTTGATATTGTTGGTTCAGCATGAACTGGTGGGTGGTACGAAGAGGGAGTGGGGCAAATCCAGGATGAGATGATGGTACTTTGCAGCCTGTCTTTCTCCTCCTAACTCAGTATGGTTCTGTCCAATCTATAATCTTATATTCCTTCAGTACAGTTTTAATGCACATGCTAATGGAAGGGCCACCAATCCCATGGAGAGACAGCAATGCATTCTAGCAGATCTCACCATTAGGAAGTTTTCCCCGGATATTCAGACTAATTTTTCATTCTTTAAATTGATGTAAATTACCCCTCGGCTAAACCTAGTTATGCAGTAGAAGGCAGGTTTAAAATACTGCATGATCTCACTAAATTGGAGAAATGGACAGAAATCAATACAATGAGAGGCAATAAGAATGCCCATAAAGGTTAAGTGGTTGATGGAGGAAGGATTAATGAAATGCACAGATACTAGGTCAGGTTGCAAATATCCTTACCTCACTCTTACTCACTCTATACCCCACAAATGTGTTCTACTCCAGCAAATCAAATGAGGAAGCACCTTAGAGTTTGACTTGTGACTTGGAGAAGTAGAGACCAGTATTAAAGGAAGAGAAAGTGTGGGGTGGGTTTACTGTGTAGAAAATAGATATAAAAACAAGAATGAGATATCAATATTAAAAACCCCAACGACAATAACAAAGTAACACAAACCAAAGCACCACACACACACACAAAAAAGCCCAAAACATTAACAAATCTGTGGTTAAGAATATCACCTGCAATATACTTGGCATCAAGAAGTTGGACAGCCTGACCAAGTTTAGACAAATGCTGAAAATCCTCCTTTTGTTAGTTTTCCATGCCCATCCAGGTGGATGATGATAACTAGAGGACCTGGGAGTCACTTACAACTCCTGTCTTGCAATCAGGTGAAGTTTTTGGGCAAAGGCTCACAGGACAAGAAACATTTGCCATCCGGAGTGGCAGTGGCGAACACATTTGCATGGCAGAGAGATACAACAATTTGTCCTCAAAGTGCTTAGAACTAACCTCAGAAAGTTTTGTGTTCACGTCTCTGTGGCCACAGAGAGGAGAAGAACAGGGAGAGATTGGGATGTGTTGAGCGGAAAGGAACAAATGCCAGGATCTGCCAGGAAAGCTGAGGAGAACTGCAGGTACCAGGGCTGGAGGAGCTCTTGGAGCCGGTCTGTCTACCAGTCCCAGCAGACAGTGGCTGAATGAAAGCATTGCTCAGTACTGTGGCTCACACCGATGATCTCCCAAGGATCCACATCAGTTTCTGCACAATAAAGGGTTTTTTTATATAAAGTTAAAAATTTCTACTACTTATTGTGAAAATAAATTATTGTGTGACCTGAAATAGGACATTACCTAAGTCTGCTGAGAGCCCCAAGTTATGGTTTCTCGAAATGAGAACGAACTTGTCAATAACCCTTACTGAGGTGTGAACTCTTCTCCCTTTTCTGCAGTGACTTTCAACATCCAGCTCTAAGGAGACTTGTCAGTGTCAATGTTTTCCATTTCCTAGTGGTTCGGGGACACATGGCAGATAAAAAGAAAGGCTTGCAGGCCTAAAAATAATAAAATCAGAAGCTAAATGATTAACTGTTTTGCTGCTGATCATTGAAAGGAAATCAGTACAGATTCCCTCGTGGGTATTTTCATTCTTGGGGACAGGTTTACATAAAGATGCACTCTTTTCCATCCCTTCATCCAATCCAGTTTCTGCTTGTACGGTACTGTGGATATCCGTACTTTGGTGGTGATGTGAGAACCTAAATGGAACAGAACTAGGAGTGGGAAAGAAGCTCCCTTCTTTCTGATTTCCGCGGTAAGAATGACACAGCAGGTGCACTAGTGACCTTGAAAACCATGCGACTGAAGCTATACAGTGTTCTCCTTCAGGCAAGGGTGCGAGGGTGCCAAAAGTGAGACAGGGTAACTGACTTTGGCTTGGGGCTTAAGGAGGGCCAAGGACCCCATCAGCCCTTTATCGTTCCTATTTCTGCAGTATCAATGGCGATGATTTAGTGGGGAAGGAACAATCCCTGCCATGATCCAGGAACACTGGTTAGAGACATAGTCTTGATTCCTCTGTGTAGGAGGTCTTGGTCTTGATGAAACCAAGCTTAACCTTCTGCATTAGGCATTCAAGCTCAAACGTGCGACTGATTGCATGCAAGTGTCATTTCTTCCAGCTACTGTTATCAGATGCAAGATTTGGATAGACAATTTAAACAGCTCCATTTACAGCATTTTGAGAACATTCCTGTTTCTATATAAATGCTATCCAGCAACCTTGCAGCTCTCATTCACACAAGTAGTCCTGATGAGTGATCTTATTGGGGAATGCTAATTCAACCCCTGAAAATATGAATGTGTACTTACTTCAGAGCTCTCAGAAGCTAACTCCAAGTACAAATACAACATTACTTACATACAACTCCTGCCGTTTTTCTCCACGAAAACCCTTCTGTGTTGTTTTTGTTCTTTTTTTTTGGTTGTGTTTTCTTGTTTTTGTTTTTAATATGGAATTATCACATTGTTCTTCTTTAGAAATGCATGTTATAATATTTAAAATAAGCATCAGCTTTACCAGGTGTTGTTTCAGTGTCATGCAGCGCTTCCTGATTGTAAGTACCGATGTGATTCACGAAGGCTGGCTTTAGCTGGCAGAGGCTATAATCACTGTAGGAAAAGAGACACTCCTCCAGCAGAGGATGGTTAATGGGAATCATCTCTCACCTTTGATTTTGAAGAGAGCCTGGAGAGTGTGGCTGTCCTTGGCTGAAGTTAACCTTCCTGAGCCTCCCTCACAATGCCCTAAGCCAAGGACTTGCTTTTGCTGGGAGGGAGTGGGGGAGAACCAATTCTGCACATGCAAAACAAGGCAGAGTTATTGTGAGAAGGTCATATTGGGCGAAACGACATCTCAATCAAGGATGAAACAGTACCTGAAGCAAACTCTTGGAGTATCAGCACACTCCGTTCATATCAAAATATTGGCTGGATGCTAAACCCAACCCAGGTGCAAAAAGCAAGAAGAAAAAAGTCATGAAGAAAACATTCATCAAAGGTTATTAATTAAATACTCAAAATTACTGCCTCTGGCTAAAGGTGTCCTGAGGTGACAGGAGCTGTGAGAGGAGAGGGCTGCTGTAAGTGTGCCTTGCTCATGCACCCACCTACTGCATCCTCCATTGGCGTTGGTGGGAACCAAGGAGACTGTGCTGGGCAGCCCCTTGGTCTGGCACAGTGTAGCCACCCTCACCTACCGACTGTGACCATGGCCGGAAAATACCATAGAACTTACCCAGAGGGTGCGGTTCCCTAGAGGACTGCACTTGGCAGCAAAACTCCCTTTGATATCAGCAGTGTTGGAAACTCAGCATCTGGCCAACTCAAGAGCATTCTGCATTAGTGATTAAAATGTGGAAAGATGCATCGTCACAGCGTGAAGAATCCAGACTCCTGTAGTAGTCCAGTTTATCTGAGTTATATTTGACTGCTGCCTGGACCAGAAGATCCCAGCTGAGAAATGCTTATTCTTGTGGCTGGAGAAGTGTTTTTCAAACGTAATGCATGAATTCCCTGCTCTCCCAACAAAATTGTGTCCAGGAGCTTCAGATGCTGGAGTGGGATCTCTGGCAACCTGCACCAATAGTTCAGAAGAGTATTAAGCTGGCTGTCCCTTGCTTTCTCTGTCCTTGAATTCTTCATGGAATGTCATGTTCTTTTCTTCACCCCCTACACAGCTGGGAACAACTATACTGAATGATTAGACACCTGCCCTATTCCACTTTTCAGCAGGAGGTGACATGAGACATAGACAGTCCTATAGTTTGGTGTTTATATTTGGGATGAGCAACACTGTATAAATATAAGCTGTTAGTAACTTCTTGATTTTTGAGTAGACAACCTTTGGAAAAAGGTAGATGATCTTTTAGCATATACACAAGTATGTTTCTTTCTACCCTCTCAAAATAGGGCAATGAAAGGGTTTTTTCAAGTACTGAAGATAAATGTCGTAGAATTTAACCTCTGTGTGCAAAGCTGGAAGTCGTTTGGGTGAAGATACTGAGGGAAGATTCAGGCTGCATGTAAGTCCACTGCCTTCAACTGGCTGATGCCAAGGTAGAATTAAAATGTGTTTTCTGTAAGGCAGAGACTAAGGGTCTTAGCAGCTGTTTATTCTTCTTGATGATAATCAGTGATTGTGGAGGGTTTGGAGATTACTGTGACAACCATAGATCTCCTCTGTCCCAGGGCAGCCCTGAACTGCATGAACTTCACCCCAGAGCTGTGTGTATCTCAGAAGCCAGATCACAATTTCACCTGCGCTCCCAGGAGGAGGAGGAGGATGGTTCAGGAGGGATCTCCAGCTGCTCAGCTCCACAAGTGGTATCAGGCAAATAAAACATGCCTTGCCTTCACATCAGCCGTGTGATGATTTAGCATGTGATTATGAAATAACCAAACCAAAGCCCAACAAGCAACTGAGGACACATCCTAGGCAGTTTTGACATTAAAAAAAAAAAAAAAATAGTGAGGTCATGTAATTCCTCTCTCTGTTGTAACAAATGGGTCATATGACTGGGTGGCTCAGGAATAAATACAGTTTTAATCTCTCACCCAGTTCACAGAAAATCTTTCCAGTGAATCCCAGCTAAATAAACAGGTATAATGGATATATTTGAGGAAAGATGTGCTTGCAAATGTGGCTATGCTGCAGGGTAAATGGTTTGCTCTGCTCACCCTCTGACAAAGGACAGGGCTCAGTGTGACAGGCAGGACTGTTCCTCTGTGCCCAGATGAGCCGGCTGACTCTGGCAACAGCCCTTCAGTCCACCATGGCCAGGCTCTGCAACTTTGCTCCCTGCAATTGCACCTCCCCAGGAACAGCCGCAGGCAGCCACCCTGCCCTGGGGTACTCAGTCATAGAATCATAGAATCATTTGGATCATCGAGTCCAACCATTAACCCAACACTGTCACTAAACCATGTCCCTAAGAACCTTATGTACACATCTTTTAAACCCCTCCAAGGATGGTGACTCCACCACTGCCCTGGGCAGCCTGTTCCAATGCCTGACAACACTTTCCAGGAAGAAATTTTTCCCAATCTGAACCTCCCTTTGCACAACTTGAGGCCATTTCCTCTTGTCCTAGCGCTTGTTACTTGGGAGAAGAGACCAACAACCTCCATGCTACAACCTCCTTTCAGGTAGTTGCAGAGAGTGAGAAGGTCTCCCCTCAGCTCCTGTTCTCCAGGCTGAACCCCCCAGGTCCCTCAGCCACTCCCATCACACTTGTGCTCCAGACCCCTCACCAGCTCCATTCCCTTCTCTGAACTTGTTTCAGTATCTCAATGTCGTTCTTGTAATGAGCGCCTCAAAACTGAACACGGTATTTGAGGTGCAGCCTCACCAGCGCCAAGTCACCTTCTTGCACCTTCTCTGGTGAGCAACCGGCATCTCTGGTTGCCGGGTGACGCTGGTGCTGAACGGCAGGACAAACAGATGCCTGTGTCGCTGGGCTGGCCCAGGCAGGGGCTGGCAGAGCGTAAATCTCTGCCTGTTTTTCTCTTTCCCTGTAAGAACTTTGGCCTCGTGTCTTATTCTTGGATCCTGGCCTTTGCTGAGGCACAGTGAAACTGCAGTGTGGTTTTCTATGAAGTAAAAGACAAGAAGGAAATTTAGCTGTACATTACTGCCAGAGAACCCCAAGTCCTGGGTGCCATCTTGAGCAGGGCTGCTTCCCTAAAAATATTCTTTGCAATTTCTCTTTCAGTGCTACAGAGAAATACATGCCAACTCCTCAAAGAAGCATTTGCTCAAGGTGCAGTAGTAAGAATGCATTGAAGGAAATAGCAGAACAAGTCACCAAAATCTTAAATATATATGGAGTTATCAAGTGGCATCTAACTCCCATGAGTTACAACCCCAACAGGGCAGATAGGTCTCTACTGACTGCCTCCTAAAATGTCTGGCTGGTTCCACTAGACATGTAGGAAAAAGGATGGAGTGTCTCCGATAACTTTTGTGATTGTGCTGGGGAGATGAAAGTCTAACAACATTCGTTACTTTAAAAGGCAAACTGAAGAAAATCTTAACCTGTGCAAATCTCAGATGTCTGAGATCCTTCTCCAGACCATGTTTTACATTTCCTCTTTTTTTCCTGCTATGTTTTCTCTACAGGGTTTTTTTTTTCCCTCTTTCTCCCCTAAGTGCCTTTCCTCATTTCATTCCACACTGTTATTCCCAGGTTTTTCTGCCTCAAATTTTGGCTCCCCTTTAGCGAACAAGCAGTGACAAAGTGTGTTGTCGCTGCCTGTTAAACAGAAACCCTCGTTTGGGAGCGTGTCCTTGCTATCTAGGAAGCTTTTATCTTCCAAATACCTCTAAGCCCACACTTGAGTCTGAGTTTTCCTGCCTCAAGACGAAGCTCAGAGGCCGTTGCTGGTGATGCCAGGGTGAGATGCCGTGAGGCCGCGTGTGCTGGTGCCGTGCTCTGGTCCCTCTTGCTCTCTGCGCTGCCAGGGAGCCGTCAGGAGGTGGTTGGACACAGTTTGCGCAAGGCTGGGTGCTGCTGGAGTCTCGTTCACATGACTTCAGGTCAGCTCGGAGCAGGGTAAACCCTGGCAGAGTGATGCGTCCCCCCTGCCCTGTGTTCAAGTGGGAAATTCTGGCAGAAATGGCATTTATTTGAAGCAACGTTGTCATGTTTGCTAGTGGTCCCCCCCTCCCTGCCAGGGTGACAGCCTGAAAAGTGCCTTTCTCCTTGTGTGACACTGAGGTGGGACCAGGCCTAGGGAGCAGCAGGTGCCCCAACCCTCGACTTTGGTTTTCCCGAGAAGCCCATCCTCCGGGACAGCGGGAGAACTGCAGATTTGCCTCACACTGACTGTGTTCCTGCGGTGATGGCGTTTCAGGAAGGCACAGCAGGGTCTGCATGGCAAGTCCTGCACTTCCTTGCTGGGAGGTTTGCCCCGTTGCCACGCCTGTGGTGGTGGCCACAGTGTAAGAGCAGAGCAGCCATTTCCAGCTGACAAAGAGCAACCGAGGCAGCTCCCGTCTGTGCGCTGCCTTTGCTGATACAAACAGTTTTTGCTTTTCCCTTGTGGCAGGACAATCTTACCTTGGCTTTGTTGAGAGAAGGGAGCTGAAGGGGTAGGAGTTATCTGAAACTCCCACTCATCTGCCTGGTACATTGCTTCTCTTGCAGAATATTTAGCTTTCAGGCCATGGAGACTGCATCAAGCTTCATCAGCCGCTGTTGAACATTTTTGAAGTTTCAATTGCTTCCTTGCCTGAGATGGAGCTATCATTTTTATTGCTTTGGTTGCTTAGGCAAGGAAAGACGAACAAATCAGTACAGCCCTCTTGAATTAGGATTGATTTTCATGAATTCTTCTTGTTGATTTTGAAACACAATTGTTTCTAAAACATTTAATTGATTGAGATCTTTTTCCTTCTTTCTTTTCAGCAGCATTTGTCCCCAGCCATTTGCCGCTGCTGGGAAAAGAAAAAAAAAAAGGCTCTGTGTGGGATCAAGATTTCAACGCATTATACACCAAAACATTTGTTGCTATTTACTTTTAAAAGTGCCCTTCTGAGGCTGCACGGCTCGAGCTGCCATCTGTTCAGGATTACGCTTCGGAACTCCTGGTTTCTCTGCAAACCTCTCACCGGCGCTGCTCTGTGTGCCGAGGGAAGGGGCACAGGGGAGGGGGCTGCCGGCCGCGGGGGCACCTGTGCGCTGGATCTGCCATCCTGGCTGGGTTGTCAGGGGACCGCCGAGATGGAAAAAAGATTCCTGGTAGGGAAGGTGACTCCAGAGTGTATTTTCTAAGGTTCACTGAGCTGTTATGTGTTCGTTAAAATACGAGAGGACCAGGATGGGAGCGTTGCTATTCATCTCCGCTGTTTCGGCAGGCACCGGGGTGATTTGACAGGCATGTGCTGAGGCTTCTGTGAATGCTTCTGCCCAGCTCAGCTTCTGAGCTGCAAGGACTGATGGCAAGGCAGAGCTTTTCAAAGCACAGGCAGAAAACAGCAGTGCCTGAAAGCAGCAGGAGTGTAACCCCAACCTGGAGTCCATTGCTCAGGTGGGTCTGAGCATATTCTGGGGCTGGAAATCCCTCGGGCAGCAAATGTGTGCGTCACTCCATGAATCGACTGAGTGAGGTCTTCTTCAGGAGCCGATGCAGGCCATGTTTAGCTTTGTGCTTTGGGAACAAAATGCTTTTCAGTGCAAGAAGCACGAGGATTCATTGTGGGGTGGTGTTTTTTCTCATTTGGCAAGAAAGAGTCTCAGGTCCTGTTACCAGACACACAGACCCTGTTCTAAACACACAATTTTCAGTGTCTCCAAGAGGCTGCACCAGTTCCTGCGGGCCCTGGGAAGCTGGAGAGTCTTGGTGACCAGCCACAAACCTGTTGGAGATGCTGGCTCAGTGCACGGCATTTCCATCCCTGCTTGGATCTGCCTTACAGGCTCTGATGGCAACAGATGCTAATTATTAACATGGCAATCATCACTTTTGCAGCTGTAACTCTACCAGTCTTGTACCCTTAGCCCATCCCAGCTCCAGAATCACTGATGTGACAAATGGTTAAGCCACACAGGAGCTCTACAAGCCTGGAGATGGGTGTTTACCTGCTTTACAAACCAATAAACCAAGGTGCCGAGAAAATAGAGGCTGGAGCCAGCGCTGCCAGCAGCTCCAGCAGCAGGGTATTGCTTGATTGTGCACCACGGAACCTGAGCACAGGTTTCTGCTTCGTTCAAAGGGTCCTGGTTTTTCCAACACCGTCTTCTGGAGCCAAATGTATGAAGTTGCTCAGAGACGTGAAAAATGAGCAGTGTTTTTTACACATGTTCAGCAAACAAGAGCTCTTGTTGTGCCAGTGCAGTGCAGATGTAGGAAACTTGTTTCTTTGGGCCTGGTTTTGGACGCTTTTTTACATTTTTTGGACACCTAGGGGAGCTCTAAATTATTGCAAATGCAGTAGTGTGGTTCCTCTGGTTCTCCACTGTGTGCTCTGAGTCCCCAATACGCTTCTGCTACAGAGGCTAAATGGACCTGCACTTACCCAGATTTATAAATACAGCCAGAAATAATGAACTTTTTAGGGACTGATAGAGTTTAAGCTCTTGAGTGCTTGAGCAGTTTTTAAAAATTGCCCTGACACATCTCAGCAACTTCAATAAATTAGAGAGATACATTCTCTTATATGCTCTCATCTATTTACTTATACTTCCGCTGCACAGAAATGATCTGCGCAGTTAGCAAAGAGGCAAGCCAAGGTCCATTAATGGCACCATGACCGTTTATAGCAGTGCTGCCGTTTGGGGGATCTATCCTTGCTTTGGATAACCCTGTGCAATCTTCACCCTCCTGAGCAGCATCGCGGGCTCAGACATGCTCAGTGCTGGGACCCGGCATTTTGCAGCAAGCACAGGGGAGAGGATTTGGTTTCAAAGGCTGGGGCAGGGAGGAATCAATGTGATTGTCTGGTTTGCTTCTCAGCTTTCAGTGGTAAGGAGGGGCTCTACATTCGGTGTGAGTGGTACAGCTGCTCCAATGAAGCCCTGTGATGGGTTCATCCAGCTATTTCGCTTCATCCACACACTGGATTTTTATCGGTTTATCACTAATCACTTTATATAAGCATGGTGGAAACATATGCAAGGTTGGGCGTGTAGGGGTTTTGCACTAGTTTAACCATGTTGACTCAGAAAAGAGTTTCTATTAACCCGGTGCAGGGTTTGTGAGAAGCTGGGGATGAGGAAGAAGTACTTTGCTTTTCCAGCAGCCAGTGCTGTGAGATGCAATCATTTAGCAGAACTATTCTGGAACTAAAAAACATCCTAGGTCTTCTCTGCTCCTCTAGGAAGAGATTTTTCCCCTCTGCGTCTGTGTGTGAATAAGATCTGGACTGAAAGTGTGCCGGTGCTCTTCCAGATACATTGCCAAGTTCAGAGGAAAGAAATAATGAACCTCCCACATGGGCACCTGGGGACTTGCAGGGCTCCTGCTGACCACAGGGACACTGGCTGTGGGCAGAGTGGGGATCAAGAGCCACCTTGACAGCACTGGTCTGGGAAGGCACCGGGCAGTTTTTCTCAGACTAATCACATCAGGCAATGGAGCCAGCACCAAACTGTGTCACGAAGAATGTAAAATATTGGCAGCGTCCCAGGCCTTTCCGTTAGCCCTGGATTTCCCGTCTCCTCTCCCTCCTTCCACTAGCCCATGTTGCTGCTGCTTGTTTTTAAGAATTGAAAGTATGTCAGATTCTGGCTGCTGTCAGATCTTGGTGTTGTCAAACCTGGTGTCCTGGCGAGATGCTGCGTCGCAGCCCAGGAGAGTCTCAGGGAATTTCCTTTCTAAGATTATGAAATCAAGGCTCAGATTGTAATAGAGAATTAATCTCTTCAAATTCCGATTTAGCCCATGCAGTTCTGACCATCTCAGTATTAATATTTTAAGTGGGTTTTATAAGCTTGCTTGAAAAAGCGAGGCTGAAGGAGGTGAGATAGATTGCCTTCTCCTTGCTGGAAAACGATACTTTAACCCTTTGGGTCTGGTACATGTGGCTGGAGGGAGTGGGATTTGCTGTTTTGCTGAAGACTGCTGTTAAATTGGACAAGCGCATGGGAGATGAGACATGAGTCTGACCTTTCCCATACCAGGTTTGCACTGGGGAGCTGGGTCAGCACCTTGAACATTTTCCATCGCAGGCTGTGCTGGCAGACCCTACACAGAGGTCTCCACAGAGCCCCATGCAGCACCCACTCCTTGGTCCTGTGGTAAATCAGCAACCTGGCCAGATTTAGCCCTGCTTTTCTGCTGCAGCTGCCCACTGGAGCTTGGGATTCAGCAGCTCTTTGGGCAGAGATCAAAGGCTGCACCAGAGAACGGAGGTGCCGTTACTTACACTTGGTCTCTAATCCAAATGACAAGACCCATCAGCAAGTCTCGCTGACGGGAAGTGCAGGGTGATCAAGAGGTGAATCCCTTCCTATTTCTTGCTGCCAGTGCTTTGGAAGTGTATTTGGTTTTTGGACGCGTGATTATGTTCCTCAGTTGTCAGGCTGTGTTTAATTATTTAATTAGGCACGTGGATTTTTTGGTACATCTAAGTCGTTACTCCAGCAATTAACAGGCTGCTGTGATGAGCTTCTCTTGCGGTGCATGGCACAGTGGAGCCTACTCAGCAAGGTTGGAATGGGGTGACTGAGGAACAGACAAAGGGGCTTTGCTTTCTGGCTCATTGAGGGACCATCGAGGATACGGAGACACCCATCCTGGTAGTGGAAGACCTTGCATGAATTTGTACACTGGTGATTTACCAGCACTTGGGAAGCTGAAGATAAGAAGCAATAACAAATTTATGTTGGAGTACAAAGTTGGCCTGGGGCACCGAATGAACTCATTACTTGCAACGTTATTGATGCCAGTGGGAGTCCTGGGGAGTCCCTCACAGGATGCATCATCAACCATCAAACTAGGCAGAAACCTTCCAGTTTCCCCGCTCAGACAGACTCACTGGGAAGCAACAGGAGATTTTTCATGGGCAACAATGAGCTGCTCAGGAAGAGAAAGATCCAGGGTCATTTTCAGTGCTGCCTTCAGGTGTATATCTCCTAGGGTAAACTGGACAAAAACTGGCTAAGGCAACTGGAAGAACAGCAGTCTTCAGGCTTATATGATGAGGACAATTATTTTCTTGGGAGTACACATATGGATATGTGTCCAGGCTAAGAAGGAACATTTGTGGGAACCTGTTCTGCCAGAGGAACTGGTGGGGAATGGAAATAGTTTCCAGTGGCCCATGAGGCCAAAAAGAAGAGGACAGTTGTATTGCCTCACCACTTTTGTCTCTGGAGCTGGGGACTGGGAGACAGGAGGTTGATGGTGGTGCCCAGTGTATGGATGCAGCTTTTTATATGGAGTGCGAGTCACTTCTGTGGATGAATCTGAGTGTTATGGGTCAAGAGAACCTTGAGGTTAGAAACATGTTTTGTTGGTTCTTGAACGGCAGAAGAGACCCTCTGGATGGCAGGTGCTCGAAGGGCACAGCCTGTTGAAATGCTGGGCACTTTATTTTCAGCCAGTGTCAGTGGCCCTGAAGTGAACTCAAAAGCTTTGATTATTGGTTCTTCGGAAACTCATTTATCCTGCCTATCACCCCTCTAAAATTAGGTTTTGTTTCTCAGCCCTTAATTGCTTTACTTTGTCAAATCTTGTTTGATGGGAAATCAATCCCAGTGTTTTTGCTATTGCTTTTCCAAGGAAACCTCCCCTTTCTCCAACTTATTCCATTAGTATTTATTGCACTGGCAGGTAGGATTCTGAGTTAAAGTTTCTGTTATTTCCACATCTCCCTGATGCTTTCTCTGTACTTTTGATCAATGTTCAAGTTGCTTTCACTCTATAAATGTATTGCCCTCATTTGCTGTTGCAGCCTCTAAGCTGCAGCTCTATTTTGCTTGCAGGTCTCCTGAATGCACATGTCCTTAGCACTGTCTTCTTCCAGCCTGTTCTGCCTCTGACTCTTTTGGATCCACTGTAAAGAAGCAGCTGCTTAGGACCTTGTCACCCACCGCTTTAATCAGTGCTGTATTTGAGTCATGTATCTGAAAGGAGGTTGTAGCATGGAGGATGCTGGTCTCTTCTCCCAATTAACAAGCGATAGGATGAGAGGAAATGGCCTCAGGTTGTGCCAAGGCAAGTTTAGATTGAATACCAGGAAAAATTTCTTCCTGGAAAGGGTTGTCGAGCATTGGAACAGGCTGCCCAGGGAAGTGGTGGAGGCACATTCCCTGGAGGGGTTTAAAAGATGCAGAGATGAGGTTCTTAGGGACATGGTTTAGTGCCAGAGATAGGTTAATGGTTGGAATTTATGATCTTGAGGATCTCTTCCAACCAAAATGATTCTATGATTCTGTGACTCTATAATATTGGGGGCTAGCTGGGGACAGATTTCATGTTGAAAGGTGGTGAAGAAGTTCTCCATGGGGAAGGCGTTGGCTTGAGACACTGTCCTGCCCCAAACAGAAACTTGGCATTGGGCACACAATGATTTTGGCATTCGTGACTGAAGTGCAAATTCCTGCCTTTCCTGGCCCAGTGGTACTGAGTTGTAAGAGCTAAACCTGACCTTGGGCTGGGCTGTGTCTGTTTCAGAGAGTGGCAACTTCTTTTCATGGACATGGGTGAATCATTCCATCGGGGGGAACAGCTGCTCCCTACGTGCTGCTTTGTCATCTGTATTTCCCCATAAACTTGGGATGAATAACAGAGATCGGCAACTTTGCCTTTCAGCACAGGAACAGGCACGGTCATTGCTGGTTTTGCAGCAGTGCCCTGCAAAAATCAAGGCTGCTGTGTCTATGTGGGGGCCTGATGTGTTGTGCCCAAGCCCTTCAGACGGGCACAGGGAGCGTGGCTGGGGGGAGACGGGGAGGCTCGGCGGCTGACGTGGAGCTGGCACGATGCTCTGGGCATGTGAACGGCTGTGTTGTATCTTTGCTGGTGAGATGCTTGATTACCCTCACTGGGAAAGGACTTCCTTCCTCCTGGAAATCCTGCTGTTGGGCTGGGAAAGCAGAGGAATCAGTCAGATGAATCCACTCGGAAAATTCACAGAATAGAAAAATGCTGGTTCTGCCTTTGGGAGTGATACAATTCATGGGCCCAGTGGTGAGTGTCTCAAGGGGCTCAGCAGGATGGGCTCAGCCCTGTGAACCCCAGCCCTGGACCAGAGGTGCCGCCCAGCACCGGGGCTGACTCCAGCCTGCCCAAAGCAGCGTTTAACTCCTAAAACCAACCTCCAACTTTTGGGGCAGGGGAGTGGAAAAGGTGCACAGGGAGTGGAGGGAGACTGGGCTATCAGCATTTGTAGAGCAAATGGCTTTTGTAAGCTGCCTTAGAGAGTTGGCTTTCCCCCATCTCATCTCCTTCTCCCATGCTCAGAACCCACCCCACTGTCCCTGTGACTGGTGCTCCAGCAGCACTCAAGGGTGCTCTGGCCACCCTGCAGTCCCCAAGGAGGGGATGTTGTAACCCAGCACCCCGGGGTCACCGTAGGGGGACTGGGACACTGGGCAATATTTTGCAATGGAATAACATTTTAAGCAGCTAATTAAAATCAGGATGATCATCTATTTGTTGCATGAGGCCACCTATGATCCAGGGACCTCCAGATCACTTAGCAATTGAGCATGAAGAAAGCACAAGAAGAGAGGAAAAAGGCATTATTTAGAAATAATTTAGTAATAATTTACTATTTATTTATATTTCTGGTTGTTTTCTGTATTGGTGCATGTGTCGGTGTAGGAATGTGTGCTATGTGCTGTGTTTCACTGAGGGCCAGGTCCCAGCCGTGTGCCCCAGCGCAGGGCTCCCCTGCACACTCTGGGAGCCAAAAGCCAGATTTTAAAGGCAAGTGAAAAAAAGGGAACTTTCCCAAAGTCTGGAGGGGAGATGGAGTTTGTGCATGGGCCAGGTGCATTGTGGCTGAGCCTTCTCACCCGGCTCAGCCCTGGGCATCACCACAACGGGAACCTTGGCTGGCAGGAGCTTCATCTCTGGTTGGTGTTTGCTGACTTAAGTCCTCGCTTTCGGTCAGGGGCGGCCACCACCGCTTCCTGCAACTCATTGTTTGCCTGCTCATCCTTCCTCCCCATTCCTGCATCGGCTGTGGGATGAGGGGTGCAGCTCCCAGGTGCTGCTTCGCCCTGTTTTTGGCACCTCTCTCTCTCCATCCTGCCATGGCAGCTGTGGCGAGGAACAGTAAGGCTGCAGAGGAAGGGAGAGATGTTCCCTCCCTCCCTCCTCTTTCCTCTACCTGTCCCAAAATATGCCACTACATTCTGAAACTAGTCGCCAGGTGACAAACTAAGTTGTGGCAACATCTTCTGGGAAAAGCATGGTTGGATGCCCTGAACAAAGTGTCTCACGTTGATAGCTTCATATTTATAGGCTCTGATTATGTAGGGTGTTTTGGAGCAGTTGTTCTTCAAAGACCTATGCAAAACGAGAGAGAGAAACACAAATGACTTGAAAGGTGCTGAATGAATGATGGATGAAACCCGGCTGTGTCCAGCTGGTAGAGGTTTTATGCAGAACTCACTTTGGCTCATCAGTTGGCACCTAAGCTTTGATTCATCTCAGGTTTACAGAAAATAGTTTTAATCGCTTTCAAATATGTCCAAACAATCATTCAGTCCCATCTGTAACAGGAATTGTACCTTTGTCAAGGCCAAACTGATCTCGTTTGTGCTCTGTTCAGCCAATTTTATCATTCTTCTTTGTGTCGCTTCTTTTCAGGCCTCTTTGAATAAACCAGAGCTAAATTATACCCTGAAAAGAGAATGCAATAAGTCAATGGAAATGATGAGCAGAAGTAGATTATTGGGGTAAGTATTCATTTCTAGAGGCTTTGGGTGATTGCAGAGCTCCCCAAGGAAACAAACGGCCTCATGTAGGATGGGGCAATGACTGAAGCAGAGCAAGGCTTGGGATAAACCCCCATCCAAGATAGAGCTGCATCCCTTCTGCTCCGTCTGTGTCTGGAGGATGATTTTATCCCCCAAAGATGCCTGGTCTGGCCAGATTACCCACCTCCTTTCAAGACCCATCTTCAGCACAACACTCCTAACTCAGCTGCTCCCAGCAAAGCGCAGGTCCCTGCAGAGATGGCACACGGCTTGGGGTACCTCGCACTGCCCGTCCCTGCCGCAGCAGCACGGGGATGCTTGGGGAGGTTCAGCTCCTCCTGCTGTTGTTGCTCACCTGACAGAAAATTATCCAGTAGTCTGGGTTTTCTCATGGCCTTCTGGTTTATGGTACTCTGGTATTTTTCAGAATTTTAGTATCATCCTTCTTAATAATAACAAAAAACCCTACTTTGTCCATCTTGTCTTGGGGTTATTGTTCTCTGTTTTTTCTCTTTTTCCTCTCTTTGGCCTGCCCTGCAGTTTTGCTCATACAGCTCCACTGGTCTTTCCAGGCTGCACAGAAACCCTTGTCAGAAAATAACGGGAGAGATTTTAATGTATATCCGTTCTAAAAGGATCTTTCAGCTGCCGATTTCAAAGATCCTTATAATTCTCAATTAATGAAGCTTCCCGCCTGCCTTGGGAAGGAAGCTCTGGGTATCATTATTGGTACACCCTGCAGAGGAGGGACTGTTGCTTGTTCTGGGTTTTGTACAGCCCCTGACACCACGAGGTGTCAAGACAAGAGGGGGATATGAGGGGATTTGAGCCCTGGCTGCTGTCTGCCAGATCCCAGCTGGAGCAAAAATTCTGTTTCTTGTCCTAGATTAGGAGGTTTGGTCCCGTGATGCCCCTGTCTGCATTCTGCCCCCAGCTCCTGTCTCGCATTTCAATTGCAAGAGGCAAGCTCACCTTCTTATTCTAATTCTGTACAGCACTGGGCACAGCCAGGGCTTAATCCAGAATCCCGCAAAAATTAGAATATGTTAAAATTAACTTTTTTCTCCAGAATAGGTTGCATTTCAGTGGAAGACAAGATGATTCCCATGTCTGATTCAGCAGGACAACAATACCTGTTTGCAGGCTGGCTGTGGACACACAAACCCATCTCAGGCTCCCCAGCTGTCCTTGCAGCACTTCATCTGTGTGAAAACGGAATAAAAGGATTCAGCATCTGGGTAAAAGCCTCCAACATAACTCCATGTACAGAGAAGGCTTTCAAGGTTTTTTTTTTTCTCATGAGGTGTCCTTGAAATACAACATTTCTTGTACTAGATGCTTTTTAAAAGCTGTGAAGGAGCTGGAGGATGCAAGGCAGAGCATCCCAGCTGCTCACCCTGGGTACCCCCAGCCCCTTCCCCAGGAAAACACCTGGGCTGGCTCTTGGAGCAACCAGCAGCATCGTGTGCCTGCATCCTCTGTCGAACCCTAAGTGAGGAAGAGCAGGGATGGGAGAGAGCAAACCAGAGCCCTTGGGACCTCTTCCAAGCCTCAGGGAGGGGTGAGGTAGAGGAGGTTTATTTTAAGAGCTGTGGCTGCTTTTCCCAGCTCTGGCAGAGGCCACCACAGACTCTCATGTTGACTGTTGTGTTGGGCTGAAAATGTTTGTAGAAAAGGTTTTGCCTGCTAGAGGGGAAATAGTGGAATTTTCTTTTTCTCAACCAATTAAATGCATGGAGAATGAGGTACTTTTTTCTCTAAACCCACCCCTTTCCCTTCCAATACCAGCAAAACAATAATGTTTGAGTTCTATCAAACTGGTGGGCTGAAACTTCTTGATCTTTCTTAAAGCATCTTGAACTCTTTTGGGGTGTGAGGCTCCATGGGGATCACTCCTTGTCCCTGACTCCCTGCAAGGGACATCTCCAGCTCCCCCTCGAGGTCCTCTGCTGGAGACGGAAAGAGTAGAGGTGTATATTCCTGGAGAAAGCAGGAGAGGAGAGAAAAATGGATGTTGATGCTTTTTGTGTGAGGTACAAAGTCCTTGAAGCCCTCAGACCCGATGTTTCAGGAGTCAGAGCCCTGCTGAGGTTTTCCTGATGTTACAAATCTGTGCTGCCGACTCTACCACTGCTGTGCCTATGGATACCCAAAGCAGACTGCACGGCCCCGCAGGACTCGTGGCAGCAATGTTTTGCCGTCATGCAATGTGCCATCCCCACAGCCTTTGACACCATCACTCCTGTTTGCAGCTTTTTTATCCTTCCAAAATAATAACTCTTTTCCAATCATATTTTACTACCCTTGCAGCAAAGCTTTTGTGTGCTGAGGCATCAACAGAATTTCTGAAGGCTGGGGCGAACTGTGCCCACTCCTTCCCCCTTCCTGTGTCTTCGGTTGCCTCCCAAGCAGATGATGACCCTGCATCACACAGTCTCTCCTGCCTGGTAGCCTGAGCTCAGCCAGACCCAGTCCTGGCACAGGGGACCTCAAAACCATCCCCCAAACCATCCCATCTTCCTGCTGCTTGGCTGTAAATCACGAACAGAAATACTCATGTCCATCCTGCAACCAACTCTGGAGTCAGGAGCTGTTCAGGTGGGGAAAAAATTGTTCTTTTTTCTCAAGTATGATCTTCAGAATTATTTTTAGAGCCTAATGCTCGAATATGAATCACAGGTTTAGCCACACGAAACCTCCTTTTCATCTTTTAACTTATCATTATCCCAGCACACTCAGTTTTATCTGCAGTTTGACATCTTTTATACCTGGCCTTGCAGACAGCAGAAATAAGGGCAGATCTACTCCCTAGCACTTGAAGCACTACATATGCAGGGCATGCCAATTTGAAATTATAATCTTCTTTTTGTTGTATTTTTGTACTCTTTGTTGTTACTGTATATACTACTTGTTGGTTTAGTTTTCCATTTCCTGCAAAATACATTAAAAAAAATGCCATGAATGCTTGAAGTCTGTTTGTTGTTCTCTGTGTTCAAAACTATTTCTTAAAAACTATCAACTTAAAAAGTAACTTCCCTGGACTGCCTGCACTTGCCCTTTGCTTGCCATCCCTCTGACTCCACTCGCTTTAGCACAAACCTTATGACCTTAGAAGCAAACTGCAGAGAACTCTTTGTTTGCAAAGGGTTGGAGGAAAGACTGAGGGTATGTTCCCAGAAATGAGGAGCTCATCCCTTTGCTTGGATTTGCTGATTTAATTTGGTACTGTTTATATTTCTTTGATGTGGCTGGTGCTGTGGGCCTGTGATGTTCATACAGCTTTTCGTTGCTGCTGGGTAGTCATTATCCTGTCACTAATTGTCATGCTGCCTACAGCTTTTACGTGGCCTTTTTAGTTTAAGATTAAACAAAAATACATCAAACGACATTTTGTCCTTTGTCTTTAATTTGGCCTCAGCCTGCAGTTTTGGCAATTGGAAGAGGGCTTCTGTATGCACCAGGATGCAGAGCTTTCTTCTGCAGTCCTACAAGGGGAGCTGTGAAAAAAAAAACCAACAAAATGTAACCTGTGGATTTACATCCTCGAGCTGTGTTTTGGACTTCCCTGGACAACTAGAATCATAGAATCATGGAATAGTTTGTGTTGGAAGGGACCTTCAAAGTTCATCCAGTCCAACCCCCCTGCCATGAGCAGGGACATCTTCACCAGCTCAGGTTGCTCTGAGCCCCGTCCAGCCTGGCCTGGGATGTCTCCAGGGATGGTTCATCCACCACCTCTCTGGGCAACCTGGGCCAGGCTCTCACCACCCTCAGTGTACAAAATTTCTTCCTCATGTGGGTTTTGGTCCTCTCAGTGAGGCTTTTTGGGAGGCGATGCTGCTGCTGAGGGGCAGGAAGGTGCCGGTGAGTCGGGTGGCCAGGCAGCCCCAACGCTCCACTCCTGAGTGGAAACAGACCCCAGGAAAAGGGTCCAGGAAGGAGAGATGCAGTCACTGCTGCTCAGTGGAGAAGATGGAGCCAGACCTGTTGGTGCTCAGTGAAAGGAAGGAACCAGAGGACACAAATTGCATGCGGGGAGATTGAGGCTCTTTTCCCTGATCCAGGGTGGGAAGTCAGTGGTGTTCCCAGATAAAAGTGCAAAGCACGGTGCTCCTGGTCAATGACATTATACAACCTGGCACAAAGAGATCTCGTTTATTTTCTCCTATCAGCCTAATGTGATGACTTGGGAGAGGGGGGAAGAGGCCGGGCAGCCATCTCCCGAACAGTTGGGCTGGGATTACACTTTTTCTATTGAGCTCATCACCGTAATAACCTGGAGCTCTGTTTATCAGCCCACCACCCATGCCCATTTAGGAGATTACCATTTTTCCAATCTCATTTCTCATAAAAGAGGATTGCTGCCCGTTGCCTCCCTGTCCCAAGCCCCTTGCTTAGGAGCATTTATCTGCTCAGGGTGTTTATGAAGCCCCGAACAGGAAACTTCTGTTTATCCTCTGCGTCATCAAGAGCTGAAAACTCGATGGGATAATTACTCTCTCAGGAACACGCGTACAGCAGCCCATCAGTAGACTTTGGCATCTTGCTGGTGTCAATAATATATATATTTGCCCTGCAGAGCGATAAGATGGTTATTTGTTTCTCTTTCCTGTCCCTTTAACTTGGCATGAGATTGGGGTTTCTGGCTTTCCGGCTGTCTAGTAGAAGCAGGGCTTTTTACTTAAGGTTCAGGAGAGGTGCTGCTCCCCTCAAAGCAGGTGGCACCGAGGGTGTCCCCAGCACCTGTGCAGCCCCAAGGCACCACTCACACTGCCAGGGCATCACCAGCCGCTCTCGCCACTCAATTAGAGAAGCCACGTGTGGAGATGGCTTCTTAAGATGCTAACGTGAGCACCTAGCCTGGGAGAAGGCTGGGTGATGAATCATTTATTTGACAGAACTCTTCCCTTTTCTCTCTCTGCAGGTTGCAGAGAAGATGTTATGATTCCCTTCACCCTTCAGCAGGCAATTTTGGAACTACAGAAAATGCAGAAGTAAGTTCATTAGCGATATCCACCAGATGAAATTCAAGACGTGAAGTGTTTTGACTAGTACCGTTCAAATAGAGGAGTCACGCAAGAGTATATTGCAATCAGTGCATTAAGATAAGATCCCAGAGCACTGGATTTCCGGAGCATTGATTAGAGATTAGCATCCCACCGCTTCAGAAATGGAGCCCTGTATAAACCAGGAGAGCTGCTGGATACGGATGGTCTCATAATGGAGAGGCAGGTAACACCAGAAAACTCCAGCGTGCAGCTCAATCCCCAGCGCCGCAGCCAGCTGAGCACCGCCCGGCATTTTCCATGCACCACAACATCATGGAACCTACTTTATCTCCAGGGGCTGAGTCTTCCCTGTGGTGCTGGGGCTTCCCTGCTGGCCCCCAGGACTTCACCTTGCTGACCAGGCATGGAGCATTTTTTTGGCGAGGCTACAAACGTGGAAACCTCGTGTGGTCAGTCAAAGCAAATTTGTTCAAAGTGAACGAGTGCTTGCCAAGTTTCTTCCTTTTTTTTTTTTTAAATTCTTTTTGGCTGTATTCACAGAACACAAATCTGCACACAGGAGCAGGAGCCGTGTTTCTAATTTGGTCTGAAACTTTTATTCTCGCTTGGCACAGAGCAGTTGCGAATGATGGAGGCTGTTCCTAATCCTCTGCCCTGTGCATTGAAAATGTGCTCCGTCCATCCGGCACTCTTGGAAATGGAGTAATTTGCATTGCATAGCAATTTTTGGGAGATAAATACAAGGTTCAGTGCTTGTGGGGACAAGGACGTGGCATCCTTACTGCGCAGTATGCAACCAGAAAGCAAAGACAGCAGTGAAGCAACATGAAAAGTCTGGATCTCAGGAGCTTGTAAGTTCAAGGTTGCATTAAAAAAGTTAAAGTCTACTTTTGCCTTAGTAAACAGAGTATTTTCCAGACCCTGCAGAAGGAAGTAAGGACTTGGCTGTGTGTTAACAAGGAGACTTGCCCAAGTTTTGTTCCAGTCAATAGTATTAGCCACATGTCTGGGGATAATATCTGCTTAAATAGTGCAGTGGTGGAGATTTGCAGAACACATGGACCCAAACAGGGCAAGTCCCTCTGAACCCAGCGAGTTTCAGGTGGTGCTGGTCATCAGTCAGGATGTGATGTGGGAATCCACAGGGGCATGAAACTGTGTGTTGGGAGCAGAGGTTGTCTCCAAATTCATTCACCAGTCAAGAAACTAATACTGACAAACCACATAAAACCAAGCTGCCTTTTATGACGAGTAAATATGTTTATCCCTCAGCTAAGACTATCACTTTTCTGCATCCCCCACCATAACCTCATTATTACAATTCAAGATAAAACCAGCCCCACAGCTGGATGTAGCTGGAAACAATATCTCCTTTTTGAAAGTTTCAGGGCCTTTTTTTCGTGCCCTTTCTTGATTTTGAATGTTTTTCTTAGAGATAACACTTACCTAGGGGATAACCACAGCATTTGTAAGAGGGCTTAAAAATCCTTATTCAGCATGGATGCAGCTGCTGTCACTGCCACAAATCACTGCCGGGGATTCCTGCAGCTCCACAGGGCAGTTGGTTCTGGGCTGTTGTTCTCATTCCTCCTTTTCCTGGGCTGTATTTACGGGCAAAGCTCTGATCTTCTCACTTCTGCAGTGGGAATTGGGTAAATGTGTCCTGCTAACTGTGAGGGGGGTTTGCATCCCTGCTAGTCAGGGGCAAGAATTCACTTTTCAGTGGTATTTTTTTGTCTGGCAGGTGTCATAGGCCAGGGAAGGCGGCAGGTGCTTCACCTGCATTTGCAGAAGTATTTGTGGTTTAATAGTGGGGAAGGTGCGGAGGGGAGCGACAAGAGCGATGTGTCTGGGAACATGGTGGGAGAGCAATTAGTTTGATAAACTGCATAATTGCCACTATTTCTCTTTCATAAGGGGTTTAATAGCATAGGGGAACTACAGAGCTTTCAGGTCCTGGAGGATACAAGGTAAAAAGTGGTAAGAAGAGCTCTGCATGCCACCTGCCAGCCTGGCACGGTGGGAATGAGCTCCTGCTCCCTCACCAGCCCAGCTCCACAGAGCAATTCCATCCCTTCTGCAGCGCTGGAGGGAGCAGAGCCGGCGCAGCATCGCAGCATCTCCCCCGCGCTGCGCGTCCCTCCTTACGCAGCTGAGCTGCTGCCGTGACGCTGTTGAATAACAGCCTGGGAGAAGGAACAGGGAGCTGAGCTGCAAGGAAATGTCTATAGGAGAGAGAAGGGCTGTGGTGGGGATAGCACAATTGTGATTATTTGTGAGAAATCTGTTTGAGACCTGGGGACAGAAAGTTACAATAAGAAAAAGCCTTGTGTGTGGATCATTCCTCACCTAAGCCTTATTCCTCAGTTGGGAATGCATCTCTTTCATTACTCTGCATCATCCTGTGCTGGGAGCCGGGCACTTCCAACGTGCCGCCTGCGAGCGCATCATGCAGGGAGTGAGGGATGCCGATGGGCATGTGCTGTGTGCCCACGGGATCCTCTGAATTACCCAGCAGGTGGGTCTGCTCCCTGCCCCTCTGCTCTTCACTGCTGCTGCCGGCCAGAAAATGTCATGAGGAGCAACAGGCTCTGGGCGATGCCAGAGCTGGGGCGGGAAGGAAAGGCACCTGTGGAGATGCAGGGTCTGACATGGAGCATTTCTCGAGGGTGGGAGCTTCCCAGCCTGGCTGGCACGGGTGCGATGCTGGTTTCCATGGAAACTCAGCGAAAGATGTGCTTCCACATAGGAACCATCAGCTAGGCAGGGTGGACTGCAGGGTGGCCTCTAGTCCCCGCTTCAGTGGCTTGTGGGGACTGTGGGCAGAGGGGACATGGGAACCTGCTTTGGCATGAGTCACCCTGGAGCACACGTGCTGGGCTGCCTTTGGTGGGTGTCGCTGGGATATATTCCCCACCTGGGGTGTCCTGGGGAATTGCAGGGGGGGTCCCAACACGTTTCAGAGGGGTGGCAGGGGCACCCTGGGATGTGGAGGGAAGCCCCAGCAGGCCCCTGGGGTGTTCAGACCTTGGCTGGCATCAGAGCCAAGCTGAGGTGGCCTCCCCATGCTATCAAGGAGGAGAAGCCAGGCTGCTTTGTGGGGTTTACAGGTTGCATCGGTTTTTCCCTCCTCTAAGGGCTGCTCAGATTTTAATATTTAGTGAAATTGCATTGCAATTTTCTCTCCATGGCCAATGGGACAGCATCTCCAGGAGGCAATTCATCCCCTCCAGAGGCAGACGGCAAGACCCATGTCCCTGATGTCTCCATTGGCCCTGGTATAGCGAGGCATCATGACACCCAGTCTAAGTACCTTGCTGCGTCCCCGCCCTTCCTTACAAACCTGGGCTCCTCCTGCCCCCTTCCCTGTGCTGTACATTCCCCTCTCTCTGTTTCCCAGGGCTTTATTCTCCATTTTCCCAGCATTGCTGGTTCCCAGTGGAAAGCCTGCCTGCAGGGAGCAGTACCCACTCCAACACCCCCCAGTGTCCACAAGGAAGGAGAGCACCTAAGGAGGATGCTCATCAAGGTCATAATACGGTGTAGATGTGCTGTGCCGGTGTTAAATTACATGTCGGTGCAGAGGCAGCACTTCCAGTGGGTGAGGGCTGGGAGCACTGGTGTCACGCACTGCTGGGCCAGCCGGGCCGTGCGGGGACGGAGAAGCTGTGCCTGTGCTCTTTTCAGCAGTGCTGCTATTCCTGGGGGTCTCCTCCAGGAACCAGGACCAGCTTGGCAATGCTTTCGTCTGCCGAGAGCCTCAGCTGTGGATTGGGGCTTCTCTTCTCACCTTCTGCTCCCTGGTTCAGAAGCTTCTCAACCCCATTTTTCCCTGTCATAAAATCATAGAGTTATTTAGGTTGGAAAAGACCTTTAAGATCATCAAGTCCAACCGTTAACCCAACACCGCCAAGTCCATCACCAAGCCATGTCCCTAAGCAGCACATGTACTCATCTTTTAAACACCTCCCTGCTCCGTGCCCTAGTTGCAAGGCTGTTAATTAGGCTGGAAGGGGCTTCACTTGTTCTGCGAAAGATGACCATGATGTAGCTGTCATATTCAGCAGCAATATTTTTCTAAGTGTTTATTGTGTGGGATGAGATCTTTTCCCCAGCTCCAGCAGAACCTCTTTATTCTTTCTGCTCTCCACCTGAGGATGCTGTGGGGATTTTGACCATCGCTCAACCTCCACTGGCATAACTCCCAGCACGCTGCTGTCCATGGGCATTAGATTCTGTGCCCAGGTTTCCATCAGCTTCAACCACAGGCTGAGGCATCTGACAGCTGGATAGGGGAGGGTTTTGAGGGAAATAATGTTGATGTAGGTGAATGCAGGTGGTGGTTCTGCCTATCCCAGCTCTTGGTGGGTTTTTTTGACTTCAGGATGGAAAATCACTGGAGGACACATACAGCTGGGGGTGCAACACTGCTGACCTCCAGTGAGTCTCCTGGTCAAATTAATCAACCCTGCTCAGAGCAAATGAGGAGTAATGAAATGAGTTGTGTGAGATGCCTTTAGTTCAAGTGAGTGTGAGCAACACATGATGCCCAGGAGTCTCCTTGGTGTCTCTTGTGCATTTTGTCTTTGGAGGTAAAATAGAACTGTGTGTCTAATTAAATGGAAATATAATCTCACAGCCTTTTTTGGGTTTCTCAGCTAATCCCGATTCAGGCCTCATAATGCCTTTCAGATTTCGGGCAAGGGCACAGCTTCCCAAGGAAAACTGAGTCGCAGGGAGGAGAAAGGCAGCTCTCCCTGGGATGCTGCCTATGGTCTTCGGCAAGTTTTGGGGTTGTCCCTTCCCCAAGAAGTGCGGACCCAGGAAGGCCCATGGGGTTCAAGCCATGGTGCTGAGTTGGGGAGGGGATGAGCACCCCCCGCACCCCCCATGGCCTCGACTGTCCCCAGAGGGCATTGCTGAGGAGGGAAAGAAGCGATCAGAGAGACTCGGATTACAAATGTACAAGCATAGGAAGCAGAGATATATATTCCCTGGATATTAGTTGCCTCTAAAATGTTGTCTTTTTTCCGGTGAGCAGATACTTTAGGCAACTGGATATATGACGGTAAGGAGACTGTGTCAGATGGTGGGAGGACGGACACGGCAAGAGGTGGCTGGAGACCACCGAAGGGCTGGGGTCAGCCCATCCCCAGAGCACCCCAATGGCCCTTAGACACCCTTGTCACTGATCCCACTCCCCACAAGGATGCTGCCCTCAGACCCTGCCTTCTGTGTTGATTGTGAAGACACCGGCTCCACCACAAATACCCAGCTGATTTATTTTTTAAAGGGGGCTGTGATTTGATGTATACCTGGGGTTTGATTTCTTGGGGAGCATGCTGCTTGTCCTGCGCTCTCTCTCATTGCCTTGTTATTATAAAAGAAGAGAAAAATAGGGTGGCTATCTCCTCTCTTGAAGAATAAGCAGGTTTTAATCTGAGCTCTCCTTAAACCAGCACTGCTGAGGGTCCTTCCCAAGCCCCTTCCCGGCTGGGCTTAGGGGCTTAGGACTGGTCTCTTGCTGGGCACATCAGGTTTAAGAGCTTAGTTCAGATGGAAACCCCAGCCAAGCTTAGAAACCCTTGGGTTTAAATGAGAATAGGTCCAAAAAAAAATGCCATGCAGCATCATGGTCTGTTCTGAACTGGGGAAGGGACATCAGCTGTCCCAGTACATGGGGACAAGGGGCAGCGTGCCTTCCCAAAATGTCCAAGCCTTAGTTTCACCATTTTCTATGTGAAACACTGCAAATGTTGGCCTTGAACTAACCTTTGGTCACAAAATTACCTTGCCTCGATGAAATATTAAAAACAAACAAAAAGTCCTGAGTGTGGAATGAATGGTTTCGCTCCATCTACGGGGATTTTATTTTTTACTTCAGTGGAAGAGCTGAAAACCCAGTGTCACATTGGCTCACCCTGAAATGAAATTTTATTCTGGCTTCCCATCATCAAATGTCAACAAATGAAAAAAAAGCAATTATTTGAAGAGCATTTTTATGATGTGCAAATGCATCTCTCCATCACCACTTCTGCTGGGATTTAGGTGATTATTTCTTTTTGCTGGGATGAGGGAAGACCAGTGCATGATGCTGGGCCACAGCTGGACCTACAAAACTGGTGGGGCTGACATGCCAGGGTCTCCCAGCCTGTGGCAGCGTCCCCATGGGTGCGGGTCTCTTGGTGGTGGGAATTGTGATCTTCCTAATGTTGTTTGTGTGGTTTTTTGTTTTGGATTGGTTTGTCATTTTTTTTTTTGTGTGTGGGGGGTTGTTTTGTTTTGTTTTTCCTTAAACCTTTGCTCCTGGAGTCCAGTGATTTAGGAGATAATCTTAACTTATTCATATTCCTTTCTTAATGTTTTTATTTTTGGTGGTTTAGCCATCAAACTTAAAAAGATATGGAAAAAAAATAATACCATAAGGTGTAAAATCAGTAAGCAAATAGAATAATTAACTGGAGTTCAAACTGAGATGCCAATGCACAGCCACAGAAATAAAACAAGAATTAAACATTTCCACTTGGGAAAACAGTAAGGCAAAGTTTAAGTCTTGCACAAGTCATTGTTTGTGTGCTCAGTTGCTTTTTGTGGCTGGTAAACTCAGGATGGATTATGGCTGGAGTATCTGAGATGGTCCCATGGCCACTGAAATATCCAGAGCCAAATCCTTGCTGTTCCCTGGTCTTCACCTCCATTGGCACATTTATCATTTTATTGTATTATTTATTCTACATCACTGATTTGTTGTTTTTGCCTTTGGGACACTGAAAAATCAGCACACTTAAATACCAATGAATGAAGTAGCACATGAAGCAGCTCCTGACCTTTCCTATCGATCTGATAGGAAACATTTCCATGAATTACCCTCCACACTAGCCCGGACCTTCCCGGGGCAGCTGCTGGCCCAGCACCTTGCTGATGTCCAGCAGCCAGGTTTCACGGCAGGTTTTTTCCTTCCCTTCAGTCCCTTTGCTTTTGGGGATGGCCAGGACAGATGAGATGTCCTCGTCCACACCTGAGACATGGATCTCACGCTCCAGCCTGGGTCACCCCAGGTTAAACCTCATGGAGCAAGCTCGGCCCAGAGAGAGATTTACAGCATCAAATCCCATCCTGACCCTGAAGATGGATATTCATATTTCACTCGATAACGAGGATATTTACCTACTTAGGAAAAAAATAATACAACACTAAGTGCTTTCTTCTGCGGGCATGTTTTTGCCTGACAGTGTGTGTAATCCTAATCCCTTGGCAGGGCTAAACCAGTGTCTGAGCGAGCAGGTGCCTGGTACGGGGAGGGATGCAGGGTCTGACGGGGCACTGGAGCTGGAGAAGGGCTGGAGACACTCAATGAGGTGGCTGTGGCAGGAGAAGGAGAGGGACAGTTGGTGTAGCTAAGAGGGATCGGGGTCCCCCACCCTGCTGATGCCAAAGGCTACCCATGGACCACGAATTTTGGGGCAGGGGCTGCAATGTGGGAAAGCTCATTTCTGGTTCAGAGGAAGACAGCAAGTGATAGGATGAGAGGAAATGGCCTCAAGTTGTGCCAGAAGAGGTTTAGATTGGATACTGGGAAAAATTTATTCTTAGAAAGGGTTGTCGGGCATTGGAACAGGGGGCCCAGGGCAGTGGCAGAGTCACCATCCCTGGAGGTGCTTAAAAGAAGCGTAGATGAGGTTCTTAGGGACATGGTTTAGTGCCAGAGATTGGTTAATGATTGGAATCGATGATCTTGAGGGTTTCTTCCAACCAAAATGGTTCTATGATTCTAAGGCCATGGTGGGCTGAAGGTGGGTAGAAAAGGCTGGAGGATGCCAGTGTATCAGGTCTCCAGCCAGGACCTGGACAAGGGGTCCTTCCCAGCATTGTCCTCCCCAAAGGCTGAACTTACCCAACCCCTAATTTAGAAAAGGGATGCTGAAGGAAGAAGGAGCTGGTTTGTATTTTCCCGAGAAAAGCTGGTCCCTTGCACTCTTCCCCCATTCAGGCAGGATTAATTGCAGCTCTGGGTATGTACAAACATCCCCTTGTTTTCCCAGCACTGAGCTGGCCCAGGGAGCTTACAGGTCATTACTGAAGTTTGTGTTAGTTTGGTAGCAAAAGGGTGACTCAGAGAACAAGTTCAGGTTATGTTATTGTAGGATTATGTGGAGTTTATATGAAAATCTTCTTTAAAGTCCTTGGGTTTTAGCCAGATGTCAGATTTCCCTCTGAGCATCCACCCAATGGGGCTCAGCTGTGATAAGGCACCTCTTGAACAAAATGGCTTTTAACGTGGGCAAATAAAGTCAGGCCCTGAATGCCGTAGAAATAGAAAAGGCAGTGGCTTGATGTTGCACTTGACTCCGCTTGAGAGCTCGCAGGGTGGAGGGATTCAGCTCCCAATTAGCAGCAGCCTGATCCAGTCCACCCATTAAAACCCTCTGGTTGGTAGGATTTGATTTTGGCCATTAAATCGTTAAAAGTCGCTGAAGGATGAGCAGGATTTCCCTGCTCATGTTTAATGCAGGAGCCAGGAGCCCAAGAACGCGGCTCAGTGTGCTGTCACTCCGGTTTCGTAGCACAGACCATCCTTCACATCCCTGATGGTGCATGGCGAGGGCTGCTCTGCTTTAGCAGGGCTCTTCTCCCCAGATCAGCCTCCTCACCCTCCAGTTTGCACATCCAGCCGTGTTCTCTGCCCATTACCCACCTCCTGGAGCTGAAGCCTCCTGTGCCTCCTCCACACCAAATAACCCCATGGGGACCGTGAATAAATGTCTTTGCTGTGAATTAAACCAGAGCGCCCAAAATTTCAGCCTGGGGTGATGGCAAGCTGAATCTCAGGACTGCCTGTTGCCACCATCCCCCATACCATTGAATTCTTTAAAACGGCTTAATATGGGAAATACTACAGTCTCTCGGCTGATTTTGCATGAAGAGAGATCCAGATGGCATTTTGCAGCGCCAGCAACAATCCTGTTATCCTGGCTGCGTCTTTTAAAGTCCCTTCAGTTCCATGTCCCTTGAAAAGACGAGACCATCAGCTCTGCAACTGTCAGAGCTAAAGAAATAGGAAGTTTTAGACAAACAAAATCTTTGCGGGGAAGAGGGAAAAAAGCAGTTCTCCAGCTCCTCCGTAAGGTCTGAGACGTGCTAGCCCAGGCACAGGGCAGCACCAGGGGAGCCCCCATTTGCTGGCTGCTCCGGGATCCCGATGGGAAGCAGCCTGAAAAGAAATGATGAATCCGTGTAAAATCATGGTTGGTTTGGTGGGTGGAAAACAAGCTAGCTCCTCAGCCCACTGGGGAGATGAAAATAGCATCCTCTGGGGCTTTGCTTTGGAAAATATTTGGAATATTTTCATGGAAGAACAAATAGGAAAAGTCAGAGTTATGTTTAGTAAGAGAAGTTGGTCGGCTCCTGAGCTGGAAGACAACATGGGTCAGAGTCATTTCAGTGCTCTGGAATCACACGTGGTCACACAACAAGATTCAGGTTTGAGCTCCGCGAGGGAGAGCGCCCTGGGAGGGTGGGATCTGCGCTCTCCAGGCTGATGGATCTTGGGGACAGGGTGGCCATGGTGGGGACACATGGGACACGTGGGCGAAATGTGGGGTGAAGCAGACTCCTCCACAGCAGCCTGGAGGGCCCTTACCCTTGTGTTTCTCATTAGCATCATTCATATTTTATTCCTTTTTCAAGCCTAATGATATAGGAATGCTGGAAGCTCATAAATAATGTCTGCTGGTGTGGAACTGTGTTAAAGTTTAATGAACTTTCTTTTGGGTCAAGCACGTGACCACAACCACAGCCCTTGGTTGTTCGTGACTCAACTCTGCTCCCTGTGATGAGTTGCTCTTCATCCTCCGTCATTGTGCTTCCCATCTTTCATCATCTCCTTCTCCACCTTCCATTGCTGCCCTCTCCGCCTTCCGTAACTCCCTTCTCCATCCTCCTTCATCTCCTTCTCCATCGTCCATCACTGTCCTCTCCATTCTCCATCTTCGTCCTCCCCATCCTCCATCACCTCCTTCTCCACTCTCCATCATTGTTCTTCCCGTCCTCCATCGCTGTCCTCTCTCTCCTTCATCCTCTCCACCCTCCATCGCTGTCCTCTCTCTCCTTCATCCTCTCCACCCTCCATCGCTGTCCTCTCCATGTGCCAGGGGGCTGTAGGGGATGGCAGCATCATTGCACTTTGGGTGCAGAAGCAGCTCTTGGCTCCACCAGATCCTGATGTCCCGGAGGAGCCATGCAGAGCTGGGAGCTGCTGGCCAAGCATCTCTTTGCACATGACCTGAAATTCAGGGATTTCTCTTGGACTCCTTTAGGGGAAAAAGGAGCTGAGCACTCTGGTTCCTTAGCAACGCTGCTGCTTCTAATTCCTGATTATTTTTTTTTCTGGTGGGGGGATCCTTCATGTGTTCTGAGCCACAGAAACGCACCATCCCCAGAGTGAGGGAGAAGCCGGGCAGGTGGCCGGTACCCGTGTGTCCACAGCATGGCCAGTCAGGCAAGGCTCAGGGACAGACATCAGTGCAACGGGGACCAACACACACAGCCCTCCTTTTGCAACCCAAACCACCCATTCTTCAAAACAAAGGGCATTTGTGAGAGTGTGTAACCACAGGGCAATGTACACCAGTGCCCACCGCATCCCCGCGGGTGCTGGGTGCTGATGTCGAATCAAAACGTAGGCAAAATGATGATGCTTAATGGAACAGCGAGCTCCCCACAACTAATGGGCCGTTGTCCGCGCGCGCAGGAGGAGTTATTCCATAAATCAGCCATGAATATCTCAGAGGAGATTACTGCAAGTGAAAACAATTATGTACTTAAACAAAGAGGGGAAGAATTTTAAAGGCATATTTAAAGTTATTTAAATGTGTGTCACCACTCAGAAGAAAGTTTTACTCGCAGTGGTGGGGCAAAAATATGTGTTGCTACTGGTTAGGGCGGCTCTTTGCTGGAAATGGTGGTTTCAGGCTTTGCTGGTTTGGGTCACGCGGGGTGAGTGCTTTCCACGGGGAAGGTAAATAAAGCTCTGATGAGGACAAATGTTTTGGGGATCCTTTAGGTCAAACATGAAGAAAACTCCCCCAATACTGTTTAGAAAGGAAAATTGCAAGAAACCAAATATTTCAGGGCTTTTCAGTGTGATACTCACCCAAAACCTCATGGCTGTTCCCCACTCCCTGGGCAGGGAGAAACAGAGCCACCTCTGCTTGATTTCTGCAAAGAGCTTTTGGGGGTCCCCAACCCCAAATAAACGAAAAATCTGGGGGGAAATGCAACATGTGCAGGCTCTAAAAACAAGCCACAAATGTCCATTTGGAACCGTTTTTCTGGTGGGGACTGAGCTCCCAGGTCCCAGCGGTGCAGCTGCCCGGTGGCACGTGCCTTGGGGAAAAGCCCGGCTGCATTTCACAGAGCTCCTCGGCTTTTCTATAGCTTTTCTTTTACAGAATCTAAATACAAAGCCATATCCATGCTGGAAATTTCTCCTGTAAGTAAAAGCCTTCCAAAAATGTATGATTTCGCTCTTTCAGATTTCTAAATATACATTTGCATGCAAATTTGTAACTTAAAATTATAAATTGAAATATGCATTTCCCCTTTGCTGATGTTAGGATTGCTTTCCTTAAGCCAGAAACATTATCCTCATTATTTGACCGAAACGTGTAAGAATCTCATTGCCTATAGAATAAATGTTCTGGCTATTTAAAGCATATTTTAAAAAAAAAGAAAAAGAAAAGCTTTCTATACTATTCTCTTGGCTTCGTTTCACAACAAATGCATCATTTCCGATGACTGGCATGGAGCAGGAGCTGAATTTCAAGTGTGTCTAAAACCAGATGGTTTATTCCCCGTGTGGGTGCGGACACGGCCGAGGGCAGAGCCCTGGGATGGATCCTGATCCTCCCCACAACTCCAGCCCCCTGGCTCAGGCTTTGCTCCTTTTCTTCACATTTGAGACCACAAGGGATGATGATGACTGATCCTTCATCCCCTATGCCCATCCCCTGCCCTCTTCCCGGCTACTCCTCCCAGGGCCAGGATTAACCCCTTGGGAAAGGAAAATCCCACCCCCACCCAGGCAATCACAGGTGGTTAAGCTGATCCTAAGGCTGGTAGCTGGGCTTATAACAGCAGGACTGACTCCCACCTGGAGCTGTGAACACTGAGGGATGCTCCAGGTGTTAAGCACAGCACTATTTTGATCTTTTCGTTGTGGGAAAATTGCTTCAACAATTTTTTTTTCTTTCTGGTGTAAGCAAAGCTCGAGTAATTACTGAGGGGGGGAAATGTTAACATTTATATGAAAAAGGTCTCATGATGATTAAAGATTTCAATGGGTTGCTCTTTAGTAATGCAAAACTAATCAACTTCCAGATGATATTTAAAAAAGCAGAGAGCGGTGTATGGTTTAATATCATAATTTCAATAGGCCAGGGTTTAGAAGACAGCTAATTATAAAATAATCCTTTTATGTTGTGTAAAACATCATTTTAAAGCAGATACTCACTACAAACAGGAGGTTTCCTTATTGCTGGAGGTAATCAGTTGCGTGCTGATTTAAAATGTGAGTGTGGAGCAGTTCCCGGGATGTGCTGAGCTGATGCAGCTGCTTTTGGGGTGAAACCTCCCCTCTTTGGGCTTGGGCTGGGGTCTGGTTTACCCAACGGGTGTTTTGACGGCGCAGAGTCTCACTGGGGCGGTTGGGAAGAGGGATGGAGATGTGTCTGACCTGATGTCGGAGCACAGTTTGGTGCGAAAAGGGCTGATAACTAACGGGCAGCGTAACGCAGCCTGGTGTACCTTGTGGGGCCACATCGGCACCCTCACCCAGGCATCAGTCTCCTGCCCACAGTTTGTAAAACCAAACCCTTTCTACAATATCGCAGCAAAACATCCCATGGGTTGTGTTTTGGCAGAGGCGTGGGGGGCTGGATCCAGCCGCAAATCCCCTGGTGCGCCTGGAGCCAGGCGCTTGGCTGCGCACCCCGGGGTGGGATGGAGGATGCTCTGGAGCTGGTGCTGAGCACTGGTGTGCAGAATCATGGAATCATAGAATAGTTTGGGTTGAAAGGGACCTTCAAAGCATCTTGTGCAGTAGCTAGGCATAATAAGGTCTATGTATGGAGTTAATCAAGTGGTGTTTATAGTAGGAGAGCACAGGTGGTGGTCATAGAATCATAGAACAGTTTGGGTTGGAAGGGCCCTTTCCAGCTCATCCAGTGCCACCCCTGCCATGAGCAGGGACATCTTCACCAGATCAGGTTGCTCAGAGCCCCGTCCAGCCTGGCCTGGGGTGTCTCCAGGGATGGGGCATCCACCACCTCTCTGGGCAACCTGGGCCAGGGTTTCACCACCCTCAGTGTACAAAATTTCTTCCTTATATCTGGCCTGAATCTCCCCTCCTTTAATTTAAAACCATCACCCCTTGTCCTGCTAAAAAGTCTGTCCCCATCTTTCTTATTGGCCCCTTTTAGGCACTGAAAGGCCACAATAAGGTCTCCCTGGAGCCTTCTCTTCTCCAGCTGAACACCCCAACTCTCTCAACCTGTCTTCCCAGCAGAGCTGTTCCAGATTCTGATCATTTCTGTGGCCCCTCTCCAACAGGTCCATGTGTGTCCTGTGCTGAGGACCCCAGAGCTGGACCAGCACTGCAGGGGCGTCTCACCAGAGCAGAGGGGCAGAATCACCTCCCTGGACCTGCTGACCATGCTGCTTTTGATCCAGCCCAAGATAAAACTGGCCTTCCGGGCTGCAAGCACACATTGCCGGCTTATGTCCAATCTTCCATCCCCCAGCACTCTCAAGTCCTTCTCCGCAGGGCTGCTCTCCATCCCTTCATGCCCCAGCCTGTATCCATACCAGGTCTCTGCATCTCCTCGCAGGCAGCTCCAGCAGAACAGGCAGCACCATCTCCTGGCAAGAAGCACATCTGGGTAGTGCCTTGCAAACCCTGCAGCACCCCAGCTTTGGGGCAGGAGCCGGCTGGGTGAGGGGGTACCCCATTTCTGCAGTCTCATGGCTGAGGTCTCACTCCCGTGGAGCACACCCCAGCTCCAGCAGCAACCGACAATTAATTGGAGCCATAATTAAGGCCCACTCTGGGGCATCCCCCCCTTCCTGAGGGCTTTCCACCAGCAGGCAATTTTCACCAGGTTTTTCAGCTTTCGGCTCCATTTTTGCCCTCCTGAGAGCAGCAGAAAGTGATGGGAACCAGCAGTGAGCGAAAATTAATTAGCCTGGAATTTACTCCCTGGATCTGGTGGGAAAATATCCCCAAACGACCCAAATATCAACAGGTCAAGAAGGGAATTTAAGGGGCTGGATAGGAGCAACATGAGGAAGAAATGCAAAGGGCATTGCACATGGCAAGCACATAGGCAGCATGGCTTCAACTTGTTCCTTGAATTATAGATACAACCGAGTATATTTAGGCTCAGTCTGCTTCTGCCAGCCTGAGAAGCGCTGCAGCACGGTGTGTCGGCATGGGGCTGCTCCCAGGAGCATGAGTAAGGATCTGTTCTGTGCCCTGGCAGCGAAATGGGGATGTGCTGAGCTGCTGTCCTGCCTGTGCTGCCCATGTTCCTGCCCGCAGTGGGGTGAGGATGCTCGGCTGGGGACACAGGTTGCCAGCATGCAGCTCGTGCCTTCCCGCACAGTTACAGCACATGCATATTTCATGGTAAATAATGGGATTTCGCTGTCGATACTGCTCCTGGATTTCTTTCCACCCTGCTACGTTTTCAGGTTAAATAAATGTAAGTTTTTGGGACCACTCCAGCTCCGGGGGAAGGACATTTCCCAGGTGAGCCGTCTGTGTCCCACAGTCCGTGGTCAGCGCTGGCTGGGATGCAGGTGTGTCGGGGCTCGGGTTTCCCCGATGCAAATCCCCCAACCCCAGCAAATTGTCTCTGTAAGCCCATCCAGGGCTCTGAATGCTGGCTGCAGCTCGGCTGCGTGTCTTCAGCCTGCAGTTGTCCCCATCTCTGCTGGTGGCCTTTGGCTGAGAGGGATGGGGACAGGGATGGGGAGCGCAGCCCTGGCATCACCCACAGCTCTGCGTGTGGGACAGCACCCACCAGGGACCCTTCCCAAGGAGCGGGAGAGCAAATTTCTCCAAACATCCTCTCCACGGTCCCAATCCTTTAATAGCCCAGTAATCCTCTTACGGGGGTCAGCCTGGGTCACCCGTAGGAGCCTTTGTGTAATGCCAGGGAGGAGAAACGCAGTTTCACTGCGGTGGTGAAACACTGGCTTTTGACAGGATGGGGCTCAATCCTGCTCCTGGTGCTTCCAGCTGCAGCTGGGCTAGGCCCGGCCCTCACCACCCTTTTGGGGAACTTTCTCACAAGGGCAGCCCCAACTTGGGCATCCTGTTTTGGGACCCATAAGCAGCATGCTCTGCCTTGGCTCTATTAATATCCTGCCCAGCCTCTCCGGGTGGTTAAGCTGCCGTTTAATGCTGGGCTGGAGCCAAGTGAGCCTCCGGGAGGATGAGAGTGAAAATGAGGATGGTTTTGGTGGCCGGTCGGGGACGCCAGCCCTGACAAAGCTCCAGGATGTGTGCGAGCCCCCTTGGTCTCGGTGGGGCTGGCTGGGTGGGTGAGGTGCTGCCCTCTGCTCCCTGGCTCTCACTGCCATGGCACAGCATCCCACAGGATTAGGATTGATGATCTAGTGCAAGAGGACTGCACGTTAATCTATCTGTAATTTCTTCCTAAAACAGCTACTTTTCTCTGCAGGTAGAGGAAAATGAAGTGCAAACTCCAAAGCGACCTGGCAGCATCAGGCAGCACTTTGGTGCCGGGTGCCAGCAGATGGAAAAGAGCCGTTTTCCACTGTATCCCAAATGCTGGGGATCCGTGACTTTGCTAATGAGATGCAAGGTGATGCTTCATGTCATGGTGACACCACAGCCGTGTCCATGTCCTGAGGTATGGCCCTACCACGTGGGCACCTGGCCCCAAAACCCAAACCCAGCCCGGCCCCTTCCCTGGGAGACAGGATTCTGCCCTTTTATTATCTGCAAGACCTTGCAAGCACCAGCTCAGGGCCTTATTTACATTTTTTGCAGGAGCTGTGCTGAGCCGCAGGTTCTGGGCTGGCATGGGCAATGCCACAAGCCAGAAGAGAGTTTATGGGGTGCCAGACCCCCAGGCGTGAATTGGGGTTGTCACCAGCTTTAACATCCCCAGCAAATGAGCTACTTCATGTCAACAGATTTATTTCTTTTTTGTAACGAGGCAACTTCATTTCTGCGGGTTGCTCAAACAGCGCGCAACATCTGATTATTAAAAATGCTGCTGGCAGCCAGCCCACAACCTACTTAGGCATTAATCTTCCCCAACAGATGCTGACGAGGAATCGCTCCAGCAGCCGGGACCAGCTCCTCTGCCCAACACGCTTCATCCCTTAAAAGCTGGATACTCTCCCCATTACTGCTGGCAGGAGCTGGTGGCTGATGCCACGTCGCCAGGTGACGCTGAGCCGGGTGAGCAGCAGGACAGACGTCCCACACCGGAGATGTCGGCCTGACCGACGGCCGCTGGCGATGCTCGGGGTGGTGAGCAGCCGGGAACGCGGCAGCGAGCGGCGCGGGAGCTGCTGACGGCACCGGGCGGCGGGTTTGAGTCGCAGCACCGTGGGTTTTCTCCTTTTATTTTCCCCCTCACACAGGACTGGGCAGAGTCATGTCAGGTCAAACATTTCATCAGTTCTTGTTTTGTTCATCATGTTTTTTAGAAAAGAAAAGAAAAATTCATTTTTTCTTCCCAAGTCAGACTCTTTCACACTGGTTGTCTCAGAAGCATTTGACACTTTTTCTGTGCTGACATTTCCTCACCAAATGTACCCCAGTGTAATTCAAAGAAGTAATTTAGACTCCAAAATGAAACATTTCACCTGGTTCAGCTGCCCTTTTCTTGTACCAAGCCCAGCTGAACTTTTTCTACCTCCATTTCACCCAGAAGAAACTCCTTTCCTGATGGTTTTTCTTGGCTCATGGTCTGGAGAAACCTGTTCTGGTTGCTGCCTCCCCGTCAGCTCCCCGGTGCATATATTCAAGGTGCAAATGTAATACATAAGCAGCCAAGTAATCACACAGATAGAATAAAATATGTATTTCGGGTGCTCACTGGGACTTTCTGAATGTTTGAGACCTCTCAGCAGTTTCAATCAGCCACCATTAGAGACAGAGGAAAACCCAAGGATTGTTATCATGGGGTTTCAGAGGAGCTGTGACACCTCCTGGAGCAGGAGCTGAGGGGAAGCTCGCTGGCACGTGTGCGGGTGCAAGTTGCACACCCAGATTGCAGATGCTCGCATGAGGTTGCGAACACAGGGTCACTGTCCTCCCCCTCCTGCCTGCTTCCTGAGCCTTGAGAAAAAGCCAAAAAGCACCAAAAGAAAGCCCCAACGGAAACCATGCAGACAGCAAGGGCAGCAAATGCAGGGCTCCCCGCCAACCAGCATGAGCAGAGGGGTCCCCTGGCTTGCAGGGGACAGGGGGGATTCAGGGATGTGGCCAAGGCCATCGGGGCAGTCGGTGGCAGGATCAGCGCCATGGCTGTGAGCAGTCTCCCATTGCCAGGAAAGCAGAATGGAGGAAACAAAACTGGGTCTGGCACCTTGGTGGAGCTTTTCTAGCCTTATTGGGGGAGTGGCTGGGGAAAGGCAGATTCCCCAGCTTGGCTCCCAGAGCCCCCTGAGACGAGAGTGTGGCCACATCAGCCCACCCAGCCCCACGTGCCAAAATAAAAAAGCAAAGCTGTGAAGGCTTAGGTACTCGTCACCTTCTCTTTGCTGCCTATGGATTATTTTTAGCAGCCCGACACCAGGAGAATGGCAAGAGGCCAAGGCAACACATGGTGAGGCCAGGTCCATCTCCAGCCCGAGGGCTGCTGGTGCTGCTGGGCACCCATGAGTGCTCCAGAAGACCTTCCTGGGACTTGGGGGCTGGCATTGCTGGTGGGGGCTGGTGGCCTTGCTGGAGTGCAGCAGGCGCCAGCCAGACCCAGTTTATCGGTCAGGCAGATAGAGCAGGACCGCTGCGTTTCCAGGGCTTATCAGACCTTGGGAAACCTCTCCTCCCTCCAGCCAGCCACTTGCTGGCTGCGGTTTTTCCACTCAACCCCTTCACCCAACACCCACATAACATTATAGGTCACTATAACCCCTCGGGTTTAACTTTTCAACAGGTGAGAGCAAATCAGCCGGTTCCTCGCTTCACTCCAAATTGCTACGATGTCCATGCAACCTCATATTATCTACATGTGACTTTTCTTGGAGAAAAGATGAAATAAAACCGAGCATCCCATTGGTGGAGGACCCAATCCAGCTCCTCCAGGATATCCTGCAGCCCCGGCCGGATCTGGGGAACAATGCACGGGGCATCCCCCTGCCACCCGTGTCCGGCCAGGTCGAGAGGTGCTGGCTGGTTCCTTCCCGTCTCTCAGCCCTCACCTCCGGCTCTGGCCCCTTCCCGGGGCTCCAGCAGCACCTGAGCCGCAGCTCCTCCAGCACCTGCATTTCCATCCACAGGCTCCTGCTTCCCACCTCAGTGGGCAGAGGCTGCTCCCCCTCCCTCCTGCTTGGAACAAAACCAATAGCAATTAATTAAGAGGATGGCTTCATCCTCCACCATGCAGTGTCAGGGGAATTAGCATCTGGCTTGCATTTCTTTCCCTGTTTGTCATGAGTCAGTGGGTGCTGAGCACCCCAGGGCTGCAAGGGACACTCGGGTTTCCCTGGAGCACCCGAGGGTGTTTCAGTTGTGCCCTCGGGTGATGCCTCTCCTTCCAGGGGCAGCCCCGTCCCTTTGCAGGAAACCACTTATTTGTTTCCAGTTTCATCAGCCCAGCTTCCTCCCTTGCTCCATCATTGTGTGCTACACAATCACCGAGGGCGGTTATAGCACCAAATAGATGCCCAACACCTGCCCTGGGAGGAGGGGAAGGAGCATTTCTTGATTAAGGACCAGGCTGGGAAGTGGCAGCTCCGGTGATGAAACAGATGATTTTGGGGTGAGTGTGGAGCTGCCCTGAGGTCTGTTTTCCGTCTCTCCAGTGAAAGACTGGGGACTTCTGCAGCCAGCAGAGGAACAGCGCCTTCCCAGGCGCAACTGCCAAATTACAAGCCGGAGGATAAATAAAATCTTTATTTTTGCGAAGTGAATGCAGAGGCACAGGTGGGACCCACCTCCACAACCCTTGGGCATTCCCTGCCACCACCGCCACTGTCCGGGGTCACACCGGCCTCCAGGAGGGGGTGAGGGTGGTCATCAGCTCTAATGGAGCTTTTGGTAATTAAAAGCCATTTTGTCCATCAATCAGCACTCATTAGGCGACGGCTCTCCCTACCGCAGAGCCCTGGTTTTACAGAAACCAGATTTTGCATCCTCATGGTCCATTGTGGTTTTGCATCCTCAGGCCTGAGGAAGCATCCTTGCCTGGCCTCGCTCACAATCAATTAGTGCTGTGAATCACTAAATAGGTTTTCCTTGGGGAAAACTGCCGACTGACAGCAGCAGCCCTGTGTGCTACCACCACCAAATCACTGTCACACACCGAGTCCTCCCTGCACATTGGGCTCTGGCCATTGCTGTGTGTGCGAGGGCAGGGGACAGCTCTGCTGGTTGCCCAGTCCCAGCTCTGGAGAAAAACAGGCAAAATATTTTTAAATGACCTCCTGAAGTCCAGGCATTTGGGATCGCCTTGAAACCACAGTTTTGCTCGTTAGAGGTGGCTTTTGCATGGGTTTGATTCCTATCACGGAATCCTTGCTCTCTGGGTTATACGTGGGTTTTCAGGGAGAGGTTTTGTTGGCTATGTGTTTAATCTCTTGGGGTTCAAACTCTGTGAATATCCTCACTCCTTGCTGTGTGTGTCACTGTGAGGTCTCCCGAGTTCTGACAGCCCCAGGGGTGCTGCAGTCCGGATACTTTGGGGTTTTGCAGCACTTGGAAGACCCAGGATTTGGGCAGGTGCTTGGCCGCAACCCTCTGGAACATGCTGCCTCCCTCACACATTTTGAGTGATGCTCATTTGATTTTCCCTGTACTTTGAGCTTCTCTACAGCTCTGCTGCTGCTTCCATGGGGTGCTGGGGGGCTACTGCTCCTGAGTCTCAGAGGACTTCAGCAACAGGGAGAGCACTTTGTTCTGAGAACAACAGAAAGAAAAATGAATGTGTCTGCTCTGGTGCAGTATTCATTTAGAAATAAGCCTCTGAAGTGACTATTTTTTTGTTTTCTTCATATCTACTCTCCAAAATGTCCTCTTTTATTTTCACCTTTAAAAATCCAAATATGTCTTTAAACAGCTCAGAACTGAAACCAATTATTTCTGAAATGAAGCACTTCCCATCTGACAAAGCAAATCTCACAGGTTTGAACTTAACACTGTGAAGAAAAAAAAAAAAAGCAAGCCAATTCCAATTCCAAGCCCAAACCATATTCTCTACCAATTCTGCAGCATGACCATTTTCCATTAGCCTGGCAGGTGCGACACAAATGCTGCTCGTTACGTGCCTAATTGCCTCCCTGATGGCTTTGTGGGCCAAAAGCATCACTGCTTGTTACCCTCACTTGCCCATAGCCTGCCGAGCAGCAGCCCATGTGCCGGCAGCACCTCCTGGTGGTGCTGGTTCTGCATCTGTCTGTCTGTCTGCGAGCTGAGAATTAGGATGCTTTCCCTGGGTCCCCCTTTTGAGGAGACTCTCATCACCCCGAATCTCTGCCTTGCGCAAGGGAGCGAGCAGCTGGGTGGACCAGGAGCCACCATGGCATGGCCCAGAGCAAAGTATCTGAAAGCTGGGTGAATTAAATGCTCCAGGAAAAAAGTATATCCAAAGTATATCCTCTTTGGAGTAGGAAGACCAACATTGACACAAGCTCCTCATGTGGCTATTAAGTGCATAAATGGGCTGCGTCAACCCCTGTTCCTCCCTAGGAGAGTATATACATGCGCATATCTGACTTGGCTCAGGGTTTATAAGACAGGAGTTTGTGAGCTTTCTGGTTTATTTATTTTTCCTCATGGCCTGTAGCAAGAAAAATCTATAAACTCTTGATTATTTTTTTTGGCAAGGATAAGAGGTTTGCTGCTGGGCCGTTTGCTTTTGCCGGTACATGCTGCCACCTTCAGCATCTCACAGGAGGAGCCAGCTCTGCCCATAGCCCAGCCGGCTTCCTCACTTGGCTCCTCCAGCTCCAAGAACAGGCTCTCTGCCTTCTTTCAACAATTATTCAGTGGCATTGGCCACTGGCATTTTAATTTAGTTATTAAAGAAGAAATCCCATCGGGATGTGCACTTGGGCACACGTGGGCTGGGGGGGGGAGCGGAGCAGCTGGTGAGGCAGGAGGAGCAGGAGCTGTGCGATGGCAGCTGCTCGCTGGTGTCCCAGCTGAGAGTCGGTGGGTGACAAAGACAGCACAGCTTGTAACAAATAATTAAAAAAAAAAATCCCAATAAGATTACTTTTTACATTACCGGAGTATTATATCTTAGATGGAGCAACTTGTACAGTAACTAAGCATAATGATGTCTATGTATGGAGTTAATCAAGTGGTGTTTATAGTAGGAGAGCACAGGTGATAGTCATAGAATCATATAATCACAGAATAGTTTGGGTTGAAGGGACCTCCAAAGCTCACCCAGTGCCACCCCTGCCATGAGCAGGGACATCTGCACCAGATCAGGTTGCTCAGAGCCCCGTCCAGCCTGGCCTGGGATGTCTCCAGGGATGGTTCATCCACCACCTCTCTGGGCAACCTGGGCCAGTGTTTCACCACCCTCAGTCTCAAAAATATCTTCCTCATGTCCAGCCTGAATCTTCCCTCTTTTAGTTTAAAACCATCACCCCTTGTCCTACCATAACAGGCCCTGCTAAAAAGTCTGTCTCCATCTTTCTTACAGGCCCCTTAAATGGTGTGGTACAGACATGCAGTGTCCGTAAACCAAACAGTCCCAGACCCAAAGCCATCATGTCCCCAGCATCTCTCCGCTGACCCTACAATCCTGGCACCAAGCTGTGGGGCTCTGCGGCTCCTTTTCCCAGCACAGGTTTGAACTAGCTGCTTTTTGGAGGTGTCTGCTTTGTGGAGCAGGTGGTGTCTGGAGATTAATTTTAGTTCCCTTTTCAGCCTCTGAGAGCAGCTCCTGGAGGTGGGAAGTCATGGACAAGCTGGGATCCTGCATCCATCCTCCCTAGCGATGCTCCACGCTGCTGTCGCTGCTGCCGTTAATCACAGCTGCAGTAATGAAATTAATGGGCTGGGATCTCTTCTAGTTATTATACATCTTCCCCAAACACAGGTCTGCCTCTGCCTTTGCTGAGGGGACGATTCAAACTACACATGGTACTGATGGCTCGGATTTCTAAATTGGGTTCTGTTCACAGGACAGTCTTAGCTGAAGTCTCCTGTTTTCCACAAGCAGGCTGACCGGGCAGCAGGACACCCTTAGTCATAGAGCGTTTCAAGGGAGACTTTGGATTTGTGTCAAGTGTTTAACAGAGTGGTTTAAAAAAAATAATTCATTCCAAATTTGGATATCTGATTAAAACCCAGAGCCCTCTGCAGCTCCTTGCAGCTGTGGCCCTGGGGAGCACAGAGCCACCCTCATACAGGGAATATTTGGGTTCACATCACTCTGAAACCTTCTTCAGTTTAATAGCTCAGAGCTTGGCTGTGGGGTGCATTTGCTTTGCTAGCAGTTGGCATTCAGGTTTCTAAAAGAAACACAAATAAGCTTCATTTTTTTTTTTTTTTTTTTAATTTAGACACCAGCCCTTGGACTTCTTACAAGGGGTGTTTAGTTTTTGTAGCCATAGGACATGAAAGGTGGTCACAGTCTGTATCATCCCCCAGCAAGAGCACCTCTTACAGCATCCCAAACACACAATTTTTAGCAAACGGTGGAAAGATTTGAAAAGCTGCCAAGGGTGATGCTGGCCCACAATTCTGGGGGCTGATCGGGTGCCTCAAATGATAAAAACATCATTAAAACTGTTGTTAAAGGCTGAATGGCATCATCCTGAGCTATGTTTTAATTCTCTTCATCTTTGCTAGCATTTTGCAAAGCAGCGTTGAGTTGCTCAGGTGTTTGCGGCTCCATGAGAAGTGGCTCTTGATGGAGCTGGGGACTTTGCTTCTGGTTTGCTGAAACCAGACTAATTGCAGCCCTGAACGGGCACCGGGAGGAACACTGCTTGCTTCCCGAGGTAAAAACAGCGTGTTCGCACAAAGCGCCTTTATACACTCATGGGGGTTTGAGGTTTGCTTGGCATTATTTTCCTCCTTTTCCCCTGTTCTTCATATTCTTGCACTAAATCAACCCCATATGATGTCTGGTTCATTTTCTCGTTAGAGCAGCTCCGTTGAGTGTATAATTTCCCAGTGTCACGTTGCAGCGCTGCTACTTCTCTAATGCCACCCCAGCAGCCAGGGTTTGTGTGTCTGAGCATCAGGGCTCTGCTTTTCACAAGGGGAAGAAAAAGAGCTGCCTCCTGGGGATTTCTCTGGAACCAGGAGGCGGGAGGAGCTCGTCCTTCCCCACCGTCCCCTCCTGCCCTCTCAATGATTTTCTCTGGGGGGCCTGGCTGAGGAGGCTCACACATCACGGGTGTCCAGATGGAATCAGCCAAGCCTGCTGTTGCTCTCTGGAGATGTCTGGAGACATCCCAGCAGACACACCGATGTGTAACACCGTAAATATTGAGACATCGCAGTGTGTGCTTTAAATCCAGATTCAAACCCCTGGACAGCTAACTTAGGGATTAATATATGGAATCGGAGTAGAATATAGGAAAACAGTGAATAGCACCTTGAGACAGAGGGGAGACAACGTTTTGTTTCTAAAATGCATGAAGTTTCACTCTGAATTTTGCAAATAAGTGTCAAAGATGATCTTTCAAGGTCCCTTCCAAGCCTAACATTCTGTGGTTCTGTGAAAGAGGGTTTTGATCGGATCTATTGCACGCAGCCCAGAGCCCCGACTGAGCTCTTTGCCACTGGTTTCCAAGCTTCGTCCCCTCTTTGGAAAATAAGGCCTCAAAAAATGCTAGTAAACAAATTTCAGTGCTGGAAAAAATTATTTACAACTCGGCGGGGGTCGGCCCAGACATTAAATAGCTTTTAAATGCTGTGGGATTGAACTGAAAACAGCGCCTTTTCTAAAAGCCCAGGAGGGTTTGAAACCATGGGATGGAACGCTGCAGACTGCGGGGGGTGAAGCTGCTGCTGCCCGCCCCCGGGGGCTGGGAGGGGGGCGATGCCGTACGGACCCCGCGATGCTGTACAGACTCCCCAGCCCCGGGGGACACAGCCCCGTGTCCCCGTGTCCCCGCCGGTCCCGCCCCGCTCGGTGCCGCCCGGCGCTGGCGCGGCCGCCAGGGGGCGCCGCGGCGCAACCCACGCCGCTCTGGGCCCCGCGAGTGGGAGCTGGTGGGGGGGGAGCGTCCCCTAGGGCGAGGGCAGAGGTTTCTTAATTGCTTTTTAATTTGTTTAATTAATTAATCACAGCTCTCTCCCCCCCGTCCCCTCCCCGAGGCTGCATTGTGCCTGGCGGGCACAGAGTGGGACCCAGGCAGAGGGAGGAGGGGGCCATGGGGTGTTTTGTCACATTGCCAGACAAAGGGCTGGATGACACTTGTGATTTTTGGAAACAGAGTTCTGCTGCTCTTCCACTCTAATAGATTTTAGCGCTGGAGGCAAAGAGCTCCCTGCAAGTACCCAAAGGGCTCTTATCTGTGTCCCCGCAGCACGAGCGCGCAGCTCTGCCCACCGGCTCTGTCTGAAACTCTTCCATGCCTTTATTGACCTCCTTGCTGGGACTCCTCAGTGTGCAGACCCTGAAAACAAACCTCCACCTTTGGACAGAAATGGCTTTGCTGTGATGAGCTTAATGGGGAACTTGGCCAGGTCGGAGGAGCGAGCACTTTCCTACCTGAAACAACGCTCTCCCCATTAACGTGCTGTTAGCTCGACGTCATGGCCACAGCCGTGACGGAAGGCCGGTGGCTGTCCCCATGAGGCAGGATCACCTCTCATCCCAGGCACAGATTCCACTCCTGATGCAGTTTCCAGGCAGAAGCATCAGCCATGCCCGGGAAAGCCAGGTGCGTGGTACCCATGGCTGCCTTATGTGATGGATAAGGATACAGGTTTGCAAATCCTTTCTCAAATGAGAAAGGACATATGGCTTACAAATCCCCTGTTTGGGTATAATCCTGAAGTAAAGTCAACAGGAGAACCTTGGTTTATTTCATTATCATTATTTTCCATTCTTGGATACATTTTCATTAGTTCCCCCCTTGGCAGCTCTTATTCTTTCAAATTTCTGGCAGGATTTTCCACCTGTTTCTATGAACCAGTTTTTGGCCTCTACTTCCCTGTCCATGGATTTGCCACACCTGGAATATAATAATTGTTTTATGATCATATGCCAGGTGAATCCTCCCAAGAGACCATTCCCTTCCCTTCCCTTCTCCAGCCCATTGATAATGTTCTCTGATTCCCTGGCCACTGTTCAGAAATACAGATGCTAATTTTCCCTTATCTGCAATGAAACCCCGGTGTGTTTACAGCCCACCAGCCTGCATCCCAGTGCCACTCATCACAGGCTGGCACATTCAGCTGAGACCTGCATTCACCTCCAGGACAGCCCGTACGGTCAGTGTCACTTGGCAAAGAAGCTGTGAGTGCCACGGATTTATTTGCCAGGATAAGCACTAACGCAGCTGAAATCATCTTTTCTGGCCTTAAATGGGAGGTGGGAGCAGTCACAGGGTTTGGTCCTGGTGGGGGTTGATGGGGAGTGAACCCATGGGACGCAGCCCAGATGATGGGGATGGGGAGAGGTTGCTGTTGCAGAACAGAGGGTTTGCAGACATGACCACCACAAATCTCAGCTCCCTCTTATTCTCGATGCCACTGATGTGAATCATGGTGGTTTTTATCCATTACGGCCATCCCAGGTGCTGCTGGGGACAGGTACCAGCTCCTTCCAGAGACAAGGATGTCTTAAAAAACGAGCAGTGCTGGCTGCAAAATCAAAATGATAACAAATAGGGCTGGGGAAGAGGACAGGCAAGAGGACGAGCTTCCCCTGGGAGAAGCACAGGGGCCAGGTCTCCTGCACACCTCTTATATTTATGGCATGGCTCTGCCACCTCTGAGCCATAAATTTTGACAGTGACTGTCCCTTGGTGCCTCCAGGAGATCCTCCAGCCAATATTTACTGCTCAACTTTGCAACAGAGAAATATGGTGCTGGCCACAACCCACGGTGATGTACCTGCCGGCCCCACGCTGCCAGGGTGCTTTCCCAGCTTGTCCCTTCCACCGGCGCCTGCCTCCAGCAACATTGCTTTCTATTTAAACCCTTGTTTACCGCTTTGTCCCAGCTCTTCCGGTCAGGATCTCTCACACTGATATGTCTTTGAGCTAAGAGGCAGAGCTGGTGCTCCACAGGTGGGGTCTGTCCCGGGGGGCTGCAGGGAAGGAGCGTGGTGATCGTATCATGTGTTGCTGTTGGGTTTTATGTGCCACGTACAGGTTGAGGCTTCCTGTCCTCTTTGATATCTCGGAGCCCATTAAAGTGTCACATCTCATGTTATGAAATATGCCACACGTCAGGGTTTTTTTTTCCCCTTCCTGGGCTCCTCTCGGCTTTCAGCTTGCTGCCCTTCCTCCCAGTGGCACTCCCAGCATCCTCCTGGAGGTGCTGGTACCCACCACATCACTCCTTGCTGGCGGTCTCCTGTGAGCTGGCTGTCCCCAATGTCCCCTCTGCCCCCTCCAGAGCAAAGGGACACTGCTGAGCCGGGCTGCCCTCCCCAGTGGCTGAGACCAAACCCTCTCACTACACAAGTGGCCACCCCATATTCACCACTGCTCTGCTTTTCCTCCCCTGCTTAATCAGAGATGATTCTGCCCATGGAGTGATCCACCCTTCGGGCTTTACGGGATCAGCCTGGCCCTCTGCCACCCCGAGCAGGGCGGAGGGGGTTTCCCAGCTTCTCCTTGGGAGCGGGGCAGCCCCGGTGCCGGGGACGGCAGGGGATGGGGCGTCCCAGGCACACACAGCTCAGCGCCATCGGCCCCGGCGTCTCCAGCCGCGCCTTCCGCGGGGATTTATCTCCACCAGGTCTGCAAATCGGAGCATGTAATTTTCCCTCTTTCGAGTCCGGGGGAGGGTTTGTGGCCTGAGCGGAGCAGACAGATATTTGAGGCTGGGAGCGGGGAGCCTGCACTGACACTGCGGGGCAGCCTCGCCAGTCCTGGCCACAGCCAGATCAAAGATGCTGATTTTGCCACCAAGATCGGCCCTTGGCAGCCTCAGGGTTCCCACAGCAAGCTGGGTATCTCATCTCGGTAAGAGAGAGCCATTCAGTGTCTGGATGGAGGGGACAGGCAAACGCTGCGTTTCACTGTGCTTTCCAAGCACACTGCGTCACTACTCTAAATTTGGGACTGGGCCCTCACTGGCCACCTGCAGACCCTGGTTTCCAGACCAACATCCCAGTTTTTCAGCAAAGCCTCAGCTCTCTGCCAGCAGCAGATGAGACTGTTTCCAGTTGCTCAATGTGATGCACAGAGACTGTCTCCACACTTGTGGTTTTTACTGATTTTCCCTCTTTTCAGGTCTCATGAAATGGCAAGTTCAGAAGGTGATTTTAATGACTTGCATCCTGATCCTGCTTTGCTCTAAGGCACAGAAAACAGTCTTAAGCCAAATGGGGTAAAATAGCCTTCAGTGTAAATAAAAATGTGAGTATCTGGCCTCAAAACTTGCTTTGGGGAAGGGAATAAAAGCAAAGGAGAAGCCCCTGGGGACAGGTACCCTCTGCTCTAAGGAGGAGGAAGATGATGACCCCGTATCTGTTGACCTCCCTGCTCCCTGCTCAGCACAGCTTGGCAGCAGTGAGGCCAATTAGTGCAGCTATAGATGATCATCTAGTTTCTCCTCCCGCAAGGGTGGGCAGTATGCTTGCTGTGCCCCCAGCCTCCCGCGCCCCGACTCCCCGCAGGGTGAAGCTGGAGGTGGTTAATGAGCGTCCCTGGTGGAGGAGAGAGCTGGAGCTCTAATTGCTGCCACCAGCCGGGGTTCACCAATTAGGAAGTGAAGTGCCGGTGATGCCGTGTGGTCCAGCACCCCGCTGCAGGGCCGTGATGAGACGGCGAGGTGCCCAAGGTTGCTCCCCCCGGGGCCAGTTCTTTCAACAAGTGCTTTTGTCTCTTTGCCACAGGTTTGCGTGCTGCTGGAGCTCTGGGGAGATTTGTTAGCACTGTGAACATGGGAAGACGTGTTCTCCCTCCAGAGGTCACAGCTGCTCACACGTCACCCTCAGAGTGAATAGCAATATCAGCCCTGGCAACGGCAGAAAGCATCTTCCCCTCCACAGTGGCCATATCATAGAATCATAGAATCACAGAATAGTTTGGGTTGAAGGGACCTTCAGAGCTCACCTAGTCTCACCCCTGCTATGAGCAGGGACATCTTCACCAGCTCAGGTTGCTCAGAGCCCCGTCCAGCCTGGCCTGGGATGTCTCCAGGGATGGGGCATCCACCACCTCTCTGGGCAACCTGGGCCAGTGTTTCACCACCCTCAGTGTAAAAAATTTCTTCCTCATGTCTGGCTTGAATCTCCCCTCCTTTAGTTTAAAACCATCACCCCTTGTCCTGTCACAACCCCTTGTCCTATCACAGTAAAGAGGGCAACTATGGGCCCCCCCTGGGGACCTGCGTGGGGAAACTGGGGGTGGCTGAGGGTGCTGATGGAGGCTGCAGGGAGCTGGACCAGCTCTGGTCCTGCACCGCCTCGACCAAGGCTTTTAATTCCTTGCCATGCCAAAGCATGGTAACCCAGCCCTGTGTGCCCATCTCTTCCAGCACAGGCAGCATCTCCCCTCACAGGAGGAGGCTTTAGCTAACTCTTGAACCCATTCTTCCAACAAAATCCTGTAGACAACACCAGGGCAGAGGCACAGGGCTGCTGCACACAGGTGTACCGGCACCCCAAGCTGAGCTGGGGGGCACTGGCAGTGGGTGAGCCCCCAGACAATCCCCAGGGCCAGCAGCTCCTTGCTGCTGTGGGCCAGAACATGGCTGCGCTTTGGCGAGTGATGCTACGGGAGGGCGGCGCAAGGGGCAGCATTGCCACTGGTGACTTCACCGTGGCCTAAATGAAAATCCATGAGGAAAAAAAAAAAAAAGAAAAGAAAAACGGAAAGAAAGAAGCCCGGATGGATTAATAATTCAGGCTGTCAAGAGAACAAAACCCTCCAGAATCCACCTTCCATTATGTGCCCACAAACCACATAAAATGGAAAAAGAAAGAATAACAAAAAAGCCTGATGACCTTGAGCCTCAGTGGTGGCCCCAAAGGTGCAGGGGCTCAGGGCAGAGGGGACGGGGTGCAGGACAGTCCCTTGGTGAGGGGTCCAGCGCCCTCCCGCTGCCAGGACTGGCTGGGATGGGTGCCTCCGGTGAGGTGGGGTGCAGGATGTCATGCTCAGGGGTGGCCAGACCACACAAAAAGCAGCCCGGACGGCCTCGAGTCCTCCCTGCAAAATACGGTGTGGCAAAAATGTGCTAAATCCTCAAACTCAAACAAGGTTTGCCCGCCACAAATTGCAGGGGAGATTTGGAAAGGAATTTGCTACCAGAAAAGCGGTCACAGGCTGGATGTTAAATATTTGGGATGGAGACCTCCAGGCACTTCGTAGCCTACACTTGGGGTGGGGGGATGCTTTCTTTAGCATGGAGCTGGGCCAGGGCAGCAAGGGTTGATAGGAAATAATTATAACCATAAACAGGTAATTATAGAGCCCCCTTTCCAAAAGAAATCCCTTTGAAGGCTCTTTTCCCTCCATGGGGAGCACAGCCCCTTGTTGCTCTGACCAACATCACTGCGGAGTGGGTGACCCAGCCCCATCCTCCCTCTCCAGCCTCCAACCTGCTCCGACCTGCAAACTGGTGAAGCAAATGGAGCAGTTCATCACCTTCCTCTCCCTCTCGCTTCTCTTTTTGCTGTTGTTGCAATGAGAAATTGTTCTGAAGGACCCCCTCTGCTATCAGAAGTCTGCCTGGGAAATGAGAGAAAGGGATAAACCCTGCTGCTGGGCACTCCCTGACACCTTCTCCCATGGAGGAAGGGAAACATTCCAAGTCATTGCCCCAGGTGCCGTGGCAGAGCGTCCTGGAGAAGCCCCCAAAGTTTGGGGTCTCTCGCTGGGTTTTGTCCAGGCCCCAGCTCAGGGAGCAATGCTGCTTCTGAAGCCCCCAAACCAAATCACCTCTGCCAGCCAAACAGCAAAGAAACACAACTGAAGAGTTAAATGTGGTGCTCACTCTGAGCCCAGGAGCAATAGTTCCTTAGTCTCCCCAAAGAGATGGGAAGCCTCTCTAAAACAGTCCCTTTCTCCCTCACTCCATTTTGCATATGTAATATTATTAGTACTTTAATTTTTTTTTGTTAAATAAACTGTCAGCACAGTGTGGTTCTAAGCACCACTTCAGCTGCTGCTGTGCCAATTTAAACTTCTGATTTTCTATTAAAAGCTCTCAGCGTCTCCTCGTGAAGGTGTTTTCCATGGAGGTGGACAGGCGAAGGGGGGCAGGGGGTGTTGATAGGAGCCCTGCCCAGCCCTGGTAGGTAGGGGCTCAGATGGAGCTTGTTTTATTTTAATCCCACCCTGGAAAAATCTCTCCTGCCTGCCCAGTTTCCACCTCTTGTGGTTTCGGAGCTGGTTCATGTGCCGGTGGCAGCACAGGGAGGGTTTCACCCTGCAAAATAAGGTGGTGGTTGTGGGGTGACTGAACCCGAGTCCTTCACCTGACCAGCATATATGTTTAAATGCACTCTATAGGTCATGACGTAAAGCCAAGATTAAGGTTATGTGTCTCTATTTCCCCATCCTGTCCTTTTGCAGCAGTGTTGCTCCATTGACCCACAATAAACCCCCTTCCCCAGGGCTGAAAGGGGAAAATCTCAATGAAAACACTTTTAACCCCAAAGAGAGGTGACGGTCCTGGCTCTTGGTAGGACTATGCACACAGAGAAATGGGGCTCCAGCGGTTCAGCCGACCCTGGCCAGAAGGGATTGTAAATCCAATACCTTCAGACAAGAGGGGAATAAGCATTAATTGAGCTGTACTAATGAGCTGGTGGCCAGAAGGCAAAGGTTTTTCATGTGGGAGCTGGGCAGCCTTGGGATGCTGAGCAGCATCAGGATGGGGACCTGACCAAACCCATGGGCTGGGACAGCAGCAAAGCCCCTGCCCTCCGAAAATCCAAATATATATGTATACACATATATATATATAAAAGCACAGGCAGTGTAATGAAAAAGCTATATGTGGTTTGAAATTCCCCTCTCAGCTCATGCCAAAGGAATTTCCAGGCCTGGTTTAGATCTGATTCAGCAAAGCTTTTATAAGGGCGCAGGGGGTGCAGCGGGGCCGGGGCTGCGGGAGCTGCGGGGGCGCGACAGCCCCAGCCCGGGCCAGGCTCCCCATAACCCGCTGGTAAACAGGAGAGGTTGGCCTGGGAGCTCTGGGTTACTTGTAAAACCTTCATTTTTTTCTTTTCTCCAGCGTCAGTTCTGCAGAAGATGGGGCCTGTGCCTTCATGGGAAGGGATGTGTGCGACACTTGTGGGTCTTGCCCCAACTTCTGCATGAGGAATCGGCACAGTGGGGTGCAGGATCAGGCCCCAGGGGTGATTGTGCTTCTGCAGGTTTCATGATATCGCTGGCTGAGGTAAAGGGAGGTACTTTCACTGCGAGCACAACCCTTTCTAGTCATTGGAGAATCCCCACAGCAGGCAGCTCCTCTGGGGACCAGGTATGTCCCCAGCCCTGCTCTGCTGTTGGGGGTTCTGGCAGGTGGAAACCCCCCCCTCCAGGAGTGAATGAGTCAAACAAAACAAAGGGGAACAGCGAAAGTCATGGTGTCCCAGTGCCGGGCACTGGAGATGATGGTTACTTTAGGCACAAAAAGGAAGAAAAATAAGTTTTGTGTCCAATTATCTCCTCCATGAGTCAGTCAGAGGGCTGGGAATTTTTTTTCCTTGGCTAACGGTTCCCAGAAACGGGTGAGCTGTCTGTGGCGGGGGGTGTCTGTCTGGGAGGTGTCTGTCCAGGGAAGCAAAGCCAGCCATGGCCTGGGGGCTCCATGGGTCCCCCCTGCCAGCAAAAGCTCTAAAGGGAGGTCTGGGGGCGTTCTCTGCACACATCCCCAGGGATCTGGAGCATCCTTGGAGCCACCCCAAACCCCACAGGCACCCCTTCATCCTTCAGCCCCCAACACAGGCTGCATTGAATGACCAGTTTAAATAAACCTTTTGCCTACAGGAGTACAAGCCAAGGGACAACACAGACCATCAGGAGCTTCAGAGTCAGTGCAAGGAAGCAAATTCTCCATTGGGTATTAGGGTAATTCCACCCATGTATGGTCTGTCTGCAACGAGCATCCCTCTCCATCCCTGTGTCCTGCATTCAGATTCCTCGGGCTGCATGGGCTGCTTTGGGGACGACAGCGCAGCCCCCTAACTCAGGGTGGGGTCTGCATAGGGACATGCTGCTGCTTGGATCAGCCTCTTCAGAAGCTTGACTTAAAGCTTGTGAGCCTCTTCTAAAACACTTTTCAGCCTAATTATTTTTCAAAACAAAAGGAAGAAAGCCCCCCAAACCTTCCTGTTTACTCCTCATTTTGAAGGTAAAGGCTTCAGCTGGCTCTGTGGGGAGAAGATGCCCCATGGCCAAGGGCTCTGGCCAGGGGCTGTGTCCAGCTTCCCCACAGCGCCAGCACAGCTCCCACATTACAGCTCTAGACTACAATCACATGCTCTCACCCCCTCCTTTCCTAATTATATTCCATTTCAAGATTATTGCAGAATAATTGCATTACAAAAGACAGCTCCAATCTGGCATTAAGGAGTGCTTCGCCCCAACTGCACAGCACCAAAGGTCCCGAGCCCGGCGCGGCGGCGGTAATGGAGCTTTACCGCAAGCACTCACGGAAAGAGCTCTCATCGCTCCCGCTAATACACTTATTTACTTCGAGCACATCCTGAATTTCTGAACCTCTTCCCTCCTTTCAAAGGCACACATTCGCCAAGAGTGCACCCGGGATGGCGCAGGGTGATGGCAACGGGGAGGCTGAGCCGCAGGGGTGTCGACATGCCGTGGGGCAGCACCCCACTCCCGAGGGATGCACGGCGCTCACTTTCGTCATGCCTTCACCATGTTTAAATTAGGGGAAGCACAAACCATGGCAGTGCTGGAGACAAGGTAGTTCTTTGCAGGCAGCAGGGAGAAGGGAGTGAGTGCAGTGAAAGTTGTGCCAGAGGAGGTTTTGGTTGGACATCAGGAAAAGGTTCTTCACCCTGAGGGTGCTGGACACTGGAACAGGCTCCCCAGGGAGGTGTCACAGCCCCAAGCCTGACAGTGTTCAAGAAGAGACTGGACAACACCCTCAGACACATGGTGTGAATGTTGGGGTTGTCCTGTGCAGTGACAGGAGTTGAACTGGATGATCCTTGTGGGTCCCTTCTAACTCAGGACATTCTGTGATTCTATGATGAAACATAGCTGGATGTGTGCAAGAAGGGTGCACAGCAATATTGCACCCTTGCCCACGCCCTCCCCTTTCATTCCTCTCCTCTGAAGGGGAAGGAGCATCCCCATCCCAGCCTGAGCAGGAGCTGGAGTCCTTGGTGCAGCCACCGAGATCCTTTTGATTCAGAGCCAGGTTTTTCTTCGCTACCTTGATCCCTGATCCCTCTCAGCTGCTGCCGCTGTCTGCCTTGTGGTTCTTTATCAAAGGCTGTCTTGAAACCCAGATAAACGGTGGCGTATGCAGCGAGGCTCCCAACCTCGCACATAACCGCTCAGACATGCTGCAGAGATTAGGTAGAGCCCAGCTCTCCTCTGCTTGCCCAGTTCTGCCAAGAGCCCTGCCTTCCTAAGCTAGTGATAGCAGCACGTGTGTCTCCTTGAGACTGAACACTTGCTCGCACACTAGCAAATGACAGGCAGAACTGTGCCACGCAGGCATTCCCCCTGGAAACGTGCTGCATACAAGAACAACACGTATATCTGAGATGTATGATTCTCAGAGACAGGTCAAGCACATGGTGTTCGGAGCTGAATCTGGAACACATTTTGGCCTGTGGCTGGGCTTGTCAGCGTTGATGATGGATGAGCTGTTGTCACAAGCCTTATGACAAACGCTCGCATGAGTCTGAATGCGAAAAACTGAAAAGGATCCAAGAACAAGCCCACCTTCAAGCTCAGATGAAGATTTGGCATCATCCCTCCTGTTCCCATGTAAACGGCTGAGTGAGGGCTGGCTCTGCACCAAGGGGGATGCTCCTGTGGGGAAAAGCTCCTCCAGGCGGAGCAGAGGCCAGTCTAGGCTTAATACCCCCTGTTTGGAGATGGGAGAGGTTGGAAGACTTGGGGATGGTCATGACAGCAAGAGCCAAGCTCAGGCTGCATGTCTCCACCCCCAAAACATGACAACGTTGGGTGGACAATGTACCACGTTCTCTTGGTAGAGAACAACAGATGGAAATGCGTTAAGATTAAATAGCGGTTCCCAGCTGAGCAGTCGCAGCACTCTCTGCAAAGCCAGGTATCACTGCTCGGCTTTACAGCTGGGGAAACTGAAGCAGGATCTGGCACGTATTTCACCCTACAAACCCATCTTTTCCTACTGATGCTCATGTCTACCACTCACCCTTTTAACTCTACCGGAGCCATTTCACACCCTTGGGTCCCACTACAGCCAGCAATGCCAAGCGATAATGATTTATTATTATTATTATTACTCCTGCTATTATTATTGCTGCCTAGATAATCCCCTGTCAGAATATAAATGTGCCTCCCCTTCCAGCATGAGAGTGTCCTGCTTAATGATGTTGTTTTCCTCTCACTGGTACCTTCAGCTTTGACATATCGAACGTTAATGGCACCAGGAGAGCTTCGGTTGCTCTGCTCCTTCAGAAGACAGGTCATTATACCATCAGCCAGCCTGGTTCGAGTACTGCTCTTCCCTCCTCCTTTATTAAGATTTGCCTCTCCTTGATTAAATTAGCCGCATGTTGAACGCCTGGCTTCCGCGGGAGGGATGGATGCGTCCATTATCGCCTGTTCCCTCTGAAAAGGATGGAGGAGGGGGGGAAAATACAACACGGTCTGGGATAATTGAATGAAAATTTAATGAGCACTTGCGAGAATACGTTAAGAGAAACGCCAATCGATAGAAAACTGATTTCCTGTTTTTAACACCAAATGGACTCGCACTGGAGAAGTCATTCCCTTCTGCCCATGGCTGAAGTAACAGGAAAGGCTCAAGCAGCCAGCCTGCCCCGTTGGCAAACACAGAGGCAGAATTAAACTATTAACGCACTGTTAATCAGTTTGCAAATTAATACCCTGCCTGTGCTTAACTGCCCTCTTTCCCCAAGCAGAGCAGAGCAGTTATTGTATGAGGAATAGTAACAACTGACCAAAGAAGAATATGGGTGGAGGCTCAGCTGCCTGTACTACCTACCTTTATTTCTCACCGAGGTTATCTAGTTGGCACTAACCAGCTGGTTAAGCAGTGGGATGGGAAGCCTGACCAGCACAGCTGTCCCAAGGCGAGGATGCATATGGTCCCACTGCCTCCATAGCTCTCACATGAGCATCTCGCCATGGGACTGTGGCCCCTCCATGCTCCACACATCTCCCACCGCAGAGATGCCTTTCCTACCCTGAAATTGCCTCCCTGGCTGACCTTGGATACGTTTCAGAGCGAGATTTTTGGAGGAGCACCGTGCCAAGCTTCCAAAGAGCAGCACGTGTCCCAGCCAGGTTTTCCCAAGACACCCTGGCTCCACCAGCCTGCATGTTCCTGGGAGCTCAGCCCAGCACCTTCCCCAGCTCAGAGCCTCGTCAGCAGCTGAGTCCTCAATGAAAATGCGACGCTTTTGCTCACGGGGCCAAAGGCATCCTTGGTGGTGTTCCCATGGAGTTCACTGGAGCAGCTCCAGATTCGGTCCCTCAGGTAAATCCTCAATAAAACAGATCAATAAAATAAATCCACCTGGAAAGAGTGGGGGTTGCAGAGCTCTGCCCGCTGCCATTGCAAAGTGCTTTTCATCGTCTTGATGAAAAAGCAGGAGGGTGCACAGAACCTGCACACCATGAACTAACCCAGTGCAGGCACGGGGCTCAGCCAGCAGCAGGGACATTGTCCCACCAGCCCCACCAGCAGTAGGACATACTCCACAGGTGCTCATAACTACACATCAAGATCCTCAGGGCACTCTTCCACTTTTTATTACCATCTTTCCTTAAAAGAAAGGATTTGACCAGCAGGAACAGTAACCAGGCTGCCCCATGGCCATTAGGACTGTCCCTGTGTCCCCAGACGGCCCCGGAGCACTGCGGGGGGGTACCTTTGTACACATGGATGCTCTCATGTGCACGTCCCACAGACCATGCCCAGCTCACCTCTGTGCTCCACCATGCCCCGAGAAGCCTGGTTTCACGCCAGATGCCACGAGCAGACAGGGCGGTGGGGGGACCCCCGTGTTCCCCCAGGCACCCCCACCCTCATGCAGCCTCCCTGCACAAAGCAGCTCATTCTCAGCAGCTTCCAGTGCCGCTCTGCAGCAGTAAATATTGCATTAGCTGCGGTGGGCCAGGGCTCCGGGCCCTCCTCCAGCTTGGCAGGCTCGGCTTGGCCGCCGGCAGAAGAAACAGGGATTATGTGAGCTGGGCACAGAGCAGCAAAGGGCAGAAAGCAGCCCCGGGGGGAGTGAGAAACACAGGCGAGCAGCAGTTGCCGGGCAGTGTTGGCTTATCTCTGTCTCCCTTTATAAGCTGCGATGGTTGACAAAACCCTTGTGCAACATGTGGCTTCCGTGGAGTTAAAATTTTCCTCTTGGGGAAAGAAAAAAAAAAAAAGGAAAAATAAAGTTAATTTTTAGGCTGAAGCATTTGGGAATCGAAGCCAAAAAGCTTCCAGCATTGATCTGAAAAAGGGCTTTTCCGCTCCCAGGCGATGCTCTGGGGTTTTGCTGTCGTGATTTTGAAACTTTCTGGAATTTGTCGGGTTTTGTTTCTGCTTGCTGGGAAAGGTCACGGCTTCCCGGGCAGGGAGGGAGAGCTCTGCTTTCCGACACAGCCCTGCGCTCCCGCCTGCCCGCTCGTTTGGGAGCCCGAGCTCTCCCGCTGCGGAGGCGTGGGGTGAGGGAACCTGAGAAGACCAGACGGAGGCATTAACAGATCACCCCACTAATAAAATCTACACACAAAGGCCAAAAATAGCGGGATAAAATAAATCTGAGGTGGTCCTTCCAGAACTGCCTTGCTAAGTGAGTTCCTGGTCTTGACTCCGGCGTTTCCCCTCCGTTCTGCGCACAACAAGCCTTTTGTTGAATTTCACATCCTGAAAGAATTTAATAGCATTTTTATTTTTAATCCATCACATGTGTTTTGTTTGGACTAATCCAACGGGGCTCCGCTCACAAGCAGCTCTTTTCCAACATCACTAAATTTCTCATGACTTAACCTGTTGACAAGGACGGGATGTGTTCAGCCCTCGTTACACAAGCATCATTAGGCGCAGAAATGTCCCCGCAGCTCCTCCGCAGCCCGGTGAGCAGATGGGGTGGTCAGGGTTTTTGGCTGAGGATGGGAAGAGAAGTGGAGCCCGGCTTTGGAGGGGAATGCCACCCCCTCTTTCTTTTGGAGGGGACTCCAGGGCTGCTTGGCATTGACCTGCACTTCTGCAAACCAGACCATCTTGCACAGCAGCCCATAAAAATGAGTTTTTTTCTGAGGAGAAACCAGTGTTCCCATCACCCAGCTGAAGGACTGATCTTGGGAATATTGGCAGCAGCACCAGTGATGTCCCCTAATTGCCATAATTCAATTAAGCCCTGCAGCGGGGTACAGCCAGGTGATCAATCAGCCCCTCTGCCACCAGCCAAGGGCCAGTACGTGGTCACAGCACATTCAAGCACAGGCTTAACTTTAAGCCTGATCTGAAGACTGTCTCCACTCAAAAAAGCGTTTGCTTCCAAGGTGACATGTGCTGAGGTCCTGTTGCCTTTCCCAGGGCTCAGGCAGGAGGATGCTCGGGTGCTGGGCTGCACCGCAGGCGTGAATTGCATCCGCGGAGCTACAAAGGGGCCCGGGAGCCTCTGCGGACGCCCAGCCTGCCTTCAGGCTTACACGCGCTGCGGATGCGCCTTTGAGCACATCTGGATCCTCTAATAACTTGGGCCGTGAAGAAAACACGCCGAGGCGAGCTAACACCCCCGTGAAGCGCCTTTGTGCGATCCCTCAGAAGTGCCCGATTCCCAATCTGCGGGTTGCTGCTCTAATGAACTCCAGACTTTGTTTTGAACATCAGATACGTTTCATTTTGCTGTTCCAGGAGACATCCCTCTCCTCCAGCTCGTCCCGCGCGGGAAGCGGGCAGAGTGCAGGCAGAGCTCTCTGGCAGGGCTGGGAGATCCCTGCCTGCTGGGGCCAGGGCTGCCTGCCCTGGCATTCCCAGACTGAGGCTGGATGGTGGCTTCCAGGGGACAATAGCACAGCAAGAAATCCCACTTCAGACACTTCTTGCTCAAGAGAAGTTCAGCCAAGAAGCCGACAGCAAGGCATGTTTCATAGCTGCAGGGCTCAGCCGGCAGCCTCTGGCATGGCCACAGCCAGGACGTGTGGCCGCCCCTTGAGTCGCGATCTCCTGGATTCTGATCTTAGCTGGGAGTTTTTAAGAACCCTACATTGTCCTGAGATCATTATTTCTACATGTAAGTGGCTATTTTATATCCAAGCTAGCAAACACAGTTATCACAGCACATCATCTCCCCAGATGCTGACAAAGCTGCAAACAGAGTAGGAGGAACTTTATAAAAATAAATTTTTTTGAGCTGCTCAGTGACAAACAACTGGCTTTTCCTCCTCGCTGTTGCTGATGGCACAGGGGTGCCCTGGGAGGACACGGCTCTGCGGGAGCTGGGCTTGGTGACTGGTTGGGTTTTAGAACATGGTGGTGAGTTGCCATCTCCAGCTACTGGAGTCTGGAGGTCTCTGAAGATTTGGTTTGGTCAAAATAGGAAACTGAAGGCAGAATAAGCACCCACATGCTCAAGTTTGGGTTGCAACCCAAGGCAGGCTCTGGGAGACCACCTGTTTCAAAGACACCAGGCCCGTTCAGGGTAAACCGAGGCCATCAGCATGCCTGGGAATGTGCCTGCCATAAGGGGCAAGAGGACATGTCCCCACCAGCAGCAAGCGACAAGGGACAAGTGCTTTGCCTCTCTACCAGCCGTTAAACAGAGCAGCTCCGCGGGCCTTTTGGGAGGTCTGGAAGGATGCCTTCACCCGCAGGTCCTGCCACGGTCACCTGGGGACAGCCCGCGGGTGCCCTGCATTTATTTATCCCCCTCCACAAAATGCCCAAGCAACTTGTGCCAAACCACTGTGGCCCCCTCATTAAATCAACCTCTACCCCGGCGTGGCAGGACTTCGAGACCGCCCAGTAGATCAGCTCAGAAGTGGGTTCTGTGTGTGGATTTTTTTGACATTGGAGTCAAAAACTAATCATCTGACAAATCCAGGCTTTGTCGCAGATTTGCAATAAAGCCCCAAACCAGAGGAAAACTCTGCGCTGGGTGTAATCCAAGGGTGCCGCATTGCACACAGATCATGTTCAACTAATGGATTTATTTTGTCCCTGGGAACTGGATCCCTTTGAGCTTCTCCCAGGTTGGGGCAGCACAAACCCCGGTCACTCCCTGAGAATAAACCTGGCTGGATAAGCTGTGAAAGAACCGGGAGACAAACATCCCATTCACCAGCTCTCCTGGAAAAGTCATCAGGAAAAAAGTCATTGCCAAAGCCACTGCAACAAGGGCACCTCTCTCTGGCACCCCAGAGTGGGCAAGGATGAGCTGGGGGGTCGGGGATGAGATGGGAGCTCAGTTCATCGAGGCTGTCAGTTTTCTGCGTGGCCATGGGAAACCTCTCAGCCTGGAGCTGATCTCTCAGTGTGGTGCTTTGGCCCCTTGCCTGTAGGAAAGGGCGTCAGCGCTTCTGCTCCGGGGAGTTTCAAGGACAAACTGAGGCTTTGTGTGTAAAAGAGGACTTGAGTATGGGGAGAAAAGGGACTGAAGAATTGCTGGTAGGAAACAGAAAGGGGACTGAGGCTGCTTTGTGCCCAGTCACACTGGGGATGTGATGCTGGAAACATATTGTGAACATGTTGGGGATCGATGAGTTGTGCTGGCTGCCTTGTTGCGGACAAAACCGCGCTCAGCCCTTTCCCCACTTTGCAAAGGGGAGTTCCCGGCCACGCACTCACCTCTGCATCCACATGCACCCATGCGCTCCCTGCTCATACGTGCACCCCTGTCCCTGTGCAATCCCCCCGTGCCTGGTTCGGCACACCGGGACCCACCTCTCAGCAGTGCAGTGACCCCGTGCCTGCTCTTTGTGGGGTGATTTTCCACTTCAACCACTACTGCAGATCCAGGCCTGGCCTAACCTGGTTCAGTTAACCTGGCTCAGCCAGCCTAATTTAACAGCACCCATTCTGAGAAGGAAAGGGTCACATCCATACAAGTACAGAGCTGCCCCAGTCTGTCCTCCCTGGGCAGGAGGGGATGCAGTCCAGGGTGGGATGCTGTCTGGGATGTTGCGCTCCATTGCTCACCAGCTCTGCCCTCTGTTGTATCTGAAATAATAACTCCGTCGCCCAGGGAGAAGCATCCCCAAAAGCATCCGACCCGCTGCTGCCTTTCCTACCGGAAAATCCTCGCTCAGGTGCAGCTTTGGCGGTGGAGCATCCCGTGGAGGAAGTATGGGATCCAGATGACAGGAATAGCGTTTGGTTTGCTTTAAATATAAGGCATACGAAAAAGTCCAAGCAGAGACTATTTATTGATTTTAATGAAAATAATATGTTGCATTGAATGAGGATGTTAATTAAAAAGCACCCGCTGCTGTTTATCGCTGGCTGGGTCTCTGGCAGCAGTAAAGAGAGAAACGAGTCGGGTAGCTCCTGCCAAAACCTCCCTGCGGGGAAGGTGGATGGTGCCGGGAGCGGGATGCGGGGCCAGGGCATTCCTGCTCCTCTCTGCTCGGAGGGAGCAGCTCCCAGAATAAACTCGTGTGAAAGTGGGGGCCTGGCAAGCGGTGCTGCTGGAAAAGGGGGCATTAAAGCTCTCGGGTCAGCTCACCCCAGCTCTGCTCCAGCCAGCCCAGTCACTCACAGCGCCTGGGTGTGGGCAAATCCCACCCCAGCTCCCCTGTTTACTTAATAATTTCACACAATAGCGTCCTTTATATAGAGATTTTTTTGTTGTTTTTCTTCTCCTTGTTATGCATGAGACCACTACACAGACAAAGAGGCACCATGTGCATAAAAACTTGCTGCATCTTGCCTAGAGGCAGTAAATTTAAAAGCAAAATTGGATTCTTAAGGCCCCATGGAAAGTCACTGAACCTGCCATGCAAGGTCTGCTGGCACAAAGGCAGGGACGCTAAATAAAAACCCCTGGGTGAATGCTATATTTTTCTGATATGGATCCAGCATGCAAAGGCATTGGGCGCAGAAGTGGAGCAGAGCTTTTGAGGTGGGCTTTTTTGTCTGGAGAAGAAAGATGATTTTGACTCGAGAAGCATCCTGCTCGGTTGCTGGCAGTTCCCCTGGTGTGCTGACTTGCTGGGGTTTCTGCTCATCCCCCATTTCTGGGCCTGCATGGCATGTCCTCCCTCCACAATACCCTCAGGGGGGTTTGGAGGGTTTGTAAGATGATTTTTCTCCCCAGCCCTCAGCAAACCTTGAGCATTCCCCTCACCTTACTCCTCCAAAGTCACTTCTGATGAACGGTGGTGGGTGAAACACCACTCCTGGAGCGAGACGCAGAGTCCACTCCCATCCTTCAAAGAGCTTTCATTTCCTTACAAGCCTCTTTTGCACCCACCATATACAACCCACCTACACACCCAAAAAAACCCCCAACTTCCACTGTGGGAAGGGGGTGTCTGAGCACAGAACTGGGCTCCTCAGCTGCCTGCAGAAGGGCTCCCAGCCCCGCACACACCCCAGGTCTCTCCAGGAACACGGGCTGAAGCTGAGGATGCCAAAATCTATAGAGAAAATACATTGGGTTCCTTTATTAAGTAATAATCTATTAAGAGTGCTTCTGTGGGCTTTGGCCTATTTAATATGGAGCTTGGGGCTAAAAGCAATGTCAAAGCCAAGATCAACCCATTACTGAAGGTAATTCCTATAATTTTCTATTAGATTATTGGTATGAGATGTTCAGAAGCTTTCCAGAGGCTTTTGAAGTATCTGAGCTTTTTTTCTGCTCTCTCTTTCAGTGTTAACTCTCAGCCCATCCATGGCTGCTGTTTTTGAGGGGTACCCTCTGTCCCCCCCATGCAGGGGGAAGGCAGGGGCAGGCAAGAACGTGCCCGACGTGCCCGTGCAGAGCTGGAGCCCGGGGTCTGCGCTGTCTAAGCATAAATGGTGCTTGGGGGACTTTGCAACCAACGATTAGACATGTTTACTCTTGTATTTGCCAAAGGTGCCTCCACAAGCTGCCAGTAAACAACATCAAGATCCACCTCTCCTCTGCGGAGACCTCCCGGGGTAGATCCTGACCTCCCCGAGGCTCGAGGCGGGGATGGCCGTTTTACCGTGGTCCGTGGCAGCGGGATGGCCAAGTCTTGCCCATCAGATGGTGGCAAGTTTGTGTAGATGGGGAAGAAAGAGAAAGCGCAGCAGTTCACCTGTATCGACCCCGTTTCTTGCCAGGCTCAACCACATCAAACGGCCCGTGCGGATTACTCAAAATTCGAGTCAGGCTGCGTGCGGCGGGCGGGCAGACAGGCTGCGCAGGGCTGGTCTCGCTGCCTGCCCACGGGCACGCCGAAAACAGATGCAGTGAAACATTTGGTTAGAAAATGGTTTGGTTTGTTGTTTTTGGTTTATTTTTTTTTTCCCTTTTATTTTTTCTTTCTTTTTTTTTTCCCCTGGGTGTGCAAGCCGAGGGTGAGTCATCTCCCAGCTTTCCTCAATGAGACATCTAAAGCACTTTTTTTTTTTAAAAAAAAAAGACAAACCAAAACACGTCTGTTGTTTTAATCATGGCTTGGTTTCACAAGACATAGCTGGTCTGGGCTGTGATGCAACCAAGTCTCTTCTTCCAAGTCACACACGCGGATTTTTATGTTTCTTCTGAGATCCTCTCCCAGGCCAGCAAAGCTGCTCCACGTGCACCCCCAGACCCCCTTAGGGAGCTCCCATCCTCTATGTCTGGGAGAACATAACAGTCATGATGCGATACACAGGACTTCTTGCCTTATTTTGTTTCTCTCCAGCATGGAACAAGGCAGTTGCTGTTCTTATTTAGACAAGCAGCCATTGCAATCAAGTGCCCAGCCAGGTAATTAATGGTGTTCTGGGCACTGGCACCCGATGTGCCAAGCGGTTTGGCCACACGCGTCGGTGGCCAAACGCAGCTCATCTCCTCCTCTGGCGCAGTCCCCGCTGTGCAAATCCATCCCTACACATGCAAGGAACGTGAAAGCAGGATTTGATTCACTCGTGGGAAGGTGGCAAACTGCAAGCCCAGGGGATTTCTGATATAAAATAACAACTGATCTTTATCTGGGGGGTAAAACCCAGCCAGAGACCGGGGCACACGGTGGAGTATGGGCAGAGACAACACGTTTTGCCTGCTCTGGGAGTGCTTGGGTGAAAAATGCAACAGCAAGAGGCTCGTGCAAAGGCAGGAGCAGCCTGGCATCGGGATGCAGCAGCAGCAGGCAGAGCTGTTTTCTCTGCAACAGCAAAGCCCAGGCAGCTCCCTATGCAGAGCTGTTGTGTTTTTTTATTTCCTTTTTTTTTTTTCTTTCCTTGCTTTTAATGCAAAAAGAGAGCTTATAACCCCTGTGTGCTGCATAACTCCCCCTTCTCTCCAAAAAAAAAAATGTCCCCCCTGCCCCAGTTGTGGAGTGAGTGGGAGTATTTATGGACTGAGAGAACATCAGCCACAATGTTATTTTTAAGTTTGCTTTCTGACGAGCACCTCTGGCTTTTCCATGATATAAATCAGTCTCTGGGTTGCGTTCTGCTGTGAGGTTGGTATATTGATCTGAAGGTGATATTTCCATCGCTGGGAAACACCCGGAGAAGGCTTGTGTCCCGCCGAAAATCATGCTGGGCTGGGATCATCTGTTGTCAGGATTGCTTGCCACATGTTATCATTTAAAAATGAGCTCTTTTCATTTGGCCAGACAGGAAAGGACGTTGAAAACATTGCAGGCAGGAGTGACCTGTGGAGCCTTTTCCCTCCTCCTCTGCACCCCGTGTCCCCTTGGGGAAACAGGGTACTCGGCTAAATTATGCTCTTCTGTAATGTCAGATAGCCTGGATCTGGCCCACGAGCCTTCAGAGAGCTGATGCTGATGCTCCAAAAGTGGTGTGAGCTGCCCAGTTATCTCCAGTGGGCACCAGCTCTGAACCTGCTGGGAAGTGTGGGCAGGACCTCACCCAGCCCCCTCCCTCGCCCTACGGTGGGCTCAAGCTCTTAACACCACAGAAATTCCCACCTTCTCTTGAGAAGCGCAAGTATTCAGTGTCTTCAAACATTGGCGCTCAAAATCTCTCTGCAACGCAACATAGCACTGCATTTATTAAGAAAAATGGACATTATAAAAATATTAAACCTGCTTATTGCATTATACATGTTTTCCAGACAATATCTTTCCTTCCAACAGGAGGTTAAACCTGCTTACGTGGACGTCCTCTTCCCTTGTACCAAATGCAAATCTTCCCCTACTCAAGGCAAAAATTAACCCTTGAATCCTCCCAGGGGGATGTGCAGCCCCCAGGAGCATCCATCCCCTCGGGTGTCCCGCCTTCCCCAGGGTTTGGGCGCAGGGTCCCTTTGGGAACAGGGAGGTGGGCAGCATGAGGGTAGCCCATGGCTCTGGTTTCAGAGGGGCAGGCGTGGGAAGCGCTTGTCTCGGGCAACTGTGGAGCCCCACACCTGAGGAGCATCAGGTGGTTGCCCGCCGGACTATAGAAGGCTGCAGCCAGGCTGGGCATGTGTCTATAGGGGTGTTTATGATGCTCCTGTAAAGGGAAAGGGCTCGTGCTCTTGATTTCAGGCTGAGGAGCTCCTTCACCCCTGGTCCCCACAGAAAGAGTAGAAATGCTGTGAAGTGGGTAAATATGGAGCAGTGGGGTGGTGCTTCTTACAGGGTGTTCTGCTCTGTGGGGCTATGATGTGGGTGTGGGTGTCAAAGTGAGGAGCAGGGAGATGATAAAACAGAGTGCCTTCTGCAAAAAAAAAAAAAAAAAAGTTGGTGCTTTCAGCAGCTGTAGGAGTCATTTATGGATCTTGGAGAGGGACATTTCTTTCTAGTCCAGAAGTCTGGAAGTATCAACAGAGCAGACTAAGGAGCCTCTGGGGTCTGTGTGTGCAGGCTTCACTAGGAATTAAATGTTCCTTTGCCCTGCGGTGTTTTAGAAATCTGCTGTTTGACTGCAGGGGTGAGCAGGGCCTGGAAGCACAAATGTAAGAGTGTGGGCTTGTGTGTGTATAGAAATGTTTTGAAACCAGAGGGCAGCTCTTCCCAGGCTGGTGTCACCAGTACTGAACCATGAGCTTTGGTGGGAAGAGTAAAAGATGCTGCATGAAAGAGATGAGGTAAAAGCTTTTGTTCCTGACCCCAACACTGGAGCAAATGCACTGGCAGACTCTCAGCTGAGATTGGTGGGGGTTTTGAGAGTCACAAACCCCTGTGGGTTATCAAACACCTCTTCAAACTCCCCTCCTGCCATGGAGGAGGACCAGGTGTGCTTCTTCCTCTTCACGCGGTGAACCACGTGTGCTGCTGTGCCGCAAGGTCACCAGCAGCACTGAGACGTGTGAACATGGCCTTGCAGGAAGGCCGTGTGTTTTACAGCGAGGCACGAGAATAGAGAGCATATACACCTATATGCTCCTCCCTACTAACCATCCTAGACATTGCAGCTGGCCTCTGTGTGCGTGCTGCTGCTCACATGCAGCTGGGTGCTTTGGGACAGGGGTATTGAGCCGCCATGTATACAGGAGGGCTTGTTTGCGGTGTTTGGGGGCGAACAAATTGAATGTTTCCTTGCTATGCTGCTTGGGTGTTAGTCCAGCTCACCCCTTGCATCATGCTGGAAAGGAAAGAGGAAAGGCTGAGGCTCTGCTTGGCCCCAGCACCAGCTGCATGTGGCTGATGTGACCTGGGAGGGTGCAGCAGTTTGGGAGAAGCTCCTCGCTCAGAGCCCAGCCCGTGGGCACCCGGGAGGGATGTGATGGCTGCTGGGTGATACAAATCCGCTGAAAGGACTGAGGAGCACCGAGCAGCATTAGCCATGGTTATTTTTGACATCAGGCCTTGATTTGAATACAACAACAACCGCAGAAGCAGGAAGGCGAGGAGCTGTGGTAGTAGATCTCGAGAGAGATTACCACTCCCCGCATTGCTTCTCGTGCCTGCTGCGAGCTTGGGTCTCCTCTGCCAGGTCCCTGCAGTCCCCTGCACCCCCCAAAAGCTCCTGACCCCATCTGTATGCAGCTGCTGTGATGAGATCTGCAGGGCTAGATGCTGACACCTGGGCTTGGTTAGTCTTCCCCCTGCAGAGAGCCGTGCTGGCACCCTCCTAGAAAGCATGAGGTTTTCTAACTTGGCATAGGCTGTTTCCAGTGTAAATCCTGCCAGGACCTGGCATGGGAACCGAGCACGCACAGAGGGAGTGCAGTGGCCCTGATTGCCTGAGGGAGACGGCTGAGAGCTTAGCAGCTCATGACTCAAGTGTGGGGCTGCCCTCCCATTTGACCCTGTGCCCCAAAAGCAGGCAGAGGGCTTCAGGAGTGCCAGGAGGAATGGCCTCAGCATGCCCACAGTGTGCCCCAGCCGGGTCCCTATTTTAAAGCAGGCCAAAATTGTGTGAATGGTGAAGTTCTGGAAGGGCAAGAGCTGTTGGGAAGCCCCGGTGCACTCACCACGGGCAGGGAAGCAATGCAGGACCTGGTGCGTTGGCCCGATGCCACGGAAGGATGCTCCTCAGCTGGCTTTGTCCCAGCGGGGCTCAGCCATGAGGAGGTGGCCAGGGTGCAGTGTCTGGCGCTGGGCACGCAGCTCCCTGTGCCAGCAGAGCTGGGTGCGGAGGTGCCCTGTTCGAGGCAGAGGAGGAAGCAGGAGGGTATTTGCATGCTGTGGCTACACCCCGCCTCAACCAAATTACCAGCAGATGAGCCTGGACGCACCTCCTGCCTGTTCCTTAATTTATGGCAGCAGAAGCAGGGAGGGGAAGGTGAGGGGGAGTAGGGGAGGGAGCAGCAAACATGGCCATTATACATGCAAATACAGCACTTTCTGCTTTTCTAGTGCTTTCCCTCTGAGCGCCCCCGTATATTTTCCCACCATTAATGAACCAGTCGTTATTCTGCACGTTTTGGGGTGCAGAAGGCCTGGCAGGGCGAAGGGCAGCTCACGCCATCCCGTCCCCACTGTGCGTACCGCAGGGCCGGGTGTCTCTCTCCCTGTGCCTGCCCGGGCACCCGGGGCTGTGCGGGCAGAGCCGCTGCCCACACCTGCCTGCACGGCTGGGTGTGAACCCCGGGGCCCACCCGGGGCCACGCACCGTGTCTGGGATGGAGAACAAAGCAGACGCTTCACCTCCCGGCCGACCCCAGCAGACTTCCTCCTTGGAGTGTTTACCATTTTTCCAAGGTGTCTTCCCATGGGGACAAGCCAAGGAGAAACACCCGCAGGGCTGCCCGTGGGCACTGGGGAGGAGGTGTCCTCCTCATCTACCTGCTGGAGCTGCTGCCTCTCGGGAGCCCAGCTATGAAATGGGGAATGCGCCAAGCCCCCTCTTCACTCTGGAGCCCTTTTGGGAGGCACACCTCAGCCTCAGTACCTCTGGCTTTAAGGGCGATCCTGCTGGAGAGGCTGAGGTTTTGCCTGTCCCTGCAAATCAGGAGCAAACCTGCCAAGCAACTTTGGTATTAAAGCAGCAAGTCCAGGATCAAGCAGTGGGAGAGCAGGATCAGTCCGTTTGCAGCTCCTCCAGGAATGCTCTGTAATGAAGCGGTCCTTTGTGCATAGCAGGAATGGAAACAACAGCCCTCGAGTCTGACCCCAGACAATTGTTTTCAGCAAAGAGGGCCGGGGAGGCAATTAGTAATGTTTAAACGAAAGAAATAAAAAAAGCAATACTGTATCTGGAAATTCTTCTGAGGGCCAGAGCTGTGACAGAAAGATATATGCTCTAGCATTTCTGTCAGAATAAATGACCCTCCTGAGAGAAAGGGTTTTTGAGGCTCTTTCTGCCCTGCTGGACATAATTTAAGAAATGTATTACCGCTAAAAATCACTAATTTTAGCCAGTAGATGAGTTGCAAAGGGTCATGTTTTTCCTCATACGCTGGAAGGACAGGGGATATATTATTAGAGAGCCATACGGCAGACAGTAGTTTCTGATTAGAAGAGAACATCAGCAGCGCTTCTCCAATTAGGTGTGGGCATCAAGTTCCCCTGCACGCAAAGGGGCTGTTTGCAAACCTTCGTCTCCTCTGCAGGGAGCGGAGAAACAGGCTGAGAAATCACAGCCCATCTCTTCAGAGCTGCTGTGAAGTTTCTTAGCAAGAGCCAACTTTCCAACTCCAGCTGTCAGTGTGCTCCAGCCCTGCTGTGAAGGGAGCCCCCTCTAAGAATAAGAACAGGGGGTGTTTTTAACATCTCCTTCCAGACCTTGCCCTTGCTGAGGAGCTGCGTGGTGCTGGGTTTCTATGACACGGATGCTTGTCCCCTGGGACATGAACCCAGACCACCAAATTCATTTTGCAGAGACCACCAAACGGCCATCTGAGATCAATTAGCTTGTCATTACTCATCCTCATCAGATCTGAACTGCTGACCTACAAGTGAAAGTCCATATATTTGTCTCCCAGCAATGTGCAGAGCCGTCCAGCTATCTAATGAGAAGAGCTTCCTCCATAAACAAAGCTGGGGAGGTCGTGCTCTTTCTGTCCATAGCCTGCTCTGATTAGCTTGAACCCAAGAGCCACGCTGAGCCCAGCTTGACAGAGAGGTGGGAGTCCCTGGGGCATCCAGCTCTGTGACAACAGGCTGCTGACTGGAGAAGAATGGCTCCCGTTAGTGATAATTTCAAACAATTTGAGAACTTAAAATGGCATTTTAACTTTGCATTTGAATGCCAGCGACTGGTTGCTTTGTTATTTTAGGCTGCTATTCATAACTAGTTAGTAGTTGAAATTATAGCCTTATTTATTGAAGATACTAAATATGCAGTCTGGAGGCAGTATTTATTGGGTTGTGTGTACTGAAAGATCATTATTTAGATGAGGATATTTAACATGGAAGAAGATGCAGCCTTTTCTTCAAAGGAATGTGAACTTGACTCAAGCATTTGCTGCCTGCAAAGGCTGTAATTATCACACATGATTCAACTCTTTGTTTAAATCTAAAAGACTTTACGCATGCTTTTCTGATGTTGGAAACGTGGTACGAGCCTGCTTGGGGACATCTTCATGACAGTGGCCAGCACAAGCAGACCATTAGCATGACCCTTCATCCACGGCTGTGTTCCTCTGAGCACAACTGTCAGATTTGCTTATAATTCACTGATTTTTACTACTGTTTAATTTTTCATCCTAAATATAGACCAATTGTTTTTTCCCTTAGAGTGATGGAGAATTTTATTGTAAGCTGCATTTTCCAAAACCTTCTCGAGAGGGTAATAGCTATCAGGGAAGCAAGCGCTTGTTCCAGTGGGTAACTTTGTGTTTGTCTTAAGCTTCCCCACTTCGGTGCAGGTGGGGTCTAATGTTGGTCCCTTTATGATTATTTTCATTAGAAATACCCAGAGGCAAACAGCAGCACAACAGGACAGATGAGGCTAGTTTGGTGTTAGTTCTATAAGGTAGAAATCCAAAAAGTGCTGTTCTGGTTTTTAGAAACAACGTGCCTCAACCTTAACTGTTGATATCAAGAGAAAGCTTTTTGGAAATTGCCACAGCTTGGAAAATAATTGGTCCCTTTTTAAAAGTCCTAGAGTTAATCAAAACTGTACTTATGGTTAAGGCTCCTTGAATGTTTTCTTTGCTATACCTTTAAATTCCAAATAAATCAATGTCCCTATGGAATTATTCAATTGACACAAATTTGTTCCACCTAAAATGAATAGTAAGTCTGAGAAAGCTATAGGAAATTGTTAATTCATCACTACCTGCCTTGCCCTCGTATATATTTCTCCTAATCAGAATGCAACCTGATATTCAATCCAAGGAAAACATTTCAAAGTCTCCGTCGTATGCCACAAGCTTCCAAAACTTCTCTAAATCTGATAGCAAGAAAACATCGTACATCTTAGTCATTAATGTGTGCTGTAGAAAGATAAATGCAAGGCTCAGTTTTTACCACAGTTGCAGCAACCTGTAACTGATGGCCTTTCCACAAGATTCATGAGCTGATGGAGCAGCGGTAGAGGGACATTTCAATATACCGTGTTACAGTCTTGGGTTTCAGGGTTTAAACACACAGAAAAAAATATTCCATTTTTCAGGCCTTGATTCAGAACAAATCTGAAGCACAAGCTTGAGTCTCATTCAGGTCAATGGCTTTTAGGCATGTGGTGAACAAAGGTCTTCCTGAACTGGGGCCGTACTGGTGAGCGCAGCACGAGCACTGGTCATTGGAGACATATTGTCAAAGTAAAGAAAGTAGCTGCTCTCGTTCTAGTGTTTCTGCCTTTACAGTGTGGGATAAAGCTGTGCTTGACAAGCCAGCCCCTCGGGGCTAGGACAGCACGTCTTGCAAGAAAATCCCACAGGACTAATGAAACTTTGGAAGAAAAATTAGGCTGAAGCTTATGTTTTGCCGCTGTTGAAGCAACTCTGAGCTCTGTGCTACGTGTGGGTGTCTTGCTGGCATCAGGAGTGCAAGAAATGAAAAAGTGATCCTTTCTGCAGCTCCGAGCCATCAGCAGCTGGAGCACCCTCTGCCCCAGAGGACTGTTTTAATAGCTGCTGCTGGCTCAGTACCCCAAGAAACTGTAATTTTCTTTTTGAATATGCATCCCCTCACAGGTGCTCGGCACTATATTTAATTTGGAGGTTCATCGGCAGAGAAACAGGCATAGTGCTGGGGAACGCTTCTAGCAAAGGCTTCACACGCTTAAAATGACAACTAGGAAATCAAAAAGACAATTAAGGTATTTAAATAATTTCTGAGTAGATTAATGGAAAATGCAGGGAAGTAAAAGAGGGGACACGGTCTCTGTGAGTGTACAGGAGTTTCTGAGACAATCAGTGAAATAAGGCAAGGACAGGGCAAGGATGCGTTGAAGAGTTCAGGGCTGGGCTGATCTCACAAACCCATAAGCAAATAGCTGGTGGGAATATGACTCCCTGCTCCAGGAGACAAAGACCATGACTGGAGGTCTTCGAATTGCAGTTGCTGCTTCGTTCTAGCCTGTTTTATGCAGCTGAGCAGGAACATAAACTGCACCTCATTTTCCCTACTTCTGCTCTCAGAATTTGGGGTATATTTTTTTTAACCATGTCCAGTGTGTTTTCTGAACTCTTTGAAGGGAAAGCAAGATGAAAGAACAGCAAGTACTTTGTGGAACTGCTAATGAAGACAAAGTGCTGAATTTTAGTCTCCTTTTAATCTTCCAGCAGTCATGTGTTCCCGGGCTACATATGTTTTCTTACAGAGCAAAGCATAATCAGCTTTGCATCCTGCATCGCCACAAGCACTTCCTCCTCAGTTCAAAGGCTGTGCAGAGGAATCGGGATGGAGAGACCCATCTTTATGTCCATATTCATGCATATGCTTTGACTGTATTTTAAATGGAGCCTCTTGTGCTTTATAACTCGTGATTCCGTTTTCTCACTTCTGCGCTGTGGCAATGTCACTCTCCTTGGAGAAAAGCTCTTGTTTGTCATTAAATACCAGTGGCTGAGAAACAAAGCGGAGGAGGATGGTGCTTTCAAATGAAGGGCAGCAGCGTGTTGAACAGCCTGCCTCCGTGCTTGGGACTGCAGCTGGTTATCCGAGGTACTCGTTTTTGCCCACGTAAGCATTAAAACAAAAAAAGGTGCATTACAGGCAGCTTCAGAGAAAAATGTGCAGACCTGACTTTCAAAGCCCTTTGCACGCCCTTCACGTGAAGCGGTGTGAGGCCGGCGCACAGGCAGCAGCTGTGGGAGCAAGAAGCTCCCAGGCAGCGAGTTCAATCGCTGCACGGTGCTCCTGGGCTTTTGTTAGATGTGTGCTGACGATCACGTTATTCCTACGTGCAGTGATAGTGATAAATGCTGGGAAATGGACCCGCAGGAGAGCACTGCAAGGACTTTCTGTGCTCCTGTGCCTGGGTGGGGACGGTCGTGGTGTGTGGCTTTGACACGGAGCTCTGGTTACCTAAAGACCGGGCTGACTCGACCAGCTTTAATTTCAGCATGCTCAAAAGTGATTCAGAGACTGTAACTAATTGAGTTTAAAACGACAAGGGGTTTTTTTTACTTTTTTTTTCCCAGTGGACAGAAAGTACAAGTTTTTCCCAGCTTTGTTGTTCTTGGGGGAAATTTGCTTCCTGGAGGTACTTCTGGGCATCTATGGCTTCTTCTACAGAAGATAAAACTCCAGATATGTACAGCTTAGGGGAGAAAATCCCCTGAAATTTAGCCTGTTGCAACCAAGATGTATAAGGTAGTGGGTGACACAGGATCAGAATGGTTGGGGTTGGAAGAGACCTCTGGAGGTCATCTAGTCCAACTTCCTGCTAAAGCAGGGTCACCTAGAGCAGATCACACAGGAGTGTATCCAGGCGAGTACCTTGAAACAGGGAAAGCAGGACCTTAAAGCTCTGCTCTAAATTGCTTTATCGGCAGCTCTTACATGAAAGTTAAAGTTCCTGAATTAGTATTATCTGCTAAGAACCATTTCCCTGGCTGTGTCTCGTCCCTTCTGATCGACATGGTGCCCAGGCTACGGCTTTCCTTTGGCAGAGAGAACCAGATCTGCCTTGACAACTTCCTAATCATGAAGGAGCTGCAAAATAACGGTTAGTTAAGCTTACTTTCCCCTTCCTAACAATCTGCAAGCTTTACCTCGGAGGTGATGAAGGACTGTGCTGCCTGCAGGCAGATCTGTCAGGAAGGTAATCCTCAAGTACCATTGCGGGTTGTGTTCGGCACACTTTCATCCGGACTGGTTACTTGTGAAGCTGAAGGTATGAATCCCTTGAATCTGTACTTGTTTTTTGCTGGAGGCAGAAGCCTGAACTGGGTGGCCAAACATTCCCTTCTTGATCCTAAAACAGTAGCATGAAGAGTGCACCTCATGTTAATCTTTGGAAATTAATCTTGCTCCAGGTTCCTGCCAGATAAGGACACATTAAAGAGCAAAACTCTGAAATGGCAGAAGACTCCTTATGAGAGCAGAAAAGAGCCATTAAGATCCTACTGAGGGAGCAGATGTGATAGAGGCCAGAATCCAACGTTGTGGGAAATCGGTCTACAGAGTGCAAAACGAGAACAGATTCTGAATTAATTGTAGCTGTTTCCCATCTAAAGACAAACCAAAGAAAAACAGGTGAACAATTTGGTGCTACTGAGAAAATGACCATAAATATGAAGAACATGTAAATCAAGTCTAAAAGACAATGGGGTGGAAGAAACCAAAAACCTCTGGATCTCAAAAGTTCTGTGAGGGTCAAAACCGCTATTCAGACATTTCTTGGTACATAATAACATTGAGGAAGCTGCTGTTAAGAGCAAAAGACAAGTGGTGAGGAAATGAGCTGTTCCTGGGGTCATGAGCTGCCCACCAGACATCCTTGGCTGGGCAGCAGTAGGACATTCTCTTTTGAATCTTCTGATACTCTCAAGTGTCTTCCTCTGATTCCCAATGGAATTCCTCTTTTACCTTCTACAGTTAAACTGGAGTCTTGAAAGAGAAGGAACAGGAAAAGCAATCAACAGGAATCCCCATTTTATGAAGCAGTTCGACATACAGTGAAGACCTGCCAGGCTGGAAGTGAAGGGAAGGAGTTGAAATGTAGATGAGGAAAATGGGGAGGAAAAGCTCCCACTGAGGATCTTTCCTCAGAGAGATGAGGCACAGCAGACTGCTGGATAAAAGGGATGTATGCAACCTTGGATCTGACAACAGAGTGGAAATCCCCTGGCTGGAGAAAAGAAGATGAGGTAGCTGTAAGGAGATCCTGGGGTACTGGGCTCAGATCAACCCTAGAGCAGAAGAAGCAGCAGCCAAAAAAAGGAACTCCATCAATCAGTGGCCATGAAAATGCGTGTGCGAACTTCTTCTGAAATTCCCAGGGAGAACAATTTGGGTTGAGAAGTGATGAATGCAGAACTCTAAATACTGGTGTCATCAGCCCTACCCGAACTATTAATAGTTTTCTATGAGCATGAACAAGTCACACAACCTCCATGTGCCTCTGCTTCATCACTTCTGTCAGATGGGGTTAGAGATTGATTCAACAGTTGTAAAATCCTTCTACCAAGGGAAGCACATCATTGTTCGTTGTTAGCATGTGTAAATGATTGTGTATAGAGTAAATATCGAGGAGTATTGATGTGTTGCCAGTTTCACTTTTTAGCTGCCCTTTACAGGGGATGGTTGCACTCCACCTGCTCCTGACTACCTCCCATGATGGAAACTGATTTCTCCTGGGAAATCTATCCCAGGGCTCAAGTTATCTTTAAAGTTAAATGTTCTCCTGTTACCTAATCTTGATCTTGCTGCTGCGATTTGAACCCATTCATTACCGCTCACCCTATCTGCTGTGCAGCACAGGTTTTTGTAGATACAGGGCTGTCTGCATTTTTTATGAGTGGCTACGCACCCATCAAGTGGGCTGGGTGGTTTTCATTGTAAGAAGCAGACTGACTGCTTACAGCTTTGCCAAAGCTCAGCTATTTAGGTTCAAGCTTTTCCATGCCAGGCATTTCCCTCAAGCTGTTTTCCACCCCCTGATTTTTACTCCTCTTTGCCTTTTTGTTTTAAAACGCAGCCAAAAATCTCAGCTGTTTCTCAGAACAAGGTGAGGGAATGACACCGCTGCATTATGGCTGAGCAGCAGAATTTCAGTGATGGGACTGTTTTTGGAAGGCTTGAATGCTCTGATCTGAAATCTGGGAGCAGAGCTGTGACTTGAAGATCAGTCAGCCAGGTATCCCCCAAAATGACAGCTCTTGAGTTGGTTGGTCTGGCTCCAGGCTGGGAATCTCAATTGATACTGAGATGCTTTTTGTGAGAGGTTCAGGAGTCACTCTCCTTGTCATGAAAGGACTTTCTGTCCAAAAAAGTCTCACCCTGCACAAACTCAGTTTTACACTGGACTCATAGTAAAGCAAGGTGTGGGAGATCACTATACCTGTGTGTCTTTTTTCCCTCTTTTCTGTTCTACTCCACAAACTGTTGAGTCTGCAGATCAAATTCAAACAAATTTGAGAGTGGGAGGGAAAGTGGGTTTCAGAAATTCCTTCAAAAGCCTTTAAATTAGGTGATATGGGTGAAAGGGGAGAATGGAGGTGCAAATCCTGAGGAAACCAGCCTACTTTTGTTTCAGTGCATCCCGGGGCAGCTTGTGTAGAATAAAATTGTCATTTGTTAACTCCCCCACGACAGGATCCAACTTTGTATTTGAGCTGCATCTCCCCTTCTTCAGCTTTCAAGTGTGGGGTTTTTCTTGTTGTTTTTCCCCAAACAGTTAAGCCTGTTCAAAATCTAGGCTCTCTGATGAAACCAGATCTTCCTTCAATACACATTAATCATGGCTGGATTATGGGGTTGGAGTAGCCACTGGAATTTCTTTCTGGTGAAACTGGAAGTGACCTTTGTTCCTCCTTGTTCTGTGGGTCAGTCTCGAGCTTAACTGGTCATCTACAAACGCTGCAACTGCTGACGGAGACCACAAAGGTGACGGAGAGGTGAAGAGCAACCTCTGCTCTTCTTGTGCTGGGTTTCTTTGCTGCTGCTGTAGTGTTGGCTCATCGACATCCTGCTGGTCTCCTTCCTGGTGGTGAGCACAGGCCGGGGCAGGGGAGCGAAGCACAAAAATGCGGCAAATTACAATGCTAAAGACTTGAGAGGGGGAAATCCACATCGAATAGGAAAATCCTAGGGTAGAGTGTGCTGAGGAATCTGTCTTGGGACACGAAGAAGGGAAAGGGGCAGCTGTGAATACACCCTTCAAGTGGGAACGTGCAAGTAAATCTGCATGGGGAAATTCTTGTGTTCTTACAAAGTCAAGGGAAAGTCTCTGAGACTCCATTCTGACCCAGGGTGCGCCCATTCGGATCAAGGTGGAGGATTGGGGCCATCATAATTCCTCGTCAGTAAAAACAAATAGCTCGAGCAGCAGAGGAGAAGCATGAAAACAAAGTTACTATCAACACCCTGCCTCTTTGAAATCCTTTCCAAATTCTCAAAGGATAAGATCAATGCGAACAAAAAACAATAACAGCACTGTATTAAAAGAAGGTGAAAAGGCAGCTCCCTCAGCAGTACACACCCAAGAAATGGGCTTTTCTTTGCTTTCTCGGAGCTGACATGAGGCAGGCAGAGCTAGGAAGAGCCCAAAAGCAGCAGCCAGGTATTTATTTATGATTTTTTTTTAACTTTGTGAGCTCCATAATGAAAGCAGCGGTCGGCACCCCTGTGCCAGAGCGCTCCAAACCTGCCCGCGATGGAATGTGCTGATAAAGAGGAATGTTTCCTTGCGGACTTGGTTAGAGACACAATTTTAAATATTGCCAATTTCCAGTATCGGCCTTAGCAAGAGACTTTGGCCCTCAGCGATCCATCTGGAAATGGCAACAGCTCTTCCTAGCCTTGAATGTCGAATTAGACAACGCGCTTCACAACTTTGTCTCCCAGTCTCTGTGGTCACCTAAGCAGGGCACTAATTTCTCTGAAAGCACAAAAAACAGCTGGCAATCCATTTGTTATGGTACGACATGGCACCCTGGTGCATTAGGTGTATGGAAATGTAAGTTTTTGATGTGTTTAGTGTGTAACAAGACAGCAGAACTCTGCTCGGTTCTGAAATGCAACTTTCTCCTTGAAAATGAAATTAATTGTTTAAGAATAAGATTTTTACAATCTGATGGTTTGAAAGTCAACGTTTTGCCGCCTTCTGTGAGGCAAATGTAAAGTTGGGTGTGTCACAAAGTCGGATAAAGTGGGAGTAAGTGTGAGCAGAAAAACTTTAACTTACGGGACCTTCAGGAAAATTTGTAGAAGCAGAAGAAGGGGATTTTAACAAAATTCTCATTAAGGTTAATACAAGTTGTGCTGATAAATCCTCTGGAGTTGTACAACTCTTCTAAACAAATACAGAATTTTGGAAGGAGAGATTTTTCTGTGCATAAACTCCTTTGTTTCTCACCAGTGAAACGTTTTCAGCTAAGATGCGCCTCTGGCAAATCTCCCCTTCTGTGAAGTTTATTGATATTTTTATTACAGTTGGGCAAAGCCTTAAAATCCTTCTGTGATTACAGTTATGAGTTAATGTTCATTTTGCCCATAGAGAAGGTAAAAAACCTTCAGAAATGCAATTGCTTTCCACCACTGGATCTATGAGAGGAAAGAATTCTAGCTCAAAGCTTACAAGAATAATCTCTTTTGAATCCAAAGAGTCACTTGGACATTATCTGTACCAAGACTGAATCACCTCTAACAGTTGTACTGAGTATAATCAAAAGTATAACAGACTATAACACAGCTTGCTCAGTGATAAACATTCACATGTGAAAGAAGAACAGGGCTTTGAGTCACTCTCTCTTTAGCTTTCTCCCCCCATCATTTCCAATTTCACCCACAAACAGCTCTCCCTAGCAGGGTTTGCTTTCCACACTTTGAATTTGAACATAACCTGTTCAGCTCACGCAGGAACAGACACCGCAACAACAAAAAACACACACACTCAAAAACACCTTGAAGACTGGAAACAGAAGAGAAGCAAATATAAGATAATTAATCCAGAGAGATGATGTTGCATTTAGCTTAACAGATAGAGATTTGGCTAGTGGAGGCTATGAGAGGACATCCATGTTTTGACTGTTTCTTAGACAGGCCTTCTGCTTGTGATCACTTAGTGTCACCCTGATTCCTTCATGTGGAAGAAATCTCAGATATCTTTGTGTCCGCTCTGAGCTGTCAGGGTACCCCAGCTGCCTTGTGCTGGGCCTGAGGAACAAAAACTCTCTGCATTGACTATTCTCATGTTGCTTTCTGGAAGCCCTTGAGATCTGAAAATCTGCCATGGACTTCTAGAACAACTACAAGATCTTGCCTGGCTGTTTTATGTCTTGTGCTTATTACTCTTTAAAACATGTAAAAGGCTCTCACCATAGCATGCCACCCCCCAAACCACGCATATACTTTTGAAGGAGTTTTTAATGGATTATGAAATGCAACATAACGAGATGAGGTGGCTGATAGCAGCACAGGAGATAATACACAGAAAAAGCTCTGCTTGAAAAACATAAAGTTGAGTGCCATTCGTATTGTCCGCATGCCGACAACAGCATCTTCAGAACTAATTTCACAGGGGCAGTTTTTAAACACTTCCTTTTATGTATGCAGGCTGGGGTGAGTCATGCCTTGTGCTCAGTTAAACTTTCTCCTCATTGCTCAACATCAGGGGTAATGACAGTGTCTGGTTCTTTACACGGAGATCTTGAGATCTTCATCTGGAGATCTCCAGTCATTTGATAGCTGGGGGAATTGAGGCATGAGAGGTGAAGCGATATGCCCAAAGTCACTTAGCAGGCCTCAGGGAAGGCTGGAAGACACCAGACTCCTGTACCTGGTATCTCACTGTACTTCCATGGCTGCACATCCCTGATTGTTTTATGATTAAATGAGTGAGGAGACAGCCTCAAGTTGCGCAAGGCGAGGTTTAGATTGGATGTTAGGAAATTTTTTTTCATGGAAAGGGTTCTCAGGCATTGGAACAGGCTGCCCAGGGAACTGGTTAAATCACCATCCCTGGAAATGTTTAAAAGATGCGTAGATGAGGTTCTTAGGGACCTGATTTAGGGCCAGTGTTGGGCTAATGGCTGGATTCGATAATCTTGAGGGTCTCTTCCAACCAAAATTATTCTATGATTATTTGCTGGCATGCAAGTGTCAGAAGAGTGTGTCCGGGTGGATGCCCCATGCTGTACAGGCCATGCGTTCATGGGAGATGCCCTATGTGTATGTTACTGAAACAAAGGCTCTTCCTCTGTGAAGCACATTGTCAAACTGCCAGTGCTCCACACCAGAAATAGCCCAGGGTGTCCAAATCACCCGGCTGGGAAAGGATGGTTGCTTTTACTGGCTATTCATTTAGCCCTGCTCGTGAAGACTTAGGTGGTAGTAAGCCAGGCTCAAGCAGAGGTGTGAATGCAGCTACTGCAGCGCAAGAGTCAGTGCGATTAAGGTGCTTGCTAGGAATTTGGGCTTCAACAGCTTCAGCGTGGGAAGGGCCTCCCATGTCCTGTCTGAGTACTCCAAACGCTTGGGAACAACAAAGGCAGGCAGGCGTCATGTTCTGGTAAGTGAGAGTCCCATTCAGTTATTTCAAGTAGCACCTGCAGGCATCTTCTTTTGGGAAAAAAGTTCCAGCTTTGGTATCTGGAGTCAATAGATGCATCTCTCTTGTAGCCTAGTTCAGAGAAGAGAGAGATCAGGTGCTGCTTCCTCCCTCATACCTGCCGTGCTTAGCATTTTTTTAACTGGTAGGCAGCCTCCCACTCAGAATGCAAAATTAGATCATTTTGTTTAACTGTTGTGGTATGGCTCTTATCTCTCTTTGTGTGCTACGTAAGATGTTTAGGTATCAACTTTGGACTCAGCCAAGTCCTTAAAGCTCCATGTTGTTGCATTCAGAGTCTCTACATTCATCTCTGCATAAAGTGCTTCCACAGATGTGAGCTGAGGCCGATGGCTCTTGGCCCTCGGTGTTGCCCATATCCCTCACTGGGCTTGTTTTAGGAGTCTCGAGATATCTTTGTGCTGATGTATGCAGGCTGGGCACAAAATGCTGCTCTGGAGCAGAGCTAGAGCATTTCAGGATGGTTTCAGCATGTTACTGTGGGTCCATGAACAGCAATACCCCATGTCACTGATGGGGTGACTTCAGTGAGGATATTCTGGTTGGGAGCATCAGTGTAGTAGCAGAGAAATAAAAATTAGTCTGGAAGAAATAAGTCGATTCATCTGCTCAATTTCTCCCCCTCTCCCTGAATTTTGTAGAACCCATAAGCACAGATCTTGCGTAAGTAGATTGCATTTCACACCTCATGTGCATAATTATATCTTGCAAACAGTTTATTAATGGATCTATGATCACAGAGTAGCTTGTATATACATAACACTGGTGTTTGATTATGCTGCAGCTGCCATAGATCAATGGATACACAGGAGTCTCGCTTATCAGTGTCTCGCACACGTGAGGTCTGGAGAACAATATAGCGTGAGTGCTATGCAGTTGCTCATCAAATCCTGCTACCTACAGGAAAACCAGAGGTTTTAAAGACATGACAGAAAAGGGTTATAGAAAGAACAGTATATACAGGATTCGTCACTTGGAGAAAGCTCCCTTTCTCAAAAACATCCCATCTGTAAATCTTTAAGTGATATTGTGTCTCAATTATCCACATACTGTAAACACGTTAGATCTTATTTTGGAAAGGGGTCTGTTCTGAGAAATTGCTCAGAAAGTAGCATGCCTACAAGCTTGACCAGTTTGGTTTTCTGAAGGTGACTCACCCAGAGGCCTGATGAACAGCCTAAGTTCTTATTTTGTGAATCAACAGACCAAGGATTTGCAGACCAAAGCAAGTCTACCAACATCTAAGCAGCCCGAACCACACCGAAAAGGTCTGCAGAGATATCACTGAGACACCTTCAGGAAACAGTTGCATTTGGTTATGCACAAGGGAAAAAGGTTGAAGCCCGTTTTGCTGTGTTGATGAAACAGTGCTAAAAACAAAACACACAAAAAACTGTTGGGTGAGGTGCAGAATTCCCACGAGTTTGTGTCCCATCTCCAACAGAAAACCTCAGCTTTCCCTCTCATGTCCCCCAGCTACCACCTGCGAAGCTGCTTCTGATCTATGTTGACTGTCTGGCCAGTGGCCAGCGACGCTGGCCAAACAGGGTAAGTAACTGTGGAAATTATGCTCTAGCCTTTCTTGCGGCAAAGACATTAATTTGTGTGCCTCTCCTCTGCCTGGCTAGAAACAAAAAAAGCACATGAACTTCTCCATCTTTAAGGCCTGAATTGCCTTGTTAAGTGTTGAGGGCTGCAGGGGTAGATAGAGGAAGAGCTGGTGCAATTTTATAAGTTTTCCTTTATGAGAAAACAGGCCTAAAATAATAATTTTCTCCCAGTTGTATCTGTTATAATATAAAGGAATCTGCTCCCTTTACTAAGGAGGTATTCATCAGTGCAGGGTTTGGGGGTTTTTGTTTTTTTATGGTATCAGCTTAGTGTAGAGAAGAAACTGGATAAATTCAGAAGAATAACAATAACATGATGCTGCGCCACTGTTTTCCACCTCAGCCCTTACAGTTATCCTGTTTCTGCATCAGACCAACCGAGGCAACAAACAGGCAGTGTCTGATCGGCTACAGGCTTTCCGATAATATTGACTGACTTTACTTAAAACAAAAACTTTGCAGTGGAGAGATGAAAACTCCAGGATGAGAAACATTAAACAAAGAGCTGCCTGGAGGGAAGCAGTCAATTTTTTTGTTGTTTCCAAAGTCCCGAAAAATATATGCCAAGGTCAAAGACCCAACTTGCAAGGTGGTTATGTCTCCCATTCCTTATTTTAGGGCTTTACAACCATGCCTCTTTCTTTTGACCTTGGTATTTTTTTTTCACAAATTGTTGTTTGGAAGAGGGCACAGACAGTGGGGGGTGAGGAGGTGGGAACTGGGCAATGTACTAGTAAGTAGTGAAAGATTATTGGAGGTTAAGGGAGCAAATTTCTACCTTATGAACTTGGCAGTTCTCCTGTAAGCTTAAGTTCTTGTTATTGACCTTGCTGTAAGATGAATAGTGATATGGATTTTTTTTTTAAATGTCTTATTTTGAGACCTTTAAACGTGCCTGACGTTCATGAGAATTTTGTGTAAGGGTTGTTATCAATCTAAATGAATCAAGATAATATATAGCATTTGTGTGTTTTCAATCTCAGTGTATTTTCTTTTCAGATTTGGTTATTATTGAAGAAAGCTTTTAAAACACTTCTTTCGGTGCTTTTAACTTCTGAATTTACACACATATCTGCATTACAGTAATGTACCAAAAATCAGAAGATACAGCTAAAACACAGTTATTGTCTAAATCTGCAGTTCCTATTGTTCTGAAATGTATTAGACTTTTCATGAAATATTTTTTACATCTAGAAAAAAAACTTCTACAGTTTTTTTATGAAGTCTGTATACAATTGGTTAAGGGATACAGACACTTCCCTCATTTTTTTATTAATTTGCTCATACTTGATTCAAATCATGCCTTCTGGCTAACCTTAGCATTGCCCTCTTCCAATTTGCATGAGTACACGTAAAGTTAAGATTGTAATACCAAGAGATTAGAAAACCTCCTTTCTTTATCAAAAGATCTAATACGCTCTAATATTTTTATGTTAGCAATAGCTGTCGTAATAGCCAACCGTTTTTTGGCATGGCTACCCCTGCGATGCTCCAGAGCTGCTAAAAGGCTGGGAGAGTGGTTGTAGGAAAAAAAACCCAATAATCTAAGTATGTATGAAAAAATGGATTTAGGGACAGGTGATGTATGTCCTGCTGTGTTCCCTGATGGAATTAGCTCCTGTAAAATGTCTGTTTGCGAAGATGAAGCACCAAGAGTTGAGGCTGCAGCTTTGCTGCTGTGTTTTCAGCACGTGGGTAAGCGAACTTTCCAAGTGCTGGTGAACCCAGGCACCGGGTTTTTTTTCCTCTAGGCCGACACCAAGATTCCAAAGACGCTGAGCAGCCCGGCTGTGCCTTTTGAAGCAGTGGGTGGTTCTGCTCCCCAGAGGGATGGAGGGTCCTTTGGTGGACAGTCTTTTGGGCTAAGTCAGGCTTTACGCTGCCTCCTGAGCCGGGTCTGCCCTCGCTGACCGTGATGGGAGTCAGAGGAGGCCGGTGCGACGCCTGCACCGCCCCTACCTGTGCACCCCACACCGGCTGGGCGAACGGGTACGACGCGTCCACCTTGCCCTTCCCCCGGGCCGGCCGGAGAACGTGCGGGGGGCGGCCGGGGAGGGATGGCCGAGTCCCCGCCGTGAGGGGACAGCGCCCCATCGCCGCTGGGACAGAGCGGGCGGCCACCGCCCGCCGCAGCGCTGAGGCTGCTCCCCTCGGAGCAGGAAGCCGGAAACCATCGAGACGAGCCGCGTTACCGAGGGTGTGGGGGGAGCGACCCCGCTCCCCTCAGCCCCGCGGGGTGAGTCACCACTGACTCACCCCCTCGCCCCGCTTCCCGCCTCGGAGGGAGGCGCGGGAGCCCCTGCGGCGCATGCGCGGCGGAGTTGTGAATGGTGCGGCTGTTCGGCCGGAGTTTACGAGCCGGGAGGAAGTCGGAGGGGAGGGAGGGGAGCGGGGGGAGAGGCGGGAGCGGCGGCTCTGCGCGCGCGGCGCGGGGAGGAGGGAGCGGGAGGAGGCGGAGGAGAGAGAGAGGGAGGGAGGGAGGGAAGGAGGGCGGGAGGGGGGCGCCGCCGGCGGGGGCTAACAAAGGGCGAGGCGAGCGCTGGGGCTGGGACAGCGCGGGGAGGGCGGGAGGGCAGCCGGCGGCGGCGGCCCCACCACCATGCCGCGGGTTGTCCCCGACCAGCGGAGCAAGTTCGAGAACGAGGAGTTCTTCAGGAAGCTGAGCCGCGAGTGCGAGGTGAGACGGCGAGCCCCCCCCCGCTCTGCGCTTCCCCTCTCCCCGCCCGCCCGTGCGGAAAGTTTCGGAGGGGCCGGGGGGAGCCCCGCGCTCCGGCTCAGCCGCGGCGGCGGAGCCCAGCCCGGCGGCGCGGGGCGGTGCAGTCTGTGCGCTCCGCTGCCCACTTATCGCCGGGATTGGCCCCTCCTGATTTGCGCGCCCTGTTCCCCGCAGATTAAATACACCGGCTTCAGGGACCGGCCCCACGAGGAGAGGCAGGCCCGCTTCCAGAACGCCTGCCGCGACGGCCGCTCCGAGATCGTAAGTGGCTCCGCGCTCCCCTCAGGGCCCGCCGGGACCGGGCCGCCTGTCAGCAGCGGGCGGGGAACGGCCGCCCCTGGGCCCCTCCGCCGCTTCGCTCCCCTTTTTGTTAAATAAAACCAGAAAGTTTCAGGGAGTGTTTGAGGTGGAGGAACGCTTCGGAGTCACTGAGCTCCAGGGCTTCGCGCTGGGTGTGGCGGGAGCAGAGGGTGTTCGGCCGGTGCCGGGGTCGGTCGGGTCTGGGTGGCCGCGCCGCGCTGGGAAGTTTTTTCCTTCAGGGAAAAAATTGCATCTGCCGCCTTGGGAACGCCGAGGCTGTCGTTAAAAGGCAACATTTATTTCCCCTTAAGAATAGTGTTCTTTCGCTAAAATGTGTCAGCTCGCTCTACCTTCGCTGGAGCGGTGAAAATGCGTTTGAGGAGCGCTGGGTTTAAGGGAGGTGAGAAAAGTCTCTGGGAGCTTTCAGAGCCCCCCCCCAGTGCGAACTGCCTGTGCTGCCTGCCCTGGGCACGTGTGACAATTGTAAGCTGCTCGTTTCGATATTCGGCTCTTTTTTTTTTTTTTCCTCTGAAACAGGATCTTTCAGAAATGAGTAAAATTGCTCAGAAGACTCTAGCTAGAAGTCTTGAATGAGCTGGTTTATGTATTTGTGAACTAATCAAATGCTTTTAAAATCAGGTTTTGAAACTCGCAACGTCAGACCTGTTTTTCTCATTCATTAAGGTTAGTTAGAGACTCTTCTGAAGTGAGAAGCGAGATGAAATATGGCTTGGAGTGGTCAAGAACTGACTAGTTATTTCCTGGTTTGATTTCTGCTTTACGTTCCTTCTATAGGTTCAGTATCTCATAGCATTAAGAACTTAAGAAGAACTCTTTGCTGTTCTTAAAATGCAGAAGTAACCTTTTTCACTTACAGTATATAATGAGAGATGAGGTAAAAATTCCGTTCCCATAGAAAATAACCCCTGCTTTCACCAAGTTCTATTTATTATGATTTTTTAATGGTAGAGATATTGCTAGTCAGTTCACAGTGAAATTATTCTTATGCACCGTGAAATTATTCTTACAAACATCTGAACAAATATAATTGAATACCAGTTACTGCAACTGATCTTGTTCATTTGCATTTGTGAGTGCAAGGATATACACTCAAGTACGCAGTTATCTTTCACTGAGTAACTTTATTTTAGGTGAATCTCATCCCTGCTTCTTATCTGTGATCTTAGAACCTGTAACATTATTTCGTGAGAGGCCCCTTGTAGTCAGTCTCTTAATTTTACTATGTATTTTTTTTACGTTCATTTTTCATGGCACATGTTTGCTTCCTTTAAAAAGTCACCAGGGAAACAATGGGTAGGTAAGGAAAACGTAGCATGCTAACATTTGAAGTTCCTGAACAGTTGAAAGTGCACAGTATACCCGAGACCTTCCCTAAAAAAAAAAAAAAGTCACATAGTTTATAAACTAGCTTTCTAATGCAGCCTGCGTGGTTATTTATATAAATGGGAAATCACTGTAGTTTCACCTTTGTACTTCTAAGCCTGCTGCTGTCTTTCTCTGCCAGAACTTCATCCTTTGGAAGCAACCAGTGATGCCTGATCTATGTATTTTTACTTCTACTTAATTGTAAAACAACCACTAAATTTCTTGATCTGAAACGTCTGGTTTTGTTTTATGAACAGGGTACAAGTAGTCAGGTTTATTTAGAAATGTAATGTGTGTGATGACTGATGTTAAAAAGAGCTCGTAGTTTACTTTTTTTTCTTTAGTCTCAAATGTTTTTCCAGACATCAAGGACTTATTCTTTTATCTCCAAAGGGAGCCTTTGCAAGTGACCTTACATATTTTGAAGCAGGCAGAAAAACCCAGAGAATAGCTTAGGGATGTAATATAGAACTGGCAGTAGGTTGTTGGTTACTTCTGTCAAATAACTCTTGATTTAATAAAGAAAATAATTGCCAGTATTACTGAGAAAGTAACTGTGAAATATTAAATAAGATTTTGGGTTTAGTCGTATTGCTTTGATAACTTGAAAATATACATGTTCAGTTTGTTTAGGAAGACTTCCTACCTACCTATTTGTGTGGAAGTTACTTGTGTTGGCTGCAAGTGGGTCGGATCACCCTTGTGCTACCCGATAAGCTTTTTTGCAAAATTTGAGGCATATGCGTATTGAGCGTTTCAGACTGAGCTTTAAAAGGCTCTGTACAGAAAATCATAATTTTCTTACTTTAAAGTTTAACACCAAACTAGGGGGGTGATTTTTTAAAAATTATTTTTATTTTTAAAAATCTGCTTGTTACTAGATGAATATTGTTGAGTTTGATGTAGTCCTGTGTGGTTACTAATGAGGCTATTATTGAGATTTTTAGTATTGACCTATGATTTTGATTTGAGAAGCACGTGGGTATTTTAGCTGCATAGTTTTATCTTTTCGAACGGAGGGAACATGTTTCAAAAATCCAGAGAATAAGTATCTACATAGCTTTTTAAATAACCTATGGTTTAAATGTTCCCTGAAGGACTTCACAAGGATACAGGAATTCGTGTACTTTCATTTTCCTCTTTTCACTGATGTTTTCCCCATGGTTTTCCATGGCCCTCTAGCCCAAGTTGGGGGGTGGAAGCAGGGAGGATGGGCGCTTCACGGTCTTGCTCCATTTCCCAAAAAGCAGGTGTAGTGCTTCTGAACCAGTATCCTTGGGGCCTGCAGAAACTGGAGGGGTCCAGAGGGCTGCAGTGGTCAGCTGGTTTACACTCAATCATCTCACTCCTTGGTGTTTTAAGTGTGTAAATTACAGAGTATAAAACACACATTTGCTAAAGGTGCTCGGAGGTAGAAAAGTAATTCTTAAACAGACTAGATGGTGATGACTTAGGAGTCAAAAACGTTTAGAGATAGGTGGGCTTTTTTTGTAGATATGTAAATAGAATCACCTAGAAAAGCAAAGGGATCATACAGGCTGGTCAGCCTGATAGTGATGCTCTGCAGCCCTCGCAGTTTTGATGCTTCCTATTTATGCAAGCGTAGCCTCCACGAAACTTCTTTTACCTCGATTGAAATGTTTGTCTTTGCATACTGTAGGGCAAACAAATGTTAATGTACCAGCACAATATCCCCCCTAGTACTAGTAGGACTGATTTGTCAGTTTTAATGACATTGAGAATGTGCTTAACAGGAGAGTTAACAAAAAAAAAATCCGCTTTTAAGGATAGTCTGGAGTGGAACGTGATTGCAGGGTATTAGTCTCCGTTGGCGAAGGGGAAAAAGTCAAGACAAAGCACTTCTACTTTCAAAATGGGAGGTATTAATCCTGTGACAGACAGCGTTGCAGTACATGACCGGAACTGTCTTAAATTACATGTAGAGCTATTGTGTCATAGGTAGCAGTATAGTTCTACCATAAAGTTGCTGAATTCTGCGTTGCTTGAAAGGAATCTGCTTGTCAGGAAATTTCAGCTATTAGAATAGTATTTGTATAGCTTTTAAGACAACACTGTATTCTGGATTAATGACCATTTAAATCTAAGTGACCATGGTAATCAATAGAGTTATTTGATTGCAACAAATTACGTTTAAGCCTGGGATTTTGAGTAGAGTTATATTCTGGGAGCATGGTCAAGTATTTGTGTGCTTACAGGACATATGTGTTCCAGAGAAGGGTATAAATAATGTGAATTGACTTCTACTTGCAAAAACATTTTTATTTCATGTCTAGCAATTGCCATGCTCTTCATGGCTTGGAGTTGATAAGATACACAAATAAATATGGAGAGTTTATGAAGAAAACTGAATCTTATTTTAATTTGAAACCATAGAAAATTATTTACTTGAAAGCAATGTGCACTTTTTCTAACATGGTCAAGTCAGTCCCTTTAATGATTTTACAAAGGGCTGCAGCTGAGAAGAATTCCTACAGTTGCCTGTTGTCACTGACACGGCATCTGCTGATTTGGATTTCACTGGTGTTTTAATGTAGCAAGAGGGCTTCGTCTGGTGAAGTTTAATTGAGCTGTATATTGATGCTGCGTCCATGTAGATGATAAAATAAGCATATTTACATTTCAGTTCAGATAAGTGTTTATCTAGGTAAAAGTAGATTGTGAAAGGAAACGAGTCCTTTTCTTTCAAAAAAAGTTACCCCTAGTAACAGGTATCAGGAGTTCATTTTCCTTCAGCTGTGCTTCTTCTAGAGATATGCAAGCTCTTCAAAAAGTATGGGCGATTTTTAATGTTGCAGGTACTAAGTTGGTGCAGGGTATCCAGACAGCACTGAAAGGACAGATTCTAATGTCAGCAAAACTGATTTGAAAGAATTATTGATTCCACGTTGTATTTTATATCTGAAGCAGCCAATGGCAAATGTTGTCAAAATGGAATCAGATGTTTGTAACTTAATACTTAAGAAAAATGATGAGTGCATGTTTTTGACTTTAAGTATTCTCTATGCTGCCTGGCTTAAGACATAAACTGATGTAAAAATAAATGACTGCCTGCATAATTTATGTAATGTCTTGCTCCCTGATCCTGTTTGTATTGATTTTTCTAAAAGGCTTTTGTGGCCACAGGAACCAATCTGTCTCTCCAGTTTTTTCCGGCCAGCTGGCAGGGGGAGCAGCGACAGACACCGACCCGGGAATATGTCGACTTTGAAAGAGAAGGAGGCAAGGTAAGACAGAAATTGTTGTGACTGAAAGACATTTTTATGTTGTGCTTATAGCCTTACTCCATGTATGATGCCAAATTACTAGTATTTCGTGGCATGTAGGTAGTCTCATGAGTACAACTGAAAGCCGGTAGGATAAAATCTGGTATCGCTTTGTTTTAAAGCATGTTAGTTTTTCTGGAGGGAAACACGTGGTTACTACTGGTGGCTTTTTCACTTTGAGGAACAGAACTTTATTTCTGCTGTCATGCCATGATTTGGGGCGCAGTTTAAGTTTAGTGTTGAGTAGGTTCTTCTGAAATGGTTCAGATATTAGAGCTTGGCCAACAAATTATGGGAGACAATAGTGAAAATTTGCACTTTGAACAGGTTATTTCATTGGGTCTTAGGTTGCCAGTAGATGCGGCAAGCACTCAGTGTGCAGCTTAGTGGAATGAAGCTTTTTTTTTCTCAGTTTCACCATGAGTAATAACACAGAATAAGCATCGCTTTCAGAATTGATTTTTGAATTTTTTTTTTTTTCTGATATCGAAAGCTGGAATTCCCTAATGACAGTGATGGTTACTGTGAAGCTGTATTAGATTTAAAGTCAGAAATCTTGCTTAGTCTCATCAGAATAAAGTTGTGAAGTCACAGCTGGTTTTGTTTTACATAAAAAACATACCTTTTAAATGTAGGTGCTGTCTCTTACCTGTGCTACTGTAGATGCTTTGGGACTTACCCAAAGATCACTGAATTCAATCAGACTTCTCTGCAGTCCTCAGTAGGTTTGGACCAGCACTAAAGACCACATAGCCCTTCCATCACGGCCTAATTTCCTTATAATTTTTTTGACTGTAATAGATTTTTAATAGACTATAAATTTCTTGCTTTCACCTAAATTTTTTACCCACTCTTGTAACAAGTAACAGTTAATGCTACCAAACCCACCAGGCTGGAGGAAATATTTGAAGCATGTTCAGGTTTAATGGCATATCGGATCTTTTAAATGCTGCTAGGTGGAAGATAAATATTTCCTATAGTGGGAAAACTTGATTGGAAGAAAAAAAAAAATCCCGAGGGCAGATATGGTATTTGGAATTCAAGTTAATGAGGGGTTTTTTGAAAAAATCGTTTTCCATTTGGTCCTGTGAGGCTCGCAGAGTTTGGCAGATTGGGGGAGAAGGAGTAGAGTTGGCTGTGCTGGGTACTGACTGCTTTGCTAAGGAAACTGAATTGAATCTGGCTGTTACTGAAAAATATTGATTCTGGCTCACAATTGAATGAGGAATTTTTCTTGTAATGTGTAAGAAGACTGAAGTCTCTCTTCTTGCCAGTTCAAAACTAATTTTATTTACTCTTATGATTTTTTTTTAACTTTGTTTTCTCTGAATGAATTCTTAAAGTACTAAACTACTTCATCCATTTTCTTGCCTTGTCTTAATCATGTAAGAGTGTGGTAGACATGCTGTGTATTAAAATAGAACATGAGCCTCATTAATGAATGCCACTCCCTGTTTTATGTGTGTTTACAGTAAATTCCAGAGTGCTTCACTGAAACATTTAGAAGAATTCAACTGAATGAGGGTAGAAGTGGACAAACTACTAAATGGGAATAGTGTTATGCCATAGTATGAACAAATCACGAATTCACTGTTGTAATCAAGCTTTACTGGTGTATATCCCATGCGAATGCAGGCTTGCTCTGCGCAGAATTAAACTCGTCTGAAAGTGAGCCACCCTCCTAACTTCAGAAGAGGAGTTTCTTATGTTATCAGCAGAAACAGTTAAATTTTTCATATGAATTGTCTGCGATGTTGTCCTCTATGGATTTCTGTAGTTTGTTTTTATTAAGAATTTCTTTCATAGGTTTTAACAGTCTCTTAACACCATGTGATTTCTGGTAGCTCTATGCAACGTTGTTTTATGAGCTTTGATTCTTGAGGCAGTGTATAACGTGTGGTTGTTCATCACTGGATTTAAGCCAGCAAGGCATGTTTTTAATTATATGAATAAAAAAAAGGCTATGGGGGGAGCTGTCAGTTAATTATTATTTTAGGCATTAGTCTGAGATCTAGAATGTAGATAAACTTACCAACGCTAGAATATTTTTATTCTGGAATTCTGCTTCACTGTTTGGCTAAGCAAATAATGGCACAAAATAGTTTATCCAGAGTTGAAGTATGTCACTATTGTGCCTAAGCAGTTTTGTACACAGATTAACAAAGTTACCAAAGCAGCTTCTGCAATGACTGAACTTTAGAAAGAGAAACACCATTGTGAACCTATTGGAAAGTTGGGATTCTGTGAATATCTACTTCATAGACTTGAGGTTTTTCATTCTGGTATTTCTTAACTGAGGTGCTTTTCCTATGTTTAGTTTACCTTTTGATTTGATGCATCTGATGTTCATGATGGGTGGGTAGGCAGGCCTCTTGTGGATACCCTGTCCTCGGTAATTCAAGAACTGGATAGCTAAGTGTTCACTTTGTATTTCTACTAATTTTAAACTCAAGCTTAACATTTTTTGACATACTTTTAACATTCTCTGCTGTCTTTGACTTGTAGCAAATATAATTGTGTATTTGAGCAATTTTTCAGGTTTGTCTAGTACTAAAAATAGGTCCCTAAATCGTAAAAATCATAGAACATTGTATTTCATTGTGATTCGTGGGGGTGTGTGGGGTGCATCAAATTTGTTGTCTTGTCCTGTGTCTGAATATCATAATCATACCAAGGCTTCCTGATCCTTTGTGTTGTCAGCTAATGTCCAGTTCTTATCCAGTAGATATTGTTAAGAAATTCGGGGGCAGACAGTATAGTAGTGTAATGTATCACCTCAAATCTCACATAACCGAACTCTGGAGCAAAATTGAGAGCTTTGTTTTAACCTTGCTTCTCTGATACCATTAATTACATAGACTAGCTTTATTGTGCTTAATGAAGTTCTTTAATTTTTACTTCAGTTTTATACTGATACCATATGAACTTAATGCTGAACTGTGTGTGTGTGGACTTCAGTGCTTCTTAAAATATAGGTTTATTGGAAGTCTCATTCATTTTGTACACTTCTTACAGTAAGATAAAATGTCCCTGTTTTTCATTTGTTATTTGAGATCTTTCTTACCTGCATAAACAGTAGTTCTCAGATGTTCTTTTTTTATTGTTTAAATACCAGTTACTACACTGATGAGGTGTGTGCCGTTGTTTTATTTCCCCTCCCCTTTATGATACCATTCTCCATCTCATTTCTAACACAGTTTAACTTCCTGTCTGCTACTCAGCGGCAGCTGCTCATAAACCAGAATCTTCAACAGGCTTATTTCAGTATAATGTGCTATGCACTCCACAGCTCTGGAGGAGAGCACATCAGACGTGATTTCAATTGATTCAGAGTGCCTGGTATGCCACATGTGTGCTGTAGCTAGGATTTCTACTTGCTAGACCATTAACTTTGTTCTAGCCATAACTAAATACTACTGGACTTCAATTTTCTTCCTGTAGGTGCCAAGTTTCTACTCATGTGCAGTTTTTTCTGTTGTAAGTAGGAAATTTTATTTGGCTGTGAGTTGATGCTAAGTGCTTGGACAAGTCTAAAAACCTGAAAATTTATATTGTGCTGCAGACATTACAGCAGTTCTAGAATGTAATGAGAAAGGTGCTGTATTTTAATAAAAACTGTATTTAAATGGCAGCCAATAGCACCAGTTTTCCACTTGTGTCCTCTTTTCTTACTAGAGGTTTGACAGATAGGACTTGTCCCCAGATCAGCTTTTTCTTTTTGACTTAAGCAATAAAATGTCATCATAATTGGGATAGTTTATTGGCTGCTTAGTTTTCTGAGCACACGCAATTTTCAGTCAAACATACCATCACAGTGTACCCAGTGGAATTTGCTTGCAAGGTGAAGGCTTAATTTATGAGGAATATCTGAATACCAGTACTAACCTGTATTGAATTGGAAGTTTTACTTTCTTTCTTTGATGCCTGCTGCTTTCTGAAGAATTTAGATGAAACATTAGGTCATTCAGACAAATGGGGAACAGCAGCTTTCTTTTTTCTTTCTTTAGGTACCCTTCGTTTTAAAAAAATTGGTAAGGATGTCTGGAAAGCTGATTTACAGTTTCAGCTGTCATTTTACCCTCACAATAATGTTAAAGAGCCATATTCCTTAAGTTCCTATATTTTCAGTCCAGCAGTATTTAGGGGTTTTGCATTGTCGCTGTCTAAAATGTTCTAGCAGTTAGCAGTTCCTTTGATGTGTTCCCTGCAATCCACTGAGTTTCTGGACAAAAAGAATGTGAGTTTAATTTTTTTTCCAGATCAGTAGAAAAGGATGTCTGATGTTTGGGATTTAGGGAAAAAAAAATGTATGCTAGAGCTGTCATATTAAAGATCATATTGAGGTGTGCTACCACATAGGGCAAATCATCTCGACCATGAGATGCATGTGGTCTTAACAGTTATTAAGACATTATCTGTTTTATTTGTCTTTAGTAATTTAATGCTCCTTCAAGTTATTGTGAAGGTCTCTGTTTAAAGCGCAGCAGGAGATGATGCTACAGCCATGAAGAGATGGGCATCACTGAACGGATATTCACGGCGTTGTTTGGGTGTTGTGGAGTCACATGGGAATGTAAGGTCTGACTTGGTTAGAAAACTAGCAAAAGTCAACCCCTGGAGTGGTAGCATGCATGATCTTTGTGGATCTTCTCTTGGTGCATGAGGGCATCTGTCCTGCTCATAAATTCTCTTGCAGAGCAGTCTTGTTACTTACAGATCTGAACTCGAGCTGAGGTTCATGGTGTAGCTCTGTACAGTCTTTGATTTTTTATTTTTATTTTTTTTTTTAAGCTAGTTCCTTAATGCACTGGTGGGGTAGGATAAGAATATTTTGGGGTCAGAATTTCATCCTCTTTATCTACTGTTCTCTCCCTTTGTGCTGGTAGAATGATACAGAATTCCTCTTCCCGTGTAGTTTCAGCTTACCTCAGGAGTGTGGAGCAGGGAAGATGGGACTGGTGCCTGCCCTCAGAGCTGGTGCTTTTCCTTTCATCCTCCTACTTGGGTCTACTTGATGGCCCCACAACCCAGCACGTTGTAACTGGGAGAGATTCTCCTGTGAAGAGCAGCTGGTGGTCAGTGAGGGCACGTCAGCTGCCGAAATGTCCCTGTGCCTCGGCCCTTTGAGGTGCTGTTGCGTGTGTCAGCCAAGGGAAGTGGTGTTGCCCTGATGAAGCTCGCATCACTGGCATTCTTTTTTGTCTTTCTCAGGCTTTTTCTATAAGCTTTGAAAAAGAAAGTCAGCATGTGATTATTCTGGCAGCAGATAAATGGGTTTGGTGGTATATCCAGGTTGTACCCAGCCTGGCTAAACATCTTAATTTTTTTCTTGGAGCTGCATGGTGGGAGTCCTGCAAAGGCTTGGTGAATGAGAAGAATCCACTTTCCTGGATTGTGCCCTTGATTGTTTTTCATCTAGAATCACCTATGTGGTTTGAGCAAAAGATTAGTTTCCTGTAGGTGCTTTTGAGTCTAGATTTTATGGTTGTGTTTGTCCTTAAGGGTCTTTCATTTAGCAGAGACAGCTCAGTTACTTTTTTTTCTTCCAGATATGTAATTTCTTAATGCTCCTATACCATGTTGCTTTAGAGGAGAGTGAAACTTGTTATTCGTTATGACCTGCTGTTGCATAGAGGAGAGGTGTTTAATTGAATGAAACTTCATTTGAAGCCAAGTGGTCACAGTATATCTTTGCTTATTCGCTTTCCCTCAAAATGGGGAGAGGCCTCTATGCGCCCAGTTTACACACTGTCAACAATTGAGAACTTGGGTTTTGGGAGCTGATAGCTTGTTAGGTACATGTTGTCCTGTGCTGGCAAGCAGCCCCTGGCTGAGATTTGGACAGTTGTTGCTGAAGAGTGATTTATCGAAGGGTGCCCTCTGCCACCAGAGCATGAGTCACACCAGGATCTCTCATGTGACAAGCACTCACAGCCTTTTCCCTGTGATCCTTTCACTCCCCCCATCCTCCACATACCTTTGTTGCTGCCCGCAGCCTTGTCCATGTGTTACTGTATGCGCAGCGATGATGCCATTTTGAAAAATGCTCGTGAACGGCTGGGCCGTTTGCCTTCGTATCAACCCTTTCCATAGGTCCTAAGTACTTAGTGTCTGCCATCAGTAAACCTGCTTTTGATTCACTTTTATTACCTGAAAGAAGCAGTTATTCAGTCATATTTTACATATTACCTTGAACTTTTTCCAGTGGTCTAAACGCATGTGCTGGGGTTGTATATTCAAGACTTCAAATTTACTCATACCATTGTCCTAAAGTTTCCCAGAAGAGGAACAAAACCAGAGTTAGCGAGCTAAATTTTGCTTTTGGGAGCCAGCTGTCTATAAGTACAGAGGAGTGCTGTGTGAATGAAAGGAGTACTTGAGATTGCTGCAGCATAGATACTGGAAGAAATCCAGACATTGTTGAATCTTATTGTTTGCATATCAGCCTCCACTTACTGAACAAAGTTGCTAACATTATGCTTCTCTGCTCTTCTTATAAATTAATGAGAAAAGTAAGAGCATTACTGTTGGGGGATGTCTGTTTCTTTGTAAAAAAAAAAAAAAATCACTTAATACTTAATATTTTAAAAAAAATTAGAATTCAATAAGATGATGAAACATTTGCTGCAAGAAACTAATTTTTTTCTGGAAGTCACTGAAATATTTCTTCAAGCTGTATTGTCCAAAGTACAAGTAATGAAATGAGCTAATTAGCTTGCATAATTTCATATTTGATCTTTAACAAGTTGGCCTGGTGAAATGTGTAGTGTGACAATAATATAGAAAGAAAGAAAAAAAAATAATCTTGCACAAGACTGCTATTCCAAGAACATGGGTGCTAATGAAAGGATCATTTTCGGGGGAGTAGCTGATGCTGCAAATGTCAGAGCAGAAAGTCTATATATTTTCTGTAACAGTAATATTTGGACTTGTATACAGAATCCACATTGCAGCTACTTGAGCAGTCTGTGTAGAATTTCTGCCTTCTTTCTGTATTTAAGATACTTTACTTAAACAGTTGCAGGCAGCAGCTTTATGTTGTGGGACCTCTGGGTATGCAACTTGTTTTATTTGTTCATTTCAGTATAAATATAGAGGATGCCCTATGGAAGGTGAGAGAGTTCTTAAACCTTACAGGTCATTAAATTTTAATTTTCTATTGAAATATAGTGACCAAGGACAAAGTGTTGTCGGATATTTCACATAGTTTTAAAATATGAAATCTGGGGAAGCAGCAATGGAAGACTTGATGGAGGCTCTTATGTCCTGATGAGATGTCTTGATGGCAGTTGAGGAGTAGCCAGCATTGTTTGACAAAACAGATCAGAGGTGACAAGAAGACATTTTTAACAACTTTTTGGCCAATGTATTCCTTTAAAAAAAACCCCAAAACCAAACAATCAAAGCAACCAACCAAACAAAAAACAAACAAAACAAAAAACATAAAACCAGAACAACAACAATAACAAAATAGATTAAAGAAAGGGAACAGCTTACATTATTCAGTAGAGCTGATACTGGGCTTTTTCTTTTTGGAAAACTAATACAAGCCTGAAGAGTGCTTAATAATAGGGAAACTAAGGCAGGGAGGCATCTAGACCAAATAAAACAACTGTAGTAGTGTGTTTCTCTCATGCTACGAAGGAGCATTTGGGGATTTCTTTATAAGCTTGCATGCTTCTCTGATATATTGATTTATTTAATATATTGAGGGCAAGCATTTTCCCTCGGATAGAGGGGCAGTGGGCAATCGTCTCATGTTCAGATGCTCCAACTACAGAGTCAGAGTACAGGACCCTGCAATGGGATTGCACAACCTGGTAGCCTGGTGGGTTTTCATCACAGAAAATTACCAGGACCTTAGTTACAGCAAACCAGAAAGGCCCTGTTTCTAAATCACTTCACAGGGTCTTACCACAGACTGTTCATGACACATACAGGATGGTACTTTCCTGACAAAGCATTCAGAGAAGCAGTATGATTTATTTTTTTTTTTTTCCTTAAGCTCTATTCTGATACCTGGAACTTGAGAATCATGTCAGCTATAAATTTTTTGAACTTCAAGAAAACAGATCAGTAAGTGGTTTATAGGAAATAAAAATTAATAATGCATAAGACTTTAAATGTTTGCTTCTCCCACCGATCGTACAGTTTTGGTTCTCTTTTGCTAGGACAATTCTTGTTGCATTTTGGCTGACCCAAGCTATATTAATATTGTTCACTATTTTTATAACTATAGTTAGATAGATATAGATATAGATATCTTTCTCCCCACCGGGATTTTGCTGTTTGGAGAACTCTCTTAAACTTGTGTCTGAAAGTGCTAATTACTCTGTTCAAGAAAATTCACAGCCTTTGCTGATGATGTTTCTCTGCAGAAGCTGATAGTTTTCTGCAGAATAATTATGACACCGTGGAATTTTACTGGGGGTTGAAAGCCAAGTAGTTGTTACGGTATGCAAAAGACAAAAACTTACTAACTTGCATTATTTTAAGGCTTGGTGCAGTACTGTTTGTTGAATAAATGTTAATGCAGTTTTTCCAGACTTGAATCCTGCTTAAGGGGAAAGGGTGAGGCTGTCAAAGTGCTCAAGAATATAATAAAAGCCAGAGGGCAAAAGAGGCAACTTTTCGTGCCCCTCTCCTGCTTGGGTCAGTTCCTGGATCATTGTTATTAGTTGCTTGTCCATGTTGTCAGAATTGAGTACCTTCTAGTTAAGTGTACTTGCATTACACAGTCCAAATATTCAGTTAAAAAATACAGGTTTAATGGGCTATTTATTTGCCCACAGGTAGTGTGGTGTGTAAACGATGTGTTTTAGATAAATCTCTCTAACCCTCTGTCGGAGTTTCTAGTTGTAGCTGCTTTTTGCTTTGCTACTTTCTGAAAGCTTGAAAAGAATTAATTTCCCAACCAATTTTGAAATTTCCGTCTGGAAAGTATATTCTGTCAACGTGGCAGAAAACAGCGCGTGTCCCTGTTAGTTAACCGGTTTTGTGAGCGTAAGCGTTTGTCCGTTTGACTGCTTGCATACTTGCAGCAGTCTCCTAGCAGTATTTTGCTGCAGAAACATTATTCTTTTCAAATGCTGTGAGAAAAATTGTGTCTTTTTTAATGCATGCGTGTTTTGGGAGAGTACATTTAAAATCCAGCCATTTTTCTCACATAGAATCTAGTGGTAAGGACGTACAGATAAGAGACCTTGTAAAATTTCACAGGGGAAAACCTCAGCATGTGTTGGCCTTTCAGGTTATCTTTATATGTTGCTTATTGCATTTTTGTTGATTCTCAGTTCCATCTATGATGTTGATTTTTGTCTTTTTGAAGGCAGATGGGGTGAATCCAAGCATGAGACACGTTTCATGTTGGGAGGCATGAGACTTTTTTGTAGTGACACTGCAAAACCAAGAAGCCACCTACTTTTTGCTTTGTGTTAGGGGTTTCTTGGGGTTTTTGGTCAAATGTAACGTATGTTTCCCGCTCAGTCCAGCAGTTGCAATATTTTGGAACTGTGTATGTAGACTTATTTGTTATTAAATTATGAGTATATTTTCTGTGCAGCAACATTTTAGTTATTTTTCTTGATTAACTTCTAAACATAAGTACTGACCAATGATTGTAATCCAGGAGTTAAATGCTGTAGTCTCCACAGCATTTGTTCTGACATCCTTAATGCTTCATATTTGCTCTTAGTTATCAACTTGTATTTTAGCTAAGTAGAGTAGTAACCTGCATAATTTAATGAACCATTGATCTGCTTTGGAAAAGGAATCATGATTATGCATTTGAGTTAACTAGGCAGAAAAAAACTCCAACAACCAGCCACCCCAAAAACCCATTAAAATGTCACATTTTCTCAAAGTGACTTGTAAATTCTGTCTCTCTTGCAAAGTGAGGAAGATTTTTTTTTTCTGCCGTTCTTTTTTGAAGTTTGAGAATCCAAACCAAAAGGCATTGCTGAAGTATTTCAGTAATACAGAAAGTGTGTAGAGAGAGGGTTTGTCACAGCTCTGGTACTACTCACAAAACGTGAGTCCATACATGGATTTATTTTCTACATAGAATTGTAAAAGTGGATTGTGCTGCATCTGAATTTTACCTAGATGAGCAGTTTCTGAAACTTTAGTTTTATTTCTAATATAACCAGGTGATTTATATAAGCATACTCAAAAACTGGCTGCAGTACATAATACCAGACCATCAGGTTTTGCTGTGAAGCTGAATATTGTAGCCTTTTCTGAGACTGTTTTCCAGTTGTGAATTGGAGTGCATTTTTTCTTGAGGGAATGCACCAAGGGAATGCTCTCATTTGTTACCAAACACCTGCTATAACTAGAGAGCTAAAATAGATTTTTGTAGTGTTGGTGTTCTTGAATGGAACTTAGGGCACAAGTTGTTTGAGGTTATTTTTTTTCATTCTTCACCCCTTGACTGTGAAATGCCTTAAGCTAATATTTCAAGCTGTATCTTGAATCACTTGTGACATCAGCATGTATATGGACATGTATAAATTTATAGGTTTCTGGGAGGGGGAGGGTGGGAAGAATGCACTTAAGAGTATAAAACTTGTATTAGAAAAAATTGTATTCCTCTGGCTCCTGAATCTGACAGATACAATATTTTGATAAAAGACTAAATTAAGAATCCTTCTGAGAAATTAAATCAGTTGCCACTTTTCTAATACACTGTAAGGTTTAAGTTTATCTTAATAAGCTCCAGTACACAAAAGCAGAATGAACAAGGGATATATTGCTTTAAAGGGTGAAAACACAAGGCCTTAAAATCTTCAACAATTTTTACCTACTTCTGTACAATGACCGCCTGTGAATAATAGTTAAATTAGTTAGCTCTGGGCTCAGCTATTTTTACTTGTTGCTATTAAAATTCTAATACAGGCTGTTAGCAATTCATGGGCTGTTTTGTATTTCACCAGATTCTTGTCTTCAATATGTTTTGTTCCTCACAGTTGGTGAGTATGTATTTCCACTGTTTTTTGTGATCTGAAAACATCGTAGTATGAAAGACCGCATTTACAACTTTTATTTTCTTTCTTTTTTTCTCCTGAGTGTAACTGTCTAGATTGAGACTCTTAGCAAGCATACTCTTGGTTTTATATTTCTGTTTTTGCTTGAGGAATCGACCTTTGTCATAGCTGATGAAACAGAGTAACCCTGTTTCATTCTGAATGTTAAACTTTCCAGAAATTCTTGATGTCTGTAAAAAGTTGTGCCTGGGTTGTTGGTTTTTTGGTTTATTTGTGTTTGGTTTTTGGGTGGGTGTTATGGCATGTGTAGGTAACGCAGAGGAAAGAGGAAAAACTAACAAGTTGAAATGGGCTTTTTCATGCACTACAATAGGCCTGGTCATTCCTGATGTTGCCCAGCCTCTTATCAAATTATTTACATAGTCTAAAGTTGCAAGTGACATGTCTTTGTGCGATCACGGGAAGGGAGAGCTGTAGGAGGAGATCCTGGGCAGGGAAATATGGGGTCCCAGCAGCTCCCCCTTGGCAGCTGATGGTGCACCAGCGAGGGCCCTTTGTCGGTGGTGGGACACAGTGGTGACACCGGTGCCACCCGTGAGAAACTTAGAGCTGTGCTCATCTTGAAAGCCACAGTTTGGTCATCCACGTACAACTGTTCAGGAAAGACTTTTGTTTTGCCAGGAAGTATCACTTCCTTTGCATTTTTTTCTTTTCACAAAATAGTGTTGGGTTTGAATTTTAACAAAACCTCATTTTCATACAGTGGAAGCTGTTTCAATATGTAGCTTTCCAAATAACTTTGAAAACATTTTCTTTTTGTGTTTAAAGGAAGAAGAATGCTTTGAGGCATGAGACAGAAGGATTGATGTAAATTTGTTGGATTTTTGAGCTCTTACAGTTTGTAATGATGTCTGTTGTTCTAAGATTAAAAACACTAAAAACTGTTTCACTCACAGTGACTTTCTAAATGGGATTCTTTTTATCTAGTTCTATTTACTGTTTCATTCCCAGGTAAAACTTTGTTACAACGGTTTTGTTTCAGAGTTGAACCGACGAAGTCTGATAAGTGCTGTAATCTCTGTCTGTCACTTGGGTATTTTTCATTAGTTTATTTTAAACTAAGTGATCAGTATCTGAAAGTGTAGCCTGAAGCCTTGTATGGAGTTGTCAGCTTTTGCTGTAACTTCAGTTGTTGTTACGCTGATGAAGGTACTATCCTGTTTTGCTCCCCAAATGACTGAGGATTTTAGTGTTACAAATTCTGTTGCAAAGTTTTAGAAAAGCTTTTTTTTTTTCTTTTTCCTTTTTTCTTTATTTGTCTTTCGTAAATTGCTTCTCTTTTTGAAACCAAGGCTAGTAACCCTTGTCTGATTATGATATGCAAGTGAGAGCCCTGTTATCTGGGGAGAAGCTGAAATGATGTTAGCTTGAACCAATTCAACATCTTTCATACTTGCAGAAAGAGTTTGCAGCTCTTTCTTTCTTGGTGAAGTCACTGAGTGGATTGCTGCTGAAATATTTTAAGTGGGGTATGATTCAGGGGAAGGTGGGATGAAAACTGGGACGTATGTAGTTGGCTCAGCGGGGAGAAAGGCAGCTCGTGCGAGTAGTTATGAATGGGCAGATGTGTGTGTGATGAGGCAGACGGTGAGTCAGAGCTGAGCCTCTTCTGAAAGAACGTGTTTTGCTCCAGTCTGCTGGGAAAATGAAAAGAGAAGGGAGGGGACAGCACCAGTTCACTGGGGACTGGTGTTTCCCAGGGAGGGGTGAAGTTGGTCCCAGTGGTTTTGGTGCCTGTTGTCAGCGTTCAGATTTATTAGTCGGTGGGTGGTGAGAACTGTGTGCAATCTCTGGGGGAGGAAGCGGCTTGGTTGCTTTAGGAGAAGGAACATTTTCTGTAACTGCAGGATATGTGGATGGAGCGTACAGATAGCATATCTCTAGCACATCAGTTAAATACCTTGGTGTTGTGAGATAAGGGTTTACTAGAAAACTAAAATAGGATGTGAAACTGAGGGTTTGAGTCTTGTGCTCAAGTAACACAGCTTTTTTTAAAGTAATTGAGAATTGTCCACTGTCTGCTTCACTATATTAAAATCCAGTTTGGTTTTTAAAATGTGAAGGAGTGGTGTTACAGTAGACAAACCCCTTCCTGTTTCTAACAACAACGCTAACTCCCAGTTAGTTGGAGTTGGAGGAGAGCGTTGCTTGTTAAAATGCAGATGAAAAGGAGTAACAGATAGTTGAAAGAGCATGAAAAGAAAGGTGGGATACAGTGCATAGTGAAGGTCTGGCACAGAGGCCTTTGAGATCTGGTAGGCTGAGGAAGCACAAACGCAGCGCAACTACTTGTGCAGCCCCTTCAAGTTTGTGTGTATTTATAGTGCTGTTCATGCTCCATCCAGATAATGTGCCAGGACAAGAGTGTCTGCTTTTGCTGGTTGTTCAGTCAGCAAGCAGAATATTTGTTCTAACACAAAAAGCTTGTTTCCAATGTAAAAGTAACATGTGTGCATTTCCTGTTTAAAAAAATCTAATGCTATTTTGATTTGTAGTAGGAGTTTGAAAGGGAATATGTAGTTTGAAGTGAAATTAAACTTTTTTTGCTAACAGCCACCTGAACAAATTTCGGCTTGTCTAAGATAGTAAAAATTGCAGATGTCAGGATATGACAGTTTACCTAGGTTTCAGAATCTAACAAACTAATCAGCTTTGGCTGAGCCGGTGTGTGGAAAATGAGGGTGCACAATGAGGGAGAACTTAGTTACACAAATATTGAAGGAGGAGAATAAGTATTATTATACATCTGTCTACTGTTGCTGTGAGAAAAAACATGCTTCATTTGGTTTATTGGGTGGACTGTGCTGTGAAAGGAGGCAGCTTGTATAGCCCTATGCTGGGATTTCTCTGTGTAGCATTAAATTCTTCCACTGAATATGAAACTAGTAATTGCCTGACTTCCAACCTCCTCTTCTTCCTGCCACTCTCTAGTGCTTTTCACCCGAGTGTCCTGAGTTTTACAAGACTCACTTCCAGATATTATTATGAAAAGCACCTGGGGGTGAGGGCAGGACTTATAATTTTAGATAAATGCCATTAGCAACAAAACCTTGAAGTAGTTATTCTAACAGAGACATCCTTTTATCTACTTTTAATCAAACTGTACAGCTCAGTGATATTAAGGGGGGAAGCTGGGGGTCTTTATAGAGATAATGTGGTTTGTGCCTTTGCTGCATTACTGTGACTGTCCTAAGGCAAATTTCAGAATAGAGAATTCTGAAAGTTTTTAAAAGACAACTTTGTGCTGGATTTTGAGGTGCCGTAACAGATCATGTGCTCATAGACAAGAGTGGTAATTTATTAATAATTCCGTTAAGTTTGGAAATTGAAAGGGAACCAGCATGGCTTTATCTGAAAAGAAGGAAATATGTGGTTAAACGGTTTTGGCTACAGTCTTAGGTGTTTTCTATTTTCCAGAAAGAGGAGGGGGGAGAAAGGGATCTAAATTATTTTCTCTAAAATAAAGGAAAAAGCACCAGTATGCTTTATTGTCTGTTTTAATGAGAGAAAAGTTCCTGCATAAACACCTGTTGTTTCAAAATGAATTATACTAAATTTGAATTATTATTATATAGTGACTTCAAAACTCAATTATCTTGCGAAGGAATCCATCCTCTCAGGGGTGAAAAATGCTTGTTATCTGAGTTGTGAAGACCTAGAGAATCCAGTGGTGTAAGACTTTAAGGGCTCTGATTCGGGAGCGAAGGCAGAGTGCTTTATCTGGAAAGGTCGGGCTGCATGCCAGCGGTTCACAGCCTGCTTTGGCAGCGTGCTTAGGGCAGATAGGAGCTGTCAGGAATCACATCAGCTCTGTCAGCTTGTTTCCCTTTTCCCCTTTGACTTCTGAAGGCTTTCACAGAACTTCCAGGACTGCTCAGGCTCCCAGGTGATGTGTTTTTTGTGTTTGAAGAGCTGAGCCCCTTGGCAGCTGCATCTGGGCTACCTCCTGCTTGCACTGGGCTATGAAAGCTGCACATGATGCACCAGCAGCTGTGGTGACCAAGGCAACTGAATGGGCAACAAGGCAGCTGGTGGCATCTAATATTCATGGTCAAAGAAACAAAAAAATACTCTCATTCTGGACAACATTTAGAGCTAGATTTTGTCATCTGTGGGAAATCCTGTGTCACTTGATTTCCCAGGCTTTTGTTGTGGGCCAGAAGGATAGGGGAGGCTAGTGAAGGGTAAACCCTAAATGAATGTCAGCAAAATGCTTGTTTGCTTCTGTAAAAAGTAACAAGCATTAGAGTACAGACTGCTTTGTCTGTACAGACCCATGGTTAGGTTATGCTGCTGTTTTTTCCCTTTGCTTTTGAATTACTCTGCATTCTTAGAATGACTTGATTCCAATAGCCTCCTTACCCATCTTTCACTTCAAAACTAATTAAATATATCCACTAAACTGATGATGCATACTTCATTTGTTTC